>NC_083282.1:37592829-38192829 GCF_963506605.1 Zootoca vivipara
GGTAAATCTCAGGATGGAGTTTTATAACCTGTGATTTAAAGTGACAGAAAATCCGAATTTTAAACTGCAGGACTTATCTTCCTAGCTCTTGTTGGCAGTTTTTGGATGTAAGAATTTACTTACACAATATAGGGGATAAGCTATTATTCTTTGGAGATGCCTAACTTGGATTGAACCTCTGCCGTAAGTACAGAATTGGAAATGCATTCAGTATGCATGTTCAGATATTTTTCTGTGGTCTTTGGGTCTAAATAAAGCCTCATTGGGCAGCTTATGGAGTTTATTTCATCTAAAACCGAAAGCTGCTTTCATGAGTTTTGCTCCAATCTGAGAAGAACCACTCTTGTCTTGCTTAGGCAATGCCTCCTGAAGGAAAAAGGGAACTTGTGAAAAAATAAACAGGCACACAAATGAGTTTACCAAGACATGGAAAGAATTGGGCTCCAAGCAGAAAGCCTTAGCAGTTTCTACCAAATAGCCCATTATCTGTTTCATTGAGCAAGCCAATATCTTTTCTCAAGAGATGTATGAAACTATTTAGCCATTCAAGTGATGCAACTGGCTGAACATTTTAAGGTGCTCCTTAACTTGATTTATCAGTCTCTGGAAGTGTGTCCTTGATAGCCTCTGTGCCATATAGTGACTATCCTTTTTCCTTCCTTTTATTTTCTTTCCTTTTTTGCCTGATAGCTGTAATTCCTTATGACCTTCAATTACTGGAGCAGTCATAACTAAATCATCAATTACTTACCACTTCAGAGATTTAAATGATAGGTAGCCATTCAGAGTAGGTGAAAGAATCTAAGAATTACCAGACTCAACATGACTGAAAATCCATCTTGCCCAGTGTGTGTAGAGAAAAAAAAATCAGGGGTGTTTTAAAGAAGCGTATAAGAAAGCATAAAAGAGAAAAATGCAAAACCAAGGCCTCAGTCACGCTATCATGGTAGTAGTTACAGTTGTGATGCATAAAAGTAATGAGATGTAACCTCACCTCAAGTATCATTTCTGGTGTTGTGTCTATGATTCTGACCCACCCACCCCATCCTCTTGTTGTCTTCCCAAAGTTGGGTAAGGAGGCACCCGGCCTTGGGGCTCTGGAAGGGTCCTAGAGCCCCCCTCCACACACACACACACTGCCTCCCAATGCTGAGAAAACACTAACTAGGCTTTGGGAAGGAGGAAGGAGGACTCTAGGACCCTACCAGAGCCTCACACCTCTTTCCCAAAGCCCAGTTAGTGCTTTCCCAGCTTTGGAAGGCAGTGTGAGAGCTCTAGGACTCTAGAGTCTCTTCCTTTAAATACCTGGGAGTCCATCTAAGTGAAGACCTAACTTGGAAGGTCAATACAGCCCACGTGGTTAGGAAGGCCCAACAGAGACTTCATTTCCTTAGGCCCTTGCGAAAGAACAAGGTTGACAGCAACTGATGATTTCCTTCTATCGGTCCACGCTAGAAAGTGTTCTCTCATACTGCATTACGGTGTGGTATGCTGGTTTGACAGCCATGGACAGAGAGTCCGTACAGAGGGTGGTGAAGACAGCACACGATATCGTGGGCTATCCCTTGAATCCGCTAGATGTTCTCACGGGAGACCGTTGCCTCAGAAGAGCGAGGAACATTCTCAGGGATGATTCACACCCTGGCCAGCACCTTAGGGTTGGGCTGGATGGCCCTTGTGGTCTCTTCCAACTCTATGATTCTATGATTTTAAATCTCCTGCCCTCAGCATGATAAGCCACACCAACAGGTTAAAGAACAGTTTTTACCCATGGGCTGTGAGGCTGCTGAATGGAAGACAGCAACATTGCAGCTGACGTTCGGGGTTGGTGGTCGTATGACAGCACACAGAGTGTAACAAGGACTGAGAGATTGTGGGGGTAGGGGGGCTCATTTAATCTCACTGTAAACAAGTGGTACAGTGACAATAAATTATTTCTATTTATTGGGCTTTGAGATGGCACCTCCTTGGCTCAGCATTGAGTCGGTGCACACTACTTGGGCAGCCCTAAATCCGCCTCTGCTCCTACTTGGATCCAATGTCCTAAACTAGAAAAATGAGGTCCCTTAAAGGTACTTTCCCATTTATCTCTAAAGAGAGATCCTACATATGTTCAGCATGTACATGGATAGTCACATTCATGCCATCAGATGGGTATTTGGAAGCTAGAAGCAGGGGCAGCAGGAGTAATGCTATTCCTTCGTCTCCCTTGCTTTTGCTAAAAAATGTGATGATGAAAGTGTGTAGACAAGACAATGAGAAAACAGGGATGGAAGGCCAAAAAAAACCTTAACTAGAAAGCAGAACGAGTGGGGTGGGGTAGAGTATAATACGAAATAAGGTAGTTTGCATATATCCTTTGGGAGTCTAGTAGTAGTTAGAGGTTTTGCAAAGAAAAAAGAATTTATAAATGTGAATCAAGCTGTAGCTCTGAAATCTGACTATTTCCATGCTAACAAAGCTGGGATTCATGTGGAAATGCTATGTGCTCTTTAGAAACTGAATATAATCCAAAAAATATTGCTATTCATAATGAATTAACTGAACTGCAACTCACAGCACAATGGAAATCATGTGAGCGTAAGTGCTCAATGTGAGCCGATAAACAGCATATTGGCAGTTGTGGTAATTTGTGTCTGGAATTTTTATCTCCCCTTTGCATTTCCATACCATGAAATTGTACTGTGTGACTCAGTCCCTGTGTGGGTTAATCTCCTGAGACTGCAGAAGGAAATACAACTTCCCTCCTTTGCAAAGATCCAATATAAGCTTATTGCATCTCTTTTTATTATTAAAACCACAAACTAGCCATTCACATCTTCCCGTGTCACATTTATAGGCTCAGTGCTAGAGCATAAAGTAAAGTAATAGACCAAGCTTTGACATTTAATGAGCTATCTTAGAGGTGACAAAATCCTACCGCATTGAGTATGAGCAAATATCTTCAATGATAATTTTCTGTATAACCTTTTATATTCTGAATATAACTCCATGTGCTTTTTCAACTGATTTAAAGTCAAAATGTTCTTCTTGAGTGAATGTCGTATGAGACCAAATAAATAAACTAGTTAAATTTTATAAGTATCAGTAAATAACTTTTCTGAACATGATTAGCAAACCTGTCATACCAAGGTCTGAAGATGCTTTTGTGCAAGCTCTTTAAAAATGGAATTGAACTGAGACTCTTAACTGCAGGGGTGGAAAACCTGTCCATATGTTGTTGGGTGCCAGCCCCCATCAACCCTGGTCAATAAGGCCAAGGGTCAGTGATGGCGGGAGTTATAGTTAGGGTGGCCACTTACACCTTGCCCTTCCCCAAAAAGCAGTTCATCACCAAAAAGATTTGACAGTTTAATTTTTGGATATGTCAGTTTACATGTACAAAAGCAACTTTTAAAATAATAGCAGTAATGTAAACAGAAATATAATACAGGAGAAACTTGGAAAATTAGAATGTTGTCAGTAAGTATCGCAACTTAAAAGGTGAAACCAATATATGAGATAGATGCATGACATGCAAAGCAAGATATGTCAAGCCTTTATTTGTTGTAATTGTAATTATTTGTCATTAGGCGGGTCAATTATAAATAGAATGTAATTAATGAAATGTAATAGTGATGTTTATTTTTGTATAATTGTAACTATTTGTTTTATTACTGTGGAATTTCCCAAAGAAAACATTTAGAAAAATTAAAAGAAAAATAAATAAATAATAAGATGCATTGCTGAAATAAATGCACTTTTTGACGATATTCTAATTTTCCAAGTTTCACCTGTAAATTTCACCACAGTGGCAAAGACTAACCAGGTCATTTGTGTGCCTGCTCACTCTGCTGTCCAGGGACTGTGGATGGGCAAAACCAAGGACTCTGCTCTCCCTTCTTATGGTTCTTTATCTTTAACTGGACTTTGACCTTGGCTTGTAAATAGAGGATTATCTTCAAATGGAAAATTGTCCTCTGTAAAGTGGGCATGTGGCCATTCTTACCAATACCTAGAAGGCTACTTGTTTCCAGTTCTGTCTTAGTGGTTTAGCATCTTGGGAAGGTACAAAACTTTGTCTTGCATCCTATTTCCTCTGGCTCGTTGGACTTTTTAACCTGGAGATGCCAGAGATTGAACCTGAGCCCTTACGCATGAAATGCATGTGCTATACCACTGAGCCACAGCACTTTACAAGCCAGTACATAAATACTACAACCCGCCATTTGCCATGTATCATCAGCTATAGGATGTAGAGGTGGTCCTGGAGAAGTCTAGTGTAGTTTTCTCAGCCTCTGGTGGGCCACTGCTGTCCTATGTGTGCCGCTGCTGTGTGTGGTGTATTGGTATGTGCACAACAGAATAGTCAGCTGAAAAAAGAGGACAGGATTTCTAGACCTTTAATTGTTGTGCGAGGTACAACTGAGTTTCTCTTATCTACACAACTGTTCAAAGGCTTCTACTTGTGTGCATCGGGCCATCATAGTGGTCAAACAATCTCAGAAGCCTCTAGCAGCTCCTAGTAGGCTAGATCTTCATTCCCACATCCTTCATGGGCCACTTTGATAGGTGGGCAGAGTCACTCACCTGGCAGGCACCTGGCATCACTATTAATCTAAGTCGGTCTGCAAAAGAAATTCCTTTTACTGTGTGGTTTGATTTTGGGTCTTTTTGTTTCAGTTTAGCCCAGTTTGCAAAGGAAAAAAACAGTCCTTAGCACAGATAGGTTCTACTCAGTTGCTCACAACTGATGCCAATGCCAGTGGACTTGCATTCAACCCTGAACTTAAATTCAACACCAAATGCAAGGCCTGTGTGCAGCAGGAATCAAGTCCACTCAGGAGCTCCAGTTGAGATCTTCCAAGTGAAGCCATTCCCAGTGGGATTTGCATTCGATGCCAAATGTAAAAGTCCCCAAATGCTTGCAGAGGGGGGAAATGATGTGCAATTTAAGGCTCCTGGTAGTTCTCTTTGTAGACATGGCATTCCCCATCTGACATCATCTGGGGCAATTGGCCATAGCAGGGAGAATATCCTTGTGGGCCAAATTGGGGGCCCTGCCATATGTAATTTGGCCTGCCAGGCTGGAGGTTCCTAGTGCCTAATCTAGGCAATGACTCATGAGTTCACATGGTTTATAGTTCCCAATGTTGAAGCAAGTCTGCTCCAGACCACATCACTCACTGTACAAGGAGAAGGGGCTTAGGGCACAAGGGTCCACTGCAATACCAAGAATGGACCATCTGATACACCGGGTGAAGCCTCCTGATCCAGATTGTCATACTGATTTCTTCTTTCTGCCTCTTCTTCATCTGTTTTGGATCCTCTGCTACTGGCAGTGTTTTTGGGGTGTGGGGGTGCTGTACAGCCAAGTAGAATCCAGACATTTTTAGTACCACTCTTATTTCCTGCATTTTCATCCAAGAGTCCCCCTCCAGTTCCTGCAGGAAGAGGATAAAAGGAAGCCCTCCTAGTGAATGTCATTGCTGAACAAAATGTAATGCTTTCATAATTAATTAGATGTGCACTAATCTGCATCTGATATTTTATGTCTTGCCAACCCTCAGCCCAATCCCAAAAGCACTTTGCCAGAGCGTGTCCCAGCCAATTCAACAGCCCTCATGTCTGCAAAGTGCTTTGAAGAAGAATCTGCTTAGGCTAGATTCCCATTGACTTCACTGGGCAGCAGATCAAACAACAGTTCTGTCATCAGAGCAGGGTGGAAGGACACTGTAGTTAATGAGGCTCCCTACATGTGATCTATTCATTTCTGCCCAGAAGGAATCTCTTTCCATGAAAACCCACATATATCTACAGCCATCAAAAACTATCATTATAATATTCATTATGTGAGCATTGCATCTTCATTATTTCCGTATGTCAGGTCCCCCCAGTATTACAATTAGCTTCTTCCATCTTCTTTCCTAGTAGGTGGTTAATTTTTAAAAAATTAGTAAGTAATGAACAAAATAGTTTTCAGACCTTGAATCAAATACAACATTGCATGCTAAAATCATTAATCACCATCAAATCGACATCAAAGTTGTTACAGACAAACATGATAGCAGAAACCTTCTTACTTAACAAAAAGAAGAAGGCGTCAGCTGTCATCTCATTGTGTCTATTACATACACATGAGATTTTAAATTGCTTGTCTTTATTTTAGTCTTACTCCGGAAAAAAACGGATGAAGTCCATTGCCCTGATAAATAGGAGCCTGAATCAGCAAATCTTTCGGCTCGGATTCTTATTGAAATCCTGGCTTTGAGGCTAATTTTACATTTTAAATCCATGTGAGTTAAGATTTCATTATTTTAAGCTTAAATGTGTTGGCAGAGGAAAGTCTGTAATGACTACTCAATTAACAAAGGTGATGGCCAGCCAATTCAGCCAAGCAAAGTCTGAGATATTGCATGCAATCCCCAAACTATGTAGTATAGTAATTCACAGATTGAATTTGCAATGAAATGTTGCAGTGTGGAATGTTCCTGTTCAGGTTTCTAGCCATGCCATGCCTTTCCCCTGTGTCAGTTTTTCACGTTCCTCCCATAACAGCCAGCATTCCATGCCCAAAGCATTGGGTCCCCCACCTTTTAAGGGTTTCCCCTAAATATTTTTTGTATTTCTGAAAACCTTAGAGCTCCCCCAAACTCATAGATACTGGCACCTGCCTTTTGTGTGTGCATGGTGTTATTGTGGCCTGGTACTCAGACAACTGAGTTTGCAGCAGTTAGTATATATGATTCTTATCAGAATTCACTAGCTTCCTGTCAAAGCAAATAGTAAATAGCTTCAGATTTAACCAATATTGGTTCATGCCTCCCAACCACCGCCAATAAATGAGATTATGCTGGCCCTTAGCACTTTCAGATTGATTGGGCTACACTTGACTTCACTGTGACCAGTCCTTGAGTAACTGATTTTTCAGGCTGCAGCCACTGTGATTAACAGCAGCAGTTGCTTTCTGAGAGAGCAGGAAACTGATCAGAATGAGTTGGTGGAGGATCTCAACAAGGCACTGCTAAGGAAAACCTGTATTTGGTCCTGCAAGAAATTATTAAAGTGCAAGTTAAAAACAAAAATATGTTATTTTTATAAAGCAAAAATATGGCTTGTACATTCATTCAGCTTTAGAATATAGTGGCCTCTGCAGTGTTTGAGTGGACTCATGTTGCATTGGACTCATGTTGGCATCTTTCAGCTTGTCTTTTAGGGCTGCATTGCTGTTACTCTTAAAATAAAATGATTGCCAGTAAAATCAATGTTGTAATATTAGGGCAGGGCAGGGCAGGCCTGTCAATCACCTGATTCAGTCACAGCTTTCTGTGTTCCTAACAGACAACAACATAAGTGTCAGGTGAGACAAACTGGTTGTTTAGCATACAGTCCTGTTAAATCTGTGAACAGGTATAACCTTGCTGATTCAAACCTTGCACCTGCCATGAATATTCCAAATGGCCTTAGAAAAGCTAATACTTTCCATCTCAACCTCCATCTGCAATGCAGAAATAATAGCCCAGACCTACCTTACAGTGCTGCAGCGCGGATTACCAAGATAATGTATGTGAAGCTCTTTGAACGCTCTGAAGTGCTATACGAATGCCATTATTGAGTATATTCTTAAGCCTTTTACCTTTTCTTCTTTTCTCTTTTGCTTTGTTCCGCAAAGTCAACTTGCCTTTTTCATTCATGAGTCTTCAGAATATTCTGTTATCACTTGCATTTAGGCATTATGAGGCATGGCTGATAAGAATGAGAGGAAAGGCACATTTGTAGCATTTATGAACAGTTCTACTCTTTAAAAAGAATGCTGCTAGCACTTTGTTATATATGAATTTCAGTGTCTCGGGGAAAAAGATAATCTAGATCATATCTGTGTAGGTATCGCTCACACTCCCCTCAAAGCTGCATTTCTGCAATGTTTCTTTGTTGTATAAAAATTGTCTTCCATGATCTCTCAAAGATCATAAATGATTTGTGCTCCTGTACAACATTATCATAGGTCAGTTTAAATGGCTCCTGCAAGGAGTCTGCAGAGATTTCCCTCAGCTGTAAGGTTGTTATAGAGATCTAGTAGACTCCGTTTGCAGGAAGAAAATGGGATGTGAATTCCATCAACCTCTGACAGGCTAATATGGGCTATTTGACTTTCAATTTTCCATTATAAAGTTTGGCAGCCGCAAGTCCTCTGGAAATAAATGCTTATATTCAAAAAGGGGGAAGGAAGTATTTCACTGTTCCTTCACTTGGCACAATATTGCAAGTAGAACTCTTGGCTGTCTTGTGAATATAGTCACCCCAAGCAACATGGGGTGTGCCCACAATTGCTCCTATGCTGGCCAGGACTTCTGTCCAGGTGGTTCCTGTGGAGCAAGGGTAGGAAACCTCAGCACTAGGGATCAAATGCAGCTCATCAGGCCTCCCTTGGAACTTCCTCCAGGCCATACCCGCTTCCCAGTCAAATCCTATTTTCTAAGGCTGCACCTCTCACACCCTCCTGGAGTGGTTTTGCCTGGCTGTAATGTTTCCTTCAACTCTGTTAATGGCTCTTGCCTGGATGAAGGATAGAGAGGGGTGGGCGAGTGTGTGTAGAGACTCACCTACTGTAGAAAGGATAAAAATATAGTCATTGCTCCACCCAGTCTTGCCTCTGGACCTACTGGCCATTGAGATGTGGCCCCTGGAAGCTTGCCCAGGAGGGAATGTGGCCCTCATTCTGAAAAAGGTTCCCATCCTTGCTATAAAAACATATCTGGTTTAGAATATAATGCAAGTAGAAGAAGAAGGGTTTGGATTTGATATCCCGCTTTATCACTACCCGAAGGAGTCTCAAAGCAGCTAACATTCTCCTTTCCCTTCCTCCCTCACAACAAACACTCTGTGAGGTGAGTGGGGCTGAGAGACTTCAAAGAAGTGTGACTAGCCCAAGGTCACCCAGCAGCTGCATGTGGAGGAGCGGAGACGCGAACCCGGTTCCCCAGATTACCAGTCTACCGCTCTTAACCACTACACCACACTGGCTCTCTAACACTTTTCAGTGGGCTATCCGTTGCTTGCATAGTATGATAAATATGCTACTGGACAAACGATGCTGTTGGGAACCTTCATATCATATAGGCCAGTGTTTCCCAAACTTGGGTCTATTTTTGGACTACAGTTCCCATCATCCCCGACCACTGGTCCTGCTAGCTAGGGATGATGGGAGTTGTAGTCCCAAAACAGCTGAAGATCTAAGTTTGGGAAACACGGATACAGATTTTAGCTGGTGCTGGAGTTGCAGGATGGCAATGAAGGCAGCAGCAAACAAGCCACTCAGAATATGTGCAAAGGGGTCTAAGACAACAGCTGAAGACAGTACCTCAGGTACCATTAGGTGAGGAGAGAGTAGCAGCTACTGTGAATGTATCCGCACGATCGTATCTCGGGTTTAATGAGCTGGGACCATGTCAGGTAATCATACCCCCAAAATAAGGCAGACAGCATCTAAAGCTGGCACTGTTGGTTTCTACAGCAACCACCACATAGCAGGTGGCTGATGGATATGTTGTAACAGAATGCAATGTGTACATTGTAATATAATTACTCTTCCTGAACGAATACTAATCTACTTGGGGATATTTCAGAAATAAAAAAGGAATGGAATCCCACCCCTCTTGTAATTGAAGCTTTATTGTCTGCAGTCCAAAGGTTTCATTTGGTTAAAAGGTTAAGCTATAGGAAGGCTGGTAAGTCCCACCACTTACTCTTCCCTGTCACTTGTAAAGTTTGTCTTTACTGGTTTACTAACCAGCAGTTGGAAAAAGCTTGTGGTTTGTAATATTTTCAGTATCTGAAATCCACCACCATCTGGGAGGAAATCCTTTTCAGAATGATTCTCAGGCTTACCCCTTTTCTAAGAAATTCTATATGAATGGACATTATTTCATCTTTCACAGAGAGTGCTGAGTCCCACTTCATTAAAATACTTGGCAACCAATTACGTTGTACTGTTCAACATAATTTATCCAATGGTTTGTTAAGGGACCAAAAACATGGATATAATAAAACCTCCAGGCTGCTTTTCACGTAGGAATTGACAGAGGCCAACTTAAGTGACACAGTGAACAGGTGAATAAAAGTTGGGGTAAATCAAATTTGAATGGCAAAGGTTCAGCTTTGTTTTGTCTGATGATGCTAATGCCTTCTCACAGAGTGAATGGTGCTGTCATTCTACAGCCTGAGTGATGAATCAGCCGTGTGCTCTTAAAAGATTTTTCCTTAGTGCTTTAATATAAAAATAGATCAAACTTCTGCACCTCGGAAAAGGTATGACTGGCATTTAATTATGTGGTATGAAACCAACTCAACTCCCTTCTGTGAGGAAACTCAGATATAGATTTGTCTCCTAATTTCATTTCTGAGCATATGGTAGTTTATTGTGCTGCTGAAACTTTTGAGCTATTCCTGCTGTGCACCTTTCAAACTAGCTTGGAAATTATTCATTTTTTTAAAAAAAAATAGAGGGTCATTCTGTTGTGTCTGTCATGAAATGAATTTAACAGTCCAATGACGGATGTAAGAATATGAGTTTGAGGAGATCTCTTACTATTCTATGTTTGTTGCATTTATTTCTTAAAGAAACATCCACTGTTGCATTTTATTACTTTCATATCTAGTAACCTAGCTTTATTGTTAGAGAAGCTTATTCTCTAACATTGGCTCCCAGTACGTTTCCGAGCACAATTCAAACTGTTGGTGCTGACCTTTAAAGCCCTAAACGGCCTTGGTCCAGTATACCTGAAGGAGCGTCTCCACCCCCATCGTTCTGCCCGGACACTGAGGTCCAGCGCCGAGGGCCTTCTGGCGGTTCCCTCGCTACGAGAAGCCAAGTTACAGGGAACCAGGCAGAGGGCCTTCTCGGTAGTGGCACCCACCCTGTGGAATGCCCTTCCACCAGAGGTCAAAGAGAACAACAATTACCAGACCTTTAGAAGGCATCTCAAGGCAGCCCTGTTTAGGGAAGCTTTTAATGTTTGATGGATTTCTGTATTTTAATATTTTGTTGGAAGCCGCCCAGAGTGGCTGGGGGAACCCGGCCAGATGGGCGGGGTATAAATAATAAATTATTATTATTATTATTTATCATTTCAGTCCCAGTCTACTGTAAATGGCCAGTTACTCACACAGACCTGCTCAAATAAGTTCCGCTCTTCAGACCCTGCACAAGTTAGGAAGACAGCTACCAGGAAAAGGGCCTTTTCAGCATTGTCACCTCATATATGAAACATTATCCCAGGGAAATTTTGCCTGGTACCAAATCTTATGGGTGATATCCCACATAGTCACATTAAAATCAATGTACAAGTCTTAAGTACAACTACCGTGAATTATCACCGTATGTATATTTAGCACCAGGTGAATACTCTTTCCTGCCCAAGGTCCTTTAGTATCTTTTACTTACTTTAGTCCTTAATTCTGCTTCTTAACAGAGTTTTGTTAGCTGGTCTCCTATTTATGCGGGCAAATCTATACATGTCTACTCAGAAGCAAATTCTATTGACTTCAGTAGAACATGGATATGATCGCAGTGCTCTTTTGTATGGTCCTAATTGTAAACTGAAAGGGAAGGGGTGTGGTATTGACAGTATGATCCTATCCATATTTATTCTGAAGCAGATTCTGTTGTGTCCAATAGGACTTAGTATTTAATTGTGTACAGTTGCATTTGCATGCCTAGGCTGAAATCCTAGACATAGCTATATGCAATCAAGTCTCATTGAACTCATTGAAGCTAACTTCATAGATTGTGCTGTAAATAAATATTTATTTGGAATCAATACATAGGCATCAAGTTCTATCTACAGAAACTGTTCCAAATGCAGAATCCTGAATCATACAGTTTACTGTGGATGTGGTTTATGCAATAGATTTGTGGATCCATGGGTATAACTGCAGCTGCAGCATCTTCTTTCATGGCCACAGGTACAATTGAGAGGTCCCAGAACATTGCAAACCTCTGCTAGCCAGCATACTCCATTGAGAACCAGAAAGCTATCTGATTATCTTTTTCTCTAAAATTGTATTTTAAAAAAACAGCACAAGTGACAGAAACACTGTGAACTGCTAGCCTGGTATTTATTTCTTGAAATACCTTTTGTTAAAAAGATGATTTAGATTTAGAGAATCCAATTCAATGCTTAAGAATATAAACTGGTAAGTCTGAGGTCAGGCTGAAATCAATATAGTTATCATTGCATAATTGTCCAGCATAATACTCTATGATTGGATAAAATGCAATTACTTTGAATCTGGTGTATGTTTTAATGGAGAAAATAGAGTGAGATCTATATCAGAATATGGATTAATACTGATCATGTTGTTCACACCCACATCCATATTCTTTTAAAGTACAGCTATTTGTTTCAATGATGCACTGTAATTGAATAGTCATGTTCTGCAGAACGTTAGCTTAGTTAAAAAATACGATACCCCTGACCTTTTTTAATGAAGTGGTTCCTTTTGAAGTAAGGATATTTTTTTGTTTCAAGTTTCAACTTGAGGGTTTTCAGCAATTAAGAAAATCACATGCAGCAAACATTCTGTTTTCATCAAAAGGCTTTGAAACTACTCAGCCAATTCACACCAACAAAGCATTATTAAAAAGCCAATCATATTTAGGCAATGATAATGCAATGGAAATGAACAGAAGTAACTCATGGACCTTGAAATACAAAGGGCCACATAGCACCAGCTACCTGACTGTTTCCTAATATCAATATGGCATCAGCACAACAAAGCCAATGTCAACTAGAGAAACCATGGTAACTATGCCTGCTGTCCCCCACTGTGACAGCCAATGGCATCCTGGAAATGGGGGCAGGACGAAAGAAAGAGGAAGACCTTGGAACATAGAACAAGTCAGTGGATAAGGAAGGTTACAAGGTCATCAGCTAACACTAGAACCTATTAACTGTATTTTTGAGGGGTAATGTGAGCTGAATGCATAACAACTGGCCATTGTGCACATTCCCAGGTCAGTTTACACACTTTCCAGCAAGCCTTGGGAAGAAATGTGCATACCTCAACAGCATTTTGTGGCCAGATTTATGGACAGATTGTGTGCACATTCCTCACAAGGAATGGTAAATGTGCATAATGGCTGGTTGCCATGTTTATTTTCATTTCATTTTTCATTTGTATATCGCCTTTCAATCCACAAGGCAGTTTGCAAGCTGAAAACAACAACAAAAGATGCACGATCACCATCTTACAACAATCTGATCCAATAAAATAAATCACATTAAAAGTATGGTTTAAAATAAAGAACTTATATTAAAGTAATATTCAATAGCTCATTAGAATAGTGCAGAAAAAATCTCAAGATGTCAACAAATCATAATTAAACAGAAATTCACTCTCAGCAATTACAATAAAAATTATAATCAATAAAAATAACAGCAAAATTACAACACATAAAATATCATACTACAGTCATACCTCAGTTTAAGTACGCTTCGGTTTGAGTATTTTCAGTTTAAGTACTCCACGGACCTGTCTGGAATGGATTAATCCACTTTCCATTACTTTCAATGGGAAAGTTCGCTTCAGGTTAAGTACGCTTCAGTTTAAGTACAGACTTCCAGAACCAATTACACTCATACTCCAGAACCAAGTACACTCAATTGTGTACTTAAACCGAGGTACCACTGTACATTAAAGAAACCCATGTGAAAAGACTGAATTGAGCTACAAGGTCACATCACTTTTAAAATTATTAAAAGAAACACACACACACACACACACACACACACACACACCTAACTCCTCTTCTTTTCACAGCCACTCTGCTGTTCTTAACACCATGGCCTGCCTGGGAGAAACTGTTGCTCAGCTGGACTTGACTGAGGGTGGGAGAGGTGAGGCTCTGTTGCCCTTCTTCACACTTCTCAACCAAGGGAGCTGACAGGACTCTGAGGCAGAGTTAAAGTGAGATGGCACAGCAAGGTGTATATTAGCCATTTAACTCACCGTATCCCTATCTTATGTGTCTGGTTCCAGGGGTAATGACAAGACTTGGTAAGAGGGCCCTGTAGCTGCAAACAATCAGGACCTTGGCCAACTCCCTGTGGAGTAGGCATTGGAGATTATAACACAGATCAACAAAGTAGGAGAGTTGCACAAAGCAATTGTCTGCAGCCAATGTTGATTTTTAGTACTCCTGTGCAACAGAGGGAACAAGTTCTCTCCCCTCCTGTCCCTGCATGCCCACCCGCCCCAATCTGCTCCAGAACTCAAAACAGATTTGCAGAGGTTGCAGGAAAAGGAATGGGAGGGGAAATTCCATTGCACAAGTCTTGCACAAATAGGGTAACTTTGTTAGATCTCATTGTCTGTTGTTACTTGTAGGTATCCTGAGTAATACCTCGGGCCTACAGTTGGGAGTCTCCTGCTTCCCTTGGCTGTTGAGTAGTAGCTGTGGGTTGTCTCTCTCACTGTGGAAAATTCTGAGGTGGAGTCATCCTCAAATTCAGTGGGAATGGAACTACTTTCTCAGGTGATGTAGATTCGTATCATGCTTGTTCTGTAGACTGTCCTCTTGTAGGAGTCTCTGGCAAAGTGGGAATTTCTGGGGTTCTGACTGGGTGTAATCCCCCCCCCATTCTTCCCCATCCTCCATATTATCACTGTCTGGGCCCACAGTCCTCACAACATAATACTTTCATTTTAGTGCATTATGAGTACTTGGCATATTCAGAATTCTTAAGTTGACAATATGAGTAAAGGGACCCCTAACCATTAGGTCCAGTCGTGGATGACTCTGGGGTTGCATGGTCATACTGCTCTATAGGCCGAGGGAGCTGGCATTTGTCCACAGACAGCTTCTGGGTCATGTGGCCAGCATGACTAAGCCGCTTCTGGCGAACCAGAGCAGCGCACGGAAATGCCATTTACCTTCCCGCCTGAGTGGTACCTATTTATCTACTTGCACTTTGGCGTGCTTTCAAACTGCTAGGTTGGCAGGAGCAGGGACTGAACAACGGGAGCTCACCCCGTCACAGGGATTCAAACCGCTGACCTTTTGATCAGCAAGCCCTAGGCTCTGTGGTTTAACCCACAGTGCCACCCACATCCCTTGAGGATATGAGTAAATAGTTGTAATAAAAAGGCAAGACTCCCATTTGCTTCACTGTATACAGATAACCAAATGCCCACTGACTCTACAGACTTGTTTCAACAGACTGAAAAATCTTTCATTAACCCAGCAAGTTCAAGATGCATAAGATTCCAAATAAACAAATAATATCTCCCATTTATTAATTGGCTTTTGTATGAACTTTATATATTTATAAATTCACTGAAAAACGGATATCAACAAGCACATGAGATTCCAAATAAACAAAGGAGCTCTCCTCTTTACAAATATGTTTTTGCATGGACTTTGCATGTTTATAAATTCATCGAAAAAAGCATGTCAACGGTGCTCCATCACTCATTTGCAGAAACTGATTAAACAAGTGTAAATGTGATAATTTGATATTTTGGGAGTCTGGATAATTAATGTAGTGAAATAAAGACTATTTATTGCTTACACTTTGTATGCTGATCATAAACGTCACTGATCTGAACAGGAGCAACTGTGCATTTTGAGTGTAAATTTAGAATACTTCACACATGTAAAGTTAATATTCATCTTGCCTTCAATATTCATATTGCCTTTTAAACTAAAGTGTCATAAATAGTTATCAGAACTTAGTTATCAGATTCATAAATGCATAGTTGTGATTAATGCTTGCAGTGTGTTGTCCTCTTCTTTACAAATCCAGATAAAAAGTTTGCCTCACAGTTGCTTGGCAGTGTTCAGTTCTTCAGGGGACTCCTTCTTTGTGCAACTAAACATTGCAATATCCAAATATATCAGTTGTTCCCCCCTGATTAAATGTCTCATTATTAAATAGAAAGACTTGAAACAGTATGTTCATCTGCAAGAATTCTTACTTTCAATTCTCAAAAGATCTCTTTTGCTGTGTGCATGGAACACATTAAGATGAATGATTTAGAAATGTATACAAAGGGGAGCAAACAGATTTCTCAAAGGCTCTGTTGTTTTTGAAAGAGCCATGTGTGGTTTTGTCCTTCACAAATTAGGCAATAAGGCATGCCTTAATTGTCATGGTTTTTTAAAACAGCCTTTCTTTAAAGACATTTAAAATATGGATTATTTACCCCCCTTTTGAAGCCCTGCTACGCAAAGATCAATACCTTCTCAGGTTTTCAAGAACTGACCTCCTCCAAGTGTGGTTGGTGGTGTCATAGTTGAAAAGCATTACAATGATGCACAATTGTCTTGATTAGATGGATGCCAGAGAGTCAAAGATTTAATGAGGTGCTCTGGAGCGTAATCGGCCTCGCTAATGGGTACTCACTTTGAGTGTATTATTCAACAAAGATGAATTACATTCCGTACTCTTCTACAGTATGTAATATTTGCAACATGGTACAACTGGAAGCCAACTTAATGAGTTCTCAATGCCTATTGTCATAATAACAACCACTGCTATCTGAAAGAGAGATTCCTGGGGTTTGTAGGATAGCTTTACATTGTTTTATTAGCTGTGATTTGAGCATCGGCCAAAAGTGTGCTGGGTTAGCATGAGCAGCAAAATGAACATTTGGCATTAGATCCATGTTCATTTAGAAAGCCAGACAAGATTCTGTGATAGAGCCAAAGAAGCAGCCAGATCAGATGTTGATTGTCATTCAAGAACCGAGAGAATATTTGGGGACCTCCACACAGCATGGAGTCTTCACTGAGTCAAGTCTTATTTCAGGGCTCTGGTGATGCCGTCCTATGCATTCTTACTGAGAAGCCCTATTGAGCTCAGTAAGCATGTATGGGATTGTAATCTGACATTAATTTCATGATGTGGGTCATGTTTTGTATGTAGGGCAAAGTAGTAAATGGCTAATTGTGGGCAGTAATCTAAAAACCATGATGGGCATTTGCATGCTTTGATGTACCATTAATTTAAACTGGGAAGTTTGCCAAGCTGTGGCTGGACAAATATTTCTTTATTTAGAATGTAAATAAAATAATAATCTCAATGCAGTGTACGAGATAAAGATATAAAATCACGAACAGCACAAAAGTAAATACTATGCTTTCCAAGTCAAGTGAACTTCTAGACAATTACAGGAGCAAAGCAGGAAAGCAACGAAAGCCAGGATTAGGGAAGTCAGTGTGTTTCTCTGTGGGGGCCCAGAAGAAAAAAGTGGAGGTCAAGCCAGACATCAGTGCTTGGTCAGTGCTGAGGAATTGTGCTAATTTAGAACTGAGTCAGATCAGGATTGTAAGCAGAAGAGCACTTCTCAGGTTTCTAGGCAGAAATGAAGCAGAAATGTAAGGAAAGCTCAAATACAGGGATGGATGCAGAATAAAAGTAGATGGTATATATGCACCAACCATGATTCTTATCAGATTGAGCAATGATGTACAAGCGACATTATTTAGAGCACGGATGGGACATCTGTGGCCCTCCATATGTTGTTGGACTACAACTCTCAGCATCCCTAGCTCTTGGCCATGCTGGCTGGGGCTGATAGGAGTTGGGAATCCATCAATACCTGGACAGCCAGAAGTTTGCAATACCTGATTTACAGGTTGCCTTTAAGGAAACAATAACGATGAAGAGCAAAAGAGGCTCTGTTTTAGATTTCTTGTTCCATTCTCATAGGAGAAAGCTAGTGGCTTCTACTTTGGAATGAACAAATAAGTTAAATATGCTCCTAAAGATATGTTAGCAATCCTTCTCCAGCCATCACCATCATCATTATTATTACCACCATCCCTTCACCGTCAGGATTTAAAGTCATTGGATCATGTAAAGAGGATTTGGTTTTCAGTCATTGCATCATGCATTGCCACAACCTGTGATCTCGCCTCCTAGTGATGTACTGTAAGATGAAATGCCAGGTGTTGGGTTGTTTTTAAGTAGCTGGCTATGAAGCCCTGTAGTCTATATGCTTCCATTGCCCATGCTTTCCAGTATCTCTTCAGTTCTCACTTAGACACATGCATAATAGGAAGATAAACATGTGGAACATTTCCTTTGTGGTTATGGATTTGTTACACAAAATGGATCATATGTTTAATCATCATTTAATTAAGGTTTTTATTCCTGCCTCTGAAATCCTGATTAGATTTGTTTCCTCCTCTGTTTTCACTAGGCTCTTATCCCTGTTTGGCAGCAAGAGTCCAAATAGCACCTGCAAAGAGCTTGCCCATTGGTTTCTGTGCAAGGCTCTCATTAATTAGCACCATAGAGAAACAAGCATCATTTGATGGCTACCTAGGGCATTTTCAGAAAACTGTTGTGCTAGATAATAACTTGTTCCCCAGTTGCAGAGTTACAGCTGCTGCAGAGAAATAGCATTGCCCAAGCTCTGTATTTGTTTATGTATGTGTATGTATAGATACATATGTTCTCGCTTCCATTCATGCACTGCAACTATTGAAACTTTAGTCCTCCTCAGATAATCAAAGATGGGGGGGGGATGAGTGTAGTGGCATAGAAAGTTGGGGCTCTTCCCTAATAAAATAGGTGCAACTTTGCCCCACCCCATCATGAAAGTAGCCCATAAGACTTCCTGCCATGAGTAGGGAGTGGCTGAGATTTTACTTGGCCAATGTTTGACCAAGCAGAGGAGCTAATGCGTTGCTGCCACAGGAGTGGCAGACCAGCACAACAGCCAGCCTGCCCAGCTGCTCTTTGAGTAGTGTGGGGAAACCTAGTTGCTGCTTTTGGGTGGCCACGTAGGATTTGGGGGGGTATCCCATGATTGGAGCATCTTCTTTTCACCTGCTCCACACAGTTCTTTATTGTTGGACATGCTGTTGTTCAGTATTGCTAATTGTCTTTTCCTGCTACAAATTTACAAGGTAAGTGATATGTGCTGGTAGGGGGATTAACATTTAGCCTAGCTGAGCATTCAGAGGTGGCCTATGGGAGATGGGCATTTAACCAACTTCCTTCACATTGCTCCCCAGCTTTGGGGATTGTGTTGATGGAATGTGCTTGGTTTCTGAGCTAAAGGGGCCAGGATTGTGAATAGGTTTCCCCACAAGTCAAATGCATGATTAGTTCATAAAGAAGGACTCACAACAGTCAATGACAGGTGCTGGAGTTGAATGAGGAAATTGGGGGTGAGGAGTATACACCCTATATCCTTGACTGCAGATAGTAAGGATAAAGCTATTGTATTGCTGCCAATTCTCTAAGAATTCAGTTTGATTATACTTGCATCTCACCAGGTTGCTTGTTTAGACTAAGACACAGTTGGCTCCTCTGCATATTCAGGAATCCTCCTTTGCACAGGGTTCCCAGCTGTATACATAGAGCCTTCCATGCATACAGTTTGAATGTATATATAGAACGATACATTTTGAGGGGTGGACTATCTAGGGACTGGCACACAGTACAGAATGTGTGATGGCTCTGTCTCCTCACACCCATTCCTCCCCAAATGCTACTGGAGACAATAGCTATGGTCTGCCTCCACAGCTAGAGGCAGCAATGCTTCTGAATACCAGTTGCTGGAAACCACAGGACAGGAAAGGGCTCAAATCCTTCTTGCTAGTTTCCTTGAGGCAACTTTTCAGCTACTTTGAAAGCAGGATGCTAGACTAGATGGGCCATTAGCCTGATCCAGCAGGCTCCCCTTATGTTCTTAGGTTTATCACTTACATGTTTGGATGCCTGAAGACAGTCAGCGTTGAGAAGCATTGCAGTGATTCAAAATGTCTTAGTTACCCTAAGCTGAGAGAATCTGTCATGGAAAAACTGCATTTCCACTCCAACAACCAGTAATATGTTCTTGCTTGGGAAAATGTGATTCAGTGCCACTGTCCCAGGGCAACTATTGCAGTTGTTGCTAAGGTGATTACTTTATGGAATGAGGTTGTGTTACTGTCAATTTTTCTATATATTTTGTGTGTGTAGGGGAAGTGTCATAGGTAAAAGACCCTAAAAGTGTATGTAGCATTAATTGCCCACCCCACCCCATTGCTTTTCCATAATAGTTCAGCAAAGATTCCAACTCTTAAAGTTTTATTCAAATGCGTAGCTCATGTGACCAGAAGAAAAGTGTAGGGAACACAAGCACATTTGAGCTGTGGAAAAGTCTAGTTATTCTATAGCTGAATAGAACTCAAAGGAAAACAGATGTTAGCCCTGATAACCAAAAGAAAATAGTTGTGGCCAGATGCAGAAATAGATTTCATTTTATCTGTATAGGCAAGGGGGGTTAATGAATTGAAGAGATGACTAAAATATCAAGGAGAAAGAAATATAAAGGAAATCCAGTTCCCATTGGATCTGGCATTTTTCAGCTATAAACTCAACATTTCCTGCATTTCTGTTGCCTGTTAACCCTATCCTACCTTTGCTACCTTTCCATACAACTCTGTCACTTCCCAGAAGCTTTGTCTTCTTCATATTACAGTCATACCTCGGTTTAAGTTCGCTTCGGTTTGAGTACTTTCAGTTTAAGTACTCCACGGACCCATCTGGAATTGATTAATCCACTTTCCATTACTTTCAATGCGAAAGTTCGCTTCAGGTTAAGTACGCTTCAGATTGAGTACAGACTTCCAGAACCAATTACACTCATGCTTCGGGTTAAGTACGCTTCAGGTTAAGTACGCTTCAGGTTAAGTACAGACTTCCGGAACCAACTGTGTACTTAAACTGAGGTACCACTGTATCTGTTCCCTGGTCTTCTAAAATCACTTTAGCTGCAGCCACAGACTATATGGGTATCAATGGGAACAGGACTGTGCAGTTAATGAAGCACCCCAGAAAGATCTGGCCACAATTCGGAACAAAATTGGGCACACTTCAGCTCACTTATTTTCTGGTTTTGGATTAAATTGTGGCCTGTCTTTTTGGTTTTGTTTTCTGTAAGCTTTACATATTATCAGAGCTTTGTTCCATCATGGAACCAAGGCAGCACACACACGGTTCCCAGGTGTTGCATTCAGGCAGTGACCAAACTCAGACCTGCTTAGTTGCAACAAGGTAGTGGCTTTGTGCTTCTTTGGTCCTCACCCTTTCTGTTCCTGGTGGACTTTCATTGATAGGATTTTCAGTGCTGGTGCCCAGAGTTTTGAACTCGCCTTCCGGAAGTGTCCTGCTAGCTTATGGGTGAAGTCCATTTGGGTCTAAAATACCTTTAATGAGTTTAGTGGCATTTGAAATCTCAGTTACTTGCATTTTATCTGCTGTGTTTATTTATTAATGGTTTTGCCTGCTGGTTTTATTGTATTGTCTTTATTGTGTAATCTGGTCCCTTTAATGTTATTTGTTCTAATTTACTTTTCTATTTATTTTTGTAAGCTCGCCAGAGATACCATTGTGCAAAAGATGTAGTGGAAGGATGCCAAATAAATAATCTTAAAGTGGTCTGATAGTTTGCCTGAAGATATTCTGTCAACTTTGGCTGAATTTTTCCAAATAATTTTCACCCACCCCTTTAAATGATTTCTATCCAATGGTAATAAAACCTCAATTATCAGTATCAAGGAGGAAATTGCACACCACATCATTTCCAAAACCTTCAACTGCAAGCGATAGCAATTAAAATCCATCCCAAACACCTAGACTGTTTCCTCCTGAATCAATAGAAAAGAAAATCTGATATGGATCACATTATACAATGAGTAATACAAACTCAATTATTGTCAAAATCCTTGTTCAGTTCTTCATGCAGCTACCAACTATGGGTGCCTTCCTGTGTTCCCCTTTGTTTAATTAAATTACATTCTTTTACTCCCAGAGTCCCTTCTGTCCTTGTTTGTTGTGGACATTTATTAATAGTGTCACTTGGTTGATAGGCTGTTAATTTCAATTTTGTTTGAATTTGGTTATCTTTATTCACACTTCAGAGTGTATATTCTTTTTTGTGCTTTTCTTGAAGGACCTGCTCCTATCATCTGTTTGCCTTTAATTGCATATGTAAGTGTTTTAATGCTCATCATTAACAGGAAGAAAAGAAAGAAAAGAAAAAGAGGGGGGTAGTGAATGACAAACCAGCACAATAAAAGTGTAAAGTATTTATATGTGCAGTAAAAGATACTCCCTCACCAAGGCACTTGTCGTTTTTAGAGTCCTAAGAAAACTCTCAATTAAACTTAGAGAACCAAGCTGTGGTGATGATTTGACTGCAGTTAAAGAGACTGCAAATCGACAGATTTCAGACAGGGCCAAAGATGAAACTGGGGATGATAAATCTTTTCATCTGCCTCCTGGAGCAGAAGTGTTTCCTCTGTAAAGCATTTATTTGTATGAAATCTCGTCTTTTACATAGGCTACATATCATGGTTCTAGTCCCACATCTGCTTCAGTACTGCAGCTACAGAGCAAACATAAAAGTGATGCTTGCAACTACAAGGAGGACTTACAACTATAGAGCGAGTGAGCACTCCAGCCATACACAGTTATACTTCCTGAACTCCTAAGCAGGGTTATAGAAGGACAACTGTTGAGAGCAGTCAGCCAATCTGCTTTGTGCTGTTTTTACTGTTTTTTCATGTTTTATTGTTTATGTATCCATATATACTGCCGTGATATTATATGAGACGGTGATCTACAAATACTTTTATCAACTAACCAACCAATCCTTAACAAAAGGAAGGTACTTGGCAACTTTGCCACTACTTGTGGATGAAGTAAGATTCCTTGTGCTTTTTTTGCCAATACAATTTTGAGTTGTATTTGAAAAAATAAAACAATGTTGCCCCCTCTCTAGACTTTCATTATGCTTTCATGATTATTTGTAGTCATGATAGTATTAGGGTGGAACTCAGGACGCAAGGGAGAAACGTGCTAAGAGGAAGGCGTGCTTGGCAAATCCACACCATGATCAATTCCCGCCCGGAAACCAATGTCCCCACTGTGGAAGGACGTGTAGATCCAGAATTGGCCTCCACAGTCACTTACGGACCCATTGTTAAAACCGTGTTTATGGAAGGCAATCTTACTCGGCTACGAGTGATCGCCAAAGAAGAAGATGATTAGGGTGGATATATGTGATCCTGCTTTCAATTCTGTTTGCACTTGCAAAGGTTTCAGAGTGGACACCCTGCTTCATTCTAGGAACTTTCTGCTGAGAACATGCAACTTTTGCTAACAAAAATGGTCCATGCCTTTTTTGTTGTGCTATAGCACAAGAGGACCCCAGACCCCCATCATGTAGGAACAAGCAGGGAAGCCCTGCAGAACAGCAAATAAAGAACTGGGGAAGCCCTGATAGGGCTATGCTATGAGGATGATTCAATACAAATCCCCCAATAACACACACTTACTGCATCAGTGACGCATTGCAGAATACACCTGCCAGAATACAACCTGGCTGGTGGGTCTCTCAGTCCATAGCAGTACTCTGAGGTCCATTAACCCTCTGCTATCCAACCCGCAGAAGTGCTAGTTCTGCTTCTGGAGATGATGTAGATTTCTGCAACTACCTTCTGAGGAATTAGGGAAACTTAGGGAAGACTGTTATTGTTGAAATCATGCCACAGGAAAAATAAATGCCCATGTCCATTGCACACGCAGAGAGAATTCCACAATTTTGAAAGCACAGCATCTGAGCAGGCCCTTGGGGACTGCAGGACTAAAGCTAGCACAAAGACAAGAATTGAGGGCATTCTTTTAATTGGTGGCTTGTTTTGTTGCCAACCATTTTTGTCAGGAAAGCTTGCTTCAAATACATATTTAACTAAGCCTGGGTCTGCCTCGGGTGGATTGTAAATCAGGAGGACCACTTACAAAATCCAGCATTGGTTTTTTTTAAAGAGTTTCTTAACATATGGATACCACAGTGGGCACGTCCATCTATTGTGCATGGTGCTCAGAGCATTTCCTGGATATATAATTCATGAGATCCTCGTTGCATGCAGTCCAGTCCTGTTAGACAACATGACAGGAGGACAGTGGGCAGCTGCCACTTCTGTTGTGCCTTGATCTAATGGGAGCAAAAGTACTATTCTTAGGCTCTCCTTCCAGTTGCTTTTTCATGCATGAGCCCCCAGACTTATATCTGTTATTCAGCTAAATGCCATTAAATTACTCTGAGTTTTGAAGGAAATGGATCAGATTTACAAATACACTGTATACATGTATCTCATGTTCATGGGGAAGCTATTTCTCTCTTGGTTTCATGCCAGAATTAGCTACATTTTTGTACTTGTGCAACTTCGTAACAGAGGAAATCTGCACTTCCTTGGGTAGCTTGAGGAGAGTTTCCATTCTGATCTGCATAATGCCACCTGGTAAAATACAGGCCCAGTTAATGTCCTTGATTCCTAAGGGATTCTGTTTCGTAAGGCTTTGAGAAGTCTTGGAAAACTTTGAGTAGTTTAAAGGGACCAGGAGCCCCAATGGGCAGTCTCCTTTTGACGTTGCTAGCCTATCCTAGCCTTCAGGTTAGGATTTCATTTGCTGCTTCTGCACTTTTGATTTGCACCATGTTTATCCATGTCACTTTCTCCTACAAATTTCAGCTTTCAAATCACTTGTGTTATAAAGCTGACAACCTTGTAATACTCCAATCAGAAGGTTTTCCACCCTGACATGCAGACTTCCAGCTTCCTCTGAACATAGAATCTTCCCTCTTGTTTCTCAGCAACCCCCTCCTTTTTTTCCTCCTCCAATCCTGTCTGGTCTGCAGTCACTATTACAGTTTGTTGTTAGAGGGAGAGGTTATGCTATTTAGAGTTGGGATTCAAGTAAGAAGTATTTGCCTTTTGACTTGATGTCTCTTTCTGCTCCAGATCAGGGGTGAGAAACTCATAGCCTGCCAAATGTTCCTGGACTTCAGTTCCCATCATCATGATCAACGGTCAGAGATGATGGAGCCCAACAACATCTGGGTGGCCACAAGTCTCCCACCCCTGCTTTAGGCATGGGTTGTGTGTGCTTGTGATGTCCCTAAACACATTTTTTCAGTGTACAAAGAGGAAAATGCAGCAAAACCTATGAGTGTTCTTTTGTTTTAGTAGGATGCAATTCAATACTCACTTGTATAGGAGTATTACTGAACTCACTTGGGCTTACTCTTGAGGAGACATGTACAAGATTGCACTCTTAAAGCTGCAATCCTGTACACACAGGAGGAAACTACACTCAATACAGTGATACTTACTTCTCAGTAAGATGGCATAGAATTGCACTCTTCAGAGGAACACAAGAAACCTGCATAGATGGGTTTTCTGGACATTTTATTACCCTCAGCTATATTCCAATTTATACTGGGAAATTAAAATGACCCCAAACATGGTAGGTGTGAATGTGTGAGAAGAAGGAAACTTAATTTTGCTTCCTTTGATATGATGCCATTTGAAGAACTCCATGGGGCATTCAGTATCCCAAAGGATTTCACTAGCTAGGATAAAAAATACTCCAAATATAGGAATCGGAAGGAAATTCATTGGAAGACGTTTTGTCCAAGGCTCTTTTGGTTTTCAAAATGAAAACTCTGTATAAAGATTTACACCTCCTTTCCTGGATCAGTTTACTGCATTGTTGTTGAGCACCACAACTCCAGAGTCGGTCACGACTGGACCTAATGGTCAGGGGCCCCTTTACCTTTACGTTTATTCTACACTAGCTGGGATAAAGTTTGAATACCCCACATACATCAGGCAAGTGCCATTGCACTATTTTGGCTCCTGCTAAAAAAATCATTTTTTGTTTAAGCAAGCCTTCCCAGACATGTAAAAGCTGCCATGTGTTTAGTCTGTAATTTTAGTATATGTGCTGCCGAAGCGAGCACTTTAGTCTGTAATTTTAACTTAACTGCTGCTTTTAATTATATTTTGAATTTTTAAAAACTTGTTTTTAAGTTTGACTTTTATTGATAATTTTAATGTATAAGCTATATTTGCCTTTAAGCAGTATACAAATTTTCATAATTAAATACATGCATAGAAGAATTTAAATGGAAGTTTGTGGATATTTTTTGGTCTGACATACTTTTTGATCAGGAAAAATAAGCTGTGGCTAAAATTTGGGTACAATTGTTTACTGTTGCCCTAAAAGGGACTATGTTGTAGATCAACTTCTATGCAAAAAGTGCATCCAGGGTGGATATTACCCTTATTTTTGGATAGGCATAAAATCCAATTTAAAAACCGCCAGAAAATAAAATTAAGTCTTATCAATCTTAATAACAGAATTATGGTGCTACAATTGTAATTAAAACATTAATAAGATAACATTAGAGTAACTGTATAGCTTTTATACATCATATCTAATTCCATTGCTTCCCTGCCCCAGAACATTTTGCATCGCATTGTGCCTTGGAGTTGGGTTCAGGTGGACTTACCTTCATAAATTCTGGGGCCACAACTGAATTATCCAAATCTCTTGATTATCTAAGTTTAATTTTTACTTTATATCTGTGTGTATAAATATATCCTCAAACAGCTGTCTTGTTTATCTAAAATTCTCATTATCCAAACTTTTTCGGATACCCCTGAGCAATTCAAGTAAATGAGATTATGCTGAACAGCAACTGTCTCCCGGGATAAGAAAATGCCATGAGATTTAAACAAGAGCAACCAAAAGCCCTAAGGATGATTTCAATTAAGTGGCTGCAGATAATACAAAAACTGAGCCTGGAGTTGTATTGAGAGCTCTAATGGAAGTGTGTGCATGATGAATCCATTCCCCAATCCCACCCAATATCCCAGAGTGCTCTGCGTGATTGTAGTATCCCTTCTCAAGGGATATTCAAGGCTCAAAAAGCAGGAGATGTTCTAGGAAGAACTGGGAGTGGTTCATCTGTATGAGGGTAGACATTAAACTTTAAAAATATATATAATTTGCCGTTGCAAATTAATATGTAGCTCAGTCAGATTTCTGCATACTATGTGTAAGCTGAATTGAGCTGATAAGGAAAGTTGGGGGTGTGCATGTCCAAACTGAAGTTGGATCCAGCCAAAACACTCTGAACCATATCAAGGGCCTCTGAAGCTATTTGGGGTGATCCACAGTGCTACGGTGGAGAGCCAGTGTGGTGTAGTGGTTAAGAGCGGTAGACTCGTAATCTGGGGAACCGGGTTCGCGTCCCCGCTCCTCCACATGCAGCTGCTGGGTGACCTTGGGCTAGTCACACTTCTCTGAAGTCTCTCAGCCCCACTCGCCTCACAGGGTGTCTGTTGTGGGGGAGGAAGGGAAAGGAGAATGTTAGCTGCTTTGAGACTCCTTAGGGTAGTGATAAAGCGGGATATCAAATCCAAACTCTTCTTCTACGGTATTTTTCTAGGAAAAAAGATGTGTTGGAACTCACCGTGAATGCCTCCCTTGTTCTCTTATATTGGCAATGGCACCCACCTGAGAGGTGCCAGAATGGAGTAATTCAGAAATTGTGTTGCTTAAAAAACTGTGCAAGCAGGATGTCTGTAGGCATTGAAACATTTCTCCCTAAACTTGCCGTAAAGAAAATGCCAAGATGGAGAGAAGGAGATTAGGGATCTCCGATCACAGTGGTTTGGGAGAGGGACACTGAAGTGATGTGAAGCTTGTTGGTTCTGTACTGTTTCCTAGTTCTGCTGGTGGTGCTTGCTTGGAAAATGCTGGGCATTCAAAGCCTCTCAAATTAGATTTGCACTTAGTTTATATGAGTTTGGGTGCCACTTAAGTAGAACACAAGCCAGGAATTGTGTGTGTGTGACCTGTGTGTAGATGCACAACCCTAGTACATATTTACACTGATATTTATTAATGCAATGAATTTTGTATAGGCAGGTTAACATGGTTGGTGATAAGTAAATGGTGTGTGCATAGTAGGGCATAGTTGTCCACCAGTACACATAATGTAAATTAACTAATGACTCCAACACACATCTTATCTGATACTGGCATTATGTGCGCAGCCTTGTAGGGAGTGGCACCCTCTTCTGTGTACGCTGTTCCCAAAAGGACAATGATGTAAAGTCTCTGTGGTGCTGTTGGGTGTCTCAAAGAGTGGGAAATATGGAAATTAAGGGATACAGGGGGTAAATAATAAGCCTCCGTATTCTAATATGTTGCTGTTTTGCTTATATTTCTTGCAGCTAAAAATCAATTGTGTTAACAAGAAAAGACAGAATAACAGCTGATTTTCCCCCTCCAAGGTTACAGTGTAGCCAGTTAACTTTTCTTGCATCTGACGAAAAACTAGTTCAGGACATGGTGTTAACAGATTGTTTATCTCAGGTTTGTGTGTCAAGAGAATATATAAAATTCAGATTCTTTTTCCATCATTGCACCAGAAGTTTAATATATTTGTTCCTTCATGTGTATGACACAGTAACGTCTTACTAATCGTTCTCCAATTCCTCTTGCCCTCTTTATTTGGGAAGAACATTTGAATGAATGGAGTGTATTCAAATACATACCTTTTGCTTCTTTAACTTCTGTCCAACTTTTTTTCTTATCAAATCATATGCATGCTACTTTTGTATTTCCAGCTGTGTAGGTTATATATTTGATGGAGCTTTTGTGCCTTGCATTTTGGGCATCTTTGCATTCAACAGAACTGAATAATCAATAATTTGAATGAAGAGCTACTTAGATAGAAATACAGGAATTATGAGTAGTGGGGCACAGGTATGAGTAAACTTGGAAAGCAAGCGTGTTCCCAACCATAACTGAAGCCTATACAGTATGTTCTATGTTTCCCTTGCTGCAAGAAACAGTGTAATGCATAAGGAGTTGCCTGATACTCAGCAGCGGTGAGTACCACTCACCTGGAATGCTCACCTGACCTCCATCCAGCTGAGACAGAGAGGGATAAGGGTGCAGCAGCAGTGAAGTCAGTGCAGTGCAAACACATGAGCAGAGTCAATCCAGCACTTCTGGCTGTGCATTTGCACCTTACCACTGTACCTGTCTTCCTCTCCATTCTAGTATGTTGTAGCAACTCAGCCAGATGGAGGTGAGCAGCACAGCCACACTATGCTGTCTGCTGATGCTTACACTAAATCAGTCTATCAGTCCATCTAGCCCATTGTCAATGGCAGCAACTCTCTAGGTTCTCGGGCAGGAGTCTTTCCCTGCCCTGCTAGTAAAAACCATTCACATGGCATTGCTAAGGACTGGACATGGAATCTTCTGCATGCAGCACATCTGCTCTCTCATTAAGGTGTCCAAACTCCTTTTTCCTGAAAGGAGTAAGTGAGATTTCCCCAGGGGTATCTGGGGAAATGAACCTAGGACCAAAGAACAATTTCTACAAACCAACAAACCAGGCCTTTTCATGAAAACACTGTGTTGCCTTTCATGATTGGCACAGTCCTAGCTAATAATATTCCTTGCTCTGGTGAGATTCTGAAAACAGATGAGACTCAGGCAAAACTGGGGCATTCCTCATAATGAAGAAAATTTGAAAGGATGTTAGTGAGCAAAGGCATTAGTATCACTGGAGAAAGCAGCCATCTGGAAGTGTCCTCATATAGTTACCTTATTCCTATGTATATTTGCAACCACTGTGTTCAACTAGATTAGAAGCATCCTTCTGATTTTGTCCATCTGTAAACTGCAAAGGGTTGCTTGCAGTTATTTCCCCCTCTAATATTTCCCCGCATCTTTATCAGCTACATGAAAGGCAGGTATATAAACTATTTCCTAGTATGGAGATTGGGAGAGGGATTGTAGACCAGTAGCTATGCGTATGCATTTTATGCTGAAGGTCCCGGGTTGAGGGCCTATGCTACATTAACAATGTGATTAGCAATCCTAGTGTATTTTCTTTAAAAATTAAAAACTACCCACAGGGGGATGGTGACTGGAGCCGCAGTAACCTGGGGAGATGCGCCACTTGGTGCAGCAATGGAAAGAGCTGTCCCAAAAAACCTGGTCAGAGACCAGGTTGGGTTGATGGCGGAAGGAAAACCAAACACCAGAGTGGAGATGGGTAGGTAGGTAGGTAGGTAGGTATATCACCTGTGCATAAGGAAGAAGGTGGTGGTAAAGAAAGATTCTTCATGGCTGGCAGGTCCAGCTTGTAATCAGTTTCAACAGATTTGTTGAAATGAATCCTTTGGTTCTTCCTGTCCCAAAATCAACTTCCAAGTTGCTGAGCCCCTGGGCCTATTTTTCTGACATTTGGGAGCTTTCTTACTTAGGAATGCCTCTAATGTTAGCAATTTTCAGACCAGTTGCCCACAAAACATTAGGGAATATTGATTCCTTTTTCACTCGCACCAAAACTATAGCAGCTGCCACTGCAGTAAAGCCACTTAAGCTATCCTTCTGAAATTTGACATATTTCACGCTGCCAGAAGCGACAGTATAGCCTGCAAATTTCATTCAATTCTGTCTAAAATTAAAAATACTATAGTCAGTACTTTGGTAGGCATTATTCACTTTGGAAGGACTACTGTGCCTGCAAATTTCATCCAGTCAAAAGGGGTTATAGTAACAACAACAAAAATAATTCAAATAGTGAGGGGGTGGGGCAAATAAAGTGGAGATTGAGCCCAAAGCCAAATTGAGAATCCCCCAAACTAGTCTGATCCAAATCAGGCTGCATTACAAAGCATTGAACTGGGAGCCCAACAGAATCTTGTGCTGTTGCACACCCCTAATTTAATAGCTAGGCTTAAATTGGATCTGGATTGCAACTTGAACTTTGGGTTATCTGTGCTTTTTATTTCAGATATATTGCTCTGACTTTAATTTTAAATGCTGCCGTGAGGCAATATGTGTACAGTACAGATAAATCAATTAAAGCAAAAGGAATAAAAAATGTGTTCTGTAACCTCTCTGAAAACTTCAGTAATTGTCTTGGCTTCCACCAATGAATCCCATAATTAAAAATCCACTTGATTTTGGCCACAGAATAAGAAAAGAAAATAATGGCCTGCTAGGAGCTTTGCCCTAATGGACAGAGTTAATACACTCTGTTTTTCCCAGCTGCTAGAGTTGGCAACCTTGATATCCTGCTTCTGCTACTGTGTAGCACAAATACAGGGTCAACCAACATCAGCCAAGGAAGGGGTTGGTTTGGCTCATATCTAGCAACAACTGACTGTCTCCTTACCTTGGAAGCATCCAAGACTGTTAGTTATCTATGATGAGAGTTTTAAGGCCCCCTCAGGTATTAGCTGTCCTGTACACAGAATTAATTAACAGAATTTCACTGAGTAGCCTGTCCCTTAAGGGACGCAGGTGGCGCTGTGGGTTAAACCACAGAGCCTAGGGCTTGCCGATCAGAAGGTCGGCAGTTCGAATCCCTGCAATGGGGTGAGCTCCTGTTGCTTGGTCCCAGCTCCTGCCAACCTAGCAGTTCGAAAGCACCTCAAAGTGCAAGTAGATAAATAGGTACCGCTACAGCGGGAAGGTTTTCCATGTGCTGCTCTGGTTCGCCAGAAGCTGCTTTGTCATGCTGGCCAATAATGCGAGATGAGCGTCGCAACCCCAGAGTCGGTCACGACTGGACCTAATCTTCAGGGGTGCCTTTACCTTTTTAGCCTGTCCCTTATCATTTAGGGTTAAAGATTTCCTAGAAGCTTTTGGGTGTATAGCTGTATGGGTGAAGGCCACCTCCTTGCAGATGTTTGTGTTGTACATGCGGACAGAAGGGAAAGGGCCAGGTGAAGCAAGTGATGTCATGGATGGGACCATTGGTTAGAGCCCCACCCATTTTTGCTATGTACAGCAACATGGGAGCTAATAATTCCTGAAGGGGAACTAAATATATTTCATCCCAGTATTAGCACTAATGCGCAGCCAGTTTACACTTGGATACATTCATCTTTATGTCTTAGAAATCACAATGTGGAAAGCTCTAAGTTGAAGCCACAAGACATCCAGAAGAATCTGAGAAAAACCAAACCATATGCATCTTTAGTAGCATAATTAGCAACAACAAAAAAATTTAAAAAATTAAACACCAGGCATTACAAGGGGTCTGATTTCCATTGGGACTGCAGCATGTGCATGTTTAAGGCTTCCCTCTGCAGCTGCCACTGCATGACAATTAGCAGTAGAGAAAAGGTCCCATTGGTGCCAAGACATGAATGTGTAGATCCTGCCACCATGATGCTGTGTCCTCCACCCCCTGCTGGCTTACATGGGTCCTTTCTTTTTTTTAAAAAAAAAAAAAAACCTGGAAAGATGGTGATTCTAGATTTGTTGCTTGCTTTGCAATATGTGAATAGGGCGGGGGAATATGATTGGCACAATGTCATCCTTATCACAAATAAAAATGTCATAGGAGGAAAGGCAGCAAATTGGAAAGGTGAATGTTTCACAAATTATTGAAACAGGAAAAACAATGGTTTTGTTGCTTGTGTATGGCAGATGAGTCATAAAGAAAGAATGCTGACAATTACGAAGAAGGGATAGAGGAGGAAGCTGTACAATTCAGTTCACTTTTAAAGGCAAATATACATTACACACACTTTCTGAAAAAAACTCTAGACTAAACCAAACTATACACATGTCTTTAACTGCAGTTTTCCTTACAAAACACAAGCCAAATAAATAAATAAAAAATGATGCCACTGGGTGGGGGGAAATTAGAAAGAAATAAGAATGGCCCAGTCTTTCAAGGCTTTGAAAGGAAGAATGTATTTTGTATCACTTATCCATATAGATTTATTGACACCGACATGCTAAGCATTACTGCACCACTCAGGTATCAATATTTAATCTATTGTAACGGGCTATATGCAGGGATGCATGTATAGGGAAGAACAGGGAAAGAGAAGGGTGGGCGAGAGATTTCATGTTGAAAGCTTTGCGGAATAGTTCTCTTTGAAGGATATGAGAGAAAGGAAGCTACTATTTTGTACTCCAAAAAAGACATATAAAGCATCTCCCTTTTTATTTGTTTCAAGAATACGTAAAACATTGCTATACTTCAGCACATTCCTATTCCACGGTGGCATTGCTGTCAGCTGATGTTAGGAAGGAGTCAGGATCACCACTGTCCTTTGAAAATATGATCTGCTCTGTTTCTGTCTGAAAACATTTCTTTGTCGCCTTAAAATGTCATTGCAGCTCACTTATGATTTGTACCTTTAAGGAAAGAGGAGGAAATGAGATTCTAACAATAACATGAAATGTAAGTCATAGAGTGCAGTTGGTGTGTGTGTGTGTGTGTGTGTGTGTGTGTGTGTGTAAATCTCTATAAGATTTCAATTCATTTTCTAACATACATGAAATGAGACAGCAAACTTTCTCACTTTTAGACTGGAAGAGACTTCCTTTTGAAAACTTCCATGAGAGTTACAGCTCGTTGGAGAACTGAACACTTAAATGTCCACTCTTCACTTCCTCACACAAAATGTCAAAAGCAAACAAGCAATGCTCAAGCAGAATGCATTCACACAATAACTCTTTAGTATATTCAAGAGTTTATGACATTTCTACGCCTCGACTGTTTCCTGGCAATTTTGTTGGATGTGTTTCGCGTTTTTGTCAGCCCAGTTAGGAGAAACGTTAATTCCTCGCAGGCAACATGTATCTTTCAGTGAGTTCTGTTTCGGTCTGAATTCAACGGAATGCAAAAGTCAATGCTGGAATGCTGCAAGCATTTACAGTGGTACCTCAGTTTACAAACACAATTGTAAAAAAAAAAAAAAACCCACACAATTGGTTCCGGAAGTCTGTACTTAACCTGAAGCGTCCTTAACCTGAAGCGAACTTTACCATTGAAAGTAATGGAAAGTGGATTAATCCATTCCAAACGGTCCGTGGAGTACTTAACCTGAAGTGTACTTAACCTGAAGTGAACTTTCCTAATGAAAGTAATGGAAAGTGAATTAATCTGTTCCAGACAGGTCCACGGAGTACTCAACCTGAAGCGTAATTAACCCGAGGTAGGAGTGTAATTGGTTCTGGAAGTCTGTTCTTAACCTGAAGCGTACTTAACCTGAAGCGATCTTTCCCATTGAAAGTAAAGGAAAGTGGATCAATCCGTTCCAAACGGGGCTGCAGAGTACTTAAACTGAAAATACTCAAACCGAGGCATACTTAAACCGAGGTATGACTGTACTCCATCAGCACAAGCCTCATGCCTTCTGCCCGGTGAACATGGAAGCAGGCAGAAGTGCTGGTGGCAGCCAGTGGAAAGCCCTCTAATGGGGTATTCCAGGGGCAAGGTGGAGCTGTGCTCGCTCTGTGTCTGCTGGATCCTGATCCAGTGCCACTGCTGTCAGTTGAGTGCTCCAAGCTGCAGCAATGTGTCTCCCTCACTTTCCACCCCAGTTGCCGTGCAGCAGGGCCCCAAGTTCAGTGGTTCTCCCACTGCTCCATTCAGTCATATTGCACAGTGTCCAGTGTTAAGATTGTGCTCTAAATAGGGGGTCTCTGTTGAGAAGCAGTTCAATGCCAGGGTCTTGAAAAAGCAGCAGATTTTTCCCACTGTATATCAGTACTGTTGTGTATGACAACACTGTGTGAAAAAGAAATCAAATAGGGCATTGCTATGGGTGTATATAGAGCCCTTCCTGTTGCATTCTTGTTACCTCCTTTGACCACCCCCTTCCTTCTTTGCTCATACATTTTTCCTGCTCATAATGTGGTGCCTCAACTGCTTTTCTTGTTTTATATCCACCAGGATATGGTGAGCAGCTTAATCTTTGTAAAATCTTAATTACTTGATATTTTTAAAGAAACATAAGATTATAGGACCCTCCAATAATTCAGGGAAGGACAATATAGGCCAGGCATCCCCAAACTGTGGCCCTCCAGATGTTTTGGCCTACAACTCCCATGATCCTTAGCTAACAGGACTAGTGGTCAGGGATGATGGGAACTGTAGTCCAAAACATCTGGAGGGCCGCAGTTTGGGGATGCCTGATATAGGCTATAGCAGGCATCCCCAAACTGCGGCCCTCCAGATGTTTTGGCCTACAACTCCCATGATCCCTAGCTAATAGGACTAGTGGTTGGTGAAGATGGGAATTGTAGTCCAAAACATCTGGAGGGCCGAAGTTTGGGGATGCCTGGGCTATAGGATGAAAGTGTTTCATTTATAGGTGACAGCCTGGAATCAATATATGTGTAGGTCTCAACTAATAACAAAATTCTGTTTTAAAATGTACCAACATTGTAGCTGTGAGGAATGCTTTTTTGTGAATACCTTCTTCCACGATACAAGAGATTTCATTTAATATAACATCCAGCGTGGACTTCCCTCAAACAACAAGCTATTAAGAGTTTGGAGGCCAGCCAGAAGAGGAAACAAGGTTGTTATTGGCATGATTTTAATCATGATAGACAATTAGCAAAGCTTAATTATGTTAAGAAAGAAAATGAGCGTGAGCAGCAATAATGAATTTCCCTAGTAAATCTCTTGTGCCCCAAAATAAAATAGTTGACCTATAAATAGAGTGGAATTAGAAGAGGTGTTTGCCCACATGGCCTAGCATTGTTTACCTCACACCAAGCAGAATTTCTGCAGTGGAACTAGAGGCAAAAGTAACCAGGCAGGAACAAGCATATTCACGGTATAATACTAGCAGGATCTTATATCACTTCAGAAATGCATTTAATCAAAATGATGGTTTGGGGCTGGATCCAAATGTGTCCTTTTGCCTGATACAAGGAGCTTCTTGCAACAGAAGGAGTCTTCTGTCAGTGGAAGGAACCCTTCTGTCAGAAGAAGACTTTTTTCCCCCAGGAGGAAGATTTCTTCCGTTTGGTGAAAGGAACTTTGGATACAACCCAGAGTTTATAGTTCTATGAAGAGTGGAAAAACAAGTAATCAACTTTTCATCACTGAGAGAGGGCATTTCAAAGACCTTTCAGTTTTAATTGAAGAAGAGCTCTAAGACTTGGATGTGTTTCTACGACATCCAGTGTCCATGAGGTGAAACAAAGAGGTGTTTGCTTTTCTAGCTAAAATGCCTAGTATTAAGTCTTCATGTGATGTTTGCTCCAATCCTATACCTGCTTGCACCCAATTGAACTCAGTAGGACTTAATTCTGAGTAGATAAGTATATTATAACACTGTCACATGACTTTTTTAAAAAAATTCATTCCTAGATACAAATACATCAGGCTTATCAGGTTTTCATGGTGTTGTAGATACAGTACATTTTCCCCCCTTTCCTTGAGGAAATTCCTAGCTGCAATCCAAGCCCCCTATGTTACTGGCTTGTATGGGGAGTCAATTGGGCAGAGGTGTCCCTCCAGTCAGTGCTGTCTGCCTGTGCCCACCTCAGGGTATAGAGTGATGCCAGTGTCATTCCATCAGTGCTGAGCTCCTCGTTTCATCCACCAAACATGCGGGAAGATGAAAGTACCAATGGTGGGATCCCTAACAACAGTGGCCCATTGAAAGGTGCAAAATGTGGTATTTGAAGGGCAAGGGGTTGCTGAGCTGGCCAGATATTTTCTCCATTGCTATTCCTTAATGGCATTGGGCTTAATTCATGCTCAATTGTTGAGGCAGCTCCAGGCTGATGTAGCAATTTGCCTGCCCCTGCTTTGGCAACATGAGCAGCATGACTGTGGATGTGGTGGCAGCTCTGTCACAGTCACTATCATACATCGCCACTGCTCAGAAGGAGCAGTCCATCCCACTTCACCACTTGAGGTGCCACCCTGAACTGCTGCCCTGCCAAAGCTTCTATTACCTGGTTTGCAAGGTGGTACCTATGATTCAGCAGCAGCAGCAGCAGCAGCAGCAGGAAGAGGAGGAGGTTCTGCTGAGAGCTCATTGAAATCTCATGAGATCTCATGTGCTCTGCAAGATTTTGGTGACATCTCATGAGATCTCAGTGGGGCAGGCGTGGCACTCGAGGCTACCCTGCCAGAATTGGATTGTCCTGCCAAATATTTCAATTGCTAATCGAGTCACTTGAAAAGGGCACAAATAGATCTTGAAATAATAATAATAATAAAAAGAACAACTACAAATAAATATTTCCGAATGGCTATACATGGGGCATTTGCTTTTCTACCAAAAGTCAGGCTATGGGTGCAACAAGGATTTTTGAAATCCCAGAGGATTTCTTTGCTAGAAGAGGTCCAAGAGAGCCAGTGGCGTTAGGTCAGTTCAAAAATATAATTAATGAACATAACCTGCCACTGCAGCCTCAATGCACATTTTGCTTACGGTGCATTGCTTCATCATGACTACTGATGTTGGGGAAAGATTATGTACAGTATCTCATTAAATGTATTGCAAAGTGGAAGAATACATATCTCATTATGCAAATGCACAGGGTAACACTGAACTTATTTGTTTAGTATGATACTAAGCTGCCTACTTAGGAATGAGGTGTGCTAAGATACACATGACTTAAGATGTTTTGAACATGGGAGGGACGTTGTGCGTGATTATTGGGTGCAACTCATTCTCATTTTCAGACTGTGTCACAGTGGATTGAACAGACAATGTAGCAGTGATGGATCGTTTCCATTTTGTGGTATCTAAACCTCTTGTCCTCTTTGAACTTTAACGTGTCACATCTTGGGGAATTCAAGCTTGGGAAATAAGCCACTCGTTTCACTTCTCACTTCCTCATTGTGAACCAGGACCTGTTTTAGTAGTGTGCTTATTTTTTATCTACCCAGGTTAGTTTTTCTATATAAATCAAGCATTATATTGCAAGTTTGCACAGCTCTGGTTTAGAATCAGAACTGTCGCATGGAAGCAAAGTCCTAAGGAGGCATCTGGAGTCGTGAACCAGTGCCTGGAGCCATTGATGGTCAGGAGAAAAGTGGAGGAAAAAACCTGAAGCTTTTACCCAGACAAAATGTAAGTGTTCCTTATTCAGTGTGTGTCCAGTTCAAGGATAGGAATCTTGATTCATTCTGAAAACTCACACCTGCCGTTCCTAGATTTAGTGCTTTGAGGGTATTAGTAGCCAAGAGTATATTAGCTGACTTGCCAGCTTTGCACTTTCCCGAACAGGGAAGACCTAACCACAGTGATTCATGCCTTGCTTACATTCAGACTGGACCGTTGTAATGCACTGTGTGGGAATAGTGTCTGGAAATCACAACTGGTTCAGAACCAGTTGATTGATGTCATGCAGTTGATTGATGCAGGGTTCATGGAGATACAGCCCCACTGGATTCTGTTAGGTTCTACACCCAGTTTAAAGAGCTGGATATTAAGTGTGTACACACACATCCAATTCAGGGCCCGGTTTGGCAATTCAGACTGGCTCTGAGTAGGCCCAGAATGATCCAGACCCAGTGTGGCCCAATTCTATAGAAATCTCATTGACTTGCATTGTGAAACCAAAATGGCTCCAGTATTTTGGGTTTCCCCCCACAAAGTAAATGAAATTTGGAGACATAGTAACTTCTGAAGGTTACAATTTGAAGCTTTGTTCAACTCAATCTGGAACAAATTTGCCTGGTGATTCAGTTCATAATTTGCAGTTTGTTCATTCGTTTTTTAATACTTTTTATTAAATTTTCCAATTAAAACACATCAAATCACATTGAAATTATTCCCAATTACATTTTTACCCATCCAAATTAATCATACAATTCCAATTAAAGAAAACATTCCAATTATAGCCAATTATACTTAATTTTTTCGGACTCCCATGCCTCAGATTTCCAGAGCTCCCTGCTAATCACCAATACTGATTGCTTCTTTTTAAATTTATCCCTTATTAAACAGCCTCTAATATAAATTTCACATATTTTCCAAGTCTGTTACTGTCCTTCTTGGCCTCTGAATTTATGTTACCAACAGGATATTTCCAAATACTTTCTGTCTCTGTATGGACTCTATCTCTAAACTCCCTCTGATCTCTGGCCCCTAATACCAATTAAGTCATAAATTATATCCAAATTCCACTCCATGGCTCCTCCAGCGGAGAAAAAAAGCCAGACATCTCTTCTCACGCTTCTTGAAACCGAGCGGCTTCTCCCCCACCTATAGTTGCATTCCATTCTGGCGCCATCTTTTCTGAATTTCGTACTGTGACACAGATCTTAAATCCTCCTTAAAGTCTCAAATCTTTAAGCATCTCAACCAGGGCCAGGATTTTAGGGGAGATTTTTGTAAAATTGTCAAATTATATATAATTCCTCCATTTACATATTTAATCGAAATTCCATGTCCACCCAGTTTATACTTTCCATTATCCTGCTGCTCTAGATCAAGTCCGATGTTCCATCTAGGAAAGGTATTTGATATATTATAAGCAAAGAACAAAAAAGGTTGCACTTCTTTGTAAGGCGTCTCGGATTCTCCAGACACTCCATCTTCACTCCTGCGATGTTTCCTCTTATCTCTCAGTGGCCGTAATTCAAATCATTCTCTCTGCTACTCAGGGTTGTGTCCATAAGCAGTAAATTTCCACTCTTTCATCTGAGGCATGCCCAAAACTTTCCTCTAATTAAAATTCCAAGTAATGGGTCCCGTGTGCCTGGTGGGTGGCTTCCAGGAGTGCCGACTCCAACAGGTGCTACAGCCCAGCCCCCCCAGCCCCCGCAGGGGTCCGGGTGGTTTAAGGGGCATCTGCGGGCCTGCGGCCCCCTCCTGTAGTGTCCTGGGAGGGGTGGGGGAGGCTGCATACTCCCGAAGCAGCCGCCGAAAAAACACTGTTGGAGCGGAGATGATGGTATTGTCCGCCATTCCCTCCAGCACGTGGGCGGAGCCATAATTTGCAGTTTGGACAAGTTGGGTCTGCATATCTACTGGACCACTTTGGGAGGAACGGTGGGATACTTATTTAAATAAATAAAAAAATAAAAATAAAGCTCTAAACCGTTTGGTCAGGGTATACAGGTGAAACTCGGAAAATTAGAATATCGTCGAAAAGTGCATTTATTTCAGTAATGCAACTTAAAAGGAGAAACCAATATATGAGATAGATGCATGACATGCAAAGCAATATATGTCAAGCCTTTATTTGTTGTAATTGTAATTTTTTGTCTTTAGGCGGGTCAATTATAAATGGGATGTAATTAATGAAATGTAATAGCAATGTTTATTTTTGTATTATTGTAACTATTTGTTTTATTACTGTGGAATTACAAAAGAAAGCATTTGTGAAAATTAAAAGAAAAATAAATAATAATAAGTTGCATTACTGAAATGAATGCACTTTTCGACGATATTCTAATTTTCCGAGTTTCACCTGTATCTAGTGCTGCCCACCCCCATGCAAACCCACCTGTACGTTAAGACTTTAAAGGTTGCTTTAGACTGACATCTGTGCATAAACAAAATACAAATTAAAAATTTCACAATTAAGCAAATAAATTTGCAAATCTATAACTTTACCACATCTGACAACTGTTGATATTCAGTGTATGCAAATTTGCACACTTTTTATGTGACTTCTTTTGCCATTGCATCATTATTGTTAGTCTTTACACATAAGACTAAGCTTGTGTGTAGTGATATGACTAATTAGATAAATTAAATATATGTTTGTGTGAATAAAGATTGCAGAATTTGGCCTGCAAACCTTCACAACTAGGTAACTTATTTTTAGCATGTTCTCCATCTGTCCTATCAACAAAGCACTTTAAGGTAATGACTTGGGCATATTTGATGATTGTTCATTTTGAAAGATGTCATTTTAAGAATTTCTAGAGGTTTCAAAACTGCCCTGTGGGAGATCTGTTCTATACCAAAATGTCATTTCAGATTCTGGACTACATATTTCCTTGGACTTTTGCTTTATAAATGTTTCACATCACCTGCATTTTTTATCACTGCACTTTCATGTGAACTGTGAATTCCTTGTAGATAACCTACAATGCCTACCTAAAAGCTAAAATATTTTTTGGGGGTGGGTAAAATAAAGAAATGACTTTGTTCCTATGTCAGAAAAGATGAAACCGCCTAACGATTCCTTCTCTTGTGCCTAGATAATTTTTATTAATATTTTAGCAAATGGAGTCTTTACTGTGTCATTCATGAACCCATGTGTTGAAATTACAATATGCATGCTCTTAAAGTGCATTATCAGCTTGCTGCTACTATAACATGGACAGAATTATGTCTTATCTCTCCAGCGGCATAAAATACTGTCAGACTGTGTCCTGCAAAATAATAATTTGGGTGACTAATTTGCAGGTACAATACACACAAGAAGTAAAGTAAAACATGTTATAGGTGACTTACCAGATATCGTTGGGCTCGAATTCACAATCACTATCAGACAGTGTGGTCAGTCGTCAATGACGATGGGAGTTGTAGTCCAACGACATATGGAGGGCCATAGTTTTCCCACTCTGTTTAAAGGTGAGTGAGAGGCAGGGAAGGGAAGATCTCCCTGCTGAGAGCTGGGAAGGTCCACCTCTTTAAGTGTGATACAAGGGTTAAGAGCTCCCTTTGAGAGAGGATGCTGAATTTCCTTTTCCTTTTTCTCTTTCTCTTTAAATTAGTTTATTTTACTTTATTGTATTATGAAAAAGCTTTAATAAAATTTTAGGGGGGAAAGACAGAAAATGAGTAACTCAGAGAAAGCAGCATTGACACATTCACCTATCCCTAGTTATGCCTGGGATTCTTACAATGTCACTGAGGTTCAGCTGGCAGAATGCTGGCTGCTCAAGCAGGTGCCTAGTCTTGATGACTCTATGGCTGGGCAGACCCCGTCACCATTGGTGCTGGCATGGCAATGTAAGAACCTTTGTAGTTAGACCAGGCTTCCTCAACCTTGGGCCCCCAGATGTTTTTTTGGCCTACAACTCCCATGATCCCTAGCTAGCAGGACCAGTGGTCAGGGATTATGGGAATTGTAGTCTTAAAACATCTGGAAGGCCAAGGTTGAGGAAGCCTGAGTTAGACCAATGACCTCCTTGTCACTCCCTATTTCTACATCAGTGGAAGGAGCTATGCTACAAGAATCTGCTTCTCACAATACCCTTTAAAGGACTAGATAATTTGATGGGAGAAAGATCTTGATACACCAGAACCAAGTGCTGGCACTGGATCTTCTCTCAGACGTGATAATTCTCATCACTTAGTATCTTAAAACACATGTAAAGGCTGCATTGAACTCTTTACTGCTTAGTAGATGGGAGCCCAAACAATGGACATGACGTATGCCATCCCTTTTGTAGAATTTGTTTGCTGTGGTTTTGATGAAACAGCCTGAACTGGAAGGACAAAGCCTCTGAATGATGGTTTTAAATACTATGATAACTTTTTGTAGCATATTCCTATTACCATATATAGTCATTTGTTTCATTTGACTTCCCCGTGTTTACTGCAGTCCTGCATTACTTATTGCACAGATGTTTTGTTGAAAGGAGCAGGACTCCGCAAAGCATCTCAGCCATCTTTTGCAATGCGTGATACAGCTGATTCTTAGGGACTTAGGAACATTATGTGACAAAATCAATACATGTCACTAATATTCTAGGTACATACTTCATGCATGAGAATGCATGTTTCCTATGTGGGGTGCACTGCTTTGATCAGCTGCAGTGCCACTTTTAACTAATTGACCTCTGATTCCCATTGACATTTGCAAAATGCACCTGATTAAAATTCATTTTAAAGCAAGATGCATCAGAAATAACTTCCAGTATTGTTTCCCGCCCCCATAAACAAAATCCATATTTTCTTGAAATGAAGAGCAAGAAAAAGTGGAGCGTTCCAAGACAACTCTGGTTGCTTTAACTACACCATGTACGACCAACATAAAAGGCATTGACCAATTGCTTTATTTTCATGTGCTGATTTATACAAATCTAGTTTGAATAATGAGAGGCCCAGCTGGTACAAATGGTTGTGAAATGCCTTTCAAAGCCATCTCTAACAGAAACACATTCATTCTATTTTAACCAAGAACAAATTGTTTCAAATCGTGCTTGAGTCTCTCAGATGTACTGAGCACAAATCCAAATGACTGCTTGGAAGGGACAATTAATTTATATGCTTATCTCGTGCCAGATGTGAGCACTGACAGGTTCCTCTACAACAGTTCCCTGAGCTGCTCCCCAGTGAGTACAATTTTGGGGGAGGAAGGTACATCACACTACCCACACAAAGCAACCTTGGCAGGCAAACTTGCTCAACAACCTATTTATTAGTTGCTGTACTCCTCCCCTGCTGTTATATTAATATAACGAATTGTTCACAGGTGCTCCAAATGAGGTTTAGATGATCACTGGGAGCGCTGTTACCAAAGCAAGCCAAATTAGGAGGAGCAGATGCATCAAAACCACAACAGTCCCTTAGCAAAAGAACAAAACATTTAGTCATGAAGGTCATTGCACACACATGGCCTTGATAACCCTTGCAAAAGCCAGACTTATAAGTCAAGTACAGTCCAGTGCTAATATTTGTATTTGTGATGGGAGAGCGGGATATCTACTCTTTAGGTCTAAACTGGAGGTGTAAGCCCTAAATGGTGGTATCTATAGGGAAAGATACACAGTTGCACTTGAGGAATACATGCCAGCTCTTCATTGTGCACACTTCACTTGTTTGCACTACCCATGCAAAAGCAAACAAGGATGTTGGTGGCAGAAAAAAGTGTTAGCGAGGGATGTAAATCCGTTCCAGTAAATGGAATTTCATAAATCAACTTGTGGTCTGGGTAGAATATCTCTGCTTATTCTTATGCTTTATTTTTCTTTCATATCCATTATGTAAATGTTGTTTCCCCACCTTTTGTACCTATGTCCATGACATTAGGTAGGCAGGTAGGCAGGTAGGTAAAGATAAAGGGACCCCTGACCATTAGGTCCAGTCGTGACCGATTCTGGGGTTGCGGTGCTCATCTCGCGTTATTGGCTGAGGGAGCCGGCGTACATGACAAAGCCGCTTCTGGCGAACCAGAGCAGCACACGGGAATGCCATTTACCTTCCCGCTTGAAGCGGTACCTATTTATCTACTTGCACTTTGATGTGCTTTCGAACTCCTAGGTTGGCAGGAGCAGGGACCAAGCAATGGGAGCTCACCCCGTGGCGGGGATTCGAACCACCGACCTTCTGATCGGCAAGCCCTAGGCTCTGTGGTTTAACCCACAGCGCCACCCGCGTCCCTAGGTAGGTAGGTACAAACACACACATACACATGTGACTACTGATTTCAGAGACTGCTTCATCCATCTCACAAAATAAATTGTAGCCCCCCGAAAGGCCCACAGAACTGCTGTTTTTAAGGCAGTGCATTGACAGCTACCATTCTGGAATTTGGTAGGATAAACAAGCTAATAGGATACCAACAAGAGTTTGGTGAGCAAATGCCTAACACTGAGACTCTTATGTCAAGCTGCATGATTTGGTAGCTACACCTGTCACTCCCAGGTTGCATTTACATTTATGCTTTTTAAAGAAAGTTCTATTTAAGTGACAGAGCTTTATAGGCTTATGACAAATACTGGTTTGTATTTATTTCATTTCTGAAAATCCCAGATCTGTTCCTTGTCAGAAATTTCTGTAATGAATTTACAGATTTAGCAATCCAGCTAAATTTAATTGTGAATGTAGTTAAGTCACTTGGGGGGGTTAGGTTAGGTTAGGGTGAGATGTCAGTCACACAATCGGCAGTTTCACAAATGGCTTTTGAAAGGTAAATTGCAGGCTTCCAGGTTGATTCTGGGTTTGGAACCTGTTGTCGAGGTAGAGAACTTTAACTTTTTGCTCTCTTCCCACTATGGGCCCAACTTAGATCAGCCCCACCCCCACCTGCAATTGGATGGAAAGAGTAGCATAGGGTGCCCAATCCAGACCAGGGCAGCGGGGGGGGGGGATTAAAGCCACCTAAAGCAATGTGGAACTGAGTCCCCATGCCTGCCTTTTGCTTCTTTTAAAAAAGCTATTCATGTAATTTCCAAATGCATGAATGACATTGTGTCTACTTTGGCATTCAGTTGTAATTTGGCAGTTAATAAATCTGGAAAGAAAATGCAATGTTAAGCACAATAAAGGTGTGCCTTCAATCACATGAATGTAAATTGCAGAGGTATAAAAGATGCATGTTGTCTTTCCCAGCCTTTTATCCCACTCAGTGTTTTAGAGACTGTAGCTCCCACCACCTCCCAGTCAGCATGGCCAAGGGTCAGTGATGATGGAAGTTGTAGTGCAGCAATATCTGGAGGGCACCGGGTTATGAAACTCTGCAATAGATCCTTGTCTATTTATGATAGTATTAGCTAGGAAGTTGATTAAATGTTCCAGCTAATGTCCATCATCATAAGTTTTCTCTGATGTGAGCAGGAAGACAGTATTAAGCCTAAGAATATAATTCAAAGTATGAAACAGTAAAATATGCAATACAATTAAATTATGATGCTTGAGAGCTGAAATATATTGATCAAATGCTCATCCCTTTGTTTGATCATCATCTTAGGGCTCAACAAACACGCTAACACAAGCTCTCAAAAATAATCCCAGATTAAAATAAGAAGAAACAATGTCAGTGACTTGCTAGGTCCATTTCCTTCCCCTATCAAACTCGAGAGAAGAACAAAGTAGGGTTATGAAACATTTGACATTTATTTCTGGAAGAGGGGCATGTGTGTCAGTCACATGCTAGGCTCATAAACACTGCAAAGGAAAAATATATATTTGTAGTTATGTGCATCCGTACAGAGCAGACAATTTGAAAAAGACAGGATGCATTTATATGAAAGCTGTTCTCTTACATGCATGCATTTTTCATTATAAACCTATATGGGATGCTGCAGAATATTTTTAATAAATAACTGTAACTGTGCTCTGCAATCATGTGTAAAGAGGGTGTGTGTGTTTCCAATAGTGTCACTCAGGTGACTGTAAAGCATGTCAGCACAGAGAGGGAAATAATCTTTAGTGATTCTCCTTCCCCTTTGGAGCAGATTTAGGGAAGTGTAAGGGAGATGTGTGTGGTGGGGAGAGCAGGATTCTCCAAAGATTTATTTTCTCCTCATTGTGCTGGCAGAAGTAATACTGTAAACTGAGTGACACCTCAGAATCCTTTTTTTTTTACTTATACAATGCTTAAAATATAACTGGCCCTGCTAGCAGAAGCTCATGCAAGCACTTCCACTAGTGCACAATGGGACTTCACCCCCTTTCTCTCTCCACTCCCTCCCTCCAAATTGGCTTGGGCTAGAATTGGGAGGGCCACCAGAACAGCACATGGTGGAAGAGAGGAGAGATCATTCCACCAGGCAAGCAGAAATAGCAATTGCTAACTTGCCCCATTGATTTTAGTGAGAACTAATTTAAATAGTCTGGATCCAACCCAATGTTATTAACTTATATGTATTGTGAAGATAGATGGATGGATAGATGGGTGGATGGATCGATCTCCCCCTAAACCTTTGGGACTGGGAGTTAGAGACATCTAAAATAATGGTGGTGGTAATGATGTAAGTAAAATGCCTTGGACAAAGCTTTTTAAAACAAAAACAAGGTGCATAATGACACAAATCTTACAAAGAATAGCAGCCCTCTTGTTTTGTGCCCATGAAAGACATGATCATTCAAACAGACAATTGTTCTCCTTTAGCAATAGATTGGCTTCTGCTTCCACTTGTGTCATATGCAATTTTCACTCTTCATATTTTGCTTTAAAATATTTAGACAGAGTAGCGGGTTTTAAATGTGTCATTGACACAAATAAATGTTTAAGTAGCCATTCTACCCTGGGCTCTGCTCTTGTCAGATCTGATAAGCTAACCATGTTTGGATCTGGTCAGTAATTGGATGGGAGATCTCAGAGGAGCACTGAAAAGCTCAAGAAGTTTTCTTGGTTATTCAGTAGGTGGTACCTTAACCTCAGAGTAGGGTTGCCATCCCAGTAGGGATAATGGCAGGCATGTCATGCATCAAGTCTTGCAATAGCAGTCTTTTCCTTAAAAAAAGTTCTACTGGTTGTGTCTAAAATTTATTGTAGTTTTATTGTAGTATACTTTTATTGCTATGTTTTTAGTCCTTTTTTTGTAAGATGCCTAAAGTGATTTGATGAGGCATCCATTAAATAAATAAGGCCATCAGACAGCATAACTCAACCTAATGCCCCCCTCAGATGTTAAATGGCTGTAATTCCCATGAGCCCCAGTCATCATGGCCAGAGGGTTTCTCAGACACAGGAACTACTCAGCCACAGTGCCACTGTCTTGCTGGGATTCAAGCTTAGCTTGAAGTTCTTACCAGCCAAAAAGGGACAAAAGGATTCTCACCTCTTCCCTTTACTTCCCACAACCCTTGCACCTTCCTTCCCAAAAAGTATGTTCTAGCTAGGGGGTTAGGGGATCCTCAAGAACAGCATGAAAGGAGGTGCAGGGGACTGGGCAAAAATAAATAAATAAATGCCTCCCTACCTTTAGCCAGTGGAAGCCTCTTTTGGTATTTGTCCTATCCATAAATATCCATTTACTGTAGCAGAAGCATACTTGGGATTGAATCCCTAATAAATAAATAGCTAAGAAATAATAAAATGCAATTGAAGTACTGAGTGCTGTGCAGATTCACTGGGGGTCTAAAACACCGAGCCTCTTGGACTTGCCAATTGTAAGGTCAGTGGTTCAAATCTGTACAACGCGGTGAGCTTCCATTGCTTTGTCGCAGCTCCTGCCAACCTAGCAATTCAAAAGCATACCCATGCAAGTAAAAAAATAGGTACTGGTGCGGTAGGAAGGTAAATAGAATCATAGAATTGGAAGAGACCACAAGGGCCATCCAGTCCAACCCCCCCTGCCAAGCAGGAAACACCATCAAAGCATTCTTGACATATGCCTGTGTTTCTATGTGCTCTGGCACTCATCGTGGTGTTCTGTGCACCAGAAGTGGTTTAGTCATGCTGGCCACATGATCTGGAAAGCAGTCTGTGGATAAATGCTGGCTCCCTCGGCCTGAAAGCAGAGATGAGTGCCACACCCCATATTGGAATTCAACTGGACTTAACCATCCAGGGGTCCTTTACCTTACCTATAACTCACAATTTTGATATGAAATGCTCCATGTATAGTGTTGGGGTAAGGTAAAAGGTAAAGCAAGCCAGAGTTACTGCTCTGGAATAATCTGAAAAATGCTACCACTGCACCTTGGATTGTTTAGTCTTTGTGTTACAGACAGCCCAGATTCACAGTAGGCTTCTTGTGCCAGCCACTGCAGAAACCTTAAGTCTTAGAGAGATCCAGCAGCTCAAAAAAGAGAGCTACAGTTAAATAGACAAAGGCACAAAAATGCAAAGGAAAATGAACATATATTAAATTTGTTGACAGGAAAGAAACATGTTAAAGCTTTTCTTAACCCCTGCCTTCAGCCAGGCTGCCAATCCAGTCCTGCAATGATTGTTCTGCTTATTTATAAGGGCTTTAGATAGAAGTAGTAAAAAAAAAACCCCAATAGGATTGTGATGCCAGACATCTTTGGAAAATGTTGCATTGTATAATACTGAAAGAAAAAGCCTCATTCTTCAGATAACTTTCTCCAAAGTGATCTTACCATAGCAATACTCCAGAGTGAGTGTTAAGTTTTTGTGTCACTAGGAATGCATCAACTTTGACTATGGTTGGGTTTTCCAAGGTCACAGTAAGCTCACAACATGAGAAGCTGAACCACCAGCCACTAGTACTTCATACCTTAAATATGGAAAGTGGGAATACACTTGCAGTTTAACAGTTTCCACAATGAAATCTTTACAAATGATTACTTATTTAAATTGGCTTCAGAGTCCCCTGGAGTGGGGCATGAGATACTCAATCATTTGCATATTTCTAGGCAGTTTTCAGGATTGTTGAAAACCCTGAGCAGGGAATGTGTGATCAGTTACTACTCAGCCCAGATTTCCACTGATGATTCAAATATTTAAAGCTTCATGTTAAAAAGTCCTGATGAACTGCTAGCTCAATCAATCAATCAATCAATCAATTATGAATTCTAAGGGTTGCAGCCAACTAAGTGGTACTCAAGAGTAGTCCCACTGAAATCAATGCACCTATGTTAGTCATGCGTAGCTCAGTCGGTAAATCATGAGACTCTTAATCTCAGGTTTGTGGGTTCAATACCCACGTGGGGCAAAAGGTTCCTGCACTGCAGGGGGTTGGACTAGATGACCCTTGTGATGCCTTGCAATTCTACAGTTCTATGATTCTACTATGACCATTAATCCCAATGAATCTACTTTAAGTATGACTCGCGTTGGCTACCATTCTAAAGTTCAGTTTTAATTCTGGAAGTGCAACACTATTGCACCCATCAAAGGTCCACAGTGTTGCACACCATACACCTGCAGTTAAGATCTGCAAACTTAACGTCACCCTACCCCTGAACGCATCTCGAGAGATGTGTGTTTAGGATTGCAGCTTTAAAACATAGCACTACCTGGCCTACCACCACCACTGGGGAAATCTTGAGTTTTCATTTACACCTCAGTGAATCTGCGACAGTTGAGCCTAGTTGACACAAAGCCTGAGAAAAATGCTAGGCTCCTTTCTGAGTGGAGATAAATTAGGAGTTTGAGAATAAAAGGCAAGATATGGAATTGTGAAGCTGCTAATAGCTCTATTGCACTTTTGTAAGTCGATCTGTCTGTCTGTCTGTCTGTCTGTCTGTCTGTCTGTCTGTCTGTCTCTCTCTCTCTTTGTGTGTGTGTGTGTGTGTGTGTGTAAAACACAGTACAGTAGTTTCAAGCACCAAAGGATGCTCTTTACTTAGCCAGTCTATACCGCCACTTTCCCCCTGGTGCATCTGGTGCATTTTTGTTGGTTTAAATATTTAATACAGTTCTATCCTTCCTTGAAGATTAAAATCACAATGACTTAAAGCACTGGAAGCCATCAAAATACATCAAATAAAATGCTGTCAGAAAGCCACCAAAACAGTCATTAATAAAAACACAATATAAGAACAATATATAAAGATTAAGGGACCAATAAATCAACTGCTTGCTGAAATAAAAATGTCTCTATAGATGGAAGGGATAGACTATGCGTGGAGGGACCAAAACCAGCCACCCAAAGCATATGCAACTGCCCTGACCTGATCCCAAGGACCTTTCCCTTCCATGCTCACAAACACATTTATATACCTCAGTTGATGTTTGCTAAGCAGAGTCAGGGGCAAAGGGAGAGAATAGATTCTTAACTGTTTCTTTTTCTATGTAAACAGCAAAAGTTCTCTATGGACTTTAGTTGCCCATTGCTGTGTGCAAGTTGTGACACTGGCAAATCAAAGTAAGCAAGTGAGGTACCGTTTTTCTCCATGTATAAGACTACGGTTTTTTTAAACCAAAAAAGTAGGTTTAAAATTGGGGCTCATCTTATACATGGGAGGTGCTGGGCGGTGTTTTCTTAATTTGGAGTCCCCCAAAATAGGGGGCATCTTATACATGGGCGCATCTTATACATGGGGGCATCTTAAATACGGAAAAATACAGTACTTAAGGCAAGCAGGAGTGTTCTGTGAAATAACTCTGTTGCTGTTCACACAGGGTCAGAGGAAATAAAGAATCCTTAGTGTGTACATGTTAGTGGCTGATGACACCAAACGGAGAGGGATAACTAATGCCACAGAAGACAGACCTGTGGGTATAGGGCAGTATATAGAATCATAGAGTTGGAAGAGACCACAAGGGCCATCCAGTCCAACCCCCTGCCAAGCAGGAAACACCATCAAAGCATTCCTGGCAGATGGCTGTCAAGCCTCTCCTTAAAGACCTCCAAAGAAGGAGACTCCACCACACTCCTTGGCAGCAAGTTCTACTGTCGAACAGCTCTTACTGGAAGTTCTTCCTAATGTTTAGGTGGAATCTTCTTTCTTGTAGCTTGAATCCATTGCTCCGTGTCCGCTTCTCTGGAGCAGCAGAAAACAACCTTTCACCCTCTTCTATATGACATCCTTTTATATATTTGAACATGGCTATCATATCACCCCTTAACCTTCTCTTCTCCAGGCTAAACATATCCAGCTCCCTAAGCCATTCCTCATAAGGCATTGTTTCCAGGACTTTGACCATTTTGCTTGCCCTCCTCTGGACACATTCCAGCTTATCAGTATCCTTCTTGAACTGTGATGCCCAGAACTGGACACAGTATTCAAGGTGAGGTCTGACCAGAACAGAATACAGAGGTACTATTACTTCCCTTGATCTAGATGCTATACTTCTATTGATGCAGCCCAGAATTGCATTGGCTTTTTTTAGCTGTTGACTCATGTCAAGTTTGTGGTCTACCAAGACTCCTAGATCCTCTTCACAGGTACTGCTCTCAAGCCAGGTCACCCATCCTTTATTTGTGGCTTTCATTTTTTTACATTTCTCCTTGTTAAAATTCATCTTGTTTGCTTTGGCCCAGTTGTTAAGGTCTGTTAAGGTCATTTTGAAGTGTGATCCTGTCCTCTGGGGTATTAGCCACCCCTCCCAATTTGGTGTCATCTGCAAACTTGCTCAGGATGCCCTCAAGCCCATCATCCAAGTCATTGATAAAGATGTTGAATAAGACTAAGCTTATATCATATATTATATGATTAATAATAATAATAATAATAATAATAATAATAATAATAATACAGTCATACCTTGGTTGACAAATACCTTGTGAGTCGGTTTTGGCTCCCGAACATTAAAAACCCTGACATGAGTGTTCCAGTTTGCAAACGTTCTTTCGACCTGAACACAGCTTACGCTGCTTCCGAACATTTTGGAAGTCGAATGGACTTCCAGAATGGATTCTGTTCGACTTCTGAGGTACCACTGTACAAGATTACCTTAACCAAATGGAGAACTGGACCAAAACTAACAAAATGAATTTCAATAGGGACAAGTGTAAAGTTCTGCACTTAGGCAGGAAGAACCAGGTGTACAAATATATGATAGATGGGGGAAACCTGGCTTGCCAGTAGTACATGTGAAAACCTTTCCACTTCTGGGTAGGTGTGGTCAGTCCACGCGGCCACCCACTCCGTTCCGGGGTTGGCGGGACTGCATCCTGCACCATTTGGTGGTCCCAGCCGCGTCATAGCTCTGACGGCCAATCTGGCTGGGAGGGGGCGTGGCTGGAACCATTTAAGCCTCGGTGTGAGCCAGGAAGCTCCCTTCGGCTTGGTTTGCTAATCTCCAGGCTAGGGCCATTTGGTTTTCACCTACCTCGTAGCAATCATCACAATTTTGTAAGCTTTGGCAGTTAGGCATTGGTTGAACTTATGTTGGGGGAGGAGAGGTGTGACCATCACCTGCCCCTCCAATATTAAGGGTATTCCATCAAAGGAATCTGGGGGTGTGGATCTTGTCGGAAGCCTGTGGAGGGGCTAGGGCCATGCCATGACCCCATCAGGTACCCAGGGGTGAGTGCGAGTTGATTCACATTGATGGTGCTCCCCCTACTGGTGGTTGACCCTTACAGGACTCCCTGCATGGTGGGCAGGAGTCAGATATATCCGGGTCAATTCCAATGCCCCTAAGCCAATACCACTCACATTCAGTAACCAATAAAGGTGTGGCCTAAATTTGCCCAATAACCATTAACCTAATATCTCTGCCTCTGTGTCTTATTCATCAACCGGGGGTGGGGGGTGGGGGTTGACATGCAAAAGGATCTTGGGGTCCTAGTAGACCACAAGCTACAGTGTGATGCAGCAACAAAAAAGCCAATTCTATTCTAGGCTGCATCAACAGATACAGTATAGTGTCCCAATCAAAGAATGTAATAGTCCCACTGTAGTGTGCCTTGGTCAGACCACACCTGGAATACTGTGTCCAGTTCTGGGCAATTTAAGAAGGATGTTGACAAGCTGAAACATGTGCAGAGGAGGGGAACCAAGATGAAAAAGGGTCTGGAAACCAAGCCTTATGAACAACAATTAAAGGAGTTGGGTATGTTTAGCCTGGAAAAGAGGAGACTGAGGAGATATGATATCTATCTTCAAATATCTAAGGGCTTTCATATGGAGGAAGCTTGTTTTCTCCTGCCCTGGAGGATAGGACTCGAACCAATGGCTTCAAGTTACAAGAAAGGTGATTCCAACTAAACACGAGGAAGAACTTTCTGACAGTAGGAGCTGTTTGACAGGGGAACAGTCTGTGGGTGTAGCCGGGATTTTTGTTGGGGGTGGGCAGGGTTTTGTTGGGGGTTAGAACCTCAGATGTTTATTGATCTTTATCAATTTAGGGGAATCAGCTGCCTCCCCCCTTGGCTACGCCCATGGAAACATCTCCCTCGGGAGATTGTGGACTCTCCTTCCTTGGAGGTTTTAAGCAGAGTTTGGATGGTTGAGATTTCTGCATTGCAGGGTTTGAACTAGATGACCCTTGGGGTCCCTTCCAGCTCTAGAGTTCTGTGGTTCTGTCACTTTGGTAAATATTGAGCACCACCATGTGGTTCTCCTACCAAAGGTCCACTAGGGCTGTTCAGTTTACTTGAAAGTACATCATTTGGATGAAATGTGACAGGCTTCTGAGTAGACATTCATATATTGCACTGTCAGATTCATAGGGTTTGCACAAGAGTAGTGCCTGCTTGATTCTACTTACTGGTACTTGAGAAAGATCCACGAGCATATAAATGTCCTCATTCAATTACCTTCAACGTAAAGTTATGAACTAAAAATATTTTGCATTAAATTGGAACAGATTGCTTATGGTAACTCTTGCATAATGAAAGGGTACAATAAAAATTGCAATTCAAATTACTTTTCAGGTCTGTTCAATTTTTTTATTTTTTTTAATAGAAAATTGCACAGTATAATTACAGCATATTCATTTGCATTCATATTGAAGCCTTGTGAGCAATTTTGCTCTTTTATACTTTAATATTTTTTTTAGAAGTGTGACTTGAATCAATAAATTCCAGCACTGAATGTCAAATGGATACTTCTCATTCAAAGTTTTGTGTGTGTTTTTAAAACCCTTTCATAAATTTGATCAGGTATCTTCATTGTGTATCCACACCCTTGCACGAGGCTGTTACCTAGGCAGAAGACATAACTTGGGATGCAAACTTGGAAGGCTGTTCAAAACCTTTATTAAAACTTAAGGGTTACAATTCATGCTCACAACCCAACACAATCCAATTAAAAAGCCATTGTGGTGGTATAGTGGTTAGAACCATGAAACTCACTCAGTGGCTTAAGTCTTAGGCTAATATGTCATTCTTTCTCAGACTGGCAGAGCAATTTGTACCCCAGCCAGGTAGTGGCATCTGGGATGTGAAGAAATTGTGGAGCCACAACTGCTCATACTGCTGGGGTGGAAGGCAGGAGACGGGGCAGACGGAAACCTACTAGCCTGGAGCTGATGTAGAGACTGGGCTCAAATCAGGCCAGGTACTATCAGATGATGGCAGTGGGGCTAACTCAGCCCCTGTCTGCCTCATCATGGGTGTGTGGGTGGGGGACATTCACAGACTACCACTATCAGGAAGTCCACGGATAGTAAATCCGGCTTCGCGCACTTTTAGCAGGCAGAATAAGGAGGTCTGCTAGCGTTCACTCAAGGGGAAGATGGCCAGTGCGGTGCATCAGAGATTTACTTTGGATTGCACCCTAACCTGCCTCTTGCAAGGAAGAACAACAGCCCATGAAGAAGTCCAATAAACAAACTTCCTATAACATCTCCAGAGGCAAGCTTCTCTGTGAAACAGCCTCTTCTTCCACAACTATGCTTTCTTTGGTTTTAATACAGGCTCTTTCATCAGGAAGCTGTGTGGAATGCCTCCGTCTCTATTATGGACAGGGTGATATTTGTGGAGAGAAGCTGCTATCACAGAATAGGTTTAATGGGTCGTGAATTTTGTGTCTAGAAGATAGTGTCTAGATGACTTCTGAGCTGCTTGCAGTAGACCTATTGCCTCAGCAGCAAGTGCATTAGACTACATATGCTCAGCTCATTGACTCTGGAGGTAGCAGCCCTAAATGCCTCATTAAATTTTCATGGGTGACTGAGAGAAGCCACGAGGAAGAAGGGGGGGACGACACCAGCAACCGCCCCATCACATTATTTGCTATTATGATGGTGTTTTCTAGGGAAAGGGGAGGGGGAGAGGGAGAGAGAGAGAGAGAAAGCCAGCAACCTGAACATGAGCAAGGGCAAAAAAACTCACTTCCAAAAAAACGACCTATTTTCCGTAGGTTTTAGACAGTGCACCATTCCACTCGAGATTTATCCTTCCTCACAATGACTTATTAATGAAAAATGGCTGGCATGCTATTAAGGAGCATGCAAAAGGTGCAGGGGCATGAAATGGATGGAACGAAGTGTGAAAAAACCAACAACCCTGTGTATCCTTGGTTGGGGATTTGGTGCCCTAAAACGGGATGCCACAACTTCAGGATCCAACCAGATTTCTTGAGGGAGATTTCTATTCCAGACCGTCAGAGCGAGCCTTTGCGAGAGAGGCAGCATGAATTGCAGGCACGCGCTCTCTCTCTGCGTGTATGCGTGCATTTGAATAATCTAATTGCAAGGAAACTCTGGATTTACAGTACACGGCTGTTTCTTTCTGAGGCGCAGAATGCCTGTAACTATATATAATTTCCCCGCATCTTTCTTGAACACCATCATTTAATGAAATTGGCAAATTAAAGTCCCCCCCCCCTTTCTCGGTGTAATTATAACAGCTCTCCTCCTGCAATCAGTTAAAAAAAAAAAAAGAAGATACAGAAGTGCAAACGTTTGTGAAGAGGGGTGTGACAGTAGTTGGCTATAAGCAAATGCTCGGGCTTATTGGCGAAAAGTCTGAATTGGGTCTCCAGGTTTTCCTCAGAACACCCCCCTTCCTTCCTTCCTTTCATCCCTCGCGCCCTGTTCCTATGGAAAAGTGCGCGCGAGGGGTGGGAGTACATGGTAACGAGAGATCCTCGTCCTCGCAAAGTTTCTCTTCGATAGGTCAGGTGCTTTCCAATTCCTCCCAAAGCGCACGAAGTCTCCAGGCTGGCGCGTGGAGATGGAGGGGCGTGGAGCGAAAAGAGGGGCGCTTGAGGGGAGCCTCGTTTCTAGCCGTGCCAGGAATGACTCCTTCCCTGGACCTGCGAGTCGCGTGAGGAGAATCCAGCGTGGCTTTCTCTCTCCCCGCCCCCATCTTGTTTTTCTTACACGCCGAGGATACCCCCACGTCGCTGCAGAAATCATCCTCACCATCACCATCACCATCATCCAGGCGCTAAATCCTCTCCCCACCCCCCACCCCGCGTCTCCCTCGCGTCTCTCCGAGAGGGAGGAGGCGGCGTTAGCAGCAGCAGCAGCAGCAGCAGCAGCAGCAGCAGCAGCAGCAGCGACGGCAGCCAACGACCCTTCCTCTCCTCCTTGGCCTCCCCCTCCCTCTCCCTCCCTCCTTCACTCGCGCGCTCTCTCCGGCTGGCCTCAGCTTAACCGCGTCGTCGGGGGCCTGAGAGGGCAAAGGCGGCAGGGGGCGGATGCACCCGGCGAGCAGCGGAGGGGGATGGAGGAGCTGGCGGAGCCGCGCGCGGGCTGAGCTGGGGACAGAGAGCGCGGGAGAGAAAGAGGGAGGCGAGCGAGCAGCGGACGGGCGGACGGGCGGGCGGCGGGCAGCAGCCGCCTCAGTCTCCGACCATGCGCAGGAGGGAGGGCTCGGCCCGGCGAGGTGAGTCGGGTGCGAGGCGGCGGGCGCCAAAGGGGGTGGGGCAGCCCGGGGCAACGGCTGAGCGTGCGCGTTGGCGTGGCGTGGCGAGCAGCGCCCTCGGAGTCGCCGGGGCATCCCTTGCGCGCGCCTCGGGGGGGCGCCTCGTAAAAGTCGAGAGCGGCAGCAGTCGCCCGCCTAGTACGACCCGCTCCTCGCGCGGCTCCCCGGGGCAGCCCCGCGGCGGCGCCCGCTCCCTCCACCCTCTTCCGCCCGGAGCGCGTGTGTGGAGCAGGTGGCTGGTTCTCTACCTAGCCGGGCTCCGTTCCTCCCAAGAACAGGTGCCGTCCTCTTTCCTCCCCTTCGCCGACCCTTCCGGATGAAAACAAAGTGGGACACGTGCGCGCGTGGGGTCTCGGTGGGGTGTGTGCGTGCGTGCGCCTGGGGAGGCAATGTTAGAGCAAAGGAACCTCTTCTCCCACCCTCACCCCGCCCCCCAATGGTATGGCATTTGAGTTTGCTCCATTCACTGAATGCTAGCTGCTTCCCCTTTCCTATTCATGCTTTGCCTCAAGAAGGCGGGTGGCCCCCACGTGCAGCCCTGCGGAGTGGAGAGGCAAATTTCCTGCAGGGCACCCATCCTACAAATTGGCAAAGAACCGCGCAGGAATAATAGTTTCCCCCCTTGTCTGTCAGGAGGGAGCAACTGGGAGTTGTAGAGAGAGAGAGGAGGCTGTGGATGCTCTATTTCTGCCTCCTTGGACTGCTGGCTCCTCCGTGTAGGCATGGTGGGGGGAGGGTCCCCTGTAATTGCTCTGGTGAGGAAAAATGCTTCAAGCTCCTCATTATTTTCCCACTTCATTACAAGGCACAGATTCTCCAGGCATTGACAGCGGCATTCATCCCGCACTCATCTCCAACTTGTCTTGCCTTCTCCATACTCCCTCCTAATACATAAAAGAAGGAAGTTTTGCTGCTCATCTCTTTAAACCCAACAGTGAAGAAGCTCCCTTCCAGCTTTCTGACATGCATTCTTTATTAGACAGTTTGCATTCTTTTATAAGACAGGCTTCTTTTTCTGTGCTCTTGCTTATAAGCCCCCATGAAGATCAGCCTTGTCCTTATAATTACTTCTGCTCCCTGCTAAAAAGCACAGGGGGTTGGGGAGGAGAATATATGATTGTGTGCTTAAAAAAATAATAGCAACCAGGATTCAGCGTTCCTGGTGGAAAGCTGCATGTGTGATGGAAATGGAGTTTGTTTTGTGACTGAGTAATAGTTCCCATCGTTCCATTATTATAGCTATACACAATGTCATGTTATTGTGACAGCCCACAAAAATATGTTTCTTCTTCTGTGTTTACTATTATGCACAGCAATGTTGCAGATGCTTTGGTAGTTCCCTGGGGCTGTTCATAAGGTAATTGCACATCAGATAGTCAAGCAATTTTTCTGATTTCAATAGTACGCAGAAGGAATTCTAAGTCCAAATCAGGAAAAACAACAACAAAGCCTTTATTGTTTGCAACTGTGCTCAGCTCTGAGCCTAAACCGATATATACTTAGGGATGATCTTGGTTTGCAATCTGTCATTTTCATAATGCATCTCCTGAACATCATTGTGCTGCTCTCTACTGTCCATTTTAAAAAGGTGTATTATTAGAGTCTCATATTTTTAAAAGCACTACTCATTCGTGTGTTTGTCGGGGGTTTTCTTTTATATGATATATTAGGAGTTCAGCTTCTTCCCCCTCCCTTGTGAATGGAACATAAAAAAACTGTTATAACCAGAGATACAATGTAGCAAATCAGAGAAGGATGTCCGCTACTTTAGGACACAAGCTTCATAGTCATTGTAGAGATGTGCATGCTTTATGCATCCTCGTGTTACCAGAGTAATTATTGGGTGGAAAGGAGATGGCAGAGCATGCTTTGTCCCATTTAAAACTTTCACTTGTTCGGAACACATCTAATGAAATGCAAAGGTACAAATGTCATCACTGAGGGAATCTGAGAGTTTTTATCTGTTTGGGCCTCTAGATGTCTCTGTATAGGCGAAGACGAAAAGCTTGAAGGTGGGGGGTGGGGAATAGACTCTTAGTCCTTCTTGTGTGTAAAAAGGCACCCCTTCACAATGGTGGCTGTGGAGGAACTAGGCCCCTTATCTGGATGTAGTCTTGGAATCCTAGTTTCTCAGCAGGGTTTGAAACCGCTCCAGAGACTCACATAATGTTAAACTGAAGAGGATTTTGTTGATGGAAATTGTGTCAGGTAGGATTTGATGAAAAACATTTCAACACTGTAGCGGCATTTGCATGTAAATATGATGGTTGATAGAAGTGTTCTGCTATCACAAGTTTTTTCCAAGTACTGTATCTGTATCTGTAGAGTTTGGAAGCAGCCCACTCTCTTTTTGGATCTACTGTGTCTCAGGTTCAATTTGTTGTTTGGGGCCAATCTGATCTTTAAAATCCAAAGTCTGCTTTGCTCCATTGATTATAATGGGGAATCTAAAACTGGTGATAACTCTTTTCATATGAGTGGGTGACATTTGCAGACAGAGGAGCCCCTCCAGTGTCTACTAAGTCTACAAAATATAGATACATTCTGGGGTTTTCATGCAGGAAATCTTTTTTTTTAAATAAAAAAATAAACAAATAAGTAAAAATTTAATTGTTTAATATTTCGCCACAATTGAATGCAACTTGCAGGCATGTTTTTTGCTTCTGAGTTGATGAAGCCTGCCCAATTTAGGAAAGATGAGTGCAGCAGTTCTCCTACAAGAGCAGACTTGGCCATTTGGGGGTGGGGGAAAAGAAAACTCATGACCACCCCTAGTTTTCTAGAGGCAATCATTTTGAAAATTGGGACATAAAGGAAATACTCCTGAGTAAGAAGCCTGAATAAGTTCAAAAGGAGAGAGAGAGAGAGAGAGAGAGAGAGAGAGAGAGCACTACAGTTTTTAATAGTTTCTTAGAGAAAACTGTGCTTGGGAAAGAAATGGGCCACCCCTATAGTCTTAACTTTGCCACTTACACCCTGCTCTCATGGCTAAAACTTGGAGGAGAATGATGGCCCAGAGGAAAAACAACTGAGTGTATTTCAACATCCCCCTTCACTTCTGATACAGTGGTGGCCATGGAAAATAATTCACTGTGATTAAAACGTAACAGCAGGTGACTGATAGGTGTGTAGTGGCATCCATTTGTCAAAGTTGCTCTGTGGGGGTAAGGAGATGGGTCTGCTATGCCAGTGTGTTTCCTGATAGCTCAGTAAGTAGAGCATGAGGCTCTTCATCTCAGGGGTCACAGGTTTGAACCCCACACTGGGCAAAAGATCCCTACATTACAAGATTCCTGCATTTCAGGGGGTTGAACTAGATTACCCCCAGGATCCCTTCCAACTCTACAATTCTATAATGATGAGCATTCCATACTCATGATCAGCTGAAAGGTGGAGAGTTCAGTCCTGGTCTGCAGTGGTTTGCTTTGCCAGCACGTTCCCTGCAGGGAATGTTTTGGCAAAACACCACCCAGCAGGACTGAACCCCCCTCCCCATCAGCTGATGCCAACCAAGGATATCAGCTGATTGACAGGGGACATTGTTTTGTGGGAAATGATCATGTGAGCCAAATTGGACCCCCTAACAGGCCAAGATTAAACTGTGGGCTAGAGCTTCCCCAACCCAGGTGCTGACCACCAGTGGTGTATTTTTTGACAGATTGACATATAGCTTCATAAAAGAGAGGGGCTGTAAAGGTTATTATATTTCTGTTTTAAGAACAGGCAGTCTTCACACTGAAGGAAATGAATATTTGTGAGAGTAACTGCAGCGTACATTATAGCCCCGTGCTGAATGTCAAAGTGCAGAAATGTATGTGAGTGACAAGGGATTTGGACCACACCTGCCAGTCCTTTCTCTGATATCCAAGTATTGATTGTAACTTTTGCGCAGGGACCTCCATGAGTAGACTCCAAACTCATGGACTGTGCCTTGCAAAAATGAAGGTCATGTGTTCAGGGACGGCATGTGCTAGTCATGTCAGTGGCTGGTTGAATGGAAAAGACTTTAGGGAGAGAAGAAAGGAAGATTAATAGTAAACCTACAGAATAAACTCCAAAAGCCTGTTAGAGTGTTTATCATTTCCTGAACTATCAGTAAAAATTAGCAAACAGTTTCTTCCACACAGAATAGTTCCCAAACAAAATCTTTCTTTCACAGGGAACTATTTTTATTACTATAATTATTTTGCCAGTTTCCTAAATTCTGACTCTATATCTGCAGTACTTAATCACCTTCATTGTTTTCGGCCATTCAAACAGAATAAAAATTACTTATTGTGGATGAAGCTCATCTCACAAGCTGTTGCACAGTATGTTTCTATTGCTGGATGCAGAACTGTGGAAACTGCAGAGAATATATCAAATCTTTTTTTAAACTCCCCTCCCCCAATATCAATCTGCTCCTTGCTGCTGTGTTTATTTAAAGAAAAATAATAACAGGCAGTTATTGCTAAATGTTTTGATCAATATCTTGGACTTCTACCTGTTGTATATGATATTTAACAAAATATATAGTTTTGGAGAAATGCTTTACATTGAGGCTGCAATCCTACAATACTTACCTGGGAATAAGCCTCTTTGAACTCCATGGGGCTTAACTTCTGAGTAGATGTGTATACAGTAGGACAGTGGAATGGACTCCCTTGGGAGGTGGTGGACTTCTTCATTGGAGGCTTGTAAGCAGAGATTGGATGGCCATCCATCATAGACACTTTGCTTGAGATTCCTGCATTGCAGGGGGTTGGACTAGATGACCCTCGGGATCCTTCCCAACTCTATGATTCTATGAATTGTGCTGGAAACAAATATTTCTCCTCTATTAATACTTTAAAATGTAGCTAACATGGATATCTATAGATTTTTGAAGACGAGCTGAATATGACCCTCCCCGCCTGATTCTCACACACTCCCCAGTTTGTTTAATTACATGCAATGTGTACTTTACACTTAGAAGGAAAATGAATGCGGATGCCTTTCTGTATTTTTTCCTATATTGCTTGAGCTCAAAGTGAATTGTTTATAATGTGGCCTGTGTTTCTGTGCGCTTGTGCGATGATTTAAGACCATTTCAGGACAGCAAGGGAGGAAGACATTGCTCTCATGCTTCTTAGCAGGAACTGTCCTCTGTGAGTGCACATACCAGTGGCTTCATCTTATGATGATTGAAATTGATTTTTCTTTTTATCTCAGCTGGTGAAAGATCCAGTGGGTGCCCTTTGACCGGTGGCCCCATATGATGAAGTGACACCAAAAGTGGAGATTATCATCTTGAGATAGAAGCTGTAGGGCATCAAGAGCAAGCGCCACGACATAAGCAGACTTTGTCGAGGCAGTAAGTGTGCTTGAATGTACCGGTATTTACAAGCCATAGCTATCAGCATGTAGAATTGAGCGAAAAGAGCCAAGGGCAATTAGGATGAAGGCTGTTTCTTACTATAACCTCTGCTTCAAAGTTAATATATGTTCCTGAAAAATTAAAGGTTACTTTATTATGCATAATAAACCAGATACGAAAATAAATATATTACTTTCCCCAGAGTGCTGAAGATACATAGATAATAACAGGTTAAATAAAAATAGTGTTACCGGTATGTTTTTTCTGTGTCTGTTTAACATTGCCTCATACATGTGTAACCTATTAAGGGCAAGCCCAAACAACAAAGCATTGCAGGGAAATCTTAATCCCCAATCCGTGCCGCTGGAGGGCATAGGATAAGACAGAAAGGACCATCTGCTGGGTTCTGTTGGCCTGTGCTGCTGGGTCAGAGTCCCCTGTTGCATCCAGGGAATAGGAAGCTACTGTGTAAAAGTAGCCTGTGTAAAAGGCGTGAAACAGGGTGTGGCAATGTTAGTTATTTATTGTTACGGTTCTTGACCAGCATACACATATATACATAAAACAATCCAAAATACAATCTAAAATATAAGCAATAAATATAAACTTTAACCATTATAAAAAATTATTAGATAAAAGAAGGTATCACTACTTGGGTAAAGGTAAAGGGACCCCTGACCATTAGGTCCAGTCGTGATCGACTCTGGGGTTGCACGCTCATCTCGCATTATTGGCTGAGGGAGCCGGCGTATAGCTTCCAGGTCATGTGGCCAGCATGACAAAGCCGCTTCTGGCAAACCAGAGCAGCACATGGAAACGCCGTTTACCTTCCCGCTGTAGCGGTTCCTATTTATCTACTTGCATTTTGACATGCTTTTGAACTGCTAGGTTGTCAGGAGCTGGGACTGAGCAACGGGAGCTCACCCCGTCACAAGGATTCGAACCGCCGACCTTCTGATCAGCAAGCCCTAGGTTCTGTGGTTTAACCCACAGCGCCACCTGGGTCACTATATTCCAGGGCATTTGTCACTATTGCTACCATTTGTCACTACTTGGGAGGGTACAGCAAATGGTAGCAATGGATCATCGTTGGCTCTGTCCTGAAATTTTTGGGCACTACTAACTAGGTCAGCTCGGATTTTTATGGCTCTAGCACAGAACTTGGCTGCCTTTGCTTTCACATTAGAATTAGCATCTGAAAGAAGCCACTCTATATGGAAGTTGTCCGAGCATCCAGAAAGCTCAGCCAGCGTCGTGTGGATGAGTTCGCCTCGCACCTCCTCGTAGTAGCTGCATCGCAGGAGTATGTGGCCAATGGTTTCCACTTCCCCAGATCCACACGGGCAACATCTCTCACACATTGGGATCCGTTTGTACTTCCCTTGAAGAACTGCTGAGGGCATTATGCGATTTCGGGCTAAAGTGAAAGCTCTTCTATGAGAGGGTATTTCCAGGTGGAAATAGATACATTGCTGGGCGGGATAAGTACCTCCTTTCCTCCTGAATAAGAAAGTGAGGTACTTTACTCAGATCCTTCTGCCTTTCTATATCTGTTATCCTCTGTTTAACAATGATCTTTGCTGAGTCAAGGTCACGTGACATCAGGCTGGCTGGATGAAGGCCTATACTTAGCATCTTATTTACTATGGCCGTACTCTAAAGGGATTGATACTTATCTTTCGATAGCAGCAAGGTTAAGCCCTGTGGGTTCAGGTTGAGTTTCATCCATAGGTTCCAAGCCTGCATCCATACTCTGGCCTCCACGCAGATCATGCCTGTTTCTAACCGTATCGCAGCATTTGACACACACGGAGGCATTTGTAAAGCTGCTCTGAGGAATTTTGACTGGACTCTTTCAGCTATATTCAGATTAGGTGGCGGAATGTTAAGGTTAGCCCCAAAGAGCAGCTGAGCCATCTCTTTAGCCTCAAACAATTTTAGAGCCGCTGGAATGTATTGATCTCAGAAAATGTAAGATGGCAGCGGAGGACTTGTGGGCTGCTATTACTGACTGTGATAAGTGGGCTTTCTTTAGCCCCGTATCATGGAAGACGATGCCTAGGTATTTTAGGCAGTGGACCTGTTCGATTTCCTGGCCATCTATAACTCTTGGGGTGTTTAGCGAAAGACATTATTTTAGTCTTTTGATAATTTATAGTGAGGTGGGCTTCTTTGCAGAATTCAGCTAATGACAGTAGCACCCTCCATAGCCCAATTGGGGTCCTTGATGAAATCAAAGCGTCGTCCGCATATAAAAGGCTAGATATTTGTCTATCTGCCAATTTAGGTGAGTGAAACTGTGGGCCTTTTACTTTAAGTACCATGTCTTTTATGTAATAGTTAAACAGGAGGGGAGCTAAAACGCAGCCCTGTTTAACACTTCGCTGAGTGGGAATCTGTCGTGTTAGTTGGCCCAGTGGGGAACAGCGGATCCTAAGGTAGGTGTTCGTATATAGTAGTCTTATCAGATGGCATAAACGTGGATCTATTGATGAAGATTCCAACTTCTCCCAGAGTTTGGTTCTTGAGATGGAATCAAAAGCAGCCTTTAAGTCGATGAAAGCCGCATATATAGCGGAAGATTTATTGACTGTATACTTTTCAACGAGGTGCTGGAGTACTAGACAATGGTCAATTGTGGCTCGGCCTTTTTGGAAGCCAGCCTGTTCGTCTGCTATTAAGGATTCCATTTCAAGCCAGTCTAGCAGTTTATCTTTGAGGTGCAGAGCATACAATTTGCTGACGGTGTTAAGTAGGCCAATGGGTCTATAATTGACTGGATCTGACTTGCTCCCTTTTTTATAAATGGGGATTATTATGGCCATTCCCCAATCTTTTGGGACGTGGCCCATCTTGTCAATATAAGTAAACAAAGATGCCAAAGCCGGGCACCACCACTCTTTGTTTTCTTTAATGAGCTCAAGTGGAATTAGATCTTCACATGGCGCTTTCCCTGTTCTAGATCTGGACAGCAGAGAATAAATGTCTAACTTAGTGACCGGGTTCCACCTTGGGAGATACGTCATTATAGCTGCATCCAATATCTCTACTCCATCTGTTATTTCATACATTTGCCTGAAGTGATGCTTCCACTCATCAGGTGAGATTGATCGATCATTGTAGGACTGCTCTCGCTGCTGGAAACCATATGCCAAAATAGAGACCTTTGGTGGCTTGGATGAGCCGAGCCCACGTGGCCATCATTGCCTCTTTCTTTTTCTGCTTTACGATATTTTTATAGCACTTTTTAAGATCATAGATTTGGGTGGTGGCTTTGTTTGTTGTTATTGATTTATTAGTTTTAAAGCTTGTGTATGCCATCATGAGGGCTTCTTTGGCCATAATGCAGTCGATGTCGAACCAAGGGCATGATCCCGGAGCATCTATTTTTGCGGTGCGTGGGGCATCACATCCTAAATAGGGTAGAAGTGGTGTGGATCCAGTCCACAGATGCCCTGGAGCTGGCACAGCAAAAAGAAGAAGAAACCTCGCACACCATCTTCTGTGCTGGCTGGTGTGAAGAGCAGTGTTTAGGATTGTTCTGTGTGAGTGCTTTTGGAAGGTGTGTGAGACTCAGAACAGGATGCACTCCAGAGACAGGGAGTTTTAAAATAAAACTACCCACAATCCGGGCCTCTGTGCTTTTGCTGTCCAGACTGGTGTGCTGTTGGTTAAAAAAGAGAGAAAGTTGCTCTTCCTTGGACTTGACTGTGTAAGACTGAATGGCTTTTGCAGTGGAGAGGCAAAGTTGTTAAAGTTTTCATAGATCATAACCTTTTGTTTTAAATTATGATAAAATTAACGAGGAGTATATGAATACCTATGCGACTTCTCGGTTTCATGTTTTTGTGTTGCCAGATGGCTCAAAAACAACAGACTAGAGAAGCAAAATGTGTTGTCTACTATCTTGGGGAAGATCTTCCAGGAAGGTCTTGTGTGTGAAAAGTCCAAGTTTGGTGAATTGAAGACGTTCCACATCAGGAACTCTTAACTTTCATTGCTATTTCATAAATTTATTTAACAAGGGCATCATTTGCCCAATTTATGTTGGACTAAAGGAACTCCATTATTTATGTGTAGTTTTGTAGAGAAAAAAAGTGATAAACGAAAAGGAATTTGGTTTGTGGATAACCACATCAACCTATGACACTAACTTGTACAGCTAATGCTGTCTGCTCTGAATGGCAGTGGCTCTTCGAGATAATCACTCTCCTGTTTTACAATGGTGGTAAGGGGAATTATAGAGGCAAGAAATAGCAGCCACGTATCTACTGAGGAAGGCATGGCATTTGCTGAGTTTATTTCTGAAGGCCCTATGCAGTCCCTTCTCACAGACAGAAGAGTAATACTGACTGTGCAGGATTGTTTAAACCTGATCAGTCTTCACATGCACAAATGTTGCCAAATTGCTATTGATTTTTCAATTTTGCTATTTGCTGGGTATGAAGAAATCTTTTATTGCTTAAATCTGTGTTTCCTTTGTTTTGTCTCAGACGGTCATTCATATAGTAATGCTGGCAGTAATACCTCAAGAGCGATCCAAGTACCACTTCACAGTATTCTGCTGCAGTCCCTCAGAAATGAATGGGATTATAATTTTGTAAGTGGTTCTAGAATTGCCCTCTCATCTTTCTTTCTGTAAGAAGACAGATCTCATGATAGTTGTCTATTTTTGCGCAGTGTGTGGCAATCTAAAAATATAGTGCAGCCCAGATTTTACCAGCAAACTAAGATAAGAGAATCTTCAACTCTTTCATGAAGATTTTAAATATGTGCATTTGAAAGTGCTGGCTTTACTCAAATGAACTACAGAATATGAAGACCACAAATACGTTTCTCACACTTTTCAGCCACAAGCGGTCAAACCACATGAAAAAATATCTAACAATAAAAATTCTACAATAATTATCAATAAATTTTTACTAAATATATGAGAAGGCTGTCCCACATTGCACTTCAATTAATAAGCAATACAGAATTTATAACCATTAAATCAATACACCCTTACAGCACAAATATTCCAATATATTTACAAGGGGATACCGTAAAAAACAACAATACTCCAGCAGCCAACATAGCAAAACATATACCCTTTTAAGTAACAATTGAAACTACTATAGAAAAAGTTAAATAAATTATGTAACCACAGTTCAAAGAAATAATACTGCTCTGATTACATTTCTTTGTTTGTTTATTAACTTTTAAATATGTTTTGGCCACTTTGCTGACCAGATGCTCATTCAAAGTGGCTCACAATAAAAACAACAGAAAGTAGGGTTGCCAGACTCAATAGAGGACATGACTTCTGTGCCTTTAATTGCCCTGCTCTCTTTTGAGTCCGGAAACCTTAAAGAGAAACCAGCAGACCCTTTGTTTAATTTCCAAGCAAAGGGTCTGCTGGTTTCTCTTTAAGGTTTCCAGACTCAAAAGAGAGCAGGGCAATTAAAGGCACAGAAGTCCTGTCCGCTATTGAGTCTGGCAACCCTAACAGAAAGAGAAAAGAACAGTGATACAAAATTTCAGAACTTAAAACTACAACTCGGCAACACTTCACATAAGGAAATGTAGCCACAGAGTCAGAAAACAACAACAATCAGGCAGTCACCCAGCTATTAAAACATCTTGCCTGGAAGGCCATTTTGCAGGCAACATCTTCAAGGCCTTTCAAAAATCTTGCAATGCATAATTTTGATGCATGTCCAATGCAAAGGAATGCCATAATTATGGGGCTGCAGCAGAGAAGCATCTCTCCTTTATGACCACAACTCTAACCGACTTAAGTGGTTGGACACACCAGCTGAGCATCCAAAGCACAGACAGAATGTTTTGAGGGCAGGTGGTCTAATAAATGGGTCCGAAACAGTTAGGGCTTTAAATATAAAAAACAGCACTTTAAATTGGCCTTGGAAGCGCACCGGTAACCAGCACAGTTGAAATAGTAAAGGTGTCACAGACGTGACTGCCTCACCCTCAATAGGACTTTGACCAGCTGAAGTTTCTGAACCATTTTAAAGGCTGCCTCACATAGATCAAATTACAGTATTGACAGAAGCAGAGCATGGATCACTGCGGCAAGGTCAGCGCTGTCCATATAGGGGGTGCAGTTGATGTAGCAGCCAAAGCTAGTAGAAAGCACTCTTCTTCCATCAGTGCTGAATCCACTGCGCTCCTGACTGCATACTTGGTCTTTCCAGAGCTGGGAATCTCTCCACTCACAATTTGGATTCAACACCAGCTTGTTTGATAGCATCCATCCCGAAAATGCTTCTAGGCACCTGTTTAGGATTTCAGCAGTTTCCCTGGGATCGGAGGATAGAAAGGAAAGGATAGATAGAGCTGAGTGTCGTCAGCACACTGATGTACAGCAGCCCAAACCTCCTAGTGGCTTCATGTAGATGGTTAAGTAGCATGGTGTAGGGATGGGCGATGAATTGGTACACCATCCAAAAATGGTTCGAAGGCCACATTGTGATAGCGATTTCATAATATTTGTACTGGCAATGTATCGTGAATCACAATGTATGTGTGTCATCACTTCTACATGTATTGAGGAGCAGTGCCGTGCTTGCTGGAGGTGGAAAATAGCTTTCTTTTCCCAAATAGAAAGTTTGTGCAAGAAGTTTTCTTTAAAAAAATCACTTCATACTATATAATCTTATTTGTATGGACCCACCTCATATCTGGAAATAGTTTGTATGCCAGTCGTTCTTAAGCTTCAAACTACCCCACAAAAACATTATTTTCTATCAAGACTTCTTGTCTGTGTGGCACAGCTGCAGGTGGCAAACTATCTTCTTGAGTGGCTCTTCATATAGCTGGAGAAGTTTTAAGCACACTGTTGCAAGAGGGGTTGACTTTATCATTTGCATCCTGCTCTTCTACAGTAATGCTCAGAAAGGCTCACAATGGAGTAAACATAGATACAGTCCTAAAATACAATTCGAATGAATCAATCTCATTAACAGCAAACAATTCAAATGCAATATATAATAAGCAAGTAGAACAAGCCACAGTGAAGCAAAACTAACCAGATGTTGAAAGCCTGTCAACATTTTTGTCACATGTTGAAACAGGACCCAATGCAACTCTGCAGAAAATTAATTTTCCCTCTGTGGCACACTTACAGCAAGGCCTCTGAGACCTCTACAATCCATGTGGAAGTACGTTGTTGTTGGTATGGTTGCAACTGAGAGAAAACTAGGGAGCTGATCACACATATGGCTTGTACTGTGGAGTTGTACCACAAAGTGATTTTTGTGTGTGAATGGTTCAATATAATGTGGAAAGACAGTGCATCTTCTGTGATGGAAGTAGAAGAGGCTGTGGCAACCCAGTCAGATGGGAGGAATATTATTATTATTATTATTATTATTATTATTATTATTATTATTATTATTATGGCTCTTTACATAAGGTTAGGGAACAGAAGTGTGTAGCTGTTGGAGGCTGAATGGAAGAGAACCCACGAGGTAAGAAAGCTAGGGAATGGAGACCCAGAGGCAGAGTAGCTAAAGTGAGGTCGTGCCATTGGCTTAGAAACAGGACTATGAGTAGGTTATGTGGATGAGGAACAACATGAAGAATAGAGGCTTAGCAGAGACAGGGAATTAGGAAGTCACTAGTGGGATAGAAGCCTTGCTACAAGTCTTTCATACAGGAAGGGCTATATATATGCTGTTAGCAGAAAGAAGAAAGAGAAGGGCTTCATTGGGAGGGAGGTTGAAAGCTGGCAAACCGAGGAAGCTCATGTTGGATAGCAGCTAAATGACAGAGAAATTCTGTAAAACACCAACCCACATAAGTGTTTTCAACACGTCAGTATCACATTTAAACTGAAATTTGATGAGCATTATCGGTGGAAACCAGTGGTATTTGTTTTTAAGCGCCTGCTGTACTTTAGGGACATAGTAATTTTTGAAACCATGATAAACCTTCTTTTTAAAAAAAAAGTTGTAGAAAACTCCTCAAGAAGGTGAACATAGACAATTAAACTTTTTTTTCATTTTCTGCAGTACAGGTTTGTATGGGGGAAAAAATCATTTGCTTAGGGTAATAAGGGTTATTCAATATATTGTTAAATACAGTTGAAGAAAAGTACATCACATTAAAAACAGCAAGAGGTTGCATGTTATTTCAGCAAGTAATTAAATAGCAATGCTAGACGTTTCCTCTTTTCTGCAGTAAGCTATGGTTTTGAGAGACCTGTAGGAAGCCTTTCTAGTTTACTTCTAAGATTAAATATGAATTCATACCATCAGTCAATTATGGTTTTAGAAATGTCTGTGACAAAATAAACGTTATTTGAGAAATATGATCACACTTGGAAAGCAAAGCCAGCAGCAGAAGTGTTAATACATATTTAAAGATGATGATTTGTGGCTTTACTCATGGTACTTAGCAAGATGATAAGGCTATTCAATGTCACATGCAAAATGTCGTTCAAGTTCTACTTGGGATAAATGACAATCAAAAGAACATACCTTGAAGACCAATCTAAATGCCAGTTGCCATTACTTGGATTTCAGTAAAATTCAAAATCACAACCTTCTTGATTCCAAGTAGTCCCATATATTAATAGAGCTTTGTTGATTAGTCGTTTAGTCGTGTCCGACTCTTCGTGACCCCATGGACCAGAGCACGCCAGGCACTCCTTTCTTCCACTGCCTCCCGCAGCTTGGTCAAACTCATGTTCATAGCTTCGAGAACACTGTCCAACCATCTCGTCCTCTGTCGTCCCCTTCTCCTTGTGCCCTCCATCTTTCCCAACATCAGGGTCTTTTCCAAGGATTCTTCTCTTCTCATGAGGTGGCCAAAGTATTGGAGCCTCAGCTTCAGAATCTGTCCTTCCAGTGAGCACTCAGGGCTGATTTCCTTAAGAATGGATAGGTTTGATCTTCTTGCAGTCCATGGGACTCTCAAGAGTCTCCTCCAGCACTATAATTCAAAAGAATCAATTCTTCGGCGATCAGCCTTCTTTATGGTCCAGCTCTCACTTCCATACATTACTACTGGGAAAATAGAGCTACTATGAAGTAATTGGAATTGGCTTGTGCACCAATTATAAGCAGATCACTTGTAATGGACAAATGATTCTATTTCCAGTCAGTTGAAAGGTGTAATAGTAGTAGTAGTAGTAGTAATATAACAATTTAATAATAATTTATTATTTATACCCCACCCATCTGGCTGGGTTTCCCCAGCCACTCTAGGCGGCTTCCAACAGAAGTATTAAAATACAATAATCTATTAAACATTAAAAGCTTCCCTAAACAGGGCTGCCTTCAGATGTCCTCTAAAAGTCTGGTAGCTGTTTTTCTCTTTGACTTCTGGTGGGAGGGTGTTCCATAGGGCGGGTGCCACTACTGAGGAGGCCCTCTGCCTGGTTCCCTGTAACTTAGCTTCTCACAATGAGGGAACCACCAGAAGGCCCTCGGTGCTGGACCTCAGTGTCCGGGCAGAATGATGGGGGTGGAGACGCTCCTTCAGGTATACTGGACCGAGGCCGTTTAGGGTTTTAAAGGTCAGCACCAACACTTTGAATTGTGCTCGGAAACGTACTGGGAGCCAATGTAGGTCTTTCTTTTTTTAACAATAATAAAAAATTATTAACTTTTTCCAAATAAACAAACAAAATAAAAACAACATTTTTTTTATACAATTCATCTTATATTCACCCATCTCAGTTCATTTCACTCTGCCGAGCTGTGACTTCCCTCTCTCCCGTCATTCGGCTTTATTTCTCACTCTTATCTCGCAGTTCCTTTTTACCTAGCCATTGTAGGTCTTTCAAGGCCGGTGCCCCCAGTCACCAGTCTAGCTGCCGCATTCTGGATGTAGTTGTAGTTTCCAGGTCACCTTCAAAGGTAGAGCGCATTGCAGTAGTCCAAGCGAGAGATAACCAGAGCATGCACCACTCTGGTGAGACAATCCGCGGGAAGGTAGGGTCTCAGCCTGCGTACCAGATGGAGCTGATAAACAGCTGTCCTTCACACAGAATTAACCTGCACCTCCATCGACAGCTGTGGGTCCAAAATGAAGTGAGTCCTTCAGGGGCACAGTTACCCCATTCAGGACCAGGGAGTCCCCCACACCTACCTGCCTCCTGTCCCCAACAAACAGTACTTCTGTCTTGTCAGGATTCAACCTCAATCTGTTAGCCGCCATCCATCCATCCTCCAACCGCCTCCAGACACTCCAGACAGTAATAATAATAATAATATTTAGGTATGATTTCAGGCAAGTTAGTACCTTGTGCTTTTTCTCCTTTATGCTTTCAGCTGTGCCTTTAATGCAATCTAGCATCTGGGTAATTAATGTAGACTCACACTTCCTTTAAACTTTAATGTGAGCCACCTTGTCTTCATAAAAGCGAACTGCTGTTTAGTTCATCAACAGCCATTGTGGCAAATATTTTATTAATATTTCAATTTTCATTTCACTTTTACAAAATAAAATATGCAGCTAAATTATATCCTTTCTTCCTGTCCTTGCTCCAATGTGCAGCTGGGGCTGAATCCTGACATCTTCCATGTATGCCATTATTCTCCTTCAAACTATGAGGTATAAAGTGTATTAGCAGCAGATTAATACTTCACTGCAGAATGAGATTCACCTGATAGGCATGACTTCATATTGTGTCCTAACTATGCATCTGCCAAACCATGAAATTAGGGACCTTTCCAGAATCTATTTCCCTCCCTTTTCACTGTGGAAAATTTAGCATGGATGACTTTTCTTCAGTGAGAGTGTCACCCTCATTTGCTGGTGGATTCTCAGCTAGTCATTTCCTGTTTTACAATGACACTGGCAATGTCATGCAAGAATCCTACTTTCCTGTACCTTGTTAGTGCACCTGGGAATTAATTGCTGCCTGCATTTCCCCCCTTTTTATTAAGCTCTAATTAGTGCCAGATATATTTGGAACGATCAAAAGCGATTCTTCCTCACTCGGCATGTAGTTAACTTGCAGAGGATTACATACTGTAATATTTTAAAGGGATCGTTGTATTACTTACAGCAACAGATTTCTTTTCCTCATAAGGTACAACCTGCCACAAAACAAGAGAGCCACGTGCCAAAAAGGAAGTCAAAGGCACAAGATGTAGTGACAGACACAACACACACAAAACCAGTACGTATCCTTTCTCCATCTCAGTGCATGGGTTAGGTAAAACATCTGTTAGATCTTTGATTTTTGACAAATATTTTGCACTCAAAATGGGTCAATGAAATACGGTATGATTCTTTCACACATACATATTATTATATTTTTGATTCTCAAGCATTCTAAACAAATGGAGACCTAATGTATCTTATGCCTGTATAGAAATGCTGCACGCATTTCCAGTTCCTTGTGTTCTTTCTTCTTGGTCTTTCCATGTTTGTTGTTGCAAAGCCTGCATCCTTGGTTTTTAAGTTGAAAATGAATTGCTTTTGAATGCATTGAGGCTGCAATCCTGTGAACACTTAGGTAGGAGTGGATGTCATTAAAGTCAATGAGGCTTATTTCTGAGTAGACATGCATAGCTTCGCTCCTGTGCTTGCAAACAGTTCAAGTCAGAATCACGTAAAAATGTACGTGTAGCCTTAGACTCCAAGTTAGCATTTTCAAAAAACTAGGAACTTCTACAGTATATGCAAAAGGGATGGCCTCAAGAAATCAAGGGAAACTACAAAGAAAGCTGTCAAGAAATCTTGGGTTGACCCAAAATGACCCAATTTGGTTCAGGATTCAGGATTTGGTTGACCACCCTATAAATCAGGTAGATGAATGTGTTTATTGATATTTGCTTTATAGGTGAGACAGTTTCGAAAGAAAATGTTCTCTTTAGTGCTAGTTCTGTAATAAGTATGGAATGACTGCACATGATTCATTTTCTTCCTTTTGGTAAATTACAAAGCACAAATTTTAACATGCTGCAGAAAAGTCTTATTTCTCCGATCTCTTTCTTCCTAGCAAGATATTATCACCTGAAAATCAAATGAACTGAATTACACGAGGAGCTTTTTTTGAGTAGCGGTATTCATTTCAGTATGTTGGGTTGATGTTGTCTGATAGGTTAACCTCCAATTCAGTGATTAATCTTAGTCTTCACGAATAATAAATTACATCTCCAATGATAGCTTTATTAAGGATAGAACATTCAAGATATAAAGTTCGAGGCAGTTCTGGAATGATTGTAAATGAAACATTAATGTCATCAACATATTTCTGAGTACCAAATTACTGTACCAAATATTTGTGAGATGAAAATTATTGATACATGCAGTGAGAAAAACATGTATTTCACACTAAGGTGAAAGAAAACTTCATGCAAATGTATTCAAAATCCAAATGTGAATCCTTATTTCAGGTGCACATTTTTAATACTAGTTTCCCTGGCAATATCTCTCATGGCTTTCTGCTAAACTGGAAATTAGGCAATGACTTAGGGTTTGGCACTAACAACTGTATTTCTTCACTTTTTATTTTCCTTGTTTTCCAGCTCCCAAGAATGTGTTGGTGGTGAAACTGTAGATGTGGAGAGAGTTGTGAGCTGGGTGCTTCTTAGATCAGTGTGACATGTTGCAATGTAAAATTAGCTAGTATTTTCCCAGGCTACATAATCAGCACCATGCCAGTAAAACAGGTATTTCAAGAGTGGTCACAGCCTACTGCCCACCCAGCTGTTCTGGGTGCCAACAGTCACCTTAGTTTCCCCAAAATGCAATGCCCTGGAATTCTTAACTTTCCATTAAATTGTTGTTGTTTTCTGTTTTTGTTTTTTTAAAGCAGTTCCTGTGATATTGGAGAAGCTACCGTGATTGTTGGTTTAGGGTTTTTTGCTTCTTCTTTTTATTACCCACAGTGTCCCTCAGCGATAGAGCTTTTTGCGTTTTTGGAAAACTAAGCTGGTGATTAGGAAGACCATAAAACCACAATTGGCCTTAAGCTTTCCCAGGCATGGCGTGACTCCGCTGCAATACAATCATGGCTGCTGATTGTAAAGGAAGGCAGGTTGAGGACAAAATAATAATAATTACCAATTAGTGTGCACAATGACAGACATACCGGTATATAGAATCATAGATGGTCATCTAGTCTAACCCCTGCAATGCAGGAATCTCAACTAAAACATCCATTTCAGATGGCCATCCAACCTCTGCTTTGAAATCTCCAAGGGAGCAAAGTCCGCAATCTCTCAAGGGAGTCCATTCCACTGTCGAACGGCTCTTTAAGAAAGTTCTTCCTTGTGTTTAATTGGAATCTCGTTTCTTGTAACTTGGATCCATCAGTTTGAGTCCTACCCTCTGGAGCAGGAGAACACAAGCTTCCTCCATCTTCCATGAGGCAGCCCTTAGGTATTTGAAGATGGCTATCTTATCTCCTTTCAGTCTTCTCAGAAGTAAACCCCACTGAATTCAAGTGAGACTTGTGCCTATGCAGGTGTGTGGAGAATTGCTAAATCTCCAATATTATTTACTTCTGTGTTTGTAGGGTCCCCTGAAATCTAGAGTTTATTTATTTTTTTTAGTGTATGTTTCCAATTGAATCCTAATGGTAAGTCCTAATTTCTGAGTTCCAGGGTTTGAATGATTGTGTAATAATAATGCTGCTAGAACATTACCGTCTAGTGAGACCCCTGCTATCCATGCCATGAGGAATGTGAAGCAATTGTATATAGTGAGCTTGTTTGACAGTTTTTGAAGAAGAAGAGCATTTTACCCTAATTCAATCTTTGATAGCAAACCATTTGAGAGCAAGCCATTGTGCCACGGTTCAAAAGTTCAACGTCTTGTATGTTTACGGTACAGCAGCCAGTTACAAAGGATACCTGGTGTAATCCAAGTTTGAAGCAGAGAAAAGTAAGCATGCAACTATTTATCACATCCACAACTTTAAAGCCTCTTTATTGAAGTAGGCCTGCTAACAATTTTCCTTTGGTTCTGTCATCTGCTGATCCTTGAGGTTCTGGCATTTTCAATAGATGCTCTGTAGTAGATTGGCTACTCTAGAATAAATACAGTATTTATTTATAAAGCACCTAACATTGTTGTGAAGAAATGAAAAATAGCACTGGCTTTGTCTGCAGGTTTACAGTTCCATATTAGGCAGGAAAGGAAGGTCAGTAAGGCAAAGCCAGGGGAACTGGTGTGCCCTATGAAGTATTGTGTCTTGTTCTTCGCTTTTGTAATGTAATGTTAAGAAGCATTTTGGAGGGGAGGGAGGAAGGACATTGAATCTCAAGAAATTTGGGTTGTGTCCATTCATGTTGTTCAGTTTCATCAAAACCTGTGCCTGTATAGGGCACTTTTTGTCAGAGTTCCATCTCTCATTCAGCACTACCTATCGTAGAATAGTTGGGTTGGAAGGTTCCACGAGGGTCATCTAGTCTAACCCCCTGCAATGCAGGAATCTTTTTGCCCAACATGGGGCTCAAACCCGCTCTACTGGCTGAGCTATCCTTGCAAGCCAGGTTGTATCTGGTATTTAGCTCATTGTGATCCCTGATATTTATTGGGTTAATTGTACGGATTAGTGGGTTAATTGTTAAGGCGGGGTGTGTGGCATGGCTTTCACTATGCAATGTGCTGTTTTGGTTCTGAGTTCTCTTCATATCTGCTATTTTGGGGGCATCTTCAAGCTTAAAGCCTTGATGCTAGAGCTGAATATCGAAATATTGCAGACATACATCTGCTTCACTATCTCTTGCCCAAGGGTTGTTATGAATGCAAGCTAATCTTCCCAGAATCTCAAGATTTACATGGGTCTCTTAGCATTATCACACTTTGCTACAAGATGTAAAATTAAAATTCCCCATGGACTTGGCTTTTTAACTAGTGATTTGCAAATTGTAATCACTAACTGTAATGATGATAGATTTGAATTGAGGTTTAATTTCAGCATGGGACAAAGTTTCATTCTTGCTGGCATCATAACTTACGGTTGCTGAATGCTGTAAAAATAAGCCTTTTGGGAGTATATTATCTACCTCTTCTACCAAAATATGCTTTTATCTAGTTTTATAGTGTTTAAATTTGAATAAATAAATAAATCAAATAAGATTTTGCGTAGAGTCACTGGAACAAGTGTGTGAGGAACCACTTTATTGTTTCATAACCTCATAAACTGGGTCCTCCCTAACAAGAGGGCATGTGTTGTGGTGCGACCTGACAACCAGTATTGTGGGTGGGAACGTTTGGATAGCTGCAACACCCTATTGGATGTCCCTCGATCTTGGGAGCAATTGAGCAAGAGGGACGCCAGTCAAAGCAATCGAGGAACCTCTATTTAAGCCCATTCATGTGTCCCCGAGCTTCCTCTTTGGGGCTCTGTGCATCGGAACACCCGCCCACCTCTCCCTAAATTTAGGGCTTGCGTGCTTGACCTTGTTATGCTGTCGTGTGCCGCCTGCCGTTGGGACAGAGACACAGCAGGAATTTTCCCACTTGACTGATTAGCTGGTGCCATTTGGGTTTCGCCTGCCGCGTAACAAATCGCCACAACTTATAAGGTTGCGGATAGGCTCTGGTTCAGGTGATGGGGTGGCAGAACGCTCTAGCCATCCCTATGTGTTGGGTATTCCTCTAAAGGAATCCACGGACTCCCTGTGAGGGGTTGTGCCCTGAGCCTGAGTCCAGGGGACATCTGGGTGGAGGCCTAGCAGGGCTTCTGCTTGGCACTGTCCCAGGGTTCACCTGGGGCTGACCTATGGTTGGTGCCCAGGGTCAGCACTGCCTGCAAGGGTGAAGGGAGCTAGTTGAGCCAGAGCCTATGCAACCATTCACTTGATTGTAATCAATAAAATCGTGGCCTAAATTCTGCCAAAAACCAAACCAAAATTTGAGTCTTGTCTGAATTTATTTTGGGGGTGGTTAAAAGGTCTCCACGTGCAAACAGTATTTGCAAATAAATATTTTCAGGTTGGCATCCTGCAAAATTTGCACAAGAGAAAATTACCCACTTAAAATAAATGGAGCCTATTTCGTCTTTCCATTTCTTATCATTTTTCCCCCTATATGTCACAGCATATTTCAAAAAATACAACACAGAAAATCTAGAAAGAAGAAAAGTAGCCCACAGTATCAGAAAAAATGACAAGTGTAAAATTATATTCACCATGGGTGTAGTAGGATACCATCATCTTTATTTTTTTTCATTTTTTTCATTGCAGTGAAGTAGCCTTTGATTAAACTTCTGGTATCCATAAACCATGGCTATTTAAATCCACAATGTGTGCCCATATAACCATGCATAACTGTGTGTGTGATTTACAAATAATTTCTGTTTATTAAACAGCTGATTTTCTAAACATTTTGATATTATGCAGGCCTTACAGATAAGTGAGGTTATGTGTGTTCTTCCAAGATTTCCTGAGTATACACAAGGATATTTATAATTCCAAACACATCTCCACAATGATTTAACAGTCTGCTAATCGACTAACTCAGCTGGATAAACCCTTTAAAACACTAGCAGTAGTATTTCCTAAAGTGCTTGCTAGTGGTTTAATACTCTTCTGAAAGATTTTGCTGCTTTGTATTTTATTATTATTATGAATAATAATAATAATAATAATAATAATAATAATAATAATAATAATAACAACCAGCTGGTGGCCTGTTGTTCTATCTAACTCCAGTACCGTAAGAAAATTTATCAGCATGTAGTAATTCTACCCCTCCCCCAAAAAACACTCTTAAGGAAAAATAAAATTTATAAAAGTTGGAAGCAGATATTACACATTTATTGTTGTGTTTTCTCCCCCCCCACACACACTTTGAATTAATTAAATTAAATTTATATCCTGTATTTCCTGCAAGGAGCTCAAGGTGGCATATATGGTTATCTCCACCGTCCCATTTTATCCTCCCAGCAAATATCCCAAACCATAGCTAAATATGTATTGGGTTTTTTTAAAAAAATGTTATGGAGAGTTTCAGAGATATGTCCCATTTGTGTTTGTGTACCTGATGTCTGATAAAGGGAAACAAAAATGTCACATTGCATTGTTGTTGTTTTAAAAATTGCTTCTGCAGTGTGTAATGCATTTTTCAACTATTTGTTATCAGTTGTGTGTTATTAATGAGATCGCAGTAGGAATAAGAGCTATATTAGGGGGTCTGCTTAATCCTCAGAGTGAAGGGAATGTAGGGAGAATATCACACTTACCCAGGTTTGGGGATTTTTAGAGTGAAGACCAATAGAATCATAGAATTCTAGAGTTGGAAGGGACTTTGTGGGTCTTAATAATCACAGACAATTCAGAGTTGCAGGAATGGACACATTCTGACCATACAGGCTTCAGTCTTGCACATGGTTATGTAGGTCCATAGCAGATATTGATTGACAGCCCTCATGCTTAAGCATATCCTTCCAGCATATCCTTCCAAGTAGTTTAAGAGTTCTGTGGCGATGATAAATTTGACGTGTTTAGTTTCCTTGGTCATGTGAAACCAGACTTCCCACTCCTTGCCCACTGAATTTTGGTTTGGAGTGTGTAACTTTCCCTATGAAACACATCTACTCATGTATAGGCGAGAAGTGGGCAGAAGATTTAACTGAAGACATGGAGATAGCTGAGTATTACATACAGTGTTTTGTTTTCATTAGATATATAAGCCCACATAGCCTGTGCCTCTTAGGGTATGTCTGAAGCAAAATCTAGAATGATATCAAAACCTACTTGTTATCTTTACATTAAAATTGCTCTGTCTCTATATTAATTCATATGCCTTGACAAGCATTTAGTTTTATATGGATCTAAGCCTTATGCTATTGAAATATATGTGCCTTGTTGCTGCATTGACTGGCCTATTACACTGATGCATTCCATTTTTATTTCATTTGAAGAAATGCATACAGGTTGTATGGCCATATGTCGTGGATGCTTTAGCTGAGATTCCTGCATTGCAGGGGGGTTGGACTAGATGACCCTTGGGGGTACCTTACAACTCTACTATGATTCTGTGATCTAAGTTGGAGAAATAAAAACAAATAATCTTCTATAATGCACTATCTACATATATTACGAGGAAGATAAACATGTATTTTTTTCTGATTTTTAAGGTTTTTTACTCTTATTTGTAGGATCCAAATTTCTACCCAGTGCCATCTGACACCAAAAATTAATGTCTTGCAGTTAGGTTGGGAGGGTTGTAAGAAGAAAAAGGTTAAAGGAGTTGGGGACAGGGGGACTGCCAGTACCTTGACTGTCTGTGCTAAAAATATACACAAAGTCATATCAGCCATTTAGTTGAATTTTATACAGAACTGCATTATTTGTGCATAACTACTCACTTAGACTTACCACTGGGTGCTATATGTCATTAAAATTTAATCACTGCTCTGTGACACTGAGGTCAGGGAGGCTGGTCTGAGAAAATGGAAGGAGAGAGCAAACTTGATGGGTAGTGAAATATTTCAATCAGTGAACACACTGATTTATTTGTTTAAGGAAGGACCTGAGGGGAAATGAGTTTGGCCGTTTTCTTGCAGGTAAGCTGCAGGGAACAGTCGAGATATTATCTGGAAAGGTCAGAGCTGTATATCACAATAATCGTGCATAATAACAACAGTCTAAAATGTCCCATTTTTACACACTGCAGACAATCAATTGAACTGGCAGTATTAACTGTCTTACAGCCGTTTACCAAGACACATAAGGCAAGGTGAACTCTTTCCACACCTTGATGATGGGGGTTTTCCCCAAAAGAAATGCAACGAAAGGTAGCAAGCACTCTTTAATATTAGTTTGGTACATTAATTTTTTGAAGACAAAATTTTTATTGTTACCTCTGTTGCCTTGGAGCATGGGTTTGGCTGTTGCCTTGGAGCATGGTCAGGGATGTAACCCCCTTTTTGACCAACAATAAAGACAAAGTTCCTTATTGTCTCCCCTAGTAAAAGTCATGTTTTGCTATGTTTGTAAATCCAACAGGGTTGATTAATATGTTTGCCTATTTTCCATCTATTCTCGTAGGCTTGTACCTACTTTATAGAGGGATGTGTGTACTGCTTAGCATTAGCCTGGTTCACACATTATGCCAAGTGTCTTAGCATAGGTGTGTTGGGGGGGGCTCCGGGGGGGGAGGTTATGACTGTTTTGCTCTGCCCCAGTCATTTTGCTACTCCACTGTGCTGAGCTAAGTCATTGCTTGACTTGACTTGGCTTAGCAGGTCTGAACCCTGGGTTTGTGGTTTAGCTCTCTCTAAACTAAGCACAATCTGTAACCAATGGTTTTTTTTTTTTTTTTTTGCAGCTCATGCTCATGAGACGAAAACCCTGAGCTCTGGTTCATATTAAATCAAGTCATGGCTCAGTATGGTACACTATCAAGCCATGGCTTTGCTCAGTGCACCACAGCTGCAAAATAAGCAGGAATAGTGAAGCAGACTTGGGGTGGATATACACACAGGAAAAAAAACCCTCGCTATAAATTAGTCATATATATATATAAAACCACCGCTATGTAAAACTGTATAGAAACGTTTTGTGCTTTACAGCGCCATCTGGTGTTACATGTTTATAACACATTCAAACTGCTTTTTAAAAAAAATCAATGTAGCTGAGTCCCAAATCTCCTCCCTCAGAGCCCACACAATTACACTTTTGCACTATGGTGTGCTTTGGCACGTGAACCAGGTTTGCGGTATTTTATTTCACTTTGTCTACAAAGCCATTTGCAGATATCTGTGAACCCTTGAGCAGCAGAGTGTTACTCCATTTGGTTCCACCCCTCTGGTAGCATACTCTCCTCCTAGCTGCATCCCTTTCCACCACCTGGTAGTGCAGGGAATTTCCAAAATATGCTTTCCTCCCTGTTCTGCTGACAGATGGCTTCTGTTTGTGGAGGACACCAATAGGATTCCACCCTGTATTCAAAAAACTGAAGTTACGCATCAAAGCCAATCAGCCAGAGTCAATTAAATGTGCCCAGTTAGTCAGACCTGCCAAAAAGCCATGCCAATCTAGCCAAATATATATTTAAGACACTCTCCTCTTTGTGAACTGCATTTGGAACAACATTTTCAGTAACAAAATGGTGAATCAAAATCTATATATTCAGTTTCCTATGAATCAGCCAACATGACTAGGAAAGCATTCAGTCATTTGTGATTTGTTGTATCGCTGAAGATCCTGTCTTGCCCACCATCTTCTGTTACTGCTGTAACCATTATTTCTCTCTATCAGGTGCAAGATCAGAAGAGGTTAAGCTCAGGTGTTGTTGTTTTTTTAAAAAATAATAATAATATCGCTAATATCTTAGTATCATTAATCATTAAGAAATGCCTACTTGTTGGGAAAATACTACAGCTACTGCTACTGCTGTAGATAACATCAATGAATAGATAAAATCAGTGAATCATAATAACCTTTCCTTACCTACAAGACAGTTTTCAGTAGATGCTTGGAAAAATGTGGAAGGAAGTAGTAGGACTTAGATGACACAGTGGGATGGAATTGAGAGTTCAAACTCTATCATGCTCTCATGGGAGCACAACAGGATAGGATTTGACTTGTAATTTGGCTCGAAATTGTATTTTCTACCAACCAACCCACTTTTACTACCGTAGTTGTTGTTGTTTTTTTCCTGATTAAACTGGGCTGCTAGCTTCTGGATGAACTGAATGCCCCCTCCTTCCCCGAAGAAGCAAAGCTACTTCAGGCAGTGAGTTTGTTGGCCAAACGGGACATGATGTCAAATGAATTTTCGTATGCAATCCTCAATGTTATAAAAATAGCATTAGTTGAGAGGGAAAGAGAAATTAGTTTATGAAGATTGCAACTGGTGCAGAGGTGAAATTTGAACCTTCCTCAGCAGCACATGCTTTGCATTCACATTGCCTCAGGTTCAACCACTGACTTATTCAAAGAGGACTGTGGGAAACTCCTTCTTGAAACCATGGAGAGCAGCTGCCAATCAGTGTAGGAAATGCTGAGTTAGGTGGGCCAAAATCTGACTTAGTCTAAGGCAGGCATCCCCAAACTCGGCCCTCCAGATGTTTTGGGACTACAATTCCCATCATCCCTGACCACTGGTCCTGTTAACTAGGGATGATGGGAGTTGTAGTCCCAAAACATCTGGAGAGTCGAGTTTGGGGATGCCTGGTCTAAGGTAGCTTCCTGGGCTGCTTTCTGGACTCTACAGAGGATTTTTCCTCAAAGCAAATACCAGCTGCAGAAGAAGGATTTTCCCCAGGACTACAGCATGGAATAAAAGGGTTAAATTCCACCCCTATGCCAACTGCAATGATTAAAGCTGATGTAAAATGTTTTAAGAAGCCATACATTGCAAATACATTTTTAATGCCATGTGTAGTTTGGCCTTGCATGTGAAAACATTTGGGGATACAACCTTCATCATAACTGCTAAAACCAACAGAAGACATATTTTCTAATGTGGTGATGATATTTAATGTAAGGATGACCAAGAGGTTTAAAAATTTATTCCCATCAGAAGAAGTTTGTTGAGCAACCCCAACTGTGTGCCCCATGGAGTTGGTTACATTGCCAGCATTACTATTTTTCCATGCCTAATCAATAACTGTCAGGTTTCTTTGAGGAGCAGATTGGAAACCTTGTGGGTTTTTTTCCAAGAGTCTGGTGTGGCTACTGTAGAGCTGGATTACTGCTGTGCTGAAATAAGTTATCCAATTCCTCAAATGCTTCTCTTCCCTTCTGGAAGAAGCTTCCATTTTTCTACCTCAACCTCAGAGCACTTTTTGGAATTTTGACAGCTTTTGTTTTGTATTGTATTTTAATATTTTGTTGGAAGCTGCCCAGAGTGGCTGGGGAAACCCAGCCAGAAGGGCAGGGTATAAATAATAAATTATTATTATTATTATTATTATTATTATTATTGATGGGGGGTTTAGTATCTTCTTTCAGCAGTAGGTGCCGGCCCATACATGGTCCCCTGCAGCTAACTTTGTTAACATGTTTTGACTTGCCTGAGCAAAAATATTCAGTAAGTGCCTGGGCAGCTATGAAAGTAAAGCCCAACCTACTCCACAAATCTATGGAAAGCGTCCAAACATGAACTTGTGACTTCCTTCCTTCCTTTCTTTTTTAATTAGCAATTGTTTATACTGGTTAAGATTTCTAATTCTACTTTTTCTTCCATGCTTTACGTTAGTTTTCTATTTCTGTTGATTACAGTAGCCCTATCTGATAACTCCCCCCCTCTTTCCTCCCAATAACAAGAGAGGTTTGCTGCCAACAACAATGGCTTTTTCACCCCTGACAGAGTGTTGAAATGGTTCACTAAATATCAGGGCCCATGGCAGAGCAGCGAAATGATAATCTCACTAACTCAACTGTCAATCTGGGTTAAAATATGTTAATATCCAACCCCCTTTATAGTTATCCACACATGTTTTGCTTGCTAGCTGTCAGAATTACAGCTGACCTCTTGCTCAAAAGATCTGGAACAGTTAGAAAATGCTGAGGGATGTTGCTTGCCAAGGGAAAGATCAAAATAGGTCCCTGGAAGATTAGACTGAAGGATTATTTGAAAGGAGAGGATTTGTGTATCTGTAGTATGCTTTTCCTGCAAGTGATATTTTCTAGGGAACAGAAATAGATATTCCCATTTTTAGGCTATTTTTACATTTGTTTGGGCACTAAAGCAGAGATTAGTTGTGAGATTTACAGGAAGAATACAGGTTGAAGTAATTCTCAACCGTGTTCTGTAATATGCCTCCAAAGTTTTAGCAGCTTATGAATTCCACAGTAATGTCAGCTTACCTCAATAATAGTTGTTTCAAAAATCTTAACATGTGTGCCATGCATCATGGTGTTTTGTACTCCACAGGAATGTCGTAAAATCCAGCCTGGGGATTTGTCAAAAAATACTGCCTTGAGCGAGACCTCAGGTTCTGTCTGTCTAGGAGTCATGTCTTTACTGTGATCTGCTGACACAACTAATAGTATCCTCCCCTTATTCATTGTCTGTGTACATTCACATAAGTAAAGGTAAAGGGACCCCTGACCATTAGGTCCAGCCGTGACCGACTCTGGGGTTGCGTGCTCATCTCGCATTATTGGCCGAGGGAGCCGGCGTATAGCTTCCAGGTCATGTGGCCAGCATGACAAAGCCGCTTCTGGCAAACCAGAGCAGCACATGGAAACGCCGTTTACCTTCCCGCTATAGCGGTTCCTATTTATCTACTTGCATTTTGATGTGCTTTCGAACTGCTAGGTTGGCAGGAGCTGGGACCAAGCAACGGGAGCTCACCCCGTCACAGGGGTTCGAACCGCCAACCTTCTGATCAGCAAGCCCTAGGCTCAGTGGTTTAGCCCACAGCGCCACCTGGGTCCCTCGTACATTCACATATATATACACTAATTGTGTATTTCCCATATTGCTTTTAAATTAGGAGTATAATTTAGGTTCCTTAGATTGGGCCGATTCTATTTCTCCAAGAGGAAGAGCAGGCACTGAGGCAAAAGCCAACTAGTAGGTAGATGTAACTTCCAGACTTTGTGCCCAAAGAGCAGGTAGAACAATTGAGTTGGATGGAACCTTGTAGGCTGCCTAGTCCAACTAACTTCCCCATCCCCACCTTTGGAGAGAGTCTGTTCTACTGCGAAAAAGCTCTTACTGGCATAAAGTTCTTCCTAGTGCTACAATACCACTCACCCATGAAACTGCTTCTGGCTCTTTAGACTCTGATGGCACAAGGATTTCAGTATACTATTTCTTGCCCAATTTGCAAAGGTTGTGGATGTCACTGCATCGTGACACGTGCCCCAAATCACTTTCCATTGCTGAGCAGCAGAATCATATAATACACACAATCCTGGTTACTGGAACTGCATAGTATATGCTCATTCTGTGTTATCTCCAGTATGCCTGATAAATTAAATACCTCCTTATAAATTAGGTCAGGTGTCAAAAATAATGTGTAACTTTGTTTAAAGACCGTAAAATAAAATTATCTGTGGGAGGACTGTAAGCAAATTCTGAGGGTATGTTTCTTTATGCCTCATGCTACCCTCCCAGGGTCATTGGGTTGGGATTTTGCATGTATGTGGTACATGACTTGAAGCTCAAGGGAGAGAAGAGGGAGACTCTTGCTTCTTGATTCCTGCCAAAATTCATCAGTGCGCCTAAAGAGATTATTACAGGGGTTTTTATTCCTGCAAACAACAAGTAGCCAATACGTTCTCAAGGCAGATTCATGTAAACCAGCAAGTTTTGTATTCTCCACCCCAACCCCCAACCCCGTGTCCTAGAAACTTATTATGCTAATACTGAGGTTGGGGGCTGGGTGAGAGAAACTATGAAGGAACATTTCTGGTGTGTGCGTTTTTAAAAGGGGGGGGGGAGAGGAGAGTCCTTCATCCTTTCCTGAATAACATGATGAATTGTGGAAGCTGTGATTGAAAATTCTAATCACAGCCTTGCAGTCCTTCAGATCGCAACCGTTGACAGTTGATTCACTCCTTTTCATGCCTGCTGCCTTGCACTGCTTATGGTGTCTCTTATGCATGAATCTATCATTAGCACACAAAGCATGATGGATTGGTTGGGAAACCTCTGTCCTCAGAACCTGGGAAATGCTTCTTTTTCAGAATCGCAGAGCCTGTGTGTGACACCGTCATGAATGAGAGAAGGAAGTAATACACTATTGGATGTGCCCGCTTGCTGCCAGTTTTGAGACGCAGTAAAAATGATGCATTGTGGGGAATGTAAGTATATGGCCTGTTCTTCCCTCATCAGCTACCAGTGCAGAATAAAACATTGATCACAATCAGTGCAAACTACTCCTAGCAAATGTATTAAGAAGGTGATGTCCTTTCAAAAATCCAAACCGTAGAAGAATTCCTCCTCAAACTGCATGCAGTACATTCAATCCTTTTGACTTTCAGAGCAGTCATAAGAACCGAAAGGACTGTGGGTTAATTGGTTTTGATCTCCGTGGAGATTTTCTTTGCACCCTTTGACTGTGAGATGAGAACTACCTTACTACATTCACAGGTTGCTTTTTTATTTGCTTGTTGTTGTTTTTTATTTGTCTTGGTGACAAAAGCAAATGCATTTTGGCTGAGATGGTAGATCAATAGGAACAATTTTCAAATGCTGATTCAAAACAAAAGTAAAAACAGTCATGTTCAAAGACATCAGAGCTGTACTGTATACTACACTGCAGTGCCTTGTAATAAATAAATTTGCACCGCTGAGTTGACAGTGGTTTGAAGTAACATCATCTAAAGTTTATATTATAGTTTTTGGAAGGCAGCCTTAAAATACAATAAGAAAAAAAGTATTGACAGAAGTTTCTTTAAAAGATGGGGCAACATGCTGTTATAGAAAACAAATTATGTTGAGGCTGTATTTTCTTTCTACAAAGTACTTTAAAGAGCATTGAGTGAAATCCTAGAAACAGATCTCCCTGCTGCAACTTTGCTGTAACTTGCAATAATAAAAAGCTATAAAAGGTAGTAAGAATTTTCCCTCTTTGATTTGCATTATTGTGGGATTTTAATTGGTATTATAGAAAATACCAGCATTGTTCTGGAACGCAGGCAGTAGAAATCCAGATTAGAAATTTAGGTTGTTTACCCAGATGGAGTCCCTAACATTAATATGTTCTTGTGTTTCTGTATGGACAACAGAAATGGATAAAATGAAGGGGTCCACAGATTCATTTGCTGTGTTGTCTACCCTAGGTTGACTAGCCTTACTCCAGATGCCCCATAGAAATAGCCATTACCATGAGTTTTCTTGACATTGCAGAGGACATAGCAAGGGATATTCCACTTAATTTAGAGCTTTTGCCAATGGCAGAAAGAGCACGTGTCTCACCTTCTCCTGTCTTCTAGAAAGGTTCATTGTGAAGTGATAACAGAGCCATAAAAGCGGAGTAAAGCATCTAGCTGCAGGAACAACATTTGAGGCGGTGTCAAACTCAGCCCAATCCCCTTTGTCCTCTCTCTTGTTTGCTCCCAAAGATGTTTAGCGATTCTTTTGAAAAGATGAGAAGAGTCTGGACTGCATTCCAGAAAAGTCAGAGCTTCCTGTATTCAACTGGGCTTGTATACTGGTTGTGGCTAGAAATGGCATGTCTTTGCCTCAGCCCACAATATTTAGCAGAGGTGGGTACATGTTGTAATCATGTTTTTAGTAGGTGCAGTATAGGAAGCAGGCCCATGGGGGTGGGGAGGAAAGAGAAATATATACAGCCAAAGGTAAATTTTATCCTATTTTCTTTTTTAGTGCTTACTGTTCAATATAGCCACAACACACTCATGTGATCATTGTTTGCTTGAGGAAGAAGAGTGTGTGCATAGCTGGAACATGCAAAACTGTGATTTTAGCATTGTGTTCTTCCAAATTATACATTTCATCTCATTTGGCATTATCTTAACCATGGAAGCCACACTAACACTGTTTTCATGTAATATGCATGTGTAAACCCATCTGTAAAAATATCTTGGGAAACTAAGATGGGAAGCTGTGTATCACTTTAATAGATCTTCCCTTTTTCGGTTGCAGCATGCATATGATCATGCCCTTATATTTTCAAATATTTAATCTTTATCTTTTGGGTGTGTATGTGTCATGTACTGGTTCCATAATTACAGCGCTCAATGGTCTCCTTATGTATAACAAAATCCCTACTTGGAAGGCTACCATGAGTTAATGAAAAGTGCATTGATCACATGCTGCTCTTACATGCAAGTTTCAGCTGATTGACTTGAAGGAAATGTTTCCCGTGTAGGAGCTTTCTCATATGTGAATGTGAATCAGCTGTATAGCAGATTAGAACTCCTGCTTCATCCATAAGCATGCATTAGAAGAGTAGAGGAAAATCCAGTCTAAGCATCCTGATTATGAGTACAACAGATGGTTAAAGGGTAACTAATACACATTAAGAGGTCTTGAGTAAAAGCCCAGAGTTTCCCCTCTTAACCAAAGCCCTTGCTTCTTCATTAGATTGTCTACTATTTTTATATGAGCTATGTAGCATCTTTGCAAGATTTGTGGTCTTCATTTTCCATTTATCTTTTTGTTTGCTCTCCTGACCCATTTTTTAAACTACCATTTTATCACTTGCTTGACACATTATAAATGCCACTAAGCCATAAGCTGCCCTACTTTTACTGCCAGTTTCCTCAAAACCTTAGTTCACTGGTAAGAGCAACAATACTTAAACTTTTTTTTGGGGGGAGCATTTGTAAATAAATATGTTTTACTGATGTGATGATTTCTAATAGATCCTTGCTGGATCATGGGCATGAACATTTTCTCCTGTCTCTCTAATCTGAATAAATTGGGGTTGAATCCCAGTGTGTACATGATTGTCTTTATAATAACTAAATGATACAAGTAATACTATTTAGTCTCTGGGAAATAGTTTTCTGATTTTGTTCAGTATATGTTGCTAGGAGTAGCAGCCAGCAGCCATGAAGTGACTAAGGCCTCCTGAATCCTGCATTATGGGTTCCTCAGCAACTTCATGTACTATTGAGAAGCTTATTTGGTGCTCCCACACACAACTCAGGAGACGTGCCAGTATGTCAGTGGAGATTAAATACACAAATAGAAGTATGCAAAACTCAAGATGTTTCCGCACATGATTCCTCCATCCACCAAATGAGAAGCAATATAATTCTTGAGAAGCACTTGAGGAATGTGTGGAGTAGAATGAGGAGGTAGCTTAGAGAAGGTCACAAGAGTCTCATTAGGGAGGCCTGGAGGATAACATTTGGCCCCTAGGCCACAGGCTCCCCATCCCTGCCATAAGGCATATTGCTGTTAATTCTGCAAAGGAGCTGTCTTCTATAAACTTCTTTCCCCCCCGCACTGTTTGCCTGTGCTCCTTTAACTCTGTGGTGCTCTGCTCTTTTCATTTCGTATTGCTTCTCCCAGGAATAAGGCCTCTTCCTGCCTCCATTCCCAGTTCAATACTTGGCCTAGAATTAATTTGATGCAAGTGGACATTGGCACATTATAAATGGAAATGAGACTGCCGACACTTTACAGGCATTGAACAGTTCTTAGGTGGTCACAGCTTCTGAGTGACTGTTAGTCTAGAGGGATTGCAATTGGTGACCTAGAGTCAAAGGTCCTGGATCTCATTACAAATAGCCTGACCACTCATTTCCATCAAAAGCTGTGCTTTTGTTTTTTCCACATTAGAACTTTAGGTCCAGTGCATCTGTGCGCTTTTTTGGCTTCCATAACAAAAGATCCCATCGCATTAAAATGCAGCATGTTGTTTACAAACTGTGTAATCTGTGTAATCTCTGTGATCTGTGCAGTGTAAACAAAAGTATATACCTTTATTTGGCTTTTCCAGCGTGCAATACATGATGAATCAGTAGGCTATTCTAAATGATATGCAACGAACTCAGAATATCTGTGTCAGAGAATAGCATCAAAAATGGTTTGAGTATATATGTACTCAACTGAGGTCCTTCAGAGGGCCAAACCACACCCTATGCTTCACATGTGACTTGCAGCTGTATCTCTAGTGTTTCTTAAATTACATGCAGAGGGTCCTCAAGTGCTATTGGGATCACAGCAAGCAAAGCCACAATCAGGATGAAAATTGGTTATCTCCCCCTGTATCAATGTTGGTGGTGGTGGTGGTGGGGAGTTCCGACTGGCTTCGGCAGCAACATTTTTTCTAATTCTTGTAGCTGTGCCTTGGGAAATATTGTCATTTTGATCATGGCTGAATGTGGAAGAGATTAATCTTCCCTCCCTGCATACTGTAATCTGGATACCAATCATTACCCCAACACCAATCATTAAACACATAGCTACACATTAAGTACAATGTAGCATTTGGCCCTCAAATAGCCTAGCCTGGTTATTGTTTGTTGACCTGTTTCTATCCTGTTCATTTTAAAAAATGTTATATATTGTGTCCTGCATTTAGCTTTATTGTTGCAAGCTGCCCTTCTATGTGGACAGGGAATACAAATGTAAAGAATAAATTTGTATTTTGTATTTGACTTCAGTGATACAGTATTTAAGTAATGCTACTGTGCTTGATCACAGTCATAGGTAGTTAAGGGATATATAAATTATTTGCTTAAATAAATAAATAGCATATTTTTCAAACTTACATGCCTTTAAGTAAACATTTTTTCTTTAAAAAGAAACTTATGTGACAAAGTGTAGGCCAATAGCCTTGAAGTTTATTATGAAGCACCATTGTAAATAATACCAGTGCCTAATAACTTTGAACTTGTTAGGAACCTAGTGCAGCCTATTGTGTCTTACATTATATATAAACAATTCTGGTTTGTGTTTGTGTTGCTGTTTAGCATGGACTACTACGCACAAGGATGCACCTCATATTTATTATTTGAGCCATATGCCACTCCTGATTCATCTTTCATATCAATAGTATGATACATCGTTCTTTCCCTCTGCTTTTGTGCAAACCTTTATGCTTTTAAATCAGTTGCTTTGAAACTTCTTATGTGTCAAGCTAATAGTAGTGATGATGGTGATGGTGATGATGATGTGAACTAATAAAGGCCTTGTCTGCATTTGCAGCAGAATGAAGTATTAGAGTTTTGAGACAGTATAATGCATTGTACCACTGATACTGCAGGTGTGGGGTATCAGGTTGAAGGCTTCCTCATGCAATAAATACCTGGCAAACACTGAAATCTCAGATGGAATACTTTATTCCACCACTTCAGCACTCTGCCAATTTACTCCTAACTCTTTCTCCAACATGTGTAAACCAGGTTTTAAATCTAAGATTGTATAGTATTTTGCCAAAGTATTGATACTTTGCCTATGAGTTTCAGTAGCCTGAAATATTACAATTAGTATCTGCTGAAGGCCAGTGAGCATAGAACGGTGGCTGTAACACTGTTGCTAAATAAATAACACCATCTAGCAATTAGATGGCTCTAAGATACTTGAACCAGCTCACTGGGCCTAATTATTACTGCATGCATAATATATCAGTAAACACTGGTGAAGACTTCCACACAGAGCTAAGATTATGCATTGGACTGGGACTCAGATATTTGTGTCGCAGGAATTGGACTGTTTTAGAACTGGAGGGAATATTTGTGGCAAACATAAAATTCATATCCTCCAGCATCTGGTTGACCATGAAAATAAAACATGGAGAGCAACAACATCAGCAATGACATCTGTGCCTCTGTATTAGTGAAGCAGATGTTTTACTTCTCCTCTGTCAGCCCTGCACCCATCCAAAAGTCAATTTATCCACCATCCTTTATATAAGTGAATATTCTCACCCACACTTCCGCTACATCAGTCACCCTGACACATTTCCTGTGAATCACATGCAGATTTCTTTCTCAATTCCAAATACATAAGCATTTACTCCTGAAGACTCTAGGGCCAATGTTGTCTCATCCTATGTAAGAACTTAACATGGTCCCTGCTGGATCACATCAAGGGTCTATCCTTTTTCCACACTGGACAACCAGATAGGTATGGGAAGTCCAAATGCAGGGCATAAATGCAATAGACTGTCCTACTGTTGTTCATCGGCAGCTGCATTTAAGAAGCATGCTGCTTCACCACATATTGTAGTAGTTAATTCCATAGTTTAACTTTGCAATGTCTGAAGAAGTCTTTCTCTTTGTCTGTCCTGAATCTCCAACCCATGAGGTTCATTGGATGACTTTGGGTTCTAGAATTAAAAGAGAGAGAGAGACTTATTTCTGTCATCCTTGAACACATCATGCATAAATCTTACACATCTTTGTCCTGTCTCTCCATGCTTGCTTTTTTTTCTTCTTCTTTCCCTAAACTAAAACTCCACCTTTTCTTAGAGGGGCATTGCTCCATCTCCCTCATCATGTTAGTTTTCCTTTACTAGCAACTTTTCCAGCTCTATGTATCCCTTTTGATGAAGAACCATGGAAATCACTTTACAGCTGCCATATATAGAGTTGACATTTTCTTCATTCTGCCTTGCCTGGGCATTCTGCTCCCATCACTTTCCATCTGCCCCTACCTGGGTCTTTCATTTCTTTTTATTTACTCTTATTTACATAGGATCTGCCTCCCTGCGGAAACTATTGCATTTTCATTTTAAGTTTCATCCAGTCTATCATCCTGATGTACACATATTCCTACCTGTATTGGTATGAAATCCCCAGTTTGTGATCTTAATGCTCACTTCTCCTCTAGTCTTCCTGCCCAGTTAACTTTGCTCCTTCCTCTTGCTTCCAGTACCTGAACACCTTTATTATCACTGTAACTGGTGCATGTGCAGGTTCTTGAGTTATAGAAGTTCTTTGTTGATAATGATATCCATTCCTGTCCTTCATTTCTTTTTATTTACTCTTATTTACATAGGATCTGCCTCCCTGCGGAGACTATTGCTGAAGACTAAAATTGCAGAGACTAAAACTGAAAGAGTGATCTAGACCTACTTGAAAGTGACAAAATTAAAGAACTTATTTTCAAAACACACAGTAGTTTGCTTAATGAGGATAATATTAAGCTTCCCTTTTCTCCTAGAGCTTCAGTCCCAGTTGGAACTCAGCTTGTATTGTGAATCTTCAGTAATAGTTAAAGCAAATGGCCTACAATAGCCTTTGGGCTATTCTGTTCCAGATTGTCGTCAGGGAGAAAAAATTAATCCAGTGCCAGTTTACATTTGCTGTCTGTGAATCAAACTGTGAAAGCTAATTTAAAAACTTTCACACTTGGCTTGAATGAGGACTGTCTGTGCTTTGATAATGTTAAATTGTACACGATTAGCTCCAAAGAGTGCTGGCTTAGGTAATACTCATCAGCCTCAAAGTGCCAAAGCTTAATGATTGCTTTAATAAACTACACAAAGGTTGCAAGTGTGTGCAAGTGAGTTTAAGGGCACCACAGAGATGCAAACACTCTACGCTGTGAAAAACTGACCTTTAAGTCAATTTATTTTACAAATAATCTATGTAAAATGTTTTTGTTTGTTGTTTGTTGTTGTTACTTCCTAGACTTTTTAAAAACATTGTTCAGGCATTCCCATTCTTTAGTCATTTCTTTCATTGAGTATCTACACCTTTCTTCTGCCTGCTCGGCTTAGGGTTGCCAGACTCAATAGAGGACAGGACTTCTGTGCCTTTAATTGCCCTGCTGTCTTTTGAGTCTGGAAACCTTAAGGAGAAACCAGAAGACCCTTTGCTTGGAAATTAAACAAAGGGTCTGCTGGTTTCTCTTTAAGGTTTCCAGACTCAGGGCAATTAAAGGCACAGAAGTCCTGTCCTCTATTGAGTCTGGCAACCCTAGTTCTGCTTGAAAATAGGTCTGGGAAATCACTATCAAAAGGCTGTCTGTCTCAGCTGTGATGTATCTCTCTCTCTCTCCAAATGAAGCTTTCCCTTGAGACCCTTATTCTTAATTTGAAAGTGGCATGAACTGTAGCAATCTCCACAGCTCTGAGGGCCTCAAAAGGCATACAAACCCATATGAACTTGGAGGTGTCATAACTGTCCTGCACATTCTCCCTAACTTCAACAAGTGGGCACATATCCTTCCTAGAGATGGAGGATAAAATTAGTTCAGTTCCCATTTAAGTGTGAAACAACCTGAATTGTACTTTCCAGAACCATGTAGAAACTGAAACATAGTCATCCTTCAAAATGCACACTTCTCCAAATTTTTGCAATAGTTTGCAATGTGTACAAAAATGCATATGCTGGGGTGAACTATATATTAATGAAAATAACATAGAATGATGTATTATACTATGTGAAATTGCTTTGCAAAAATGTCAACACTAAGCATATCAAATGTGTATTTTAGAACAGTGTTCCCCAACCAGTGTGCCTCCAGATGTTTTGGGACTACAACTCCCATCATTCCTGACCACTGGTCTTGCTAGCTAGGGATGATGGGAGTTGTAGTCCCAAAACATCTGGAGGCACACTGGTTGGGAAACACTGTTTTAGAAGAAACTAACACTGAAATGCTGGTGAATTTTCATGAGGACTCTGAATTTTTTTAAAAAAAAAAATTGCATGTGGAAATGAAGAGAAATGAATTTAAGTCTAGTTGGATGAAAAACTGAAAGAAACCAAGAATGGCAGAGTCACCCAACTCTACCTTTCACAGTTGTGCTATGTCAGAAGATTCTGTTTCAGTACCATTTGGGGGCTTTGCCTCTGTTATTGCTCTCCTGTGTCAAAATTAACAAAGTACAACTGTTGAACTGGTTTCTGGATTTTGTCCAATCTAAGTGTAGTCCAGCCTATTGCAATATATGACAGAATAGGTAAAGATAAGTATTTACCAAGTGGTAGCTTCTGGGGCTATTTTGTGGCTTTTGTCTTTGACATGAATATTTGTAAGCAAATTGTCTGCATCATCCTGCCAGAAGGTGCCAATAGGTAGTAAAATAGTATAGCTGTGTCTGTTAATTTAAGCCCAAACACATGCAATCTGAGAAGTATTCGGTAGCTACTTCATTTGCAAAGAAGAGGCTATAGGTAATACCGGTAATTTGTCTCTGATCACATGATTTCTGCAATGCCATTTCTTATCCCACCCCCTAAGATGGACTACTTTAAGTGTCAGGAGATTTAAAAAGAAAATCATTTCAGAAATAAATAAGAATTCATGGCAGGGTTTTCAAACTTTGACATCTAAAGCTTCACCAAATTGTGGGGGGGGGGGGGAGCAACGCCAGCTGTGACACAGACCAAACAAGAATGAATTGGCTATGAAAGATCATTCCAATGGCATCAAGTAGTCACTCAGTCACCACAAGTGACACATGACTTCAGTCTGTTGCAATGGCTACAGATTTTGGGGGAATGGTGGTGGCAAGATTGGGAGCGTAAAGCAGAAGACTACAGTTTTCTAGAAATAATGTGCTGATATGTATCCTGAAACCTCTGAATATGTTGCAGCCAAATTTACTACATATCAGAATAGTGCATAATCATCTTGTAAAAATCTGAATCCATTTTTTATTTATTTAATCATAGTTATTTCCCCCTTTTATTCCTCCAGGATTTTTACAATGCTAATAGTGAGTTCAGATGAATTATATTATAATAATGCTTTCCAATGCTTTATTGGGTGCTAACAAGGTTTTCCTTCATCATCCTGTTCTCTCCAGCATCACAAACTGCAAGTTCAGTCCCTGCAGACTGCACAGCCAGAGGCAGACTGTTTTCTTATCCCTTAACTAAGCAGAACATTAAGTCCCAATGTCTTTTTTTTAACCTTGCATCCAGATGATGCATTCTTCCCCCCCCTCCACTCCCAGTAATAATAAAATGCATTGCAAAAGAAAATACCTGCACTCTTAGTATGTTGTTCATTTATAGGGTCTCTGGAGGCCTTATCTTATTTCTTGCAATGGGATTCCCACCATCATAAAGGTAAAGGGACTCCTGACCATTAGGTCCAGTTGTGGACAACTCTGGGGTTGCGGTGCTCATCTCGCATTATTGGCCGAGAGAGCCGGCGTACAGCTTCCAGGTCATATGGCCAGCATGACTAAGCCGCTTCTGGTGAACCAGAGCAACACACGAAAACACCGTTTACCTTCCCGCCACCTATTTATCTACTTGCACTTTGACGTGCTTTTGAACTGCTAGGTTGGCAGGAGTTGGGACTGAGCAACGGGAGCTCACCCCGTTGCAGGGATTCGAACTGCCCACCTTCTGATCAGCAAGCCCTAGGCTCTGTGGTTTAACCCACAGCGCCACCTGTGTCCCTTCCCACCATCATAAGCTCACTTAAAGTCTAGACCTTCCTACTTGGTAAATGCTAGGGAAGTAGGGAGTTTCTCATAACCTGTGCAACATTAGAGGATGATGGACTAGGCACAGGAACATCTGTATCTCAGGCAAAGACTGATTGGATGCCATACTTTCTCCAAGTTGGCAGGAAATAGGGATTGCTAGATAAGGAGAAGTCTGAATCGGCCAAGCCCAGTCCCAGCCCTTTCGACCATGCTTTGTCCAAGTGCTGTTCCTGTTGGTACTACACTCTTGACTTTGAGCAAGATCCTGCTTTGCTGCATCAGTAAATAAGATAGATATTTAATTCATGTGCTACCTAGGCTCAGGAGTATGGTCTTGACTACCCTCTTGTGTTGTTGCATTTTGACAATTTCACTTTTACCTAATTAGCTTTGCTCCCTGCTCAGTTTCTTGTGATATGACTTAAGGCTGCCACAGTTGAAAACATCTGAAGTGCCCCTAAGTCGAGCATCATGTACCCACCATCCTGACCTGGCTTTCTACACTCACATACCTGACCTTGCCTTGATGTAGAGGGGTTTTTTTTAGCTCCTGAAACTGCCAAGAAGCTTTATCAATAGTGTTCTAAAGCCTCATTTGATGAAGGAGAACCATCACAGGTGTGCTAGCTTCTGCCCCCTAACATACCATCCCTTCCACACTGGGTGACTTCTGCAGCAGGGAATTAATTCTACTTGTGAAGTGTCCCTGCTTGGTTTAGAACCCCGATATTCCAAGGGGAGGCTGTATGTGTTGAACAGGCTCCCTGCTTCAGAATTTATTCCTCCATCTTTGGTGCTGGATACTTAAATTAGCAATTGATATTTTTTTATGCCAAGAACATTATAATTCTGAGCCAAAATTTTTTTATTTAATTATTGAGCCACTATAACGATCTGGCCACATTACAAAAAACTAAAAGCAGGAGACAGATCTTGCTTAGAGGCACTTTTTTGCCTGGTTTTGATAATTTATTTTTGCTTATACCTGTCACTAAAAAGGGACAGGGTATCTATGAAAGGCCCTGGTGTGCCTCCCTGTTCACTGGTAATCTCATTCAAGCTAGAAACTCCATTGTATAAAGCAGGCATCCCCAAACTGCGGCCCTCCAGATGTTTTGGCCTACAACTCCCATGATCCCTAGCAAACAGGACCAGTGGTCAGGGATGATGGGAATTGTAGTCCAAAACATCTGGAGGGCCGAAGTCTGGGGATGTCTGGTATAAAGCTCTAAAACACACACTAATGAATCAAATGTATCTTGCATGATGAGCACCATCTCTTTTAGGCTGCTATATGGCCATCTGTTATTTAGGGTTTCATTTATTGATTAGACTTTATTGCGCTATGCGCCTTTCTTTATTGAGAACATTTGGCAGTCTTCAAGCAACTATATCATCTACGTTTTTTGTAGAAGTGATTCAAAAGATGAAATCCAATGGAGATGTGTTTCACAAGGTGAAATATTACAGATCATCTTGGAATTAATGAATGCGATTCATATTAGTTTTCTTATATCTAAGTATGATGAAGAGCAGAACAGCTGATGATTTTCTGCAAAAGCATTAGGATGAGATAATCAAACCAGGGATAATTAGTTACTATTTTAGTATGGAAATAGCAAGAGGCATATCTGAGTAGCAGAACGAAATTGGATTATCCTAATGCACCTCTGTATGGCACCCATTCCATTCAGCTAGAAATATAAACCCCATACTGCTTCTGTAGTTCCTTTTTTTCTTTTTATATTGTTTGTTAATTGGTTGGCCTTCACCTTCAATAAAATCTTTTTCAAAAGTCATAAGTTACAAAGCAAAAACCTCTAGGCATTCCTATGCGTATGTGCTTGCATATATTAGTAAACCATAGTTAAAGGACTACTGTGACTGCACCAGTGTTGACCACCTGACTTCATCCCACTCATACTGAGAGGAAACAATCCATGGTCTGTGTCTTAGCATTATGTCCGAAGCAGGGATTGTGATTTGCTTGACTCCCTTAAAAAGTACAAACTGTAACCAATGTTTGCTGGTGTAAAGACTGCCCAGAAAACAGCATTCACAATAAACCATTAAGTATGGTTTACCATGACCTACAAATTAGGCCATTTTTCTTTATATTAAAGGTAAAGGGACCCCTGACCGTTAGCTCCAGTCGCGGACGACTCTGAGGTTGTGGCGCGCATCTCGCTCTCTAGGCCGAGGGAGCTGGCGTACAGTGGCTAGCATGACTAAGCCACTTCAGGTGAACCAGAGCAGCGCACGAAAATGCCGTTTACCTTCCCACCAGAGCGGTACCTATTTATCTACTTGCACTTTGACATGCTTTCAAACTGCTAGGTGGGCAGGAGCTGGGACAGAGCAATGGGAGCTCACCACATTGCGGGGATTGAAACCGCTGACCTTCTGTTCGGCAAGCCCTAGGCTCTGTGGTTTAGCCCACAGCGCCACCCGCACTTAATGCATATTCTTTGAAAAAGATTTTTTTTTCCTTTTGTATATCTTTTATAATGGGGAAAAAATTCAGCTGTTAGTTCTACCTTAGTCATGCAGCCAAGAGGGACCTGAGAGTTTGGGTCAATAAACTCAAGGTTTTTGGTTGGGTCTTTCTTTCTTTCTTTCTTTCTTTCTTTCTTTCTTTCTTTCTTTCTTTCTTTCTTTCTTTCTTTCTGGACTCACAAACTGGCAATGTAGTGTCCGTTCATTAAAAGAGATGTCCCACATTCAAGAGTTGAGAAAGTCAGTCTTTGCCTTCGAACCGCGACTTCAAAAGTGAACCAGGATGTGATGTTTGCATTAGATGTCTGTGCAGCTTATCTAAACTACGCATATCCTGCTATTCTGGCTCACATTAGCATTTCTCTCTCTACCGTCATTTAACTTTCAATCTAACCATATAGCATTCCCATTAATCTAGCTTTGTATTCTGCATTTTTCTCTGCTCAGGTTCAGGACTTGGGTAAAAGAGCTTGCATCCGTGTGTGCTACTACTATGATTTTTGGAGCAGTGGACTATATTATGTATGTTTCAAGGAGCTGATCCGGAAGCCATAATGGTTCAGTACAGCAGCTGGATGTGGATCATTGGCTATATGGGAAATAGCCAAATAGATTAATGAATAACATCAGACCAATATGTTTTGCATTTGGTTACTGTTATCAAGAGTGCTGCTGCCGCCGCCACGGCCTGTATTCCCCCCCCCCGCCACGTTTCCTTAGATGTCCTCCAGAGGCCTTTAAGGTCAACACTTTCTGAAGCAGATAAAACATTATAATTCCTTGAAAGTAAATCAAAAGGATTATGACATCTAGGAAGAAGCTGTTGCCAGACAGCTCATGAACAATATCACTGTGACTGACCCAAAGGCAATACTTAAACTGCCAGTAAAATTGCCCATGGAGTCTGCCAAGAGACCAGATGCTGCTGCTGCTACTGGAAAAAGAATACCTACTGTAGCTTGGCATTTGTCCTGTAATTGCTTTCCAGGAGAAAATAAAGTATAGCATGACAGGAGAAGGTGAATGGCTCCTCACTGTAAACTACCTGGGTGACCTGAAAATGTGTATGCCTTTTTGTGGCATGTTATCCATCTGCTCCATCCTTCATGCTACCCAAGCTGTCTACTTTTTGATCTCTACTGCAATGGTGATCTCTGTTGATGATTTTAGCACTGCACACCTATTATTTTTGTCTGTGTTGGGATAGGAGGCCTCCATAGAAGAAAGGGCAGTTGTTGTTGTTAGGATGCATGGGTTGTGTGGTCAGAGCCTACAATAAACTTATTACATGCACACACACACAAAGAAAGGGACTAAAAATGATTGTAGTATATGTTCCAGCTTGCCAAGGTTTAGATTCTAAACTTTAGAACTGCATATTCCATATAAATCAGTTGGGTTTTTTTAGGTGTGTGTGTGTGTGTGTGTGTGTGTGTGTATTTAGACCTTTAAACCTCCCCCTTAAATAAATTCACACAAGACTCAAATTTTTGATTTGGTTTTTGGCAGAATTTAGGCCACAACTTTGTTGATTACAGCAAGTGAGTGGTTACATAGGCTCTGGTTCGTCTAGCTCCCTGCACCGTCATAGGTCAGCCAAGGGTGAACATCTGGAATGTCAGAAAGCCAGGGACATGCTATGTCCACCACCCAGATGTCCCCCTGGACTCAGGCACAACCCCTCGCAGGGTTGACCAAACCATTGAGTCCCTGGATTCCTTTAATGGAATACCCCTTCACATAGGGATGGCGAGAGCGTTCCCCCATCCCTATCACCTGAACCAGAGCCTATCCAGAACCTTACAAGTTGTGACTATTTGCTACACCGCAGGTGATACCCAGATGGCATCAGCCAATCAGCCAAGTGGGGAAAATTCATGCCGTGCCCCTGTCCCAATGACAGGTGACACATGATGGCATAGCAAGGTCAAGCGCGCAAGCCCTGAATATAGGGAGAGGTGGGCGGGTGTTCCGGTGCACTAACCAATAGAGAAAGATGAGTGTCACGTGCATTGGCATATATAGGTCCCTTGAGCCATTTGGCTAGCATCCCATTGGTCAGATTGAACCCAACATCAAGGGACCTTTCTGATCACACCCACCCACAACACAGGGTTTGGTTGCCAGGTCTCACCGCAACTCGTGCCCTTTTTGAGGGAAGACACGATTTACCATTTTAAAAGATAAGGGTTTTTGTGGGGGGTTTTTTGCACTAGGCCTACATTCTGGCTGTCATGTCAGTAAGTGAATTTGCAGTTTGAATGATTCATGTGCTCAAAAATTATTTAAAACTCTGTGAATATTGCTTCATTTTCTGTTCATAACAGTTCTGTGATCACACTAAAGGTATTGCAAAATAACTTTACTCAGAATAATTATCCCAAAATATCTGATACTAATTTATAAAAGCTGTTCACAAAAGTTTTGATGAGTTAATTTTAACAGATGTTCCATTTGTTAACTTTTAAGTTGAGCACATTTTTTAAATAGCTGACTCAAATGTGCCCTGTATATCATTTGGAACCTTTGCGAATGAAATAATTTTTGTGAAGATTGACTTCCTGATTTAAGCAACTGAAGGCCAAACTAAACTTTATGCTGCCTGTGTAGCATGCAGCCTTGGCTGTGCTCTTTCATTGCAGTATTTAATTTCGGGTTATATGGTGGGTGGGGTGGGTGGGAGATTGTCATCAGAACCAGGGGCGTAGCAAGGGGGGAGTGGAGGGGGCGGCCTGCTCCTAGCTCTGTCTTTTGGGGGGCAGCATGAGCGGTGGTGGTGGCACCCCGCTCTGTAGCATGCATGCACAGCGTCACAATGTAGCGATGCAAGCATCGTACGTAGCATCGCTGTGCATGCACGCTACGTAGCAACACCCCGCCCCTGGGTGCGCGTCACGTTTGCTGTTCCGGGTGCCTGAGTGGCTTCCTACGCCACTGATCGGAACCGCAGTCTGTAGGGATCCTGAGGAAAATCAGGCCACTGCATATTTATAAGGCTTGGGGAAAAAATATAATAATAATAATAATAATAATAATAATAATAATAATAATAATAATACCCTACCCATCTGGCCGGGCCTCCCCTGTAGGCGACTCCCAAGAGAATATTTAAAACATGATAAAACATCAAACATTAAAAAACTTCCCTAAACAGGGCTGCCTTCAGATGTCTTTTAAAAGTCAAATAGTTGTTTATTTCCTTGACATCTGATGGGAGGGTGTTCCACAGGGCGGCCGCCACTACTGAGAAGGCCCTCTGCTTAGTCCCCTGTAACTTTGCTTCTCGCAGTGAGGGAACTGAGGTGCTGGACCTCAGTGAACGAAGGGGGTGGAGACGCTCCCATTGTCTCTGAGTTGTCATGGATCCTCGGCAAGTAAACCATTCCCCCCCCTTTTTTGCATTCTCGTAATAACTTTGGGGTTTTCCTTAAAAAAAGAAGCCTTGGGGTGTCCAGATTTTTACTTCTTGGAATTTGGCAACTCTAACTAACCCACACACAAAGTATTTCCCCCCCCCCACATACACGCAACTTTCAACTTACACAGGGTTACATTCTAATAATAATAATAATAATAATAATAATAATAATAATAATAATAGGAAGACAAAGCCTTCCAACTGTTTGTGGCCATGCCAGAGGAAGAGGGAGAAGCCTTGAGAAAGGCTAGTCTGATTCATACAACACTAAAGTTGTTGTTTAGCTCCACATAATGTCTGTACCAGCTTAGAAAGCTATGTCTTCAGTGGGTTTGAAAGCTCTGACTTTCAGTATGTTCAAATACATGTAAAAAAACCTATCTCTTGGTATTTATTCCTCCTCCCCTGGTTCTCTCTGGAGATGACTCTTTGTGACTGGGTAAGTTTCACTTCTCTCCAGCTTCACTTTAGTAGACATTTAACAGACTTAATTACATCATACTCTGATCTTAGCTGTGTACTTTGCCCCCTCTCATTCCTAAGTCTCTATTTCGCTTTGTAAAAACGGAATCCAGAGCTTCGAAAGAGGGGAGAAAATCCCTTCAGCTTGTCACAATAAGTCCCAACAGCGTAGCATTGGTAAAGTACGAATTTATCGTTCCTTTGTTAGTTATTTCAGTGTACAGGAGGTTGGAAAATGGGAGTTTTCATTTACCAAGCATAATACCAGTACTTTAAGACAGTGTTTCAAAGACCACGTATTCTAATAATTATCTTACTGAAAGCATTTTAAAAGTTCACAGAGCTACTTCAGGACTAAACCAGGTTTGTAGATAATGCAGTGTATGCATAGGGTACATGGTTTGGTTTGTGGTGGATGTGCTCATGAACAAGGTTTTTAAAATTGTTATATAGACAATTGCCTAGCTGGGTGCATTTGGAGGGTGAATAGTGCAGTAAGTGCAGGTAGCAGAAGCTAGCAGGCTACATTGGAAGCAACCCCTTGCAGGATGATATCTGGGCAGCCTCAAAGAAGTAGACAAACAGGGAATGCAGAGATAATTTGGCAGCAGGAGCAAAGCTCAGTTGTAAAGCTTCCTAGGAAGAGTACCCTCACCCAGTGAATAGTTTGTGTCTTCATCAGAAGGTCTAACTTAAATTTTGAGAATCATGTAAATAGAGCAGATATTAAATAGTTGGGAAAAAAATCATCAATATAAGACGACTGGGCATATAAGACGACCCCCAACTTTTCCAGTTAAAATATAGAGTTTGGGATATACTTGCCGTATAAGAAATACAACCCGACATATAAGACGACCCCTGGCCTTTGAGAAGATTTTCCTGGTTTAAAAAGTAGTCTTATAACGCAGGAATATACAGTATATAAGAGGCTAGGTAGTTACATCTAATGTTTAGGGTAGAATTAGCTCTTTTGAGCTCATTTGTGTTTTCCCCCTACTTTACAAAGTTTGAGAAGACTTTGTGTACTTTTGTGTTTTTCATCATAATATAATCATTTTTTTTGATTTTTGTTTTTATTGATGTGTTTTTGCTTTTGTACATTACTGTTGTCGAAATCTGTAAAAATTGTATTTTAAGAAGCTCCTTTCAAGAAGGCAGATAGGATTTGGGGATTGTAAATCACAGTAGCAGCTGGACTTCATTGTATCATCAAATACATGACAAAAATCTATGAAGAATAATTCTGGTGTGTATAAATAAATTATACGTCTCAGCTAAAATATAACTTGGTGGAACTTGCTCTGTCGCTTTGCACTTTGCCAAAGAATATAGTGTAAGAAAATGGTGGAAAGTTCTCTTCCTCTGATGTTATGTTTAATATCCAACAGGCATGACAGATTAACGATTCAAGTAATTTGGTCATTTCCAATTATATAACCATAGTAAGTGAATATACAGTAGGATCTCAACATGCTGATTTTGCTTATGCGATCACAGCTTTATGTGGATCACCAATAAATAAATATAATAGGAGCAGATATTCTTGCTCTAGAGGTTCTTGTGGGACTGTCCAAGAACTTGCAAGATCTCAGATGATGGGAGTGGTTCTGTGGGGGTCATTCTGACTTTGCACAATTTTGCATTTATGTATGCAACCATCTGGGAACATAACCCTTGTGTCAGTTATGGTCACACTGTGTTAAAATACAGAATTGGCCAAAGAAGAAGAAAATAAGTGAGCAATTGTACCACCACCACCCTTTATAAATTACAAGTAGTTTATTTCCTCAAGTGTATAAAACTATGAGTACATTTGCACACGGCAGTATTTTAGAGTTAGAGAGCAAATCGATTTACTTCAGGTTCCCAAATGTTTCATTGTTTTCTGCATTGGGCCAATGCAATGCATTTGAGGGCTTGATGTATTTGGTTATGAAAGGGGCCCTGTGAGATATCTCCAAACTTAACCTATTCAGAGATTAAATCTATACCTGCTCACAGGCTTGCTGTGATGATAAATGAATTAAGAATCAAAAGCATTTGTATGTATACAGAAAAGTGCTATTATTAATAGTATTTATCTCCCTCATCACATAGTATGGCTAGTTAAGCCTGTCTGCAGATCTAGGTTACATGACTGACAATCTGTGTGGAATTAAGATAATCACGCATATTACAAATTACAATAAATAGGTCAGATGCTCTTGGTGGACTGTACTCTCATCTTCATCTAATTGTTTTTCTTTTTTAAAAAAATGAGTAACTATGAATATTCCCAGAGCTTAGGTCAGATGACTTTTTTCTATATAGAAGCAAAGAAATACATAGCAGATGTGCCTGAAGTACACAGAATCCCAAGAGGCCATGGGAAGTGAATTTTTTTTTAATGCTTGCTGATTGCTAAGAGAGTTACTGTGACATTGGAAAACTGAAAATGGTCCATCTGTGAAGGATTCCCCCCCACAGAAATAATATCAATGTATTTTAAAGGAACTAGGTGGAGGAAAATAAGGACATATTTTGGAAGACTAGGACCTCAGTTTAATTTAAATGTGATTATGAGGACAATGCCATGTATAAGTGTATCATAATCATACTTTATCTGCTTAATATACTGTGTTGTGAATGAGACAGTGTTGTGTACTTATAAGCACAGAGATTACTGATTGGATTAGTTACAGGTAGGTAGCCGTGTTGGTCTGAGGCAGAAGAGGCTCCCCAGCCGCCCACCTCGCCTCCCGTCCCACACGGGGAGTCCTGAGGCAGCGGGACTGGGGCGGGTGGGGGTGGGCAGGCAGGCGCGAGGGTCAACCAGAGTGCTGGAAGGGCGCACAGAGTCCCGCACCGCTCCAGCGCCGCGCCCCTCATCCCCCACTCGCTCTCCCGCCGTTGCCCCAAGGGGCGGCCAGCGCAGGAGGTAGGTGGCCCCAGAGGTGGAGAGGTGCGCAAAGGCGGCCCTGCCTGCCAGGTCCCTTCTCCAGCCCCAGGTCAGGTGGCGCAGGTGGTGGGGCATGGCGCTCCTAGCCTCCGCGAGCGCCTGTTGCAGCCCAGAGCTTCCGGGCGCCATGGCAGGTGCTCTCCTGCCTGTCTGCAGCCCCGGTGGCGCGTTGTTGCGCTCTTGCTCACCGTGCTGGCGGTGAGGGAAGGCGCTGCCAGAGCCCTTGCTCTCCCTTCTGGGCCCGGCAGGCGGGCGGCGGTGGGGGGAGGGGGGCAGGCTGGCCAGCGCCCCCTCCATTTTGGTGCCCTAGGCGACTGCCTAGCTCGCCTGACTGGATGCGCCGGCCCTGCCAGTGACAAACTTAGTTGGTCTCTAAGGTGCTACTGGAAGGATTTTTAAAAATTTTATTTTGATTGGATTAGTGTCATGCGTTATACGTGGGGCTGCCTCTGAAGACTGTTTGGAAACTTCAGACGATGCAATGGCCAGATTGCTCCACAGAACAAGACTCTCTGAGCATATAATGCCAATCCTGGCCTGACTGCATTGACTGCCAATTAGTTTCCATGCCTAAGTTAAACTGCTGGTGTTGACCTATAAAGCTGTCTGAATACCTTAAGGACCTCCTCTCCCCATAAAAACCAAACTGGACCCTGTGCTTGTCATCTGAGGCCCTTCTTTATGTCCTCTCTCCTCAAGAGGTTCGATGGGTGGCAGCAAGAGAACAGGCCTTTTCTCTGGTGACTTCCCAACAGTGGAATGCTTTCCCCAAAGAGGCTTGCCAGGTACCATCATGTCATGCCTTTAGGCACCAAGCAAAACCATTCTTCTTTATTAAGGTCTATGGCCCTTAAATCATCTATGGTCTGTTATTAAGCTTTCTATTAAGCCTTTAATGTGTTTTTATTACTGATGCTCTGTAAAATGTGTTCTTAATATTGTACACTGCCCTGGGATCTCTTGATAAAGGGTGGTATATAAACCAAATAAACAGATAAATAGATTGACCCAGAATTTGTACCCAGGCTCTTCTTTTCAGAGCCTCCCTCCTCCTATTTCCGGGTCCCATCATAATTTTGACTGTTGTCCCAGTCCAGTAAGGGAGGTCCACACATAGAAGATGGGCTCAAATCATCACATACTACTGCATTCTGTGTGTGGATGTCAAATGCTGTGCCAGGAGGCACATGATGCACATAGATCAAACGGAGGTGTGCATCTAAGCAAGCTTGTGCATTGCATTGTATACTGTGGATAGAGCGTGTCTGTGTAAATTTATTTTCTGCTGTGAATGACAGTCAGTACTTATTTCTTATCTATGACCAGTACATGCAGTTTTTATCTGTTTGTAAGCAGTCATGTGCTGCAACACTTCCTTGCATGTAGCCATCTCTTTATTAGGATCTATGTCTACAGTTATTATTGCAGTTACATCAGTAGTGGATGGTTTGATGAGCATCACTGCTCCCCTGACTGCCAGTGGGTCACATTGCTGCTGCTTACCAGGAGGTAGTGGGGAGGGGAGAGGTTGGTGCCATACAAACACCTGGTTGGGATCAGCAGGTTGTATCCACCAATGTATTTGCACTATGCTGACCTTAATGGGACTGTGCAAACAGTGAGCTCCCAGAGAGGAGCTTATGGCTGCTTTGCTCCTTCCATGTCCTTTTCACTGGCACTGTGTTGCTGATCTAAGCCAGGGATTGGTTTAGCATGCTGGTCCAACCTGGGTTCAACCTGGATTAAGCTCTCACTTTGTTATTTAGTGGTGGGTGAGGATAGACTTTAATCTAGGGTTGCCAGACTCAATAGAGGACAGGACTTCTGTGCCTTTAATTGCCCTGCTCTCTTTTGAGTCTGGAAACCTTAAAGAGAAACCAGCAGACCCTTTATTTAAGTTCCAAGCAAAGGGTCTGCTGGTTTCTCTTTAAGGTTTCCAGAATCAAAAGAGAGCAGGGCAATTAAGTCCTGTCCTCTATTGAGTCTGGCAACCCTACTTTAATCATGGGCATGAGTTTGGACAACATCCAGATCAAATCTTGGCTTACCTCAGTATGGAGTAAAAAAAAAGGCTGGGGAGAGGCAAAGCAACAGTAAATTATTCCCCAGGAACTCACATGTTTGTGTGTTGCTGGTGAAGTGCTGTGTAAACCAGTCCTCCCCCCCTTAAATGAATCACACTTTTAAGTGTACAGTACATGGAACTCTCTGAAACAGACTGTTTCTGCAGGAACTGTAAGGTTCGTTCCCCCCCCCCCTGCAGTACAGTACTTAGAACTGTTGATGCACCAGGTTAAAAGCAGTACGTTGTTTTGGTTCTTGCCATTGAACGTTCAGTACTTCAACTCTAGCATTTAATTGACTCACCAAACACAACTTTGTTCCTTGGCTGGCTTCTTTTCAATTGTTTGTGTGCTTCTTCTTTCTCCTTGTTCCCAGAGAAAACATATAAACTGAATTTTCTATATTTGTACCAGTTCTATCTGGGGCACCAGTTGATTGAAAAGTCCTATTGTACATGTGTAATATAGGACATACAACATTTTCCTTGTGTTGTGTTATTTTCTAGCCAGGAGAGTTTAGGTGGTGGTCTTTACTGATGCATTTTGAGCGACGAGGTATAAATGTATTTCTAGTTTACTAACTCTTCTTAACCCAAGTGATAGCTGTGTATTAGCTCATTAATGCTCAAAATATTACAGGCCACAAAACTATTTTCTCCTGTCTAGGCTGCTTTTGTTCAATTAAAATCAAAAGTGTGTCTTGTAGCCCAAGCTATGAAAACTGTTAAATGCTTATTTAGTGCAAATGCCAACTGATTCTTAAAATAAAAATATTTCTAGAAGTGTGGTGGAAAGATAAACTTGAAGCCTTTAATCAGTTGTGCAGAGCAAATAGTAATACAACTGCTGCTAGTACTTTAACTGTATTTAATTGGGTTTTCAAATGTTTACTTCATTAATTCCTAGGTATTATATCATCATAAGATGCATTCAGGGTATAAGCTCTGTACTTCTCTTAGAATTAAAAGCCAATTAATTCAGAAATTGTTTGCATTGCTCCTTTGTGCACTCAAAAAGAGAATGGAAGTCTTCTCATGTTTGTTAAAATAAGAAGATTGCATATAATCTGCAGGAAAATCTAAGTCATGGGGGCACTTTTGTAATAAATAATAGTGTGGTGTAACACAAGAGCTGAAATGTTATGGAGGAGAAACAACATTTTAAAACTAATTATGCAATTGTGGTTCTTAAACTACAGTGAGAATAACAGAAGAGCAGAAATGACATCTCATTGATAAAACATGCTCTTTCCTCCCCCCTTTTGGAAAAGAAATTAAACAATGACCTAGATTGGCAGAGACAATGAAAGCTGTGGCTCTGAATAGCAGCCTGCTTGCCATTCTGATTTGGATATCAAAACAGATGAAATGTGGAAAATATGTAAGCGTTTTTCTGTCATGACCCATGCAAAGACCTACAGTTGGAAGGAAAAAAAGCATTGTTGCATGACCTTATTCTGACCCCTGCTTTACACATGTCAAGACTTTGCTTTCATATGCACTGTTTAGAGGATAATAGGGCGTGACATTGGCTTTTAAATAAATTTGTGTGGGAGCATGTCCGTAAGACTTGTAAACCAGTTCACAGGAAGTTCTCCTATGTATGTTTCATTGAGGTTCGTGAAAGATGAGCTACCCTTTGCTTGATTTTGATTTTGGACCCACAAACCCACTCCAAATAGGTTTGCCCCCTCAATTCTCAGTTTCAAAATTCAGATTTTATTGCTTTGGTGATAGTGACATTACCCATGGCACCCATACTGGTCCCTGAACAACACCCCACATACTCTTCTCCTTTCCTTTTTACTAATAAGGTGGTGTTTGTAGTAACATCACCACCATCATCAAACATGTCAACAATGAAACAATTTAAAAGCAATTGTAAAAACAGTTACAGTTAAGCTCTCTCATCCATTGATATCAGGGTTGCCAAGAAGCGTGTCTAAAATTCCTCAAATGCCTGGATGTTTATTTTGTCCTGGCTAGGGGTCAGAAAACCAGGTGTGCAATGCCACCCTGCTGATCACTGCTGGTGTACAATGCTTCGGATGCTAAATATGTTGTAGGAGCCAGGACTAAATAGTCCAGTGCTACTTGTACCTAAGATGCTGGTATCTAGGCTCATCACAGTGTCTCAGTTGCAAGGACATTCTGGGAATATAGATTCCAGGACGAGGACGAGGGAAGCATAAAAAACTACATTGGTCATAGTTCTCAAAATTTAAATGCCCGGAATGGTACAATGGGAACATTGTACCATTCCAGGCATTTAAATTTTGAGCTGAAGAGGAATTTTTTTTCAGGGGGGGGGGTGAGAGAGCAGAGGGATTTCTGATCAGTTTGTAATGCAGTCAAGCACTGTAAGATGAACAAGTTCATATTCCGAGTCAAGTTATTGTCAGCTTTGGTTCTGTATATATCTGAACTTCATGGCAGATAGATGCAAATGAGGACACATGATCTCAAATTGCCAGCATTTGTTTCAATGGAGAGAGTGCAAACGTTCTTGGAGTGTGTCCATATTTGTTTTCAAGATTTTATTCTTTGAAAGAACCCAGTGGAAGTATGTTTTGCCCTAACATCTCTTAAGCATATTTTCTAAATGGCAGACAATATCAGAGCTTCACAGTTGTATTGCTTTCTTGGATATAAACCCTTAAAAGTATGTTGAACTCCAGTGGTGTTTCAGTAGTTTCAGTAGTTGCCATTTTCCTCCCCTGCTTTTTAACACTTCTTTTTGCTTTAGGCTAGGGCTATATGTGTTCTACAAAGTAATCCTGATGATGATGATGGTGATGATGATGATGATGATTTATTTGTATCCCGCCCATCCGGCTGGGTTTCCCCAGTCACTCTGGGCGGCTTCCAACAAAGATTAAAACACATCAGTATATTTTTGTTTTAATCAACCTTTCTCCCTGCACCCCAGCCCCCAGAAATTGAGGTTATTTATATTGTGTTTAAACAGCCACTCCTGTGAAACAGTTCCATTGTCATTATCTGAATGAGAGACCCATTAAGTGAATGCTGTGTAGCTGACAGCTCCTTAAAAAGAAATAATATGCCATGATAATTAAAGGGGAAAAGCTTCCTTCCGCTTCTGTTGAAAGAACTTGAAAGACAAAGCACTAGATCCAGGCTGGGACGGTTGTTGAAAGCATCCTTCCCCTTGTCAATCTTGTTGTACAGCTTAATAAAGCATAGACAGGACTTAATCAAAAGGAAAAAGGCCTTCTCCACCCAAGCTCAAGATAAACTATGATTGTCAATGTCACTTTCCCTTAAGAAAACCAGTAATAAAAATGCTACTTTCAGTAACAAGTCTGAATTTTATAATTTTATAGCAATATACTACTACAACTATTTTATGTAGGTGTTCTAAATTTTCATTACACTTTTGCAATCCTGATGGTTTTCACACACATAATATTAGTTGCATGAGTCAGTATTAGTATAGTATTAAAGCCATTTTACAGATGTGAGCACCGAGGCCGAATGTTTGAGGCAAGTTCCCTGATGTTGCTTACAATCCTTGGCAGTGAAAGGACTTAAACCATTCTGATGTGAACAGCTTTTTCTCATAATACATTCCTTTCTAAATTTCAATTGAGAAATATGATCTGGTAAACTAAGAATGTGTCCAAAATTTCCCTTGCCCAAATTTATTATTGGAGTTCTGTGTTTTCTCATCTTGTTTTTCTGAAGCTGAATTCTCCATTGTTCTGTTAAAAATAAATAACCTAACAAACCTTAAATTTATATAGCATAACCTGCATGTGCGGTTTGCTTTAGCTTTCATTTCCCTTCTAAACAACATTTGTTGCCCAGATTCTGAGGACTTACTGTTACAGGCACCCTATATGTAATCATGGGCATACCCTTCAAATTTAGGACAACTTATTGGCCAACTTTGTTATTGTAACCTTGCGTCTAAATTCTGAAATATTGTCCTTCAGACATGTTTTTCTGATTTGTCCCAACACAGGACCTTGTACAAAGTCATGAAAAAGTTTGACAATATGTCAGTTTTATCATTTCAAGTGACAGCCTTAACAAGTATAAAGACTAATATCAAGTGCTGTTTACACATTTGATTTTCCTTGATATTAATTTAGATAAATAACATGATTGTGGCCTGATTCTGTGAAAGGGAGCTGTTTGCTGACATACCATTTTTGCAGCTTTTCTACAGTTGTCTTTTCAGCATGTTATTTTTTGCCTAGTAATTCCATTTTCTGCTGCTCATGTCAGGGAGCAAAAGCTGTGATGGAGTAAGAACTTTAGTTCAAGAATGATCCTTAAATATTGCACTTACATGTTTGGGCAGAAATTTGCTTCCAAATGTTTTCTGGGAGCTAGTATTGCTTTTCTTCAGCATCCTTCATCCACATAGATTGGAATGTTCTTCCTCATCCCAACCCTTTCCACCATACATATTATAGACAAAGTTTTAAGCCTTCATCTTATCCAGACCAAACTTTCTTTTATGGCTTTTAAATAGTTTTGACCAGGGGTCCTCATACTTACCGGGCTTCGGGCTGTTGCCCGCCGCGCCGACCGCGCGGCGGGCCGGAGGGCCGGGGAGTGCGCGCCCGTGCGCATGCGCACACGCACACGGTCGGGGAAAAATCGCCGAAAATCGCTTGTGCACATGCATATGGGCCTCTCCCGACCTGGAAGTGCACCGGAAATAACCTCTTCTGGGTCGGGAGAGGCCCATACGCATGCGCACAAAGGATTTTCGGCAATTTTTTTCCGATTTTGAAGACCGCCGCCGCGCCGCGCGCTGTAAGAGCGGGCGGCGGGCGGCGGGGGTCGTCGCGGGCCGGATTGGGAGGCTAATTGGGCCGCATCCGGCCCGGGGGCCGTAGTCTGGGGACCCCTGGTTTTGACTAATTAGAAATGATGTTCTTGTAAAGGTTTTTTTATAGCAGTTAAAGCTTTCCTTCATTTCATAGATTAAATTTCCATTTTCCATTCAGAAAGGTAATTTACAGCTCATCTGAAGCATCAACTATTTTAGAAATTGGTTGGTTTGATTTTGGGTTGTTTATGTGTTGTTTTTTGGACGGTTGATTTATTTATTTGGGTTTCTGGGAGAGGAGGCAGAAACTTTATACTTTTAAATCAATTGAGCACACTTTGAAGATCTGTCCTTGAAAGTTGCATAATTCACATACAGATCTGAAGAGCTCATTAAGAAGAACCATACATAAACCCTGACACACTAAAGGAATATTAAATCAATTCAAATTGTGCATAGCCATGTAGTGTTATTGAAACATTTCAAAATGTTGAAAGAGCCTGGATTTGAAAAGGGCAAGTGGTTTTATAGACTTAGCTTCAATAAGTGATTTAAATTGTCAAATCATTCTCTAGTGTTGAGAAGCTTTAATCTCCTAAATTGTGAAGAACTGGGTTTCCTAAATCATTGTCAGGAGCAGAACTGTGGGGAGTCTTGTCAGGATTCAGTTGCAAGTCGTATTGAATCCTAATAGGAATAGGACTTTGGGACACACAACTGGTTAGCAATACTGTGTCTTACTGAGGACGCCATCAGAAACAGAAATAAAAATGAGGTCAAGCAAACTATAGTCAGTTTACCTAGAGAAGTTTGGGTTGAGAGTGAAGGAATGATGGAGACTGCCAGAGAAGCAAGAAAACAGGTACTAGTGAAGGCATTACTTGATATTCCAAGGTAGGGATAGGGGAGGATGAAAACCTACCTAATTCACGCTTTTCAAACCAAAATGTGAAGTGAACCATAGCTGCTGGCACAGAACAGAAGCAGGAGTCATGGGGACAAAGGGGTGTTGAAACTTCAAAGGAGTTCTTGAGTGCTGAAGGTCACAGAATACAGGAGCTACTTTTCAGCACCCTTGGAAATTAACACAAAAGTGGATAAGCAGTTTCAGCTGAGTGTTCATAACTACACCTCCGTGGATGGTTTGTCATAGGTTTAATCTTTCTTGGATAACCTGATTCTACAGAAGATGACCCACCCTTATGTTGCTTTTTCTTGCAGCACTCCAAAAGGGTGAATGAAATGAACTGTCTGCATTCTAGTATCTGAGGAGCTGAGTTATTCTCTTGGAGAGTTGTTCTAAATGAGCCTGGCCAAGATACTGGATCTGTGTGAAGAGGACTAAGGATATAATAGGATGTCAACTGAGACAGAACTTCAAGGGGCTGTTAAAACCAGCACAAAGAAAGACTCGAAGAAGAAAGGTAGGAACTCCCCATACTTTGCAGTTTGGTACAGATTGTGTTCTATTTATACTTAGATTCTTCATGGTTTTAGAAAATTAGCTAAATTCCTGATAGATGCACGTATTGTTGCTTTGCTGTTTTGTTCTGTTGTCCAAGTTGCCTAAAAAGAAATAAATGCTTTAGAAAGGTAATGCATGTTTCCTCAAAGCACTTTAAAAGTGACCATTCCCACTGCTTTTCACAACAATTAATTCCACTCTGCTAGCCGATTCAGCATTTCATGTTTTCCCTTGGCTTTGTTATTTCCTGACTGATCCTTGCCAATCAGGAATCACATAATGAACATGGTGAAGTTGCAGTGTTATGTAGCCAATCTGATTCTGCTAAGTGCTATTGCTATGAAATTCATGTTGGTCTGCACATAGGTATACAGATTTGGGTGTATATTGATGCCATGTAACTAACAACCTTACACTGAAAACACTTTTGCTCCAATCTCCCTCCTCTACAAAATGGTGAAAGGACACACTATTCACAGCTGATGTGAGCATTAGGGGGAAACACTTTGTCCTTTAATTTGTTTTGTTTTTTACACATGCTCCTTTATTATACAAAGCACAACTATTGTTGAAAGAACTAGGTTAATGACAGTTAACTAAAATCTCCTGTGTTTGTCAGATACTATGTTTTCACTGTTAACCTTGGATCTTCAAAGTATAAAATGTACAATAATCTTCCTTAGAACTGTGCGTCATGTCTGCGCCTGTAAGTTCGCTCAGAGAAGCTGACAACAAAAGTTTTCCCATCTATAGACACTGAATCTCTGGATAAAATGGGAGAAATGCCTCCTGCCATAAGGGGAAGACAAGGAAAGATGTGTCATTTTGGAAGTACTACTTCATATGTACATATGTTGGTGTTCTGACTAAAGTTTCCCCATAATGGGAGCTCAGAATTTATGGCCAAATCCTCCTGTGGGTTGTACTAGGTCTTCCTTGTTACCTTCTTTCATCTGGCTCCTCCTCCAGCTATTTTAGCTGTCAAGGCTTCAGCACCCACCCATCTCCCAAGTTTGTCTTTGAATTGCAGTGCAGGAGGCTGGCAAACCCATATCTGGGATGGTAGCATTAAGCTACTCATCTATGAAAAATGCAGGAAATGGAGTGGAGGGAGAATCGCAAGTCGACCTATTGGCTCCAATTGATGTAATAGCTGGACTGTGGCTATTGTCCCCTCATACTGTAGTTTTGACTTCCAGATCTTGGATTCTGTCTTTTTGTCTTCATAGCACCAGTACAGACTCTAGCAGATTTTTTTTCCCTCTGGCTTGTTGAGATGCTTTCTTTTCTCTTGGTGGTTTGTGGACTTAGGTTGGAGTCCCCCTAACTCAGAATGGTGGAAGTTGTGATGAGTCCAAGCTGTTTGGCTGTAGCAGTGGAGATGGCTGTATTTCAATCCCCTCTATGGTTTGCCTGTCCTTTCTGGTACCACATTGCCCCAGGTTCTGCTGTTCTACTGATAATGTATGCTTGCTTGCTCCCACTCTTGCTGAGTGCTGTTTTGATAGTGAGCTAGTGGATTGAATTACCACAATAAAGATGGTTACAGGTAGGTAGCCGTGTTGGTCTGGATCGAAGTAAAATAAAAAAAATTCCTTCAGTAGCACCTTAAAGACCAACTAAGTTTTTATTTTGGTATGAGCTTTCGTGTGCATGCACACTTCTTCAGATACCACAATAAAGATGTGACTGTAACGATATGCATACTGGACTAAGACCAGAGATGCTTTTGATCACAAAATCCTTAAAAGTATCAGAACAACTTACAACTTTTATTTTATTTTAAGTCATTTTTATTTTAAGTCAAGTGGACTTCTCAAAAAGCAGTGGGTGTTTGGCAGTGGCAATAAGCCAGTTGGGATGTTCCTGACAATCAAACAGCAGCAATTTGGTCCACATCCTTAGGTTAGCATAAGAGAATGAATTGTGAGAGGTTCGAAATGCTGAAATTAAATTATATAATCAGAAACTTTGTTCCTAACTTCCCTTTTATGAATAGAACAGAGTTCATGTTCATGACCTTTGGGAATGGAATGAGATATCATGTAAGGTAAAGGTAAAGGTTAAGGGACCCCTGACCATTAAGTCCAGTCGTGGATGACTTTGGGGTTGCGGCGCTCATCTTGCTTTACTGGCCGAGGGAGCTGATGTTTGTCTGCAGACAGTTTTTCCGGGTCATGTGGCCAGCATGATTAAGCCGCTTCTGGTGAACCAGAGCAGCACGTTTAGCTTCCCACCAGAGCTGTACCTATTTATCTACTTGCACTTGACGTGCTTTCGAACTGCTAGGTTGGCAGGAGCTGAGACTGAAAAATGGGAGCTCACCCCATCACAGGGATTCAAACCGCTGAACTGCTAGGTTGGCAGGACCTGAGACTGAAAAACGGGTGCTCACCGCATCGCAGGGATTCGAACCGCTGACCTTCTGATCAGCAAGCCCATGTAGGGAGCTGCAAATGGAGGGTGAAGTTGTTGGAAATCTCCTCTTCCCTTAAAGTGAGCAGAGCAGCAGCATAGGATCCAAGCCAGAATGGTTTATGGTTATAGAATGATAGTTATAGTTTGTAATTAAAATTCATGGGACAATTGTTTTAAATCATGGCAAACTCATATGAGTGGTTATTTCAGACTCATGGGACTACTTGAATGAATGAATCAATATGTTTCAGATTACATTAAAGACTCTCTTGTTTACTTATGTGCACTTAAGGAATGCTTGTTGACATGTTGCTATTTATTCATATATAACATTTCCATCTATTGCTCCTCATTCTGCTGTACTGAAGTCCTACCTTCAGCTTCACCTTTAATATGTTCCTCTTGAGATAAGGCCTTCTTGAAATTTAAACATCCAAACTGTGGAAAAATAATAGTAAAAGGCAAAGGACAAATATTTTTAGTATGTATTTGACATGAATGTGTGTGTCTCTAAAGCAGGCATCGGCAACCTCCAGCCACCCATGGAGGCCGTTTATCCAGCCCATGGGCCGCCCGTGAACCGAGCTGCCTGCTCGGCAAGTCTCCCACGCGCTGCGGTAAACCGGCACAGCGCAGCGCGGGGACTCGCCGAGCGACGCCGGAAATCGCATCTACGCAGCTGCAGAAGCTATTTCTGGCACTGTGGACATTTTGGAAATGGGCAGCCAGTACCGGAAATCGCTTCTGTGCCTGTGTGGCCTATGTCTGGCCCACGGGCAATAGTCTGTGGGAATCCCCTGGCCCACGGGCAGAAAACGTTGTTGACACCTACTCTAAAGCCTCCTTCATGCTTTAATAATGTAAACAGTCTCCGCATGTAAAAAGGGCAGTGATTGCACAATCTGTTCTGCAACAAAGTTATTGGCAACTTGTTTGTGTATTCTCTTGTGCAACAAGATTCTGCTAGTGCAAAACATTTTGTCAGCAGAACAAGCACTAAATAACTTTACCTTAGCACAGCATTGGCTACCACCCTGGAAATTCACTTCTACATGTTGGACTCATGGCCAGCCCAGCCATGTGGCTTCATATTAAAGATCCAGGATTGCCAGCTCTGTAGGAAAACAAACTTTCATAGCAGTTCTTCTATTTTGTTTGGGTAACTGGAAATTACAGAGAATCCCCCCCCCCAAAAAAAAATTATATGGAGCTTCAACTTAATAAAGTGTTCCTTTCAGTGTGAGGCAGTGGTTGACAACATATTATTACACGTAAAGAATATCACTAATTTTGTATGAGGCATACACGTGGTTTAGTAAAGTTTTTGTGAAACGTGTTTTCCATGTATTATGTGCACATAGTATATTAGGACCTTGGATCGCAATTCAGGAGCTACAGTTTGCGCATGGAACTCTGTGTATGCAGGATGCTCCAGATTCTGCTCAGTACTTAGTGCAACGCTACTCATGCACAATGAAGAATTGCACACAGAAAGTTTCCATTCACATATAGTAACAGAAAGCTGTTGCCTGTCTGTGGCCTACAGACCAATTAATTTAACATAATAATTTGGGGGGGGGGAGGATTGTCACTGTAAAATCCATAATTCTGAACAAGAGAGCCAGGAAAAGTGAGATAACATGCAGATAAACACATCCTGCAGACCAGCTTCTTCTGTCCACATAACTGAAAAGAAATAAATGCACTTTGATTATCACGTACCAGTATCAATATTATCAGGATTGATATTCAGTGAATCCATGGGGCAACACATATAAATCATAGAGACTCTTTGCCTTATTATATTTACAAATGAGGCTTTTGAAATTATTCCATCCAAATAATATCAGTTATATGTACTGTTTACTGTTATGCTTTCTGCTTTTGGATACACATTATCAACCTGAGCCCTTACTGGAATGTGGCCATAGAGATGCTGGGTGTTGAATGATTGTGTAAAAGTGTCATTATTGTTTCACTGTACCTTTAAGAGTCAGGAAAGATTTAATGACTGGGGCTCTGCAGCTGTGGAGCAGCTCTACAGGTGTTGCTGTGAAGCTGATGATGCAGGGTATATCAGGGGTGTTGTGTGTTGCCTCTGTGCTGGGCGTTTTCCCAGTGTGCTCTTGGTGGGTGGTTTGGTTGTGCGGGTATTTTGTGCAAGCTTAATTTAATTTTTGTAATTTTTCCTTTCTCCATTAAACCAAGCATTTGTTTAAGTCTTGGTCTCTATGTGTAAGTTCCTCAACCAGTTTCTGCTGATTTTGCTTTTAACCCTATCACTGGGATCAAGCACCAGTTCTGGTATGTGATTGTCAACTAAATTAGACAGCATACTATATTTTATATTTGCACCTGTTTGTTTGTTTTTTTGCAAAATAAATTATATGTAGTCATCCTTATTGGGTTTTCTTTGGTATGCAAACGTGAATTTAAAAAACATGAAATTAAAAAAATCACGTGTCCAGTTGCTCTTTTGAGTATTATTTGTGTATAATTGCAAATAACAATGAATTGAAGCATATAGAGAGAAGCTGTTTCAGACATAATTTCTATTGGCAGTAAAATGTTCAATTCACTTCTTGTAATATTTACTCCAGTAAGCTTCATAAAATAATGTCACAGGAAATTGAAGTGTGCCATAAACAGAGTAACTGAATAGTGTGCAATTCTTATTAGAACAAACAGAACGTGAGCACAAATGCTTTTCTAGCCTGCAGTTCTCTCGCAGAGTTTCCTAGTACTGTGACACTCCATGCACCCATTCATGGAAAACTGTGGCTCCTGCTATCAATCACTTCCCATCATGAAAACAGAATTGAAAAATGCACACCACCCACTATATATTGGCAGTAGGATGCATCCAAATTAATCATGTTCCTTACTGAAAGTCCAAGTATCAGTGTCTTGAATCGTGTTCATTCAGATATCGTAGTATAGGCTACAGAAGGAGGTATGTGGTTTTTTAAAAAAATAAAAAACCAAGCTATATATAAAATTCCAAAGCATGCTGTGCAGTAAAAGTGAAAAGGAAAGCTGATTCTCCCCTTCCCCCATTTATTTTTCATTGGATTGAGTCACACCACGTATACATCAACAAATGAACCCTAGCCTAGTGCAGTGTGTGACACAATTGACATTTTGAAAAAATGTGTATTTTTCAAGTTCATTAACTGCCATCAATGGGATCTAGCAAGCAAGGCACCTGAAGTTGTGTTGGTAATCACCTAGTTTGTTACGCAATGGAATTTTTTATTCCCAATAAATAAGGCCTTTGATTTAGAGATAAAGAGGTTTCGGCTCTTCCAGTAAATTGCATAGATGGAACAGGGAACCTATTCAGCTCAAAATAACCATGCGAGCAGGAGAGTAACAGTTTATGTATGTTCTTCGTAATTGGGAACTTTAACTCATTTATTGATTGGAATTGTAGCACATCTCATTTCAACATGTTTTAAAAGAAGTAGACAGGGTGAAAGAGTAACCGTCGTGTTTCAAATTCCTACTGTGAGGAAAATATGATGCCTGCCCCCTATATCTGGTGCCCTGGAAAACAAAATCCACACACTTAGGGCCAAACTAGATCAGACAACCATTCACACAGTGTATTTTGAAAAGTAAACAGCAGATTAGGACACCCGGTGTGGAAAAGAGAAGGGATTTAACCCACACACATGCTATTTGCATTGGAAGGAAAGCTTCCATTAGTGTTCATGGGAGTTTTCCTATCAGTGCAAATGGCAGGTGCAGGGCTACCCTTCCCCAATGCTAATCAGGATCAACCCTCCGCCTGCGATTTACTTTAAAAGGCTATTTGAAATGAGATAAGAATGTTTCTACTTATTATATATCACCACAGAAAAAGAGTAGAAATACAAACAAGGCAAGCATGGAGGTGGTTCGAGTTAATTTGTTACCCATTAATATATCAATGTCTTAATCATAACAATGGTTTACTTTTTTAAAGTTCATTAAAGAACAGAGAAAAAAATAGATGGTTATGTCTTGTATTGTGCCTTATTCTAATAATTGTCAAATAAATATTTTTGATAAATCTGTCATCTTGTGTCAGTTGTGTATTTTGGCTAACCCTAAAAGTTTAGTTAGTAAGATTATTATTTGGCAGAAGATTTGGTTAAAATGTTTAATTGATATTTGTATAATTTATGTAATTGGAAAATGGATTAGATATTTAAATTGGAAAATCTAATAAAAATGCTTATAAAAAAGTTTAGTTAGTAAGACAACTCTCTTACCCATTCTGTTATAATGGGGGGTCCTGGTGATTTCCAGTGCTACCCAATACAAAGTCTGGTTTTAATTAAAAGGCTCCACAGTAGTTGTAAACTGGCTTTCCCCATTTCTCTTGTTAGATACTGGATAAAAGATACCTTCAGGGGTTTTTTAAAGTAATTTGTTACCCAGTGATTTGTTGAACAATATTGAATACTTCTTGCATTGATTTATTTGTTCATTAATTTGGACTTGTCCGATTACACACAATTTATGTTTGTATAACTAGCACCATGTCTTGTTTGGCCTTGAGTACTTAACAGAAAGCGTTTGGGGAAATGGAAACAAGAGCCCCCTTCTTTGTTTGCTGTGTTGATGTTTTTAAACTGCTTAAGCCCTGGTGCAGCTGGTTCATAAGATTGAGAGGAGTTTCCTCCCAGAATTCTTGCTTTTGCCTTCCCTCCTTTCACTGGACTTTTTCCTTCTGCCACATTGGCAGGTTGTGAACCACACTTGCACTCTTCTGAACCCATGACCAGCTCAACCAAGAAAAATGTAGCTACTTACACCTGCAGTTTTTCTGCTCCTCCATGGACTCAGCTAGATTGGGAAAGAAAAAAGTGTTTTATATGTGTTGTATATGTGATATAACACCGTGTTGCCATGAAGGAAAAGTGGAGTGCAATGTATTTCTTATTTTTCTGTTTTCACTCGGCTGTGTACTAACATTCAGGGACTGTAACAAAGACTTGGCCTAAAGTGATCCAAGATAAAAAAAAGGTCAGGGATGTGTAAGAGCAAAGGAGCATTTAAGAAATGCGAGCTAAGTCCACTCTCGGAGGAGTGTATGTGGTTAAATCTTTACCGAGGGCTTTTACCTGCCAGAGTTTTCATTGTTCAGACAGTGCAATGCTCACTGCTTTGCCCTATGGAGCCACTACAATGTCTTAATGAAATTTATGGCAGTAAATAAGTGGCACATGTGAGGTATTATGTGAATTATTAATGATGTGTGTGTATAAAGCTTTTAAAGTAACATGGGTCCAATTTCTTGTGCTATACTCTGTTGCCCTCTTTTCTCCCTTCTGAAGTTTAGCTTTCTGCTGCTACTCATCTCTAACTGCACACAGGGAATATTCAAAGGCATCTTTCAGGTTTATTTTGAATCCCGCAGTGTAGTTTACTCCCAGGCTCTGCAGTGCTTGGCAGAACCAACCAGAGCTGTGCCTGTAGAATTGGCACAGTGTTTGCTCAAGCCAATAAAAACATTCAAAAGAGATTTTGTCTGGGATGGGAATTTTTTTTTTATAGCAAAACCAGTGTCTCTTCAGAGAGATTTTATTTATTTTATTCGTTTTTGGATACCTGCCTTCATCTGATTAGAAACACAGGGTTCTTCACAAGACAATAACCCACCACCCCATCAAAAATACCTCCCATAAAACCATAAAACATAAATAAAAGCCTAATGTGGGCAATTTGGATATGCACATGTCTTCTATGGAGACGACTGATCTATGGAGGAAGAGTCAGCATCAGTTGCGAAACAAAAGTTCCAGCAAATGGGCCTCAGAAACTTTACTGGAAAAGCTTCGCTGGGTGATTTTGGGTTACCATTATAACGGGAATACAAAGAAATATTCAGCCAACCACTACACGCCCTTTCCATCTGATTTGGCTTTCCTCTCGGAGCAAGTGGCTAAAGCTTGTGGTTTTCCACGTTTCCAAGCAGAAGCAGGAATCCTCAACTACTATCACTTTGATTCATCTCTGGGATTTCATGTGGATGAGTCCGAAAATTGGACTGTTCTCAGACGCTTCTATCATTCTGTTTTGGACAGTCATCCATATTTTTGTTAGGGGGGCCGAAACGAGATTAAGCCCCTGTGGCCATGTTCATGCACAGCGGGGACATGATGATCATGCCCGGCTTCAGCCGCCTGCTGTACCACACAGTCCCCAGGATTCTGCCCAACCTGAAGGGGATAGATAGATAGATGTCTTTATTTGGCTCTGAGCCCACAACAGAAAACTGGAGGGGAAGCCTTTGCCTTCTTGCCTAAAGCTGCGTCTCCCTGCTGACCTTCCTGAAAACTCTGTTATGGAGCCCTGCTCTCAGGAGGACTGGCAAGTCTGTGCCAAGTATCTGCAAGCATCCCATGTCAACATGACTGTCAGGCAAGTGTTTGCTGAAGGTCAGAGCTTCCCAACTGAAGCCAGGACAGGGAGAGGCTTGGATGCTTCCTCCATAGGCTCTTATCATGAGGAGCACAGTGAAATAAAAAAAAGCACAAGTCTGATACGGGCAGCTGAAACTTGGCCATATGGAGCAGCAACATACTCAGTGGATGTGTAACAAAATGTTTTGAACTTTGTGGGCAAAGTACATGGCTCGGACCAAAAGACTACTTGTGTTTTCTCCCAAGGTCACACAACTAAAGAATGTCACTCCAGTGCTTTGGTTAACACCATCTGAATATAATATACGGTCCCTGACTTATAGCTGTCTTGTTACTCACTGTATCAAGTAACATCTTTTAGAAGACATCTAAAGGCAGCCCTGTTTAGGGAAGTTTTTAATATCTGATCTTTTATTGTGTTTTTAATTTTTTGTTGGACGCTGCCCAGAGTGGGCGGGGTATAATATATATATATATATATATATATATATATATATATATATATATATATATATATATTTGTTGTTGTTTAGTCGTTCAGTCGTGTCCGACTCTTTGTGACCCCATTGACCAGAGCACGCCAGGCACTCCTGTCTTCCACTGCCTCCCACAGTTTGGTCAAACTTATGTTAGTAGCTTCGAGAACACTGTCCAACCATCTCGTCCTCTGTCATCCCCTTCTCCTAGTGCCCTCAATCTTTCCCAACATCAGGGTCTTTTCCAGGGAGTCTTCTCTTCTCATGAGGTGGCCAAAGTATTGGAGCCTCAGCTTCAGGATCTGTCCTTCCAGTGAGCACTCAGGGCTGATTTCCTTCAGGATGGATAGGTTTGATCTTCTTGCAGTCCATGGGACTCTCAAGAGTCTCCTCCAGCACCATAATTCAAAAGCATCAATTCTTCGGCGATCATCCTTCTTTATGGTCCAGCTCTCACTTCCATACATCACTACTGGGAAAACCATTGCTTTAACTATTCACACATTTGTAGGCAAGGTGATGTCTCTGCTTTTTAAGATGCTGTCTAGGTTTCTCATTGCTTTTCTCCCAAGAAGCAGGCGTCTTTTAATTTCGTGGCTGCTGTCACCATCTGCAGTGATCATGGAACCCAAGATATATATGGCATCCTGGAGATATTTGAGACCACTAATTAAAATGTAGAAGGGCTGTAGCTCAGGGATAGAGCATCTGCTTTGCATGTATAAACTCCCAGGTAGGGAGATTTCCTGCCAGTCACTGTAGACAGTATTGAGCTAGATGGACCACTGGCCTGTCCAGTAGAAGGCAGCTTCTTATGTTCCTAATAGCAAATGGCTTGTAGTAATAAAACTTGGTGTATGTCTGTTCCTGCTCCACCCTTTCCTAAAATTATTAGCAGAAGCGGAGAGAGGGATTTGAAGGAGTGTTCCCAGGGACTTAATTAAGTTCTCTCTCATACACTCTTGGTCATTTCCTCACAAATTAGGCATCCTACCACAAGGGGGTGGCAAATTATTAATGACCCTACTCATGAGTTGGCTGCCTGTCTATTCACAGCGATGAGTCTGCTGAGAGAGTGGATAAGGAGCTGGCTGTTAGTAGCCTTGGGACAGGGAATTGTAAGGTTTTATTAGCCATACTTTCTAAAAAACGTGTAACCTCTGGTGTGCTTGTAATACATAGAGAAGGCCCATTTGTGTAAATATTTATGGAATGTGAATCAAATATTCAAGATTTACTTCAGCCTCTTGAAATTTAAAATGATTTCCCAAGTTCTTTTGAGACTTTGACTATACTGGGAAAAGATGTGTTCTGATAATATACTGTAGGTTAGTCATCTCTCCTCTTTTCTGGTTGGTGGTCTACTTTTCATCTTACATTTGTCATGCACTACAGGTCTGAAGAATACTTGTTTTTGACCTCTTGGAGAGGTGCCTGCTTGTGGACTCAAGCTCCAGTGAACCACATTGTGGCACATCTTGCACTCAGGCATGTTGATTTGCGCACTCATTTGTTTTCACTTCCTTCCATTCAGCAGATGCATGCTAAGACGTTCAGTGAAGAGGAGGAAGATCTGGGTTGGGTTTGCCTGCCTATCTGGCCTAAGCAATTTTAGGAGTGATGAGTGGTTTCCTAACAAAAGAGAGAACCATCTATTGTGCTAGTTAGCAAGATTGATGGTGATGATTTGTTAGACTTGTTAGCCACTTGCTGCCCAAAGGTCTCCAAGTGACTTGCAACACATTAAAAAAACATAAACACAAATAGATAATGTCATTACTAAACTATGTGAAACATTAACAAATCCATGTGAAACGCCTACAATTCGTTGAAAACATGCCTACACCCACCTACACCTCACTTATCCAACAGCCATTGGAAGTTTTGGCAACACAATAACAATGAAACAACATCCACTAAGTCCACCAGAAGCCTGGGAAAAAAGTAAGTCTTTATGCAGCACTGAAAAAAATGTTACTGAAGGTGTCAAGTTTACCTTGGTAGGGAGAACATTCCACAGTTTGGGAGCCACAACTCAAATGTCGCTCTTCCTTGTCATCACTCTTCGATCCTTCCTCAGAGAGAGAGACCTGGAGAAGGGTTCAATTTGGGGCCCTCCAGATGTTTTGGACTACAATTGCCATCAGCCCTAGCCAGCATAACTCATAGTCAAATATGGTAGTCCAGAATATCTGAAGAGTGACAGGCTGGGGAAGGCTGCTCTAGAGATAATATCCATACAACAGTTGGACCCTTCTGAGAAAATATAATCTAGATTTCATGCAGTCCATTTCATTTAATAATAATTTTTCGTTGTAGCATTTCTGTTTCAAGACTGATGCTTCCTGACATGTAGCAAAATAATAATTTTTGCTAGTGTTAAAGTGGTGGAGATCACTGTCAAGAACTGGTTTTTTTATGTGCAGTAGGCATTTCCCACAGTAACAACATGGTTTTATTTAATTCATTCATAGATCCATGTGCAGCAAAACTTAATTGAGTTCAAATGCTTTTCTAAATAAATCTCTTGTGTGAAACAGTTACTGGCAGCATTAATTGGAGATGTTTTGAGTAGTAGCACAAGCTACAAAAACATTTCTCAACTGAGTCACAATGGGGAAAGCCATTTATTTTCCTATTCCTGCCTTTTGTAGGAGAGATAGGTCTGTCAAGTACCTACTGTTACAGAAATGGGTTTAATATACATAAAATGTAATGTTTGTATGCACTGAAGTTTGAAAACGAATGTAAAGGATTGTATTTGCAAAGTAGAGAAGTTTGCATTAGGCAGAGAGATGCAGTAGAAAAATTGGATGTTTCTATTTCAGTCTTTAGGCTAATTGATAATGCATCCCGGAAACATGAGCAGCAGATCTCTCACCTCAGGAAGGTGAAACCTGATAACTCACTGGTTTTTAGTCAGCCAAACAGTGGCATTAGCAGTAGAAGCTAAGTTCCATGATGATGAACAATCAAGTTGCTCTGGGACATGAGAGAGGAAAGCTAGTGAACTAAAAAGCAGATAAGATCACATTGCTAGTTTGTTAAAGAGCAAAGCTTTACTTTGTATTTTGCCAGTGTTTATTTTGTAACTAGTTTAAGATACTTTGCAGTATAGTTTTGAAACTCATTTTCATGGTTTAAAGCATTAATTTCTACTCTGCACAAGGACTAGATCAATGATTCTGTTGCAACAACTCTTAATACTGGCTCTGGGTGCTACACTCTTGCTCAATTTGTGAAACTAGCATGAGTTGAAATCCTAATGGTTTGAGGGCAATGGTTTCTAAATCCAGGATTGTGTATTGGACTCGGAATTGTATGGGCTGTTGAACAGAGCTTGAAGGCAGTTCACTGCATTCTAGAGAATAGATATTGACACAGGGTGTAAGTAGATGTTTGGGAGATAACAGGAGTATGTAGGTGGATCATGGAGGGTACTTGCCAGGGAGAAATTTTGGCAGGGTTGTCCTCTGCTCTCCTGATACTACCCTACATTGGTGGTGCGGTGTTACCTGGAAAGGAGGATTTCATGGGAAGAATTGATGGGAATTGGAAGGGTTAAGTACCCTCCCACAACCATTTTAATTAGTATGTGTGTGTTTCAGAAGATTAGAAGATTAGAGTCTTCTGTGTTTCAGAAGATTAGAATGATCAACACATTTCCTAGGCTGTGCCTTGAGAAGGCTGGTTCCCACCTCCATCAGAACTAATGGTTCCACTAATTTCTAAGGGCAGGAAAAATAGGGAGAAGGACACTCTGTGAGGATGACGGCATGTACATCTCACCACAAGGTATTCATACAATTTCTCCAAGCTGTTAGGCTCAGTTTACAAAAATAATACCTTAAAAGCAATAGGAGTAATGCCTCTTTTGGGATGAAAGAACAAAACAAAACAAGGCAAGGCACAATAACCCAAATGCAGCCAATGGAATACTGACTAATGCAGTTGAGCAAAAAGGCCAGAACCCCAAAATTAGGACTCTATTCATTGTGTGGAGGTCTAGATGGATTGAGCTTCTATCCCAATCAGAGGCCATGCAGGCACTAAAAGGATGCCAAACAGGCAGTGTTGTTTGGCAGTGCCCTCTGAGCTGCTCACAGCAATCATTTCTAGGCTTAAGGCTTTTGAAATTACACGTTTTTGAACTGTGGAAATGCTAAATGTTATTACCAGGAAATGCTAAATGTCTTAGCCTTGTCTGTGGAACCCGCAGTAGTCATTAGCTACAGTGAGTTTATCCACTTCACTCCACCACACACAGATGGAAACAAATAATAGTCTATGAGGGCAGTAGAAAATCAGTCAATCTCATTCCTGTAAGTATACAAATCATTCTCTTCTATGACTGTAACTGTCAGAGGGTCGTCGTGGCTACTCTAGAGTGACTCCGCTTGAGTCCAGTTTGTCTTTATTGTACTATTTATTTACAGTGTAGAGATAGCTTAAAACATGACCTCTCATCCCGAATCAGAATCCGGCAATGGCATACATCTGTTCCTACACCAGCAAAGTAGTCTGGGCACCCCAAAACGCCACCCCCTTGACCTGCGTTGCGGCGCTCTCCTTACTTCTGATGCTGGAAGGAATGATGCCCTTTCAGCTTCCTCCCTCAGCGGTCGGTGCCCTGGCTCTGCAGCATCCCTAAGTGTCTGCCTGCATCCCTCCGCCCCCCCCCCCCGAGCTTTCCCATTGTTCCTCCCCTCTGATTTCTCTCCTCCGAGTCTCCCCCTCCCCCTCTGGCTGCTTCAGAACCACTGGTGCTCTCTGTACTTGATGAGATGGACGTCAGGATGATGGGGGCTGGCTCCCTGTAGTCACCCTTACAGCAACAAATGGGTTTTGTTTTGTTTTTACATAACACAAATATGAACATATGCAGTCACACAGAGAAAGAGACAGAAAACTTTGGCACGGGAAAGAGAAAATGCCTCCTTTCCTAACACATGCACACTTGCTGATGCTGGTTGCTTGGGAATGCCCTCCCAAGGTGTTGAACAATGAGCTTGAGTGCTCAACCAATAAGAGTGAATACATGAGCAAGTAGTTCATGGGCCTGACAGCACTATAAATAGGCACAACAACACTAACAATTGTTTAGAATCTGCTGGCTGTTTCAGCAAACAATGAAGTCATAAATCAAGTCTCTTCCTCACTCTGTTTTAGTTGAGTGAAAAGTGTTACTATGAAATATCTGTATTTGCTAAGAGGTTGAGTAGAACATTTCTACACTAATGGTAGGGATGGGGAAACCTGTGGCTCCCCAGCTCCCTTCAGCCCCCGCCAGCACGGGTTCATGATCTCCGCTAATAACATCAGTGAGCCTTGTTCATAATTTCTAACTCAAATGTTGCACCTAAATAAAAGCTCATCGCAACACAGAAGGCATGAAAGGGAAACAAAGTCCTAAAGAATCAGTAAGGGAATGTAAAACATTCATTATTGATCTCTCCTTTGTGCATTTCACACCCACTTTGCACATCATTTTGGCTATCAAAATTCTCTGTGATTCACATAGTACTATTTATTTTGTTTTCATCATTTCATTTATTCCCCACCCCTAACCACAATGTGATCCCAGAATGGGTTACATAATATATCTAGGGACGCGGGTGGCACTGTTGTTTCAACTACTGAGCCTCTTTTAGCAGGCATCCCCAATCTGCGGCCCTCCAGATGTTTTGGCCTACAACTCCCTTGATCCCTAGCTAACAGGACCAGTGGTCCAAAACATCTGGAGGGCCGAAGTTTGGGGGTGCCTGCTCTTGGGCTTGCTGATCAGAAGGTCGGTGGTTTGCATCCCCGTGACGGGGTGAGCTCCCGTTGCTCTGTCCCAGCTCCTGCCAACCTAGTAGTTTGAAAGCATGCCACTGCAAGTAGATAAATAGGTAACACAGTGGCAGGAAGGTAAACAATGTTTCCATGTGCTCTGGTTTCCGTCACACAGTGTGCACCAGAAGTGGTTTAGACATGCTGGCCACATGACCTGGCTCCCTCAGCCTAAAAGTGAGATGACCGCCGCAACCGCATAGTCACCTTTGACTGGACTTATCCGTTCAGGGGTCCTTTACCTTCCTTCTTTCCTTCCTTCCTTCCTTTTTTAAAAAAACAAAATATATAACAAAATAGCTATATCTGTGTACTGGATGAAGCAAAGATTACCAGTGTTGAAGCAATGATTCTTCAACATCAACTTTGTTGGATGGCCATGTTGTGGGGATGCCTGATGATCATCTTCCAAAGCAACTACTCTATTCCGAACTTTAAAATGGAAAGCATAATGCTGGTGGTCAACAAAAGAGGTTTAAAGACTGTCTCAAGGCAAATCTTAAAAAATGTAGTATAAACCTGACAACTGGGAAACACTGGCCTGCGAGGACTCCAGTTGGAGAACAGCCTTTACCAAAGGTGTCATGGGCTTTGAAGACACTCGAACTCAGGACGCAAGGGAGAAATGTGCTAAGAAGAAGTCATGCTTGGCAAATCCACACCATGATCAACTCCTACCGAAAAACCAATGTCCTCACTGTGGAAGGATGTGTGGATCCAGAATTGGCCCCCACAGTCACTTACAGACTCATTGTTAAAACCGTGTTTATGGAAGACAATCTTACTCGAGTGATCTCCAAAGAAGAAGAAGACAAGAAATATATACTAGAGCATTGAAACAGTATAAAATTGATAAGCAAATTGTAATTCCTTCATAACTAAGCATTGGTGCACATACCTAGAGGTGCTGGGTTGCTTTCCAATAATTTAAATCCCTTCCTAACATGAGCCCAAACTTGGAGCTAGGATAATTTGAATAAAAGGTTGCCCAAAGCTAAATGTTTAGATATTCCACAGAGGAATTATAAGGGTTGTGGTAAAGTGCTGCAGCTTGTCTCCTTTTGTAGACATCCATAGCCTTGAATTTCAGAGTTCCCCTCTGTTACATGAAGACAACAGCTTTTATTACAGATTAATGGGATGCAGAGGCACTTGAGGACATAAGGCTCATCTTTGGGTTTTATTTTGATGTCACAATGAAATTCACATTTTGAGTCAAGCTATTACCACTTCGAGAGGGTATTGACACAGGGCTAAGAGGGTTTACTGGAGTTCTTATGGATACGGAGACAGTCAGCACATTAACCTTTTAAATAAATAGCTTCAGTGATCTCCTTGCGGGTTATGTGCATGACCTACATATTGATAAATGTAGTCCTAACACATTGCAACAACAGAGAATTTACTTCTGTCTCCATGGAGATATAGGGGAACAATATTTCAGGCTTTGGTATTGATTGCAGGCCAAGGCTTTTCTGACATACAAAAACTGATATAATAACAGAATAATATAGGGGAGAGCAAAATACATAATAAATAAATAAATAAAAATACGTTGGTTGGCCTTAGAATGGAAAAGAGAATAATAATAAATAGCAACTGATTTGGAAAGGTAAAGGCTGTTCTTTCTCCCAACTAAATATATAATATAAATAGATGAAATGTCAGTCAGTAGAGATAATGTAGTGCAATATCACAGGACTGTACCACTTAAGACACCCTCCCATCAGAAACTCTCTGCCTACAGAAAGCTGGAATGTTAAAAAAAAGTTTCTAGTCTTGCATGCTCCAACACACTACTTTTCTATGTGCGGGGAGCATTTCCCCCCACAAAAGTATTCAAACATGCAATTCTCCATGTGACGAAGTGATATTGTACGTAAAAAGCTTTGCATCACTTTACATTTCTTTATATTGAATGGGAATTGCCATTTTAATACTCATTTATCCAATTCAGAGCTATTTTTTAAGCATCATTTTAACCAGTCCCCCTCATTTTCATAAATTTCCTTCATTGAAGTGAAATGTGACTCTGTTGGACTTTCTTGATAATTGCCCAGTTACATATATGTTGAATTTGATAGCCCTGAGGTTACTCTTCCTTTACTTTGGCATGCTGTGGATTCTCTGTTAGCGTTGTAACAGCAGCAGCAGCAGCAGCAACAACAACAACAACAACACCATCTTCAAGCCATTGAAACTACCATACAGCCAATTTATGCTACAGAATTAAAAACCTGACATTTAGAGAGGATCAACACTGTGTTTCACATTGGCGTTCCCACCCTTTATGGGTGGTGGGGCGAATTTGTCAAACCCACCCTCCCCTAGAAAAAGAGGAGATGTATGGCCTGAGGCTTATTTTGCCCAATGGGGAGAAGTGGTGACAGGCTATTTAAGCCTGCTCTGCCCCCCTTCTTCTTTATACGGCACCCACCCTGTCACCCTTTCACAGTGTGAACCTACTGACTCGTCATCTGTTTTCCAGATGCTGAGTAGGACTTTTTTGGGAGACCCAAATTGGCACTGGGTCTTCTATTTTGAGTGAACTCCATGTTGTTGGGTGATGTTCGTCTGTTGGAATGCTGCTCCTTCAGTTTGGCTAATTGGCATGTAGTCCGGGCAGGTGACAAAATTTACCTGAGGCAGTGTTGGGTTGTGGTCGTCCGCTAGTCACTGTTGTCAGGCATGGCTTGGGGGTGCTGGGGGGTGCACTTTGGCCTGGTGGACTCATTGGGGGTGAGCATTGGCCAATGGGGCCACGGTGTGCATGTCAGGCTCTTACAAGCGCAGCAGGGACGGAGGAATCTTAGGAAACCTTGCTGCATGCACACAGTGCGGGCTGTTAACTTGCCCAGGTGATGGGAGTAGAAATTTCCCCCATCTATTAATGAAAAGCTGCCCAGACTTAATTTGATCTGGTTACGTTGGTTGAATCTGCCTAGTTTGTTTCTTTTGTATTCACATCTGGTTGTCTTGACTCTTCTTTCTGGTGTGCTGGCAGTGAAATTTGTGATAAAATCTTCCCACCGTGGCCTAGCATCAGGTATTTTCCCATCTGCCAAAGGCATTTTGTTACTTGTGTATATAGGGATGATTGTGTGTCACCTGTTCCATTCCATTATTTCATTGATGGGTTTGCTGTGCTCCATTTCCCACTCAGTGTGCCTTTCAGTTTAACTTGGAGAATTCTGAACATTAATTTCATGATTGGTGCAACACAGAGCTTGCTGAAGTTTTCAAATTTAGTCCTGTGTTTCTCAGGTTATCATTGCACAAGTCCACATTGGTTAAAATGCTGGGGGAAAGGAACAATGACACAGCTGCATTTCGACACCAGAATTGCATTTTTTTTTCCTGCTGCAACTTCCAACTGTGCACATTTGCTTTGAATAAATCACAGTGCAAGAAGGAATCTCACGTTTGTGTGATCACATCAAGATATTGCCAAGTGTCTTCAGAACCAGGAGCCGTGGTTCAGGGAGGACTGAAAACTGTGCCATAATGCACATGCCCAGCTGAAGTCCAGGAATCAAATCTAGGAATGGCAGCTTGCTAATGCATCAGTGCTGTTCCACAAAAAAAGATCATTTTAAATCCCAAATCCAGAGGGAAAGAATTTTGTTAAGCGTCTTGCTTCCTAGTTGTGCCTGTTAAACTCTTGATGAGGAAGGTGAGTTGCTATCCACATACCTGAAATAGTGATAAAATGGTTGTTAGTGCCCAAGTTCTAGAAGAGAAGGCTCATGCTTCACTGGTTGTCTGTGGTTCTTTGAAGCTATTGCTGCCCAAATAGATAAAGAAAAACACCATGGCTGTGGTTTGATTTTCAGCGGGTACCAGTTTTTCATAGTTCCATAGTAGAGATTAATTGCAAAAGTAAAGTCAGAGGACAAGAGGTAAAATAGAGTTCAGGTGAAGAAAAATTTGCTGTCAAGAAATGTGACAGAGTAATCTTGGAAGGCAACACCACTTAGTGAGAGGTTACAGAGTGATAGTTATAGTACATCAAAAACTGAATGTGAGGCGCCAGTGGGAAGTTTTGCAGAAGAAAAGAGCTAATGCTACTTCAGCTTTCATTAGTAGAGCAAAGGTATCCAAAATAATGGCAAAATGATAACTGTTCTTCTTGAGTTAGAGATTCCTTACAAAGATTATTCAATTGTTCTAGTGTGAGAATGAATAGACAGAATGGAGGGTGCGGTGGATTGCCAATGTTCCTGTTTTTCGTGATATGTGTAGGGGTTCCTAATGTCTCAACAAGTAAAATTGATGTGTAAAAACGATGCATGAGACACTGCACTACCTTTGTAACCCAAGAAAATCCTTAATAAAAATATTTTTTTAAAAAAAAAGAAAAGAAAAGAAAAAGAATGGAGGGTGTGGCAGGTTCCTGCCCTTGTTTGCATCCTAGCAGGCTTATTTGGAATTTGGTGGCTGGGAAGGTAAAGGTAAAGGGACCCCTGACCATTAGGTCAAGTCGTGACCGACTCTGGGGTTGCGGCGCTCATCTCGCATTATTGGCTGAGGGAGCCGGCGTACAGCTTCCAGGTCATGTGGCCAGCATGACAAAGCCACTTCTGGTGAACCAGAGCAGCACACGGAAATGCCGTTTACCTTCCCACTGTAACAGTACCTATTTATCTACTTGCACTTTGATGTGCTTTTGAACTGCTAGGTTGGCAGGAGCTGGGACCAAGCAACGGGAGCTCACCCTGTCACAGGGATTCGAACCACCTGCCTTCTGATCGGCAAGCCCTAGGCTCAGTGGTTTAACCCACAGTGCCACCTGCTGGGAAGGTAGAAACAGCATAATAATGAAAGGCAACTTGTGATCAAAGCCATTGTCTTTAAAAACAACAGAGGCACATAGAGGCAAAAGTAAGCCCCTTTTTTCAATTGCTGGATTTACCTAACTGATCCATTGCATATTTAAACTTTTAAGATGTAAAGTGATATTTTTGAGTCATTTGCAAATCCAGTTCTTAAGTCTTTGCAAATCTAGGGGGGGGGGTGCGGGTGAGATGATTCTCCTTCATATATGTGAGCAGGTAGTGAGGCTAATCCTAAATCCCACCACCAAGTCACTCAATGGCTACGACTCAAATATCTGTTCATTCCGTGTGCATGAGAAGTGGATCTTGCACAAATAAATTAATACGCTTAGAGCTCTTTCATGTGAGGAGGGATTATGATTGGGACAGTATCCTGACTTGCATGGACAACCCATATTCATGCGCATTGGTGTGCATGACTGGGGTCATGGCTGTGGGCACGTTGGCAGTAGGGGTGTGGCTAGCTCAGGAAACCTGTCACGTGTTCCTTCAACGTGAGAAGGTGCCTCAACTACACCTCTCTATTAAATAAATGTTTAGAATTGCAGATTTTTCATGAGGGAAGTTAGTAAGGGAAACAAGACCTGAGACAGACTTCTGCAAGAGGAGAAAACAAAGACTTGTGGGTGGCTTCACTAGCATAATGTGTACACCTTGCCTATCAATGATGACGGTACACAGAGCCTGTGTGTACACACACAGTTTCGACACTGTTGACTGACTAAAATTTGAGTTGCCCTTTCCATTTATCAGAGAGATGAAGTCAGCATACCTGTAAAGATAACTGCAGCATGAGTGCTAGTCTTATTAGAAACTTTTATCACTTGCACCCAGGTGCTGATCCCGGGTGATCTGGTCCTGTCGTATTTTGAGCAGCTCTTTCCTGCTGAGTTACTTTTAGATGCATGTCTGCCCTAGAATATAGTTTATATGGACAACAACATAGGCATGGCCTCCAAACAAAAACAATTTTCTACACCAAATTGAAAGTATCCTTCAGATTCTATGGCAAATTGAAAATATCCTTCAGCAGCACTATAATGCTGGATTATAGAATGGAAGAATGGAATTTGTGTCATTTTTATTCTGCACAAGGGTATCTGGAGAACAATGAAACTTCAGTAATAAGAGGTGATTTCATTATGTCTCCCTCAAATAATCCCAAAGTGGCTTTCATGAGCATGGATGCTTCAGCAAATAAGAACAAGCCAAATCCAACACATATTGTACATAGAAAAAATACATTTATTGCAGAATGAAATAATTCCTCATATGATATTCGGTGCATCAACTGTCAACATGCTAAGGCATTATGAATGTTTATGAATGTAACAGATATATTTTGCACCATCAATTGTGACTAAAAATCTCCAAAGAGATTGAAGTTGTCCAAATATAGCTATGGCATATTTCTTAGTATTTTTGTAATAAATTAAAGCTTTTTACAAAGAGAGTGATGGTGACATGCTGGAAATGACAAATAATGCCTATAAGATCAGTCAGGTGGCTCAACATAATTTTGGGGGGAGGAAAAAGGTGCAGTAACAGCACCCACCCTGTTCCCTCTCTGAACAAACAGGTGATTGGAACCTGTTGATCAAATATGAAGCTGTAGTTGATCAGATTTCCCATCATACTTTGTAAGTGGTGGAAAACACTTAACAATGTGGATATTACAGTGAAACAGCATTGAAAAGAGCATAACGGGAAGAAATAAGCTTAGAACGTGATCTACAGTTGAAATGGGACGTGATGTGTCATACTGGCTGCTGTTGAAAGTTGCATCCCAGAGTTACTCACTCTTGTACAAAATTGGAGAGCCTCAGACTCAGAATGCGGCCTTCCATGCCTCTTGGTCTCACCTTTGGAACCTTTTCCCCACCCCTCCCTGACCCTGCTTTGCACACTAAGTATTGCCTGACTAGAATATATTCCTGAACTCTGATAATGCCTCTGGCTTGTCTGGATGCTGTATAGAGAGGTGTGTTGTGTACAGTGGTAAAATTGACATTTGCTATTCTGTTCACATTTGCCTCTGGGTCCACTTACCATTGATAAGTGGTCCTCAGAATGTTACCCGGAATAGAATGTGGCCCTCAAACTGAGAAAAAAAGGTTCCATACGCCTGCTCTAGTACTTTAAAACGAACAGAAGCCAATCAAGTGGAGCACAGATGGAGAACAAAAGAAGATGTTTATAGTACTTAACATTACTGCGTGGTGAGGAAAGGACATGATGCTGAGCTGCTGTTTTCAGCCACAGACATGCGTCTCCTGTCACATCTAATTCCAGCCATTGAAGCCACTTCCGAACGAAGTAAATTCAGCATATGTTTAACATACTTAAATTGATTTCAGAATATTTACTAATTCCAAAAGTATTTTGTGTTCGGGAAAAACCTCACAGAGCCACGTTATGGGTTCTTTTGAAATATTATATCAGTGATGTTGAAACTATGCAAAAGTTTCATAACAGCACAAGAAACAACACATTTCACTGTCTTCCACTATCTGCGATTCAGATTTTCCAAACAGGCAAACTGAATAGTGATTTCCGAAAATAACTAATTTATTTTCTTACATGATTACAGATATTGCCCCAGTTTAACGTATATTAGGTGTTTCTTTTGCTCCCAGATCTAGTGAAGACTTATGTTCCATTTCTCTAGTGAATCTGTTATACATTTCAGTGATCTCTAATCAACTGTTTAAAATTGTCCCCCAAGGCTGCAAAGACAGGATACCTGCATTCTATTTGTCTCTTCCCCTGCCCCCCAAAAATAACTATTAAGAGCTTCAGGAGGGGCATTTAAATGACAAAAAATAGAATGCTGGGAAAGTGCTCTGTTCCTTGCTCTTTTTAGTGCTGCGTCTCTAATCCAAATTACCTTCTCTGCCACAACTGCAAAGAAAGAAAACAAATAAAAATGCACAAAAATATATGATCACATCATTTTGGCCTCTGCCGTGCATTTTTCAAGATAACACCTGCTGCTGCATTGCTCCTAGTCTGATACATTGTACATGTGAAGAAAACTTGCTGTTGTTGTTTTTTTGGGGGGGCACACAAAAGAGTTTCAGGAAGAGTTCGGTGATCTAATAATGAATGCACATTTGCCTGCTTAGATGGCATTCAGATAGCACTTTATTCCATCTTCTGAACATTTCCTTATTTGTTTCTTTTAATGTTTCCTGTGGACATTAAACACATTATAAACAAAAACAAAAAATTCCTTCCAGTAGCACCTTAGAGACCAACAAAGTTTATCATTGGTATGCGCTTTTGTGTGCATGCACACAAATAGCCACAGTTCCATACCGTAACAGGTAAAAAGGTAAATGTAAAGGTACCCCTGACCGTTAGGTCCAGTCATGAATGACTCTGGGGTTGCGGCGCTCATCTCGCTTTACTGGCCGAGGGAGCTGGCGTTTGTCCACAGACAGCTTCCGGGTCATGTGGCCAGCATGATTAAGCCGCTTCTGGCGAACCAGAGCAGCGCACAGAAACAGCGTTTACCTTCCCGCCGGAGCAGTACCTATTTATCTACTTGCATTGGCATGCTTTCAAATGGCTAGGTTGGCAGAAGCAGGGACCAAGCAATGGGAGCTCACTCTGTCGTGAGGATTCGAACTGCTGACCTTCTGATCAGCAAGCCCAAGGCTCAGTGGTTTAGACCACAGCGCCACCCGCGTCCCACCATAACAGGTTGTTGTTGTTTAGTCGTTTAGTCATGTCCGACTCTTCGTGACCCCATGGACCATAGCACGCCAGGCACTCCTGTCTTGCACTGCCTCCCGCAGTTTGGTCAAACTCATGTTCGTAGCTTCGAGAACACTGTCCAACCATCTTGTCCTAGTACCGTAGCACTAGTACCGTAGACAGTCAATTTCATGTAATGAGGGCTGCCATATTCCAAAAAGTGAAAATCTGGACACAAAAGTTGTTGAAGTCTTTTTTGCAAGATCCCCCCCCCCAAATACAACAACAACAACACATTTTTGAGCCATATGTACAGATTTTCCAGGACATTAAAGGGATTTCTGCCTGGACACAGTTTCCTAGCAATGTCTGGGGAATTCCGGATGTATGGAAACCCTGAAAATAAACCCAACATCTGAATCCATCCCAGACTCTCTTTCTTGGAATTTTGCATTGCCCTATTCAGAATGGTTGGGTGCCTTGTTATCTCTGGATTATGCAGTTGTTTTAGCTATTACATGGGACAGTATATGAGCTAAGATTCTGCAAGCTGGGGAATATATATATTAGAATTATTTTTAGAAGGAATAAGCAAAGATATTAGGGGCAGCTTCCTTGGCATGCTGCTTCCAGAAGAACTTACGTAGACCACAGAAACATTACATTAACATTTCCATATGAGTATGCTCACTGTGAAGCAAACCTGCAAGTTGATGCCTCGGGATTACATATCTTGAGATTGCTCCTGGTGTCCACCATTTACTTTCTTTCTCTTGATGATACTAAATATATAATAGTTTTAATCTTCTATAAACTGCTGTATTCCTACTGTGGGACATACTTTCTCTCTTTTGCTGTTAGAAGGCTAGCTATATTCAAAGAAAGGGTGAAATTTTCAAAGTATTTTATCTTTGGGAGATTGTCCAAGGTCAGTAATGAAATTTCCATTTCAAGTAATTTTGTTCAAAGGGGGGAAATTCCCCCTTAGGTTTAAACCATAGGTTCTAACAGCCTGAAATCTGAAACTAAAGAGGCAGTAGCTATAAGCACTGTTCAGATTATGCCTCTTTAGACTACTCAGAAATGCGGTTAAGCTTATTTCTTGCTTGCTTTAAAATATTCAAGGTTATTGCCCTGCATTAAACTCTAAACCATTTAAATGCCTCCTTTGCTGCAAAATTATTTAAGATTGACAATCTGAAAGGTTTAAAAATCTGGGTTTGTAAGAAGGAAGCTCTCTGAAAGGTGAGGCTAGGAATTTCCATCACAGATGTCATACATTCTTAATATGTAATAGTTGCTGTTTTCAAAAAAGATGCTATTAAGTGGTAGTGATCTCAATAGAATAGACCATAAATAATTATGTATTGTCAGTAGCACTCTTTAAGGCAATAGTATCTGCAATCCACACATCTTTATAAGGGAATTAAATATATTTAATGGCATGATATAAACAATTTGTCAAAAGAATATGGACAAATCTTTTAATCAGTGTTGGATAAGCCACATTTCTGTTAATCTGGAATACTGTCCAATTCTGGGCATCACAATTAAAGAAGGATGTTGACAAACTGGAACATGTGCAGAGGAGGGCAACTGAGATTATCAAGGGTCTGGAAACCAAATCTTATGAGGAATGGTTGAAGGGGTTGGGTAGCCTGGAAAAGAGGAGACTGAGAGGAGATATGTTAGTCACCTTCAAATATCTTAAGGGCTGTCACATGGAAAATGGTGCAAGCTTGTTTTCTCCTGCTCTGAAGGGTAGGACTTGAACCAAAGGCTTCCAGTTACAAGAAAGGAGATTCTGACTAAACATCAGAAAAAACTTTCTGATAGTAAGAGCTGTTCAACAGTGTAGTGGAGGTTTTTAAGCAAAGATTAGATGGCCATCTGTCATAGATGATTTAACTGAGATTCCTGCACTGCAGGGGGTTGGACTAGCAGAGTCCTTACCCTCACAAAAGGTGAGACATTCAGCATCAGACAAGGATTACAGTGGGTTTGATGTCACCATAGGAAAAGGTGCCTGTGGTGCCTGTATAAAATAAACCATATTTCTTCTAGCCTCTGCTGTTTCTTGCTTTTCCAATGAAAACACGACTCTGGGTGAACACCTGGAACCCCCCCTGGAATCTTGCTCCACTTGGCAGACTGGAGGTGGCATGTAACAATATTCTGCTGAGGCTGAAATTAGAAATGCCAGTGAAGTTTCTCAGCTGGGCTTAGAGAGAACTTTACGGGCTCACAGGAGTCAAGCTTCACAAGCCGCTAGCTTGAATTACAATGCAAGAAGGTCAAGAATTTGTCAATATTCCCCCACCAACCACACACACCTTTCTGTCTTCCGGCATCCGGGAGAGAGGAAGATCTTTCGCTTTCCACCCCTCACAATTCATCTTGTTGCACTGCATTAAAGAGTTGTATATTTCCATTATATAATAAAAGCACTGGGTTTGTAGAATAGTTATTATTTTTGAGACTGAGATGAAAAAAATTGTTTCGTAGAATTTATTTTTCACAGTGCTTCAGCAAAGTTCAGCCTTAGAACGCCATTAAAAGCAAAGAAAATCTCTCATAATTGTTTGACTGTATCAAGCTGCTTTACCCATGAGATTCCCCCCTCCCTTTTCATGTCATTGGATATAAGGGGAAAAATTAGATAGCAGCAAAATATCTCCGTGAAACCTATATAAATGATAGAATCAAAGCACTAGCCCATCTAATACATGTCTTTTCTATGACAAGGCTTCAGGAAAAACATTTCTAGCTCCCTGGAGTGTATGTATTTTAGTTGAATTTTGAAATTTGCCTCTGTCCATCAGTCTCACATGCTTATAATTACAATGGCAGGAACCTTTGTGTACTTTCCTAAGTAAAAAAAATATCATGTTGCATATAATAAGATTTGTTTAACCTTAATGATAGCTGAACCTAAAAACTTAACATGCTTTTTTGAGAATATGTAATATTGTAATTAAGCAGTCATTAGGTGGAATGCTCTTCTATTATCTTTATGAAGTGGAACTATAATTATCTTATAAAGCAGACTGTGCCAACATGTTTAGCTTCAGACTGTATGGAACATGGTCACACCCTTTCTTCCATGTCACAACCAAGTTTTGAAATTGGTTTCTACTTTGGCTGCATTTTGCACATTAGAGAAGAAATTAGCATGCCATGTGTTCACTGTATTTTTAGTGGTAACATATAACCCTGTGAATATGTGAATTGACTACATCTGCTTATTTCTCTGAATGCTCATTGTGGAAGTTGGTGAAACCAAATGCTGTTGCTCGTAGTGTTTTCAACTTGGATACAAGATATGACAGGCTTTGGGGCTCAAACATGGATGGGCATATCCGTCCATTTCAGTTTCTCTCAGTTTGTCATTTTTCCAGCCTTAGCTGCGGTTTATCCTATTACTGAATCAATTTGCAATTTTTAAAACAGAAATCCCCCTGAAAATGTACAGTTTCATGCACATTTCTCCTTAGAGATATATACACATTTGTATGCATTTTTGTCTAAATATACATATTTCTGTAACGTGCTTTTTAACACTTTTGGGGGGAGGGCTTGGAGAACTGCATTGCAAAATAGAATGGCGTGCAAATTTCAAAGGATATCTGTGTTTCAGTGCAAATTAGATAAGTTTACTTTAAAATGTGAACCAAACGTGATGTGCCTGCTGGTCTCCAGTTCACTGTGTAAGTGGTATTGTCAGAATCCCCTTGTCACACTGGAAGCCTCGACACATGCAGTACTTAGAGCCAAAAAATTAATGTAATCTATGGTGTGTGGTCACACATACACACACACACCGAAAATAGGGGAAAGGCTTTATAATGAAAGAAGAAAGCTGGGATATTGATCTGATTTACAGTGAAATGATGGTATAAATGTGATCTGGTACAGATGTAGAATAATCCCAGGATTATTCTAGAACATTACAGCTGGTGAAAGCATAAAGAGAAAGGGGGGGAAAAAATAAAGTATTCTGAAAGTGTTGCGTTGCTTGTATGCATATGCTTATATGCATGTGCTGGAAGTCTCATCTTGAATCCAGGGCTGCCAATCTGTCAGCATTGGGTAACCTTTTGTTCTCTAGATTTGATTTAACATAGAAATTAGCAATTTACTATCATAGGGGGTTGGATATAAGATTTCCAATTAATCAAATTTAGAGGAAGGAAGAACATTGAGGAAGCAAAGGAGGAAAGACAGCTCATGTAGGGATGTGCACAAGCGGTCATTCTGCTCCTGTAGAGTTTTCTGCATTTATGCCCTATATACTTCTGTATCAGTGGAAAACCTGCAGAGTGTCATTGCTTCTCTGAACAATTTATGCACTTTTAAAAATAACACACACACACACACACACACACACACACACAAAAGAGTGCAGATGTATAAATTAGTGTGCACTATAGTGTAGGGTCAGTCTCTCTGTGTTGACATTTTACATGCACAAATGCATGTGAATTCTTAATTCAAAGTCATTTCTTTCTAGTCTGCCTTTAAGAACAAACTGTGTCCATAAGGTGATTTATAAAGATTTAAAAAGCACAAAGTAACAACAATGATATATATACCTCATCGATAATAATTTATAAACAGTATATTATAAAGTAACCAAATAAATATGCCTGCTGTCTTTGTCCATGGAGTTTTCTTGGCAGGGATACTGGAGTCGCTTGCCAGTTCCTACTCCAGGTGGATCACGTTTAGTCAAAACTCTCCACTAAGACCTGTCCATCTTGGGTGGCCCTACACGGCATAGCTCATAGCTTCTCTGAGTTATTCAAGCCCCTTTGCCATGCTCTGGTCCATGGTGCCACGAAGAGTCGGACACAACTAAACAACAACAACAACAATAACTGAATAAATAAAGCCTAACTGAAGTCATTGCCAGACTAGGAGCCAGGCTACCAAGATTCAAATCTCCATTCAGCCATGAATATTTGGTAACCTTGAGCATTTCCTCATGGAGTACTATAGTGTGCTTTTTCTTTTTACAGAGTAGATTATTTTGTAATTGGGCAGACCATGATGGTAGCTGTGCCCTGGAAGAGCAAGGGAAAAACCAAGATTCTATGCATATCTAGGGACTGAGGTTTTGGGCTGGAAAACTTTGGGCTCAGACATCATGCACTCCTGAATTCCTGGAATTTCCGTAATGATTCTTCCTACTACTAAACAATTCAACATCAAGTATTACATCTTGTATGCCATCGGGTTCAGCCTCTTTCTTTAATACTCCAGTAATCCTTAAAAGTAGCTCTGTGGATTTACCAGTAGTAGCGGGAAAGCAGTTTGAATGTGGCTGTGGGTAATTTGAATAACCATCGCAGCTTACCCCCAGGAATAAAAGTTACTAATATAATAACAGAGGTCATTGGGAAGGGACACGTTGACATATTGTTCTGAGAGTTGTCCTTGACAGCTTCCATTTGTTTTGCTAGTTAAGTGGAAAAGGTAACCTGCAAATTGCAAACATTTAGTGAGATGGCAGAGTGGAAAGGGGACTCCCTAAGTAAAGCCCAAGTGAATTACAAGCATCCTCACTCTTGACCTCTGCAGCTAGAGCGAGAAGGGTAAAGATTTCTTGTATAAGCTATATCCTAACAATGGCAGGTCAGACTGGATGTAGTTAAATTGCACTCTGAATTGTCACACTCAATTATTAATAAGCCAACGGTTGTTCTGCTGCTTATAGGAGTATAAGGGCTGCATGTTGTAAAGTTCTAGAGACCTTATATACCTTTGCATATAAATTAACACCAGTTTGTCCAAATGATGTGAATGCAATAGAACTAAAGATGCAGTTGGTTTTCTGCATCATTCTATTGAGTCACAAGATTTACTGGTGCAGCATGCTTGTGGTTATAGATGCACAAAAGAATTAGATCAGAATTTTGTGCTATTTTTGCAGGAAAAGGAGTGCATCATCATGAATACATCCCTTGATCTCTTATAGTAGCAATGGCACAACTTTTCGGGTATTGGTGGTTGGGCATTAGAATATGTGTGGTGTGTTGCAGGGCAGGTTGTGGCCATCACCTACCTCCCCCTTGTTTGGGCATTCTGTTAAAGGAATCCGGCGGTTGTGGATCCTGTCCGATGCCCTGCTGGTGGCTAGGGCTATGGCACTACTCCCGGTGACGAAGCTTCCAGTTGTATTTGCATCAACAAGCTCCTCCCACTGGCTGTTAACCCTTGAATGACCCCACCCCCCCGCTGAGCGGGGAAGGGTCAAGCATAGATTGTTTGATCCAATGCCTAAGCCAATACCACTCACATGCTGTAACCAATAAAGTTGTGGCCTTATTTAGCCCATTAACCTAAAATACATTTGTCCTTGTGTCTTATTTATCTCTGTGCGGGTGGCGGGTCCTCGACTCACAATAGCAATGGCACCAACCTGAGAAATGCCAGAACTGTTTTCTGGTGAGTTCCAGCTGGAAAAAAAGCCCTGGATCAGATCATTTACTGTGGGGTGGTGTTTTAAATGAAGTGGCAAGCTTCACGTGCACTCACATTTCTAGTTGCATCTCTTGTGAGTTTCTAAATGCAACTTCTCACATTTCATCACATCTTGCAGTTGGGGGAAATGAACAGATTCTAAATTGATAGTCTATTTAGAAACGTTATGTGATTTAAGTGTGTGGCAAAGGGTAGACCTGGGCTGATACTGGGCATTTTTAATTTTAAGAACTGGGCAATCATTTCACGTTTACCACTTGATTTCCCAAGAGTAACAGCTGTTGACATGCTGAATTTAAATTGGCCGTACTAGATATTTTGGAAGTTCTGGTATGCACCTGAACTATTTGCAAGTATAGTTGATGCATTTCAAGGATGTCCAGATGCTACATGCTTCTCAAGATGAATAATTATTTGAAAATATTCACTTCGTTGGGTTTTTTAAAAGCAGTTTACACTTTATATTCAATATACTTGGAAATCGTGTGCGCACACATTGGAGCAATATAGGTATTCCCTTCCCAGAACAAGTTCAAGCACTTGATTGAAGCAGATCCATGTTTATATGAACATATATGCTAATATGGTGCCTAGCTTGCCACTGAGCCACTCACACATCCAGTTCTATCTCTTTCCCATAACACCCAAAGCCTCTCTTGAGAGTACTCTCCAGTTGATTTCCATATACAGAAGTAGCTGACACTCATATATTAATGAAAATAAGACCACAAAATGCATTGGGGAGACTGCTTTGCTATAATGTGTTTATTAGGCAACATAGCATACAAATGTGTAGATTAAGAGAAATCCACACTAACATGCTGATGAAAACAGTTTTTATGATGACCTCTTTTTTATAAATAAAAAAAAAGTATTGCAGACTGATGTGGAATGTGGAAAACTGAACTTAGGAATGGAAAAATGAGAAACTGAAATAGAAGGATTGCTCCATCTCCACTTGTATACTTATTGTCATATTAATGGTTAAATACTTTTCTCATTCGACAGGAATTGTCAAAAAGTTTCTGAAATTCTCCATTCTGAATTACTTCAGGAATTTTAGGGCTCCCCATTGCTTGATCTTGTTTATGAACCAGTGTCACCATGTCAGTGATCCATCCTCCTCCCATTTTTAAATTGTTTAGACTGAAACATGTGCACGGTTTGCTGCATGTTTCAGGGATTCAGATTTATGAAGATGACTCCTTTTACACTAATTAAAAATGAGTGGGGGGGGGAAATATTCTGATGCAATAGTGTGATTGCCTCAAAATTACTTTTGCCTTTTTTTAAAAAAAAACCACAAGAGTGAAATTATTATTATTTTTTAAATTCCAAGCTCTGCAAGGCAGTAGAACCAGCCTAGCTGACTTTGTGTAATCTCTCTCTCTCTCTCTCTCTCTCTCTCTCTCTCTCTCTCTGTGTGTGTGTGTGTAATGACACTGTAAGGATTTTTTTTCTTTTTTAAAAAAATTGTTAAATGAGAAACAACTAACAGCTCAGTTGTATATTTTCTTGGAGTAAGTTCTGCCATGTTTAGTTGTGCTTGCTCCCAAGTTAAGTGTGAATGAGCTGGCAATCTAAATCACCTCTCTCTCTCTCTCTCTCTCTCTCACACACACACACACACAGTACCATTTATGCATATAGAACTCTAAAAAGAAGAGGTTTGACAGGTCTATTACCCAAAGTGCTTACAAGTTTGTTTGTTTAAAGAAGATTACGATTTTGTAACTACACCTACACAGACTTAAATGCTGTGTTAATTAATGTGTCTTATTTATTCTTGGTCCCCTTTTTAATTGCTTGAGCTTCTAGTATTTACTGTCATTAGGCTAAAGACCTTTGCTGCTGTTTTGACTCTCAGTGCTGGCATACTTGAGCACTGTTCATGCTGCTTTTTAATAGTGTTTATTTGGGGGAAAGAGCATGATAGCAATATCACAGGTTTTTTATAGGTTATACTTATTTCTTATTAGCAGTGCGATCCCATGAGGGAAGGGGGCAGAGAATCTGTGGTGGAAGAATGTCCAAATCCAAAACCCTGCTAGTCTTGGAAAGTGGGGTTGGGTTGGGCGTTGAGAGTGGTGCTGAAATATACTCGGAGTCGAGAGTGAATTTCATGCTCTTTATTCAGCTCATATTCATCAAGGAGAAGAAGAGAAGACGAATGGCTCTTTTCCCAAAACCATCTGCTTATATACATTATTTACACAATGGGCCTTGCGTGATTGGCTACTTCAGGGCTACACCTGTGGGCCAATTATATTGTGGATTGACTTCTGCCTGCAGCCTGATTGGCTGCTCCTACAGGCCAATCAGGTAGCAGATTCACTTCTGCCAGCCGCCTGATTGGCTGCTCCAGCAGGCCAATCAGGTTGCGGATTCACTTCCACCTGGAGTTGGATTGGGTAGCTCCCGCTGATTCTGAATCCTATTGTTCTAGGATTCAGCTCAGTACATAACACCCCTCCCCTCTAAGTTCCAGTCCTGCCCGGGAAGTTGCATTCGTAGTCCCCAAGGTCTGCTGGCCGCCTCCGTGTGCGTTGTGGCCTGGGGTGTTCCTTGGTCAGGGGTTCTGGTTCTGGCTCGTGTTCCGAGGCTGCTGGCTGTGCCGGGGCTGTCTGGTCTGGCGCCACTGAACCACTAGGTTGTGACTCTGGTTCCGGTGTCCTTCCAGCCTCGGGGCGCCCCTCTGTGCCTACTGCTTCTGCTTCCCCTGCCCACCCCTCTCGCTCTACAGGCCTCACTGCCCTGCTGTCCCCTTGGGACCCCTCTGTCCCGCTCTCCTCCCGGGTTCCTCCTGGGAATCGTCACCGTAGCTGGTCGCAGTGGCGGCGCCAACATTGCCCCCCTTCCGTTAGTACCTCGTACGACACGGGACCGGTCACCTTGGTGACTGTGGCGGGTACCCATGCTGGGCCTGCCCCAAAATTCTTTGCATACACTGGGTCCTGGGCCACAAATGTCCGGGGGTTCCTGCCTTTCCCCACCACTACCTCATCCTGAGCTCTGTCGGGGTGAAGTCGGTCCAGTCTAGTTGCAAGGCGCCGGCCCATGAGTAGTTCAGCTGGGCTCCGGCCCGTCGTTGTGCTTGGGGTGCTGTGCTGTGCTAGAAGAAATGCGGCAAGGCGGTATTCCCAGTCCCCTTGTGTTATGCGGCGGAGGCTGTCCTTGGTGGTCCGCACCATGCACTCCGCTTGGCCATTGGTGGCAGGGTGGAATGGTGCTGAGCGGATGTGGCGGATGGCGTTCTGCGCTGTGAAGGTCTGGAACTCCTCTGACGTGAATGCGGTTCCATTGTCTGAGACGAGGGTGTCAGGGAGCCCGTGGGTTGCAAACAGCTTACGTAGTACCCGGATGACTGCCGCCGTAGAAGTGGACGGTACCAGTGCGACCTCCAGCCATTTGGTGTAGGAATCCACCACTATGAAGAATGTTTTTCCCTGGAAGGGGCCAGCGAAGTCCACGTGCAAGCGTGACCATGGATGTCGGGCGGACTCCCAGGGCTGGACTGGGGCCCTTGGGGGATCCGGGCGGGATTCTTGGCAGGTCTGGCAGTGTTGGACCCAGGCCTCTATCTCTCTGTCAATCCCCGGCCACCACACATAACTCCTGGCAAGGGCCTTCATCCTCACTACCCCTGGGTGTGTCTCGTGTAGGGCTGTGAGGACCCTTTTGCGGAGGGGCTGGGGAACAACAACCCTGCTTCCCCATAACAGGCACCCCTTGTGGGCCGACAGTTCATGTTTGCGGTTTGTGTAGCCAGCGAATTCTGGCCCGGGGCTGCTGCTGGGCCATCCTCGCCACACCCAGTCCAGGACCCGGGAGATGACCCTATCTTTTGTGGAATGGTGCGCAACTTCTTGTGCCTGAATGGGTCGGTCGGGAAGCAGCTCCAGGGTCATAACCTCTTGCGCAGGCGCTGGGTCGGGGCCTGTTTCTGGTAGTGGTAGCCTGCTGAGTGCGTCTGCGTGGCCCATCGCCTTCCCAGGGCGGTGGATTAGTGCATACTGGTAGCCGGCAAGGAAAATTGACCACCTGAGGACACGTGGAGACAACACTTGGGGGGTCTGCTTCTCGGGGGCAAACAGGCCAAGCAACGGCTTGTGGTCAGTCACTATGGTAAAGGGCCGCCCGTACAAGAAATCATGGAATTTTTTTACGCCCTTCACGATTGCCAGACCCTCCTTGTCAATCTGTGAGTAGTTTCGTTCGGCTGCAGCAAGCGTCTGGGAGAAGTATGCCACCGGCACCTCTCTTCCATCCGGGAGTTGGTGTCCCAGGACAGCGCCGATGCCATAGGGAGAGGCGTCGCATGCCAGCACCACTGGCAGCCTCTCGTCGAAGTGTGCCAAGACCGAGTTCGAGACGAGCAAGTCCTTGACTGCCTGGAATGCGGCCCTTTGTCGCTGGCCCCACACCCAAGGGGCCCTTTTATCTAGGAGTCTGTGTAGGGGCTCCGCTACCGCTGCCTTATGGGGAAGGAAGGCATGGTAAAAGTTCAATAGTCCCAAGAATGACTGAAGTTCGGGCTTGCTCTTGGGCGCTGGGGCCTCACAAATGGCCCGTACCTTGTCACCGGTTGGATGGACCCCTTCTGCGTCCACCTTAAATCCCAGAAAGTCCACCTGCGGCACTCCCAGTAAACACTTTTCCCGCTTCACCTTGAGGCCCGCCGTCTGGAAACGGTGCAGGACGGAGCGGAGGCGGTCCTCAAATTCCTCTGGTGTGGGCCCGGCGATCAGTACATCATCGAAGAAGGGGGTGACGCCAGGAATCCCTTTAAGGAGAGAGTCCATTAGATTCTGGAATATGCCTGGTGCCACGCTAACGCCAAATTGCAGCCGCTTTACTCTGAATGCCCCTCTGTGCGTCACAATCGTCTGAGCCTCTGCTGTGGCTTCGTCCACAGGCAACTGTTGATACGCTTGGGCCAAGTCCAGTTTGCCAAAGATTTTTGACCCAGCCAGGGTGGCGAGGACATGGCTGACCACTGGCACTGGGTATGCATGGGCCGTGAGAGCCTTGTTTATGGTGCATTTGTAGTCTGCACAGATGCGGACCGAACCGTTAGGCTTGACGGGTGTGACAATTGGAGTTTCCCAGGGGGCGTTGGGCACCGGCTCCAGCACTCCTTGCTCCACGAGCCGGTCCAATTCCTCGTCTATGCGGGGTTTCAGGGCGAACGGGACCTGGCGGGCCTTGTGCCTGATGGGTCGTACAGCGGGGTCTAGCTGTAGGGCAATGGGGGGTCCTGTATATCGTCCCAATGCCCCATCGAAAACCCCTGGAAACTCTTTGCATATGGCGTCCACGTCCACTTGTAAGCTAGTGCGGTTCACCCCGGTAACGGCTAGCCCCAGAGGTCCAAACCATGCCAGTCCCAGTAAGCTAACGTAGGGGCCCTTAACTACCAGCAAGTCCAATTGTTGCTTTCGCCCTTGATATTGCACCCTGAAGGTCCCCACCCCCATTGTAGGGACCTTACGTTTCTGGAAGTCCCGGAGGGTGAATGGGGCCGGCCTTAGTTTGGGACCCCCATTAGGGCACAGTTCCCTTAATGTTCGGGCCGAGATTATGGATAGAGTTGAACCCGTGTCCAGCTCCATGCGGCATGGGGCTCCCTCTATCTGTACCTCTATATAAATTTTCTCTGTGCTGGGATGGGGCAACTGGAATACCTGGTAGTCCGTGATCTCCGTCGAGTTGCCTTGGTGCATGGTGCCGTGTGACCTGGGGCTCCTGGGTCGGTCATCTGATGCTTGTCGACGGGTGAGTCGAGCCCGACACACCCGGGCGATGTGTCCCAATTTTCTGCACTGCCTGCACTCTGCGTTGCGGAAACGACAGGTCCTCCTCTCGTGGTTCTCCCCGCAGCTTGCACAGTTCCCTCCTTCTCGTCGAGGCTGCTGTGGTGTGTGTGCTGCTTGAGTGCGCCGCTGTACTCGGTGTACTTCCTCCCTGTCAGATTCGGATTCGTCGGTGAGGTCTTCGTGGTAGACCCTCGGTTGGGATGGCGGGGCCGGTCGTGCCTCTTGCGTTGACCTCTCGGCGGCTTCGGTTGCCAGGGCTTCCTCCAGAGCAATCTGGAACGTGAGGTCTTTTTTGGCGTAGAGGCGTCGTTGCAACATCTCGTCCCTCAGGCCACCGACGAGGCGGTCACGAAGCATGTTCTCCAACTCTGAGAAGTTGCATAACCGGGCGGCTTGGCGGAGGGAGGTCACAAACCCAGTTATGGTTTCCCCCGGGGCTTGCCGCTTTGCGTAGAAGGCATTTCGGCAAGCTACCACCGAGGGCTGTGGTGAAAAGTGCTCCTTCAGCCGTTCCATTATTGTTTTGTAAGAGACGGTAGCGACATCTCTAGGTGCAAGGAGAGCCCGGGCGATTTCAAACGTCTCCTCTCCACAGACGCTGAAGAATGTCGCCCTCTTCATGGCATCGTTGGTGACTTCTTTCGCTTGCAGGAGGAAGTTGAAACGGGCGGCGTACCCTTCCCAGTCTCCTGATGCTGGTTTGAATGGCGAGAAGCTGCTGTCGGTTGCCATTCTGGGTTCCTTGGGTCCTGGAGCTGAAGCCTGGATGCACGGTGTGATGCAGCGGTGCAGCAGGTGGCGGTGCTGCGGTGCAGTGCGTGGTGGCAGTCAGCTCAGCAGGATCCCACCTTCGTCGCCAGTGAAATATACTCGGAGTCGAGAGTGAATTTCATGCTCTTTATTCAGCTCATATTCATCAAGGAGAAGAAGAGAAGACGAATGGCTCTTTTCCCAAAACCATCTGCTTATATACATTATTTACACAATGGGCCTTGCGTGATTGGCTACTTCAGGGCTACACCTGTGGGCCAATTATATTGTGGATTGACTTCTGCCTGCAGCCTGATTGGCTGCTCCTACAGGCCAATCAGGTAGCAGATTCACTTCTGCCAGCCGCCTGATTGGCTGCTCCAGCAGGCCAATCAGGTTGCGGATTCACTTCCACCTGGAGTTGGATTGGGTAGCTCCCGCTGATTCTGAATCCTATTGTTCTAGGATTCAGCTCAGTACATAACAGGTGCCTTCCACAGTAATTGGTAGGGAGCTTCGAAGGGTAGCCCTCCTTCTTTGTGTGTGGACCTCTCTCCCTCTTTGCCTGTATAGACCATAGGATTGTGCCCTAAGAGTTACTGAACACAGTGAGACATACTTCTGAGTAAATATGCCTAGGGGTACACTGTTCATTGCAGGAGCTCATGAGTGGCTTCACAAGAAGACTCTCCATCACTTGTGATAGTTAAAGCTGAATAAAAAAAAGGAAGACAATTCTAAATCCAAAATACTTTTGAGTCAATACAGCCTTTTCTGTTATAGAAAATTTGTCTAATGTATCATGCGAGAAAATGTCCAAACTACTGAAAAAACCACTATTTCTAGGTATAATATAATTTGCCAAGTGGCATTCAGACAAGAAAGGGTTCCAGTCTCCCTGGCACACATAGAGTTGCATTTCATTTGAAAGAATCTCCTAATGTCATAAATTTTGAGGCTTAGTTGGATAATAGGTTCTGCATACTCTGTTTGCATGTTAAGATGTTTAAACCTCCCCCTTAAAGAAATCCAGACAAGACTCAAATTTTGGTTTGGTCTTTGGCAGAATTTAGGCCACAACTTTATTGATTACAGCAAGTGAGTGGTTGCATAGGCTCTAGTTCGACTAGCTCCCTGCACCCTCGCAGGCAGCGCTGACCCAGGGCACCAGCATAGGTCAGCCTAGGGTGAACACCCGGATAGGCAGAAAGCCAGGAACAGGCTATGTCTGCACCCAGATGTCCCCCTGGACTCTGGCATGAGCACAACCCCCTCACAGGGGTGACCAAACCATTGAGTCCCTGGATTCCTTTAACGGAATACCCTTCTCATAGGGATGGCGAGAGCGTCCACCCATCCCTTTCACCTGAACCAGAGCCTATCCACAACCTTACAAGTTGTGATGATTTGCTATGCGGCAGGCGAAACCCAAATGGCAACAGCCAATCAGCCAAGTGGGGAAAATTATTGCCGTGCCCTTATTGCCGTGCCCCTGTCCCAACGACATAGCAAGGTCAAGCGTGCAAGCCCTAAATATAGGGAGATGTGGGTGAGTGTTCTGATGCACTGACCAAGAGAGAAGGCTCAGGGTCATGTGCATTGGCATATATAGGTCCCTTGATCCATTTGGCTAGCATCCCAATGGTCAGATTAAACCCAGCATCAAGGTGCCTACCAATCAGGTGTTGTGGCTATGCAATCATACCCACCCACAACACAGGGTGAGGTGGGTTGGTGTTCCGATGCACACACCAAAAGAGGAAGCTCTGGGTCACGTGCATGGGCATATATACGTCCCTTGATACATTTATCATGCATCCCATTGGCCCGATTGAACCCTGCATCAAGGGACCTACCAATTGGGTGCCGTGGCTATCCAATCTTACCCACCCACAACACAGGGTTGGGTTGCCAGGTCTCACCCCAACACATGCCTTCTTTAAGGGAGGACCCGGTTTGTTCTCACATTGATGATAAAATAGAGAAAAGAAATACAAGGCTAGAAAGCCATGATATAAATTATGACTTGGGCAAGGTACAGTAAAGTGGAAGAGGGATAGTATCATTTGTACAAGAGTAAGCTTCCTGGAAGCAAAAGATAGTAATAGTTAAAGTCTCTTTGGTTGTGATAAAAGATGTCCAGAAGAAAATGGTTTAGAAGAATTAAGGGCCAATATATTTTGCATATATGCAAAATAAGCATACATAAAAGAGAGTATTATTCATGCCCTGTCAGGAGTCCATGCAGTAATGGGAGGGAACCCTAATAATCTGAAATTTATTGAAAGAGTGAGCACAGAAGGACATTGTCTTGGTGTTGATGGCACAACTGGGATTTATAAAACATGATGACACATCTTGGACAGATTGAATAATTACTTATCTTTCTCAATTTGTAATTTGCTGAAGTGTCTTTGCCACATTGGAAGAAAATGGAGTAAGACGAGCGCAATGCACAGTGCTTTAATGTTTTGTTTGAAAGAGGTTTGCATTTCCCCCCGGTCTATGACAAAGTGCAGAAACTTGCAGGCTGTGGCACTAGGAGATTAGAATCGGATTTAGGGATATATATCTATATACAGATATATCTATATACCCAACAACCTTCTGACTCAAAAAGAAAAGAAATTATTCAATTTAGATGAGTTTCCCCCAACAAGAACGTCTCTTGGTAGGTTCTGTTGATTATATACCTTCCTGCTTCACATATTTATGTGTAAGTGAGGGAAGAGAAGATATATGATGTCACTGTTACAGTCAGAAACATAATTCTAAGGGTCATATAGCTTTATTAAATGATGCCAACAGAGCCTGTATTGCTTTTAAACCATTTAATCCTCAACGGAGGTATAGCTCTCTGGTTTGATGTGTCGAGAGATGCCTGCTTAAAGCATTTCAGTACTTTAGAAACTGCAGCTGTTCTCCTGGAAAGATCCATCACCAAAGGGCCTAAACTAACTCTGAATGTTTCCATTGACTTTTCTGATCTACCAACTTGAGTTAAAAGCATCATTTTATTTTGCTGTCACTCAGTTTCACTTTTGTGAAAAATTTCAAGATGTATAAGCTCCCTTAGGTGACAGCTCCTGCATGATGCTGTCACTCTAAGCTAGACCATATTGAATTCTGTCACTGAACAGGAGACAAAATGAAGTGCACTGAGGTGTAAAATTTGACTTCTTGTTCTTTTTTATCAGTATCATATCAGGCTATTAGTAGCTATTACTTCAAACTGATATGTTTTATTCTTTAAGCATGCTTCAGCTAAGCTACACGAACCATCAAATAAAATGTGTCAACACGCTTTACATTGTGCACAACAGTAGCACTTTATATTAGCAAATTACTTTGGAGGTGACACAGCTAAAAATGGCTGATTGCTCTAATGTTGGAGGATATAATGGAAAACATTTTAAATATTGGTATGTTCTTTATAACCATGTGTTTTAAAGTCACATATTAAACTTTGCACCATCACTCTATGGGAGGGTTTTTTTTTGGGTGTGTGTGTTTTTAATATATCCAGTGTGTTTTCATTGATTAAAGTGCTTTCTGCTACTAAAATGCAGCTCCTAGTTGCATTTGATATTTATAGGGTGTACCTTCAAAGCATTTCTTTTTCTTCCTACAATTACCAGATTATACAGTCATGCAGCCTCTCTGCATAAATACAATTTGAGATTTCCCTTTCTTTGTTAAACATCACAATAGATAAAACTATGCAAGTGTTGTTGTAACCCTTCACTGTGTTTCAATGCACATGGGCAGATTTAGAAGTGCGGAACCACAGCCACAACTCTGAACTGCCCTTAAGAATTTAGGAAATGCTGGATCCAAAGCGTAGAAGTAAATTTTATGAATACAGATCTGTGCTTGGTTGCAGATTTAAGCTATTACACATAGCTGAATTTAATTATAAAAAATTGCATGATTCTAAATGAAGCATATATTAACCAAAACGAAACACCAACTTTTAAAGTTAATTCTTTTGAAGATAACAGGATAGAATCAAATCCCTAAAGAGGTTTCCTTTTCTGTTAAGAATGAAGTTCCTGATCCTGCACAGTACTGATAACTTCCTGAGAAGTGCAAAGCAAATTCTATATCAGAGGGAGTTGAAAAGAAAGACAAGCTGCACATTTCTTTTAATGTGGAATGCTCTTGCTGATGGAATGCCTAAATAAGATAAAATGAAGTAACCTGAATTTAGGTCAATAATAATTATACACTGCTCAAACTTTATTTTTTCCTGTTTCACTTTACTGTGGTTTAGGGTCATTGCATGTAGTATACTATCACTGTTTTATGCATAAAATGCATTTCTAATACGCAGATCTTTTATAATTTACTTCTGGCAAAACCATCATTGGCTTTGAACACTGGTATATATGCAGTAATTTGTTTATTTAATTCACTTCCTTGTTTTCTGGAATGTTTCTATCAACGGAATTTCTTGTTATAACTTAAAACAAAACCGCCTTGCAGTTTCTGGTTTGGGTGCTCCTAATGTAAACATGCCCTCATTAGTATAACCTTATGCTCTCCAGTGTAGGACACACAAAAAACAGACAGATATTGGCTATGATCCAAAAGATTTGTAGCTATGATTCAAAGCTCTGGCTATTTTCCCGTGTACATTCATGTCAGTGGTGCCAGCTTGAATAAAATATTGAGGGAGCAGGTGAGGGAGCCCTGCATAATTGATCACATGATGTGGCATGCACACACTATTTGAATGGCAATGCCCATCAATTTCCGGAGGCCCCATCCCTTCAAATGTTTTACTGGGGGGCAAAGACCCATCGGCCCCTAGGAGTTGGCTCCTAGGATTCCTGTGTAGAAATATGGCTCCTTTTAAAATTATGCAAGTGCTCCTGTCCAGGTCTCTCAGATCATGGGACATTTCAGGCAAGGGAAGTGCCCTTCCCTCAGTGGAACCTCGGTTTACGAACACCTCAGTTTATGAACTTTTGGTTTATGAACGCCGCGGACCCATGTGGAACGGATTAATTCACTTTCCATTACTTTCAATGGGAAAGTTCGCTTCAGTTTATGAACGCTTCAGTTTATGAACAGACTTCCGGAACCAATTACACCCATGCTTCGGGTTAAGTACACTTCAGGTTGAGTACTCCGCGGACCCATCTGGAACGGATTAATCCACTTTCCATTACTTTCAATGGGAAAGTTCGCTTCAGTTTATGAACGCTTCAGTTTAAGTACTCCGCGGACCATCTGGAACAGATTAATCCACTTTCCATTACTTTCAATGGGAAAGTCCGCTTCAGTTTATGAACAGACTTCCGGAACCAATTGTGTTCATAAACCGAGGTACCACTGTACTATAAGGCCTCCCACTGCTGTGCTGTAAAGCATGCAAGGGCACTGGTTCTGGCTCATAGCTCTCAACCTGAATTTTAATTGTCTGCTCTCCTGACCACCATCATACTAGGGGTTCACACAAACTCTCTAGATACAAGTGCCATTTAAGTTGTCTTTCGTCCTAATGAAGTGAGAAAGTTAAAGTAAATATTTACCACCAGACTTGGTAGATGTATAGCTGAGCCTTCCTAATGTAGATTTTTATCAAAATATATTGGTCAAGTATAGGTAAATGTTTCTCCTAATCAAGTTTGATTAAACTGCTATCAGATGCATCTGTTCCCTTGGGCACATCACAACCTTGTTATCTCAAATTCTCTTCCAACACAGTTTTTATTAGCTTTTCCTAATCCCCAAATAATTACTCCATACAAGGGCTATTTGTAGAGACAATATTGTCTTAGGAAAAGGGATTCACAGGATATTACAAGCCCTATTAAATTCTTTAGTTCTGTTAATGCACTACTTTTTGCAGAGTGACCTTCATCTTATACATGGTAATCTATCTGGATTGTTGGATTTTGGGTTAGATGGGTTTTATGTATGCTTGCTGAGTTCATGGTTTGCATGCATAAGGTTCCAGGTTCAACTTCTTTTTTATCATCATCATCATCAAAAAGTAATAATAACAAATGATCTCAGGTATCAAGGCTGGAAGGCATGTTCTTATTACATTGGGTTGTCATTACCAATTGATGGAGTCTGTATAAGACAACATTGTATAGTCATATATTCAGTCTTGCACATTTGGACTGAAAACATTCATATGGGCTGCTATAAAGCTCTGGCAGCTAAATAACAGGCAAGTGATCTTTTGTTGCAATGACTGAGATAGATAGATACAGTCATACCTCGGTTTAAGTACGCTTTGGTTTGAGTACTTTCAGTTTAAGTACTCCATGGACCCGTCTGGAATGGGTTAATCCACTTTCCATTACTTTCAATGGGAAAGTTCGCTTCAGGTTAAGTACAGACCTCCGGAACCAATTGTGTACTTAAACGGAGGTACCACTGTATTTGCAATCTGCGTGCAAAACACAAACATGTATGAATGCAACTAAGCAGATAAAATTGCCAAATTAAATTTAAAATTATACAAATTATAATAGGGAATTTCATAAGGCCCTTACTTTAATGGCAACCACTTTTTTTTAAAAAAATAAATAAATGCATCCTTTGCTATCATTAGCTTATCTTGGTTTGCAAGGAGAAAAGTCATGTAATAATCCGCCAATCACCATGAATGAGATAATAATGATGGTGGTGGGGTGATTAACTCTGTACACAAATCTCCATAAAAAATAGCAAAATAGAAATACATGAGCCAGTATTACTGTTTCTACATGGCCATGCACAATTTCTTAAAATGATCTATACTGCCTCTACGCTGCCTAAACCCTTCTTGTTCATCATTCAAAATAGTTTTCTCTTCTAACAAGTCATGCAGGTTGTTGTGAAGATTCTTTGACTCCTCTGCTCTTGGTTTTCTTGGAAGGAGCAACTTCACCAATTAAGCAAGCAGGGGGGAAAAGAAGCTTTTCTGAGAACTACTGTAGTGTAGTTGCTTAGTGACTTATGAGCTGGGAAATCCCCATTCCTAATTCCACCTAAGCCAGCGACTCACTAGGTTAGTCGTGTGTATGGCAAAAAATGACAGAATTTTATGACACCTTTAAAGAATAGTGAATTTATTCCAGCTTAATCTTTTGTGGGCCAGAGCTCACATTGACAGGTGCATAGGTGTCACATAAATGAGTAGATACCTATCTTTTGAGCAAAGAGAGAATAATGAAGGAAGACAGACAGACAGACAGACAGACAGACAGACAGACATGTCTAAGGTGAAGCTTTGCAATGAGTAGCATTAGGTCAATGCACTGGCTGTGCAGAGCAAGACCCAGTCAGATAAATGCAAGATACACCACTGTTCTGAGTCTCCCTGCTTCTGCAATATGGGGGTGACAAAACCGGTCCACTTTACAAAGCTGTTTCAAGTTTGAGATATTGCACATGCAACGCTTCGGATGTGCTATGTAAATGATAAAAGGTAAAGGGACCCCTGACCATTAGGTCCAGTCGTGACTGACTCTGGGGTTGCGCGCTCATCTCGCATTATTGGCCGAGGGAGCCGGCGTACAGCTTCCAGGTCATGTGGCCAGCATGACAAAGCCGCTTCTTGCGAACCAGAGCAGCACATGGAAACGCCGTTTACCTTCCCGCTGTTGCAGTACCTATTTATCTACTTGCACTTTGACATGCTTTCTTACTGCTAGGTTGGCAGGAGCTGGGACCAAGCAATGGGAGCTCACCCCGTTGCAGGGATTCGAACCGCTGACCTTCTGATCAGCAAGCCCTAGGCTCAGTGGTTTAGCCCACAGCGCCACCTGTGCCCCCATGTAAATGATGTAATAAATCATGTAAATGATAAGCATTGTTAATTTTGTGTGACAATAATGGAATATGTTGTCCCCCCCCCCCTGTATTTGACTCATTTATATACCCCTTTATAGTTTTAAAAACCCACTCGAAAGTGGTTTACAACCTACTTTAAAACATTAAACGGAGCATTACAAAGCATCAGAATAAAATAATGCAAATGAAGGTCAAGTACAAAGTAGCACTTTAAGTAGCAAATGAATGCACTTGGAAATGAACCAAGTGATGGCACCCATGCCTCTAGCTGCCTCACACCTGACATCATAAAAGGTGCCAGAGGTGGTACAGGTGGCCATGGTTTGGGAGAAAGGGACTTGCCGGCCAAATTAGGATCCTTACTGGGGCTAATTAGGCCCATCGGCTGGAGGTTTCTCATACCTGCTTTGCATTGTAATTTATGCTGAAATTGTATACCTGAAATAATAATAATAATAATAATAATAATAATAATAATAATAATATAGTTGCTTGTTTATCCTGTGGAAGCATGGCCCCGAACATACTGAACTGCCCTCAGTGACAGACCAGATCATTACTCACATATAGTAGGGGAGCTCATTGATATTGTGCATCATGGATATCCATCTTCTGTTTTTATTTCGCCCGGTGATTTATTAAAACAACTAGGCAGATAGGAGGCATGGGGTGGCTGAAAGCATAATTTACTCCCTTGAACTATAACAACGGTGTATCATGAATTCTGTCATCTTGCCAGTATAGTAATTTTGGATCTTGGGCTTGTTAAAAATAAACATGAAGGAAGGTGAAGCTCAGTGAGGTCATTTAGCTGCAGTTGGTTTATCTACTCTTAGTACAAAGCATGGTATTTTGTTTTGCTTTTTAATTGCAGGGAACTGACACCTATTTTTTATGAGAAGAGGGGGGGAGCTGTTATTACAGAGAAATAGATCATAACTGACTTGTTCTCCAACTTGTGTTCCCAAAGGGGTGTTGATGGGGGTTTCCTCCCCTCCCAAAGAAGGAAGCTTAAATTGCTTAAGGGACTACTTAGCTGCCACTGGTGCAATTAGATTAATGTAGACAGGATTTTGATTTATTTCTAGAGATGGTTTTGTTTTTCCTAGGTCAGTAATTCTGGTTTGGTGAAGTGAAATCAAATGTTGTGTTAAATGTATTCTTGCTGCTTCTTTCCCCCCTTCTTTCAGCATTCTTCTATTTCCTTTTGAGGGGGGAGGGAGGAAGTGTCATATGCAGGGAGATACTGTAAGAAAATGTAATATCAGTGCAAATAATTAATAAGCAGACTGTTGAATAAATGATGAAAATCACCCATTAGGAGAATCGACATCGCCTTGCTTCTTCAAACTTATCATTTAAGATACACATAGATCTAAAAAGAATGGTAACATTCATTCCATAACTGTACTAACAACAAAACAGGCTAAGGATAATGGTTCTCCATTCAGATTTGTGAGCATTGCCATCCTTACTCTTAAATCCATTTTGTGCAGAAATTGAGCCCTCCCTCTATATAAAAGTTCTTATTTCTCAGGAACACATTATGTTTATACCATTTATATACGGTATTTTCCTTTTTATATAAGGACCTAAAGGTTATACGCAGGGAGTTATCCAATCTCAGGAGTAGTGATTTGCCAAAGACGACACAGTGAACCTCATAGCTGAGCAAGGATATGTACAGCATATGGGTTTCTGAAGCTCAACCCTCTAACTCAGGTTTGCACAGTTTCTGATCCACACTAGCCATGTGTTATGGTCTGGCACAAAAACAAAAAGGAGAAATACAAGCTGAGAATGAGAACTTTTAACAAATTTTTTTTGGGGGATGCAGAAATGTGATAAACAAGTTGAAAAAATTAAAACAGAAACATGAGAGAAGCTGAAATTGACATGTTTGTCCAGCTACGTGTATGCAAAGTTGGCAATCCTCTTTGCACAGAATTTGGGGTTTGCTCTATGGTCCTGTAACTGATACAGACTTCAAAAAAAGACACTTTGTAGTGGTGGATTGCCCAAAGTATCTTGTCTTTTTAACAAGCAAAGAAAACAGCATCCAGGCCCTTGTGGTATTAGAAAACTAGAGTATAAGAAAAATAAGTACTGTACAGGGAACCCCTGTTTTGTGCGTGTTCTAAGAAAGCACGACCGTGCATGCACGGGCCATTTTTGGACCAGGAAGAGGGTGGCATGGAGCAGAACGGTGAGGTGAGGTCATGCGGGGTGGAATGGAGCATATGGGGTGGATTGGGCTCTACCAATGAGCTTAATGACCCAAAATGCGACTCCCATGCAAATCGGGGTTTGCCTGTAAATGCTTCTTTGCCTGTGCTCCATGGGTTCTAATTGCTTCATTACAACCAAACAACATTCCTGCCTTTTTCTTCCTGCCACTGCAGAAAATTATTACCACACCAATAATCTATATTTCATTTTAAAAACTTTTCAAGAAGAAAACCATGTTCCAAACAAAGCATCTAAATTCTGAACACTTCTGCAAATGCTATGTATTTGCCCCCATTTCTTCTGCTTATAAAAACAGTTAAAGTTGAAAACATTATGTCATCCGGTGATCTCAGGATTGCCAGGTGATCTGCTTTATACATAGGGATATATTTGTCCACATAGCAAATGATAGATATGTGGGTATAGTGAACTATAATTTAGAAATACAAACTTAGTCTGCCTCTGGAGTTCATAAGCATTTTAATAAAACTTTCTCTGTGTTGATGATGTCAGCAGAACCTTGCTATTGAATTATGGATTAGATATTTAATCATGATCCCTCCATTACTCTACCATGTTCTTTCCCACTTTTGCTCTCTCCTGAAAAATTGACAGCCTAAAATTTGATATACATTGGAAATGAACAGACACCTGATAAATAAAATTGTATTGTTCTCCTTCATACATGGTAGTAAGAACAAACAAACACAGAAGATGTTGTTGGCATTATTTTAGAAGCAGAAGCTAAGGGGTGGAGAGGTCTCAAAAGCAAACACACTGTACTGCTCTAATGGATTTTGGAGGTGGAGATTGTGAAGCTTCTGCCACCAATTGCTAAGTCCCTGTTATTGAGGGAAGTAAAGGTTCCACAGAGCCTAGGGCTTGCCAATCAGAAGGTTGGCAGTTTGAATCCCCGCAATGGGATGAGCTCCCGTTGCTCAGTCCCAGCTCCCAGTCCTAGCAGTTCGAAAGCACGTCAAAGTGCAAGTACAGTGGTATCTCGGTTTACAAACACAATTGGTTCCGGAAGTCTGTACTTAACCTGAAGTGTACTTAGCCTGAAGCGAACTTTCCCATTGAAAGTAATGGAAAGTTGATGAATCCATTCCAGACAGGTCCACGGAGTACTTAAACTGAAAATACTCAAACCGAGGCGTACTTAAACCGAGGTATAACTGTAGATAAATAGGTACCACTCTGGAGGGAAGGTAAACGGCGTTTCCGTGGTTTCCAGTAAAGCGAGATGAGCGCCGCAACCCCAGAGTCGTCCGCAACTGGACCTAATGGTCAGGGGTCCCTTTACCCTTTACCTTTAAAGGTTAATTTGACACTGAGACTAAAATCTCACATACTGTACAGTATGTGCAACAGAGGCAGGCTGTATGACATAGTCTCCAACATTTCTCTGATGAAAATAGGGACGTCCTATTCATAATAATTTTAGAACTGGAGAAATCGAGAGATACATAGCCGCCCCGGCACCTTACCTCTCCTTTCTCCTGTCAAAAAACACAAGAAGGGCTTTTCCACTTGCCAGAAGCGCGGCATTGCCCACGCCTGTGCTGGAGGGGCTTTACAAAAAAATCCCATATGCCCAAAGACTCTGCGTATGCCCATTAGGGGAAATAGGAAGCCCTGAGCATTTGTTCTTCAGATGCCCTCTATATGAAGAAGCTCAAAGGGAGATCCTGGATCCCATACTGGTGAGCTTAGCAAGCCTCCCGGAAAAGCAATTATACAACCTGCTCTTGCTAGGCAAAGACCTGAAAATAACCAGGGCGGTCGCCAGATTCTGTGCCCAAATATGCAGACACAGACTTTCTTCCCAGCCCGTCTGATTTTTTTCCTCAATGGCTCCCCGAGCGAGCTAGGCTCAGCTTTCTGCAGCCACTATTTTAAGGGATAAACTTTTAGCATTGTTATATAATTAATAATTTTCTTTCAAATCTTGTTCAAAGCGACTTTTATACGTTATGCTCCTGGAAACTGTTTTTTCAAAGGGATCCATTTTACCTTTATTTTATTTTACTTTTAATTAATAATAAATAAACAAACATAATAATTTTATTATTTATATCCCGTTTCAATTTCGAACGATAGCTGTGCTTCAGTTTGCATGTTGGTTTGAGAAGTGCCAATTAGGTAACTTCACATGAAAGTGCAAACAAAACTGCATCTCCCCCCTCCCATCCCTACCTACATGTGAGTATGCCTTCCTATGGTTGCATTATGACTAGCTAACCGAAGTAGTATCTGCACTTATGGAGCTGGTCTTATGTGACAACATTAAAAACACAAAATTAAAATAGCAAAATATGACCCTTAAAAAATAAAATATCAGATGCCAGACTAAATTATCTCACATTAACTTAACCCTGTGCGATTGGCCCTCCCTTGCCTGTGGAAGAAAAGTATATGAAGAATCATACTTGGACAGCCTCAGAATATATCAGGGAGGCAGATCAGCATCCCTGTGGAGAAACAGAGTTTCCTTGGACCTAGCTATCAAACCTGCCACATCAGAGATGGAAAGAAGAGATGTGTTGAGGTCGTAGAGGTCTTCTACAGTTGACTTGGAGAATCCTACAAGGGGAAATCAGACAGTTTCTGCATCATTTATCATTAGCCTACCATATAACCCTGTAAGCCATTATTGATTGACCACAACTATCCTCTATCCTTGCCATAAGCTCTTAAATTCTGATATACTGTAATTATATTTAATTCTGATTAGTTTATTTTAACACAAATATAGCAAAATAAATTTAAGCAGTTGGATACTGCTGTTAGATTATGATAATACTGTATCCTTATACAAAGGTGCAATAAATGACAGGTTGGAGGAAAGGATTGACATTCAGTTTAAAACACCATTACTTCAATAGTGATTCCAAGACTGCCTTTATTAGCCACCACTGCGAATGGTATATATATTTTACTAACCATTACATTAGGCAGTTAAATAATGACTATGTGTATAATCAACAATTAGAGTCCATTGAATGCCTACAGACAATAGCATAAAGGTCTTAGAAAAATGATTAAAAATGAGGCAAAACATACCATTTAAATCGTAGCAGGAAGACTAACTAGACAAAAAGGGATAATGATTGCAGTTGATTAGTATAGCAGAAAGAGCACTTAGGAAGTTCACATTAGGACCCTGGTAATTGAAAGTATTTAAAAATAACTGCAGTCTCTATTTTTCATTGATTAAAAAGGTCACTGGCAAACCAAGGTATTGCACTCATTTTGCATTCAAGTCTACTGGGACAAACATAGAGATGGTGCACATCGTCCTCTTACTCTAAGAAATTCCTGTTACTGTGAAACAGAGCCAAACTGTGATATTAAGGGCAAAATACATTGTGGCTCAGTTTTTCCACAAGCTCCAAGTTTATATTTAGCTGTTTATTTACTAAGGACTAGTTCATACTGTCAGAATTCTCCAAACAGGGCTGTAGGGAGTTATTTTTGTGATCACAGCTGCACTCCCCCCCCACCCCCGCAGCAGCTGTAATTATATAGCCCTTGCATATTTAGCCCAGTTGGTACTAGCCTCAATTTGTTGCATGTAGTTTAGCTTTCACATATTATTACAGCTTATCGTGCATTTTGGATAGATATGTTCCAATGATATTAATAGTCTAATGTTCTAAAGATTTTAATAGCGGGACGCGGTTGGCGTTGTGTTCTAAACCACTGAGCCTCGTGGGCTTGCTGATCAGAAGGTTGGCGGTTCAAATCTGCCCCACAGGGTGAACTCCCATTCCTCTCGCCCAGCTTCTGCCAACCTAGCAGTTCAAAAGCACACCAGAGCTAGTAGATAAATAGGTACCACTGCAATGGGAAGGTAAATGGCATTTCCATGCACTGACTTCCAGTATGTTGCAGGCTCCAACATACATTAACATATCCTCTAACATTTCTCTGATGAAAATAGAGATGTCCTAAATAACAACAATAAATAAATAATTTATACCCCACTCTTCTGATTGGGTTGCCCCAGCCACTTTGGGTGGCTTCCAACATATATAAAAACATTTAAAAAACCATTTTAAAAAGTTCCCTATACAGGTCTGTCTTCAGATATCTCGTAAAGATTGTATAGTTACTTATCTCCTTGGCTCAGGGGTCACATGACTGCATACCCTCCAACATTTCTCCAATGAAAATAGGGACGTCCTAAGGAAAAGTGGAACATTCTGGGATCAAATCAGAAACCGGGATGGCTTCTGTAAATCCAGGACTGCACTTGTAGGGTCTGCATTAAAATTCTGAAACTGTGAAGCAACCTGTTCCCTTTGGGTCAGGCTAGTAGTTCATCCAACCTGGTACTGTACCTGACTATGGCTGATTCCAGGTGCTTTCGAAGAGCTGCAGAGCACCCAATTCCTTGTTTGTCAAAATTTGCCCACCTTCATTTGAAAAAATATATTCCTTTGCTACTAATCCATTTGTCTAGTCCTTCCCAGTAATAGCTTTGCTACCGCAGCTTTACTCGTATGAAATTTCACCACTCATCCATGCAGTGTATGGATGACTGAATTCCTCTCAACTATTCAATAACAGGTAATCAGTTATAAGTATTATTTGATAACTTTTTAAATTTAAAACCCCCCAATAATTCTCCCTGACTTATATGCAGTGCTATCTATCTATCTATCTATCTATCTATCTATCTATCTATCTATCTATCATCTATCTATCTATCTATCATCTACACACACACACACAAACCCACATATGCAAACACAATATTTTTGCTGGGGGGTCCTTAAGGGTACCCAGTACCGACATTCCCCTCCCCCCATGTTTAAAGTGTGACACTTACTGTGACAACCTCTTGGTGAGTAACAGCACCATTCCCCCCCCTAAAAAACAAACAAACCGAAAGCACTATATCTAGCTATAGCTATAGCCATATATCAATACATATTATGGGCTGAAGTCTACATTGCGCTATTACAAATGTTCCATCTGTATAAGCATATCAGCTTGCCAGAGAGAACAGTGTTGCCTCCCCTGCATGCTGTTTTGGGGGTTCTACTGACCCTCCGCCCTGCCAATTTAATTGCACCAGCAGAAGTGTTTGCATGGGCTTCCGCCAGCACGACTCATTGGTCAAATCCCTCCCACTGTATTTATGTTTTCGGAGCCAAAAACTGATTCAGAACATTTGGGAAATGCAGAAGCCAATGGATAATGAAGTCCAAATCTGTACATTAGTCTAGGAGGAGGCGCAAATCAGATCCATTCATATCAGAAATGATGGCAGCTGAATTCCTCAAGCATCCAACCTAGAATATGTGATGTGCAACTGTGGACATTTTATTGTTTTGTTCTTGCTGCTTTTATTGGTAATAAAAATAAAACGCACGCAAACACAAATCCTAAATTCTATGCACATTTACAGAGTAGGCACTTGTAATAAAAACAAATAAGTATGCAAAATGTCTCTTAATCATAGTCCTGGTGGCTAAAGACTCTTTCCTGTTCTCACTTTTACAAAACAAGAGCAAACAGGAGTATGATTATTTTATTAGGGAGGACATAAATAAGGCAAGGGGGGAAAATTTAATATATGGTTAGTGACACCAGCAAATGTGGAGGTGGATAAAACTGGACATAGGGAGCCATGATTTAAATATAACAGTAAATCTGACTTACTTTAAATATGTTGAATTAGGAAATTCATGAATAAATACTTGGCAATAACCAGAATTATCTGACTAGAAATTGACCTACTTAGCATGCAATACGCCTGTGAATCCCCTAGTTAATAGCACACTAACCTAGCCTAGTGGTGCTCTAGCTTACAGTGCACTAATTTGCATGCAAATGTTAAATTATTAGGCTGTTTTCGCACAAAAGATTAGATGCGGTCAATTTTGTTCAAAGATGAGGAGAGGCAGGCATGTGGAAAAAGCCAGCAATAAGAAGATTCTTCTGTTGATGGCTCAGGTGGGGCTCCCAGAAAGAAAATCATGCCATCATGTTGTCATCATATCAAAGGCTTCAGTGTTGCTCCTATAAATAGTGCTGGTAGTGAATGCACATTTCATTACAGGAAAGCATGAAAAGCGCATTGGCACGGGTATAGTGAAATAGCCTGTGAAGCACACAGATTCTTTTTTCTCTTGGAGCTCAGCAAAATCTCCATTGGAAACAAGCAGATACACACTGACACAAATATGCCTTTTAATATGGCCGTCCTTTGCATATGGTCAATTTCCTGCCTTGAAGCAGCACGGTTACTCTGCAAACCTGAGTCCAGATTTCACTACGACAACATTTCGCATTGTTGCTGTTCATTTGTTAATATTATTTTTATTGTTAGCATCGTTGTTGTTCGTATTAAGTTGGCACATGTTGAACTGCAGTGGGAGTTTCTTGCCAGTAAATTGTCTAAACTCTCTTTCTGCCTCTCCATAAGCAAATAGTTTGCAAGTTTATGCTCTTCTTCATTTTTAATAGAGGGTTTCAGGATTCAGAGTGCCAGTATGGTTATATTTATAGTACTGGAAATGGACCTTTTGGAATTAGATTTGATTCCTTGCTTGAGCCATACAGGTTATTATTGTTGTTAATAATGGTTATATATATATATATATATATATATATATAATCAGCTTCACCTATCACATGTACCATGTACTCTCCCTGGACGTCCTGGAGGAATAAACTAATTTTACTAGTCTTTACTTCTGAGCTGGACATGTTTCCATTCCCTAAACTCCGTATTAAAATGTTAGCAGGTTTCTTTTTAAGAAAATATCACAATTCCATTCATGTCTTAGATGTAAGGCTGGTTTTGCTTCATTCTGGTTTCAGCTGAGACAGCAATTAATTCTTTAATAGAACAAATTCATATGTTTTGATCCTTCCAAAGGGGATGTTTTCTTCTTATCAATGCACATGAATGGGAGGGGGGAATACACAGTGGAACATATGTAAGACTTAGGTACATTAATATGTTGAAGTCTTATCTGTCTGTATACCATAAATATATACAACAAAAGTGGGGAACCTCATGCTGTGGGAGGGTGATGTAGCCCCCAGACCTCTCAGATTAACCCTTTGAACTCTGACCAGGTCATTTGCCCTCCCCAAGTTATGCCCTTCACAGGTCCTGCTCCATGCCCTCCTTGATGTTATTTCCCGGCTAGAAAGTGACCTTGAACTGTGTCCTTCCCTGGTTGGAGATATGTGTGCCAACAGAAACCACCTTGCATAGTTGGAATATAGTCTACCATAAGAGCTGTGTAACTGACTGTTCCATCCTGTTTTGCTTTTGGCTCCATCAGTCACTTGCCTCTGGCCTCTGGAAGGTTCTCCAAAAGGCAATGGGGCAGTCAGGCTGAAATATGCTCCCCATCCTTGATATACAGTAAAATACACAGGCCATTTGGAAATAGGTACAAATGAATGTGGTGCTATTCTGGTGCTGGTTTTCTTTTAGGTGATATAAAAAGCTGAATACTTTGACCCAGATTTTTTTTAAATCATTTTTGAGTGATGGGTTGAAAATAGCCCCCAAATATGGCAACAATCTTTGTGGGGTGGCTTAATGCAGTTAATTTTCCATTGTGGGGGCTACCATGAGACAGCAGGCGGCATTCTGCATTCTGCAGAGCTGTGATTAGAACACCCTGGTGGCAGAATGGCCCAATGGGAATGGTGACACTTGAAGTGCTAGCAAAACTCCTGTACTCATTAAAAGAAATGGGTGAAGTCGGAAGCCTTATGCTGCCTCATCTTAAGTAATGATAAGTCCCTCCAAATGTAATAGCATTTGGCTAATACCCTCAAAGTCACAAACTTGCCTCCCTTTTATGGAGAACAGCTGGCCTCACAGCTGGGCTCTAAGGTGGAATCAACAGATGGGCTCTAAGGTGGAACCAGGCAGAGGGCCTTCTCGGTAGTGGCACCCACCCTGTGGAATGCCCTCCCACCAGAGGCCAAAGAGAACAACAATTATCAGACCTTTAGAAGGCATCTCAAGGCAGCCCTGTTTAGGGAAGCTTTTAATGTTTGATGGATTTCTGTATTTTAATATTTTGTTGGAAGCCGCCCAGAGTAGCTGGGGGAACCCGGCCAGATGGGTGGGGTATAAATAATGAATTATTATTATTATTATTATTATTATTATTATAAAAACTGTTCTGAAAATGCTTTTTTTGCGTTTTTAAAAATACATTGAATTTTCCATAAGAATGACCATTGCCATCTAGTGTCTCATTGTATATTGCACCTAAAACACACTTAAAATGTTATATTTGCAGCTGTATAGCTGAGTCCTAATTGCCAGGCTGTTGCCACCCAGAAAAGACCAGCTGCACAAAGAGCCAAACTCTGCTGGTGTTTTTACTTCTTTTCTTATTCCCCTGCATTATTATTTTGGGATTTTCCCATGATAAGCAACGGTCATAAGCGAAAGTGTTCAGAGGATTTATATGCATGTTTCTTCAGTAAGCAAACACTAATCACATTCTGTCTAGGTTATGATATTATTTTGTATTGGATTCCTTGCAATAGCACTAAATGAATAACAATGGTTTTGCTGGGAGGCAACCTTGAGACTGACATTCACTGTCTTTTTGCGTATTTTATTTTAGTCTGATTTCGTTGTATTTCTTTGACATGTCTAATTGCTAAGACTCAGAACAGATTAAACGCAAAGCATAAAGTATCTATTAAGATGTGGTGCAAACATAACATCTGCGTACCCATTCTTTGTTCTGATCTTCCAAATGATGCACATGTTTTTTATTTTATTTTATTTATTATTTGATTCCATTTATGAATTGCTTCTCCTAAAATACCTCAAAAATATTTTATAGAGAAAACTCAACAATTTAAAAACAATCCCATATGTAAAACCAATTAAAACCATGTCACATGTAAAACCCATTTTGAAATCCAGTACAGATAAAGATTGCCACTCAAAAGGCTTGCTGAGAAAAGAAAGACTTAAGCAGCTACCAAAAAGGCAGTAGAGGTGCCTGTCTGATATGTGATTTGAGCCGAATTTATATGTATAGTTGAGTTTCTGTCTTCCAAAAGGTGGCTACATTTAGATCAGTTTCTAAGGATTGCTATGTGTATTATGATACACATCAATAAACTACTGGTAGATACTTCTTTCTAGACTCCATATGGCTGCAATAACATATTTCACATACTTATGTATGTAGGATAGTTTAGATATAGCACCAAACCATGGTTTGATACTATGTGAACACGTCTTATGACGATATACTCCCTCTTATGTCCTGCGGTTTCTTTCCTTAGTTCTAGACTCCTGGAAAATCATAATTACTTGTTTCCCCACCCCCAGAACCATGTTCTCCTAATGGTAAGCCAAAATCAGAAACCAATATGGCTTACTGTGAATTAGCAGAGTGCTGGTGTATCTTGTTCAGATCCGATCCTCTCTGCTCCCCCCTTTGCTGAACTAGGACATGTGGACCAGTGTCATGGTGTACTTCAAAGAAAACCTTGACAGGAACCCAAGATTTAATCTTGACTTCCCCTTGTGGTTTGCTTGGATGGAAACTAACCATGAGCACTGGTTCACACATAACACTAAATCAATGCTGTGGTTTATTTCCTCCTAGTTTGGCTAAGGAAGGAGCATTGCGGGAATGATTTGAGCAGAATGCCCCATTATGCTGCTCATTCACAATAAACTATAGTTTGCTTTAGACTATGGACTCAGCTAGACTGGTAAAGAGAAAGCATTTTATATGCATTGTATATGCGATATAATTGTTATAAAAATAACATTTATATATAAATGTTATATATAAATGTTATAAAAGCGACCTTTTAACATCACAGTAATCCAAGTTTATGCACCAACTACTGGTGCTGAAGAAACTGAAATCGACCAATTTTATGAAGACTTACAACACCTTCTAGAAATGACACCAAAGAAGGATGTTCTTCTCATTATAGAGGATTGGAATGCTAAAGTAGGGAGTCAAGAGATAAAAGGAACAAAGTTTGGCCTTGGAGATAAAAATGAAGCAGGGCAAAGGCTAATAGAGTTCTGTTAAGAGAACAAGTTGGTCATACAAACACTCTTTTCCAACAACACAAGAGACGACTCAACACATGGACATCACCAGATGGGCAGCATTGAAATCAGATTGATTATTCTCTGCAGCCAAAGATGGAAAAGCTCTATACAGTCCGCAAAAACAAGACCTGGAGCTGACTGTGACTCAGATCATCAGCTTCTTATAGCAAAATTCCAACTTAAACTGAAGAAAGTAGGAAAAACCACTGGGCCAGTAAGACACGTTCTAAATCAAATCCCTTATGAATATACAGTGGAAGTGAGGAACAGGTTTAAGGATTTTGATTTGGGGGACAGAGTGCCTGAAGAACTATGGATGGAGGCTCGTAACATTATACAGGAGGCAGCAACAAAAACCATCCCAATGAAAAGGAAATGCAAGAAAGCAAAGTGGCTGTCCAATGAGACCTTACAAATAGCGGGGGAGAGGAGGCAAGCAAAATGTGAGGGAGATAGTGAAAGATACAGGAAATTGAATGCAGATTTCCAAAAAAAATAGCAAAGAGAGACTAGAGGGCCTTATTAAACGAGCAGTGCAAAGAAAAAGAGGAAAACAACAGAATGGGAAAAACCAGAGATCTGTTCAAGAAAACTGGAGATATGAAAGGAACATTTTGTACAAAGATTACCATAATAAAGGACAAAAGTGGAAAGGACCCAACAGAAGCAGAAGACATCAAGATGAGGTGGCAAGAATACACAGAGGAATTATACCAGAAAGATATGGAGGTCTCATACACCCTAGGTAGTGTGGTTGCTGACCTTGAGCCAGACATCCTGGAGAGTGAAGTCAAATGTGCCTTAGAAAGGACTGCTAATAACAATGCCAGTGGAAGTGATGTTATTCCAGCTGAACTATTAAATTTTTTAAAAGATGATGCTGTTAAGGTACTACACTCAATATGCCAGCAAGTTTAGAAAACTCAGTAGTGGCCAGAGGATTGGAGAAGATCAGTCTACATCCCAATCCCAAAGAAGGGCAGTGGCAAAGAATGCTCCAACTACCGCACAATTGCGCTCATTTCACACGCTAGCAAGGTTGTGCTTAAAATTCTACAAGGCAGGCTTAAGCAGTATGTGGAGCAAGAACTCCCAGAAGTGAAAGCTGGATTTCGAAGGGGCAGAGGAACCAGAGACCAAATTGCAAACATGTGTGTGTTGGATTATGGAGAAAGCTAGAGAGTTCCAGAAAAACATCTACTTTCGCTTCATTGACTACCCAAAAGCATTTGACTGTGTCGACTACAGCAAACTATGGCAAGTTCTTAAAGAAATGGGAGTGCCTGATCACCTCATCTGTCTCCTGAGAAATCTCTATGTGGGACAAGAAGCTACAGTTAGAACTGAATATGGAATAACTGATTGGTTCAAAATTGGGAAAGGAGTATGACAAGGCTGTATATTGTCTCCCTGCTTATTTAACTTAAATGCAGAATTCATCATGTGAAAGGCTGGACTGGATGAATCCCAAACCGGAAGTAAGATTGCTGGAAGAAATATCAAGGCTTTGAGGGAGGACACGATAAATAAAGAAAGAACCTCACATTCTAATCTGAGCTGCAGTTGGTAATGCTGATTCCCAGAGTCCCAAATTATGTTTATTCTTCTGAATTAGAGACGCTGCATTTTTTGCTTGCTTGCATGAGCATTCATATATAGTTGACTTCTTAAATAATCAGTTGTCCCCATACATTATTTATTCCTCGATTCCTAAATCTATTCCCATGATACCTACCTGGGTCCCTTGATCTACCAATGCTCTCGGTTTCTGTATCTCAAGTCTCTACAACAACCAAGTAATTCTGCTATTGAATAATTCTAAGTTTTCTTTTAAAGTCCTCTCCTCAAAGATGCCTTACAGTTTGCTTGTGGAAACATTTATTTTTAGTTCATGTAATGCATTTTAGGATTTCCCTTCCTTGTAGCCTGAATGTTTGCTGATAAGACTTTAAAATAAAGCAACAAAATCAAAATAATTATAGTGCTGCATTAAGAAAGGGGTTCATGGCATTCCTCTCTTGGCCTTGGGTATGCTGTATGCTTTATGGATGTTTTTCTTCTTGTTAATGTTCTGTCCAAGGGTGAGTGCCTGCAGTAATTATATATTTTTTTGTGTGCTTTGTTTTGTTTAACTGTCTCCTGCTGCCACTTTGACAATAGGAATGACAGTAGGGAGCAGAAATGAAAGGAACCAATTGAAAGAAGCACTTTGCCACTGTTGTAATTTTGAAATTGACAGCATTTTTTTAGTCCAAAGTCTCATGGAAAATGCAACTTTCCTCTTGGCCTCCTGTTGCTTCCCTAGCAGGGAAAGACATTCTGTGATGTTGAGGAGGCAGTGGGAGGCCAAATGAAAATAATTTCTTCTTCAAAAACGTTGGATTGCAAAAGGAAAGCAGTGATTTTGCTTGCCTCTGGGACAAGTTTTCTGCTTCCCCATTGGGAATAAAAAGTTGGTACATAATTTTAAGGCCTTTGTTGGGGATCAATTTTATTAACTGAATTCATTCCCCCTCTTAAATACTACTGGTTCCATATGGTCTTTGATCACGCAAACTATTATTATTATTATATTAGGACTATTCACATCTTACTGTTTGTTGTGGGTGGGTGGGTGGTAGAATACTAGCGAATTCACTGACAGAGTATAAACATTCAATTTATTTTGACTTATTTTAATCTAACCATTCAATTTGCTGCTCGCCTGGGACAAATAGTGACTGTCCTTGGTTGAGATCTACCTAAGTCGCTTCAAGCTGTGAACACAACCAGTGTCATGTTGCAGTGTGTTTAGCAGAGCCATAGTATGGGGGCTCAGCATGCTTGTTCAAGCAATAGCAAACCAGTAATACTAAAACAGGGAGAATGAGAAAATGCATATGATGTGAGAGAGAAAGGGGGGGGGGTCTTTCTCAGTATTCTATTGCCCTTGCTAGAATCTTTGCAAAACACAAAAGACATTGTGTTTGCCTCATCAACTGCCAAAGCTCCTGTCTCTTCACTTCATAATGTCTTGTTGTGCCCTTAGGCAGGCTCATGGAATCCCTGAGGCAGACCCCTTCTGACCCTCATCTGTATAGGCCTTCTCTGCTTTCGTGTCACTGAATGATTTCCCCAAAGACTGAGACACAACAAGGTCTCATTTAAAATCAGTAAGACACCTGAGTTCACGATCAAGGTGGAAACTCCCCTTGAACAATGCTTAAACAACTTATTTCTATTTACATAAAAATGTATAGACCACTTCTTCATAAAACTATACAACTGGTGAGCAAAATATACAAATAGTGGTACCTCGTTTTACGAACAGCCCTGTTAATGAACTATTCGGTTTGCGAACTCCTCAAAACTATTCCGGCTTGCAAACTTCACCTTGGTCTACAAAAGGAAGCCAAATGGTAGAAGGGCACCAGCGGCAGGAGGCCTCATTAGGGAAAGCGCACCTCGTTTTAAGAACAGGTTTGGTTTAAGAACAGACTTCAGGAACGGATTAAATTCGTAAACTTAGGTACCACTGTATAGAACAAGTTATGAAGTGAAAGTGCCCTCTTAGAAAACGCTTTCACAGGAAGTTTTGCATCTTTGGGAACAATTAAATTGTTTTAAAGTTGAATTAGAAGTTCTGATTTGAACTTCTCCAGCGTTTTCTCCCCCGGAGTGCCAGGGGCAATAAAGAACTTCCCCAAACTTACACCTTGTTTCTTTTTCTTTCTTTTTTACTGCCTTCCCATTTTTCATGGTCCTGGTAGCAATGGTGCTCCCTGGAGGCCTTGATTTGGTGGGAGCTGTCATTTCTTCTCAGATAGTGGAACGAAGGAACTGCCCTCACTCCAATACGGTTCATCATGAAACTGTGCTCCATAGTTGGAGTGAGGGTCATTTCCTATGTTCAGTCTATTAAATCCTGAGAAATTAAAATGGTAGTTTCCCAAACCTTGGGCAGCATCACCTCCAACTGCAAGCTTGGACTGGAATCAGATGCAGGTCAACACAAAGAAGCAGTTGCCAGTGATGTCAAGGAAACAGCATACAACTCAGCAGCAGTTAGAGCAATAGAGCAGTTGCCAGGACTGAAGATCTCTGCCTTCCACCCCTTCTAGGGCTCCTCCTCTCCCAGATGTTTCCCAAGCAGTCTCAACCTGTTTTTGCCCACCTCTGTCCTCATTATCCTGTGTGTTCTTGGAGTCCAGCGGTCTCTTGACTCCACTCCTCTGCTTCAGCCTCGGAGTCTGAAATGGTGCCTATCACAGGTTCCCCCTGCTCACTAAACTTTGTTACCTCTTCAGTATCCAACACCTCCTCCCCATCTCCCCACTCTGACCTCTCCTCCGTGTCCCACCACCAATCCCCAGGCTTTCAGCCTTCCTCCTCTGGGATTTCCCTTGGGGGTTCCCTGGCTGGCATCTCCCACCACTCCTTGTCGTCCAGCCAGTCCCTGACAGCTCACCACTGATTCTTGCCCCTTTTATGCCTCCAGAAAATAGCTGAAATGAATCCCCCGTTTGCATCCTGAATATGTTGGGAGATAAATTTTGGGGAGTTTCAGCTCAGCCGTAGATTGTCCCATTGTCCAATCATTCTTACAACTGCCCTCAATGTTTAACCAGAACTTGGCCAATTTACAGTGCCATCTCAACCATGCTTACTCAGAAATAATTCTTATTGAATTCAATGGGACTTACTCCCAAGTAAGTACCATTAGGATATATTATGCAAAGTTCCATGTTGTTTTCCTTTTGAACCAAAAATGGTTTCAGCAAGTTCACCAACTAAAAGGATATTGGGGGGGGGGGAGGGACTGCATAACTAGATCCTTTGCAGTCTGGTAATTGTTTTCCACATGCTGCTTTTTACCTGCATGTGGGAAATCCACTTGGTGAACGGCTTGGTGGGTGCCATTTTGAGCACACATCCTCCAGTCACAATCCAGCTGTTGAGGGCAGCTTTTGCTGCTGCTTTTCAGTGAGAGAGAATGGGGGGAAAATACCATTCTGTATGTCGCATCTAGTTTGTCCCTATATTTGAGTCAAGGTCCATCAGGACTTAGCACTGAACCTGGTTGTTGTTGTTGTTTTAAATTATGTGACTTATTCCTTGAAAATGTGAAGCAGGAATAAATAACAGCTCATCTCTAAATGTGTACAGATTTTATTTCTCTCATGACTCATTAACCCACAATCTGTTCAAGCTTTAGCAATGGGGTATTCAGAGGTAAGGGCCTTAGAGTCAGAATTTTCACAACTGTTTTAGAAATCAGCCATCATATTCAGCCTTGTTGTCGTTTAGTCGTGTCCGACTCTTCGTGACCCCATGGACCAGAGCACGCCAGGCACTCCTGTCTTCCACTGCCTCCCGCAGTTTGGTCGAGCTCATGTTTGTAGCTTCGAGAACACTGTCCAGCCATCTCGTCCTCTGTTGTCCCCTTCTTGTGCCCTCCATCTTTCCCAACATCAGGGTCTTTTCCAGGGAGTCTTCTCTTCTCATGAGGTGGCTAAAGTATTGGAGCCTCAGCTTCAGGATCTGAATATCTGTAGGATATTCAGCCTACAGCAACTTAAATTGATTTCCTCTTTTCATTTTCTCCGTTGCAATGGTAAACGGTTGACGTTCGTCAAATTTTTCTTGTGCTACCTTCTTAAACTCTTCTTGTCCTCATGAGCAAGTTCAAATATGTGCAGGATTGAGCCCATCAAACACAGTAGGATTTACCACTCAGAAAGCTTGTATAGGAGCAGGCTGCATGTTCTTTAATTTTCTACATAAGTGGGCTCCAAAGCTAGGGTTATATCTGCACTGCAAATGCTCGTCTATACCACAGGCACTCTAATGAAATTTCCACTTTAATATTAACACACATTTATAGAAACAAAGCAGAATCGAAACATAATTGCTCCTGGCTGTTATGGTGTTTCTAGAAATAATAATATAACTTTATCTTGAAAGTCCTAAATTCAAAATTAAAATTCATCAGTCAGCTCTTTAGAACTAGTGTGAAATTGTTCATCTTTCTTTGCTTCCATTACACTGGAAAACATGTGCTCACTCAGTGTCTCCTGCAGTAGACTTCCACTAAACAATCTCACTGATATTTATCTAAAAGTTTAATCAAATGTAATTTATACAGAGGTCATCGCGGTAATTTTGCCCTCTTGTCTCAATCACAAATTCCGCTTTGTGCTATTAAGAAATAATTCAATCTGCCATTAGTTTAACTCGTAAAAATGATGAAATGCACACCTCAGATATCTACTGTTATTTGCTGAGGCTTGGGTGCAGAGGGAAACCCTTAAAACCAAACAAAACCATCAGAAGAACGAAAAAACAGCACACCTTGATATACACAATTGACTTCCATTTCAAAGTCATGTCTAATATTGTGGGAGGGATGGTATAAAATGGCAGATTGCAAATAAACACAGAAAATAGCCCTTTATTATACCCTTGGTGCTAGGGATTGAGATGTACAGAGGCATTTGAATATAGTAATGCTATTCAAGTACTAATCATGCAAAGTGCTGTAAAAAGCTCTCAACTGGAGTTTACCATGAATGACAATGCTAAACAAAATGAAAGCACTGCTGGGATGATAATCTAAATAACGGGATGGTGTAGTTAAGGTATCACTGTATTTCCACATACAATTATGGGTAATTTTTTGAAATGCAACTCTAATGGAAATTCACCTAAGTTCTGGAATAATCTTCATAAGTATAGTCCTATTGGGTACAAAATTCTCATCCTCTTGAAACCAGTGGGAGTTTAGCAGCATTTTTCTAAAAATAAAAATATGGGAGCAGTGTCAGTTGCAGTGTTCGCTTCCAAACAAACAAGCAAATAAAAATGTTGCACAAAAATATATACACACAAACACAAACGCATGTGCATGCTGCTATCTCAATAGGAAGGAATTTCCCACCATTCTCTTAGTAAGCAGCTGTTAGAAGAACTCTGCTGGGAGGAGCAGTTTGATCTTTGTTGACATCTGGAGACAGGAAGGGCTGCTGCGAGTTCACCTTGAATTTGAAGCAGGTGTCAAGCACCTTCTAAAACGAGTGGATAGGCTATGTTCCTGGGCAGGTCCCAAGGGAATGAGTCTTTGAAGAAGCTAGCTAGGATGGTGGAAAGGCTTAAATCAATGTATGAAAATGTCCACAGCACTTAAGTTAATGGCAGACCTGTTTAATTTTAGCAGGTGGCTTTTTGACACTATTGCATGCGATTAGAGATTCTTTTAAATAACCCTTGGGTAATTATCTGTGGTGGTGAGGTGGTAGCAATGGGAAGGACCACAAGCTCAGTGGTAGAGAGTTTGCGCTGGATGAAGAAGGTCCCAGAAAATTATGCATGCTTTACATTTAGAACACATTCTCCCCCCCCCCCTCCGCAAAAAAAAATGCTAGGAACTGTGATTTGTTAAGGGTGCTGGGAATTGTAGCTTGGTGAGGGATAAACTATACTTCCCTTGATTATTTTTAGGGTGTGTGTGCTTTTAAATCTATGCTATGTATGCTGCCTCACTAATTTATGACCTTGGAGACTGACAAGGAAAGAAAGCTAGATGTATGTTTGTTAAAAGTGCTTTAGGTATGAGGCTGACTTTAGTGGAAGTGGGTTGGACTAGATGCAATGGCAGGAGAGCTGCTAAGCTTACAGGTTTTGGCCTCCAGGACAGAGTTATTTTCTATAACTTTCTTAATTTTAATAATTGGTGACTACTATTCTCTCAAAATTTTCAGGGCTTCTGAATGGTATCTTGCCTACCCTTTGATAGATATGAACAAATTATTAACAGAGATTGTGGCTAGATTTCTGGCTGCAAAAATCTGAACACTAATTAAACACATCAAACTTATAATCTGATTATGTTATTTACTTCCCCCCTTTTAATATACCTTACTCTTAGTGTCCACATTATGTATTGTGTTGTATAGCTTATTTTAGACATCTTTTATATATTCCTGACATCTTATATCACATATGTATTACAGCCTATTTTAATGTATTTAGTACATGTATTTTACATGCATGGTTCTTGGTTTTAATTTGTTGGGTCTATGACCACATAATAAAGAGGTAGATTTGAATAAAATTTTGTTGCATGGTGTGGGGAGGAAGAGAGAGATTTCTAAGTATTCCCCATTAGGTAAAAGATGGGGGAATCAAATGCAATGTGAGTTGATCTTTTTCTAAGGCGTTTGTAGCACCTAGAGGTCATTCTTGACTGCAGTGTTTTGTATTCTCACCATGTCTGCGCTATAAAAATGCTAATTGCCTCCATGAAAACATAGAGTGTGTTTACCGTGCTACTGGATCAGATCCCTTTGAGGTGTGAAAAACGTTATCTCAAGTTTATAATCTGAATGTATGACAGATAGTGTGTGGGCAGTTTATTAGTGCAAAAGACAGGGCAGTGTCATACTATAGAGCCTTCTGCTTAAGGCATGCTATAGTCTTTGCTGATAATATTGTTATACATTAAAGGTTTAAAAACCAGATGATTCACCCTATGCCCTGAGGAGCACTTAGATATAAATAAAAGTATATGCTGCTAAGAAATGTTTTGCCTTTTTTTAAAAAAGAAAAAAGAAAGAAAGAACAGAATTGGAAGTCTGATCTTTTTAAATTTCGAGCTACTCTATTTACCCTGAGTCTCGTCCAGGACAAGGTTTCTTAGTGGATCCTGAGCTAAAAAGACAGTGGTCAATTGAGAAGCCTGTTAGGCTTTTCAAAGTCCCTTATGAGTACAGTTGTAACAAGCAGTTTTGCAATGAGCTCTCCCTGGTTTGAAGCCCTAGGCTCCCTGATCCACAGAACCCCCATTCTCAATAGCTTGTGTCCGCAGAACTTGGTCTCAGCCTCAGGGTTTTTTTTTTTTTTACTTGATACTTCTTTCATTCAACACCATGCCTCTAATTCTCATAGTCTGTCAGCACCCCCATGAAGATTCGAGACAAGGGAGATGGGTGTTATAGTTTATTAAACTATAACAACTATAGGATCTGCAATCAGAATAATTCAACCAAATTAGCAAAAATCAATGAAGTGTGGGAAGTGAGGTGCATTGATGGCAGGGTTTCAACTCCCATCTCCTGAGCCAGCTGCCAGACACATGCTGTGGTCACACAACAGGGCCTGAGAAAACTCTTTCCCCCTCACTGCGTGCTCCTTTGGGATATGAACCTGACATTGCTACCATGGCCCTGTTGGCCAATATTCACCCCAAAGCAAACAGGCCCACTCTGGCTCCGATAGCAAATGCAACCCCACCCCCACCCCCAATACAGGGACAGAACAGAATTTGTTATCTACATGTCTTGAAGCCATACCCATCTATTATGAATGCTCTGCTTCTTAATCTTGAATATATGTTGGTTACAGGTTGCCTAGTGAGAAAGAAACGCTGAATGCTCAGATGTGCTTCCTTTTATTGTTCCTTTCCATATTCCATGACTCAGCCCTGATGTGGAAGACAGTTCCCAGGCCTTAGTCCTGTTGAATACTAGCATTCACTAAAAAGCTCTGGAAAGATTTATGGCAGGCATCCCCAAACTTCGGCCCTCCAGATGTTTTGGACTACAATTCCCATCTTCCCTGACCACTGGTCCTATTAGCTAGGAATCATGGGAGTTGTAGGCCAAAACATCTGGAGGGCCGCAGTTTGGGGATGCCTGATTCATGGACCATTACCTGAATGTAAGGTGAGGCTGTCACATAAGAATATGATATAAATCAGATCACTTCTGGTGATCTGTTGGTGAGAATAAGTAGCCTCAAAACTATTCAGACCCCAGCTTTAATTTCCAAAATAGGTTCTATGGTCTTAGTTCAGTGTCAGGGGATTGCTGCGGCTACTCTCGAGTAAAGACGCTCCAGACCGCACTGTCTTTCAGAGTTTTATTGTGCATATTATTTACAGTGCAGAGATATCAGAAAACTTGACTGCCTAGTCTGATTCATAATCCAGCAATGGCGATTGTCTGCTTTGGCACTAGCAAAATAGCCTGTGCACCCCAAAACACCTCCCCCTAGCCCTACGTCTTGGCACTCACCTCATTTTGAGTGCTGGAAGGAATGGTGCCTCTGATTCCCCTTGCTGACCAGAGCGGTGCATAGGCTCTTGTACCTCGCTGAGCCCTTACTCTACCGTCTGCTCTCCCGAGCGTTGCCATGGCTCCGACGCCTCACTGAACTCTCTCTCCATTCCGCTCCACCCCCTGTTCCCTCCTCCTGACCCGCTGCTCGTGCTGCTCAGGATGTTGGGGGGGGGGTTTCCCTGTAAGGGGTTCCCCTGACATCCAGTTTTTTTAATGTAAATGTCATTGTTTCGTTGTTGTGTATGGGAGGGTGGGAAGTTTTTGCTAGCTTTTTGAGCTATGTAAAACAACCAGTGGTAACAGGACTGCCTTTGCTTGAGTTGCAAATTCAAAAATGCATGGAAGAGCTCTGAAGATTAATCGGTTGACTGAAAAGGATAAAGACAACCAGGTGCAATGTTCTAATTCGACAGCAATCCACATCACTGCTAGTCACAGAGGAGAAATGTTTCCATATGGCACATGCATGTCTTAAAGGAGGACAGCACTTACACAAATTAAATGTTAGTGGCAAGACCCCTTGAAATGCTTCAGATACAAGGTCTTTGCAAACACCTGTACAATTACACGTTTTAATTACGGTCCATAGGATCACGAAGAGTCGGACACGACTAAATGACTAAACAACAGGCTTAAGTACGCCATTGTATGGGCACAGTGTGCAATATCTTCTGAGTCAATTATAACAGCATCAGTACCAGTGTATACCTGTGTTTCCCAACCTTGGGTCTCCAGCTGTTTTTGGACTATAACTCCCATCATCCCTAGCTAGCAAGACCAGTGGTCAGAGATGATGGGAGTTGTGGTTCAAAAAGCATCTGGAGACCCAAGGTTGGGAAACACAGGTATAGACACCTGGATTCAGCAAGAAGCATGTTGCTGTGACTGAGTTCTGGTAACATACACATGTTACATGGGTAAGTAGTAATTTGAGATCTGAAAGATACTTCGCTTTCCTCTGAAAGCTTTCAAAGATATGCATCATTCAGTAAAATACCTCTGGATGTAAGCAGCCACAAGGGTAAATTACCTATACGAGTAAGATAACAGTGAAGAGGAAAGAAGGGATATGTAAGGTGTAAGGCAAGAAAAGAATATACATCACAGGGCAGAAAAGCTGAATAAGGCTGGACGCATCTTTAGGGAATAGAAAGCTGGTCAATTAATTCTGCTCTGGGCTTTCCATGCAGCATTCCAAATTTGTTGTTCAGCTTAATGATGCTTCCACTCTTTCACCATCCCATGCAGCATTACAGTATATTATAATTCAGAAATGTATTATTTATGCTGCTTTAAATCACACACAGGGATCTTGTTCAATATGTTCCCTTTAAATGCTGTCATGTGTAATGAGAATATGCCTTGGCAAGGGGCCTCTTCAAACGTTACTATTTCCATACATCCCTGTGTGTGATAAAGAATGCTTACAGGTCTCAGGCTCAAAATTATGACATAAAGCCTTTCGCAGGAAAGATCCAGGTAAAGGTGAATGTAAATGTAAAAGTAAAGGGACCCCTGACCATTAGTGACTGACTCTGGGGTTGCAGCGCTCATCTCGTGTTATTGGCCAAGGGAGGCAGCGTACAGCTTCCAGGTCATGTGGCCAGCATGACAAAGCTGCTTCTGGCGAACCAGAGCAGCACACGGAAACGCTGTTTACCTTCCCGCCTATTTACCTACCTGTACTTTGACGTGCTTTCGAACTGCTAGGTTGGCAGGATCTGGGCCCGAGCAACAGGAGCTCACCCCGTCATGGGAATTCAAACCGCTGACCTTCTGATCGGCAAGCCCTAGGCTCTTTGGCTTAACCCACAGCACCACCCACGTCCCTGAAAATGTAGAGGTGTGCAAATCCAAAAAAAAAAGTCCCAATTCCATTGTGTTTTCTACTTTGGAGGTGAGAATAGTATCTGAACAGAACTGCACTTAACATTACCTTAAATTTAGAATGGGAAAACCCCCAAATAAGTTTTTTTTCCTGCAGGCACTGCTACTTTTATTTCATTTATGCTTTCCTGCTTCCACTTTATATTCCTAAGGATGTCCATGAAGAGATGGTGGAAAGGGCTTGTATAAAAAGCTAAAAATGGACTGTGCATAATCAAAATTATACTTACATTGAACCACAGAAATGCTTATTTTAATCAGTTGACTAATGGGTTAAAATCAAAGCAAATGATTAACTAAACAGATGGCAGCCCTTATATCTGTATTCACTCTTTTCAAGGATTTTTTAATCCTTTTGTTTGGTTTTAGCATTTATTTATTCTATTTTTATCTACTTTATAAATATGTGCCACCTCCACAGTTTACTGATCAGCCTTTCAATTGTATCAAAGCACTTTATTTCTCATTATACTTTTTAAAAAAATAAATGCTGAATACGCACAAACAATATAGGAAATTCATTTACGGTAAGTTCATAGAACTGAACATCACCAGGTTGTTGGTATGGGAAGTCTAGGCTCTGCCTGGTTCAGAGGTAGACAGCACCATGCCTTCCAGATGTTGTGGTCTACAGCTCTCATGGACAGTGGTCAAGAGACTTTGAAAGTTGTAGTCCACAACATCTGGAGTGTGCTGTGATGACCACCCAAGTGACTAGATAATCGGAAGCCAGCTAGAATTTAAGTGTTCCAACAGTGAGTGAGAAGTAAATGTTATGCCACATCACACAAGCACACAGGAAAAAAGGACTGTGGCAGTGCTTATCTTGTTAGATATAATGAAGATTGTTGACAAAAAGAGTTTGCAAATTAGATTTTATTTACTGCAAAACAAAATAATTGAGACAAGAATGTTTACACACATGAACGGCACATAGAATAGCCTGATGGTGATGTTAAGCATTGTTGTGCATCCAGATGTGATTTCCCCTCAGAGCTTAGTGTCGCAAATGTTACTTTATTGCTCTTAGCACTCAGTAGTAACATCTGCCTCAGCATTTCCCTCCAGCATAATTTAAAAATTACTTACAGTTTCTGACTCGTCATCCATGTGCCATTAGTCTCTTATAAAATGTTGTTGAAGAGCATGAGGACACAACCATTTGATAAATACTGTCTGGAAATTCAGACGAGAACTTGGTGTAATAAGGAGATGATGTGGGTGGAAAACTGTGGTTTTGTTGGCATCTCACCAGTGTCCTTACATATTTGAAACTAATCAATCACAGAATTCACAAGCTGGCATCTCCCAGGAGGAAAGCATGCAGGGGTCCTAGTGATTTTTATTGTTATTATTTTCAAAACCATCTGTGGGGATGGGACAGGAGGAAAAACAAATTTTGGAATTATTATAATTTTCTTAGAATGATGTATATTGCTTTATGATGCATAATGTTTTACTTTTACTGCACTTTGCTGAAGTTGTTGCTATAATTGTAGTTGTTGTTATTGTGCCCTGTCCTGGGAACCATTTGGTTGTAGCACAATAAACAACAACAACAACATTAAACTCTGGGCAGCTTACAACATATAAAAAATTGTAAAACATTAGACATTAAATATTTCCTGATACAGGGTTGCCTTCAGATGTCTTCTAAAAATAATAAATGTGATTATTTTTTTAAAGTGGAATGTTGGAGGTTGTGGTTCTCAGAGGTTCAAAGTTGTGGGGAACTGGCAGCATTGTTAATTTGAGTTGAAAGTATCATACATGTTACTTGGTGGATTGATTGCTAGACTTTGACTTGGGATATCAAAAGTTCAAAATCTCAGCCAAACTTGAGTGTTCCCAGATGGCTGGACTTGGGCCAGTTCTTATCTCTCTTTCATCCTAGCTTATCATGCAGGGCTAATTGTGAAGGCATGTGGAATAATGATTTTAAAACATGTTGTGTAGTACAAAATTTCGTAGCAGCTGCAACATTCTACATGGAAGGCAAATGATGCTCTTGCTGGCGACCTCCATCGGGGATAGTCTGAGAGCTTATACACATTGAAGCATTTTTCAGCTGTTAATCCACATTTTCCCTATTTGAATTAAACCAGAATAATCTAATTTGAATCTGTATATGAGGAGCAACTTTCACCTTTCCGGTTTATACCATTAGTTGTTCGCTGTTCCTGCCCTCTAATTTATTGATTCCATTATGCCAGTTACATACTGACAGGGCATGTAGAAAGATATGCTATAGATACAACTTGCTGTTGTTGTTCTACAAAACCCACCCAATAAGTGTGTGGAAGGACATAGGCAATTGTAAATTTGCTTGTACACTTTTTTTGAAACGCATATCAGGATACGTACTGAAGGACCTGCATCAGCCCTCCTCATTTCCACTGCCCTCTGGTGTGTAGGAGCCATCAACTAAGTTGTTCAAGCAGATTGCTGTTGGTCACACTTCAGTGGTGGTGGTGGTGGTTGGGAGATAACATCTGTAACATGGATTGTGGCTTTGAAAGTTGACTTGACTGGTATGCACTAAAATAATATTTAAATATTCAATTCATTCCAGTTAAGGAGTAGAAATGCACACCACACACACACACACACACACACACACACACACACACATGCAGTCTGAATAAACATGGTTCAAAAATGTGGACTTTGATAAAACATATAGACAACAAAGCATATTAACACATCTAACTTGCCTGTAGACCTTTAGCTTTTCTACTGCTTTCATAAAATTACGTGCATTTCAAAACTGCACCTCTCTCTTTTCAGGTCAGGATCGCAGCGAAGCCACTTTAATAAAAAGGTTTAAAGGCGACGGTGTTCGATACAAAGCAAAACTCATTGGGATAGACGAAGTTTCTGCGGCACGAGGCGACAAGTTATGTCAAGATTCCATGATGAAATTAAAGGTGTTGTGAAACTCTCCCCACCCCCCAAAAATGTTATTGGATCAAAGTACCGTATCATTTATTTGGACTGAGCCATTTTTATGTAAAAAGGGTATTTGGGGAGTTAAAGAGCTACCTGAAACATCATTTGCAACAATGTTCTTGCACCGATTCACTGGTGTTTGGAGCTCTGATAGACTGCTTCATTGTCAAATTTTTAAAAGCCCTTCTTCCTATTAAAAGCCATGACATGGCCAATCAGATTTAGTCACATGGCTGTATCAATGCAAAGAAATGGAGGAAAATCTGTTTTGCTTGCCCTCATTGACATCATCACATTAACTGTGGTGATAATGGCACGGGGAAGACCAAGCGCATTTTAAAGGGGAAGGAAATATGTGAAGAGACTTTGTATTCAAAGATCCATGCCTTTTGGAGGTCATTTCTTATTTTAGATCAGGGATGGGAAACACCTAGCCTTCCTAACGTTGCTGGACTGCAGTTCTCATCACCCCAGGCTGTTTGTCATGTTGGCTGGGATTGACATGAGTTGGAGTCCCGGAACATCTGGAGGGCCACGGGTTCCCCTGTTTTACATGGTGAAGAAGCAAATGTTCCCAGTAAACTTATATGTATTCCCAACAAAACCTCTGATCTGAGAAACAACATTGTCCATGCAAATGGGGTAAGGATAAGGGACATAAAACAAAGCAGCATAAACATACAGTGGAATATGATGTACGTATTTATAGTTTATATGCTAACATTTACTACACATACATCACACACATCTTATGTTTCTACAATATTTTTATACAATTCTTTAAACAAAGAGAAGTTGGAAAGGGATTTTAAGTACTTGGTAATTAAGGAAGAAACCAATTTGAAAGGCTGGCTCTTTTTGTGTCTAAGCGGCATGTACCATGGCACATGCATAAGATTAAACTGATTGTAGCTTCTTTCTCATTCATTCCTTGGTTCCATCTGCCAACAAGTGGTTTGGGAGCTTCTGGTTGTTAACAAGGCTAGGCTGGCCCTTTTGTCTCCATCCCAGAGGGTCTCAATTTCCATCTCTCCTCCAAAATGTTTGATTCCTGTTAGCATAATTGAGAGACTTGCCTGTGTAATGTTGAGAGGTTACTAGGACCAAAAGAAACAGGTGGTGTCACAAATTCAGATTGCTGTTTGCTCCCGCTCTACTGGTTTTTACCATGTTCTATGATGATATTATTTATTTCTTTTTAAATATTCATGTCCTTCTGCTGAAAATTTACCTGCGGCATATTAATTTGTTTCTACTAAAGGCAGCCTCATTTAATGGCCTACGTGAAGGGCACAGAACCTGGCCACTTGCATTTGGACTCTGGGACAAGTCACCAGTTGTGCCAGATTCCTTCCATAAGCTTTCATCATTCCATAGGGATGCCCTCTTGTATCAACTGGGCTATGACACCGTCCTTGAATCCCTGAGGCAAAGGCTTTGGGACATTTCACATAGCGACCTGCGATATTGATCTCAAGTAATTTGTGGCCTGGTAGCAGCGTGAATCCAATATGGGTACGACTTTCAGATACCCTCATACAGTACCGGTCGGTATCTTAGGAACCTGTCTGTACCAACCTATCGTTGTTTATTTACAAAGCCAGACTAAATGTATTTCCATCGGAAGTGCTAAATGGTAGACTGAGAGGCATCCCTTATCAGAATAGGCTTTGTTTATGTTCTCAGGACCTCGATTGCATGAAGCATATTTTGTTGCATTGTAGGCAGTATGAGCAAGCAAGGGACCAGCTGATCAAACACCTACTGGCAAATCTGCCGGGAAAATCTGAAGCCTCCCATATTAAATATCGTTTGAATGACAGATCTAATTATATTACACTGGGCATGGCAAAAATTCTCTCGGAAGTTAAAAGAAACAAGGATCACCATGCTTGAGACAAAACAAAATGACTGCCCTGGTTCCTCTCTCTTTTGTGGTTGGCTGTCTTAATTGTATTTTGTCCTGAAATTTTCAATGGGTCTTTGGCTGCAATACAGATCTAAATTAAAAATTCATAGGGATGCAGTGAATGTTAACTTGTGGTACAGAACAGTTCAGAAACATGAGTAGTGGTTGCATATTATTATAGGAATATTTGTGATGTCTCACGATAAATCTCCAGAAAGCAAAAATCACTGCTAAAAAAAATAAACTAGCACTGTCATGTTATAATAATTTGGAATGCAAAATTTCTGTACTCAGTGGGTGAAAAATGAACATCATACTTTAGCTGCAGTTCATTTATTTTCAGCACTGTGTTCTTGTTATAAAAAAGTGTGCCTAGACATTCTGTTGTTGCGTCCATAACCTAGGTTTAAGGCGCCAATTAGCTCCTAGCTTTCATATCTTGGTCTCTAACACTGCTTGGAGAGTATACATTACTCTTGTTGCCTTGAGCTTAAAAATAACACAGGACTGATTGAATGTCTCAGGGTAGTTAGCACAACTGAATGGATGTGCAAACAGCCTGATTTAGGGTTGTGTGCTGGAGAGCTGCTTTCAGTTCTGGGATTAGTAATTTGTAAGCACTACATACCAGAGTCTGAAAATATTACTGCTGTGAATTTTTAAAAAGTGTACATCCAAATAGCATGCTTTTGCCAGTTTCACATTACAAAACATTACTGAAAGTAGATACTCCACATATATATTCGTTCCCATGGTACCAAGTACAATACATGTAGAAAATACAGCTTCCACCTGTAGAATACCCATGGAAGGACTTAGAAGTATTAAATCTAATTTATTAAACCGAAACAAACAATAATGACATATAGAATGACTATATGTGGAAGCAAAGCATGGTAATAGTATTAGTAAATTTTGTACTCGATATCTGCAGTTCCTTTCCTTTTATTTTCTGCAAGTTTCTACCTATTCTTATCTCAGTTTAATGCCTGTTCTTCTTCCTTCCTTTACTCACCTTAGATAGCCTAGTTTCTGAGACTTCTTCCCAGTCGCCACCCTGCCCCCCCCCACAGTTGCTCTTCTCTGAAGGCCTGTGCAAAATTTAATCTGAGTTAGTTGGTCAGCTCTCACTTCCTTTGCAGAAGCTGGTCTGCAAACATTCTGGGGTGTTTATAAATACAGTGGTACCTCGCAAGATGAATTTAATTCGTTCCGCGAGTCAATTAGTTTTGCGAAAAATTCGTCTTGCAAATCGCGGTTTCCCATAGGAATGCATTGAAATTTCTTTTTTTGCCCATAGAAACACATTAATTAAATTTCAATGTGTTCCTATGGGAAACCGCAATTCGCAAGACGAATTTTTCACAAAACGAAAGAAAGTTATGACCCAATGATGTTGTTTTTTTTGCCACAAATGAGACCTGCAACAAATGGTTGCAGAAGTTACAGTTCCCTGTTCAGGATTCCATCTGCTACTGCCATGTTGTTTCTCAGAGATCCCATTTTGGCTACAATCCTGTTCATGCTCAGCACCAGAAATCGCTATTGGAAAGAGTATTGATGATATTATCTACACTAGCTTTAAAAATAATGAATTGGAACAGAAGAAGTCATACAGCTGCCTCTAGTCACAGTGTTATTTTATAAATAATAAATGCATTTCCTAACGTGGCAAAGAGAAAGACTTGGGATGTGGTTTGTCTAAGGGGTTCTAATTAATGCATCAAAAATAAAACACCATATTTTGGCTTTTTGAATGCACAATCAGAGGCCTTATTCGTTGAGGAAAAAATGGACTAGTCCTCTGGTTGTTCTACTTCTGTGATTATATAATTCTTTATGAATCTAATACTTAAAAAGAAAAAGAAATCTTATATTTGTGTAAAGGTGTGGGAGGGGAGGGAGAACTCAAATCAGAAAAGAAAAGAGGCAGAGATACTACTGGTAAGAATTTTCTACCTACTTCCCATCATGGAAATTTCATCAGTTTCACCTACCTAGAAATAAAGCATTCCTGCTGTCTTCCAAGGCAGCAGAAAAAAAGAAGAATGTACAGGGAAATTATTAGTACAGCAAGATTTTGATTGTGGCAAAACTGCATGGTTTCAGATGAAACATGAATCACACAGTTCATAGCAGGAGAGTGTTTTGAAACTTGATATGTAAAGTGGATCTGCATATGGAAGCCGATGTCCAACCCAGTCCTCAGTACATTTATACAGAAGTCAGTACCACTTAATTCAGTGGGTCTTACTTAATAACACGTATAGATAAAATAGAATAAAAAGGTAAAGGGACCCCTGACCGTTAGGTCCAGTCGCGGACGACTCTGGGGTTGCAGCGCTCATCTTGCTTTACTGTCTGAGGGAGCCGGCGTACAGCTTCCGGGTCATGTGGCCAGCATGACAAAGCCACTTCTGGAGAACCAGAGCAGCACATGGAAACGCCGTTTACCTTCCCACTGGAGTGGTACCTATTTATCTACTTGCACGTTGACGTGCTTTTGAACTGCTAGGTTGGCAGGAGCAGGGACCAAGCAATGGGAGCTCACCCCGTCGCGGGGATTCGAACCGCCGACCTTCTGATCGGCAAGCCCTAGGCTCTGTGGTTTAGACCACAGTGCCACTTAATAACAAGTTAATAACTTGTTACTTAATAACAAGTATACTTGATAACTTGTTACTTGATAACAAGTATACTTAATAACTTGTTACTTAATAACAAGTACTGTATCTATAAAATAGAATATTTTTGCCCCAAACCAACATCTGAAACCAATGGAAAGCTCAAAGTGTTCAGATCTTTAAGGAACAACACACCGCCACTTCTCACTAATGTCTGCAGACTATTGGCAGAGACAAAATGTCAAATTATTTTAAATCAGAACCATTCTGTTTTCTCCCAACAGGGAATTGTTGCTGCAACTCGTTCAAAAGGGGAACACAAGCAGAAAATATTTTTAACTATCTCATTTGGAGGAATCAAAATCTTTGATGAGAAGACAGGCGTAAGTAAAATAATGACACCAGACAACACAATTGAATCTCTTGGTACTTGTATCCTTGAAAGCTTCCCGTGGCTGGGCAGTAATTTTTGACCGATATAAAGTCACACAAAACAGATGACATGCTTCATAAATTGCTTACTGTAGATCAAAGCAACAGCCTTCGATACCTAAGGTGTAGTAATTGTTTTGTTTGTTTGTTTGACACAGTACCTCAATGAAGCTACTTCTATGACTGATATGATTTTATCTGCATACCTAAAAGTTGTTAAAACTAGGGCGAGGGGCTTTTGTGATAGAATACATAAGGTGATGTAGGCCATATTAAGGTCAGCGGCTTTCCTACCCCGGCTGGTACCGGGGGCGGTGCCTGCGTGGCGCTCCGTGCGGACTGCGCACGTGTGGCATCCCACGCATGCACACTCCGCAGGGGGCGTGGCACATGCTCAGTCTGCATGGCACCCCGTACGGAGTCCACACCTCCCCAGCCCAGCAAGCTCTGTGCTGGGGAGGTGACACAGACTCCCACGTTGGAGCCTTTTAAGGCAACGTGGGAGCCTGTATCCTTTTACGACGCTTGACAGGAGGCTCGCGGCCGCTTTGTTGGGGCACTAGCAAAGCTTCACCCTCTTGGGAGCCATGACTCCCATCTGTCCTACTCCCTCCTCTTTCCCCACCTCCGGCATGGTGGCGATGTTTGTTTTGTCCTGGGGGGTGAGCCTCCCTCCCTCCTTCGCTCCCTGAGGGCAGGGGCTCCCTTTGCCGACTTCCCCAGGAACAGTCACTCGCTTTAGTAGTAGTAGTAGTACCGTGTTTCTCATATTATAAGTCATGTCTTATAATTTTTTTTACTCAAGGAAATAAGCCTATGGCTTATTTTCGGGGGGTGTCTTATTATTTAAAAAAAATTACAGTGTGGTACCTCCCCTGTCCGGCGCCCGGAACTGGCTGCTGCTGCGCTGCTGGGAGCATTGTCGGCACTTCAGCAGGGCACGCTGCTGGGTCCCGCCGGGTCGGGGCTTCACGCGGCGCGCGCTGAGGCTCTTGCTGGATCCCAGCTCGGAGCAGCGCACGCTGCAGCTCTTGCTGCGTCCAGCCGCCGGGTTGGGGCTTGGAGCAGCGCCAGCGCCAAGCGCCAACCCAGCGGCGGGACCGGAGGGACCTGCAGCGCGCGCGACAGGAAGAGGAGGGACCAGCGAGTGGCAGCCGCGGCGGCCAATGAAGGCTCGGCCAGGTGTTTTTTGTTGTTGTAGCTGCGTCCCACTGCGTCCCTCCTCTTCCTGTCGCGGCTCGGCGCCCGGAACTGGCTGCTGCTGCGCGCGTTGTCGGCGCTTCAGCAGGGCACGCTGCTGGGTCCCGCCGGGTCGGGGCTCCACGCGGCGCGCGCTGAGGCTCTTGCTGGGTCCCGCCGCCGGGTCGGGGCTCGGAGCAGTGCGCGCTGCGGCTCTTGCTGCGTCCCGCCGCCGGGTCAGCGCTTGGCGCGGTGCATGCTGCTGGACATTTTGGAGGGCAGCAGCAGCCGGTTCCGGGCGCTGACAGGCATCTTCCTCTTCCATGGCGCCATCCAGACCTGCTCCCACCACTACGGCTTATTTTTGGGGTATGTCTTATATTTCTTCAACTCAGGAAAATCCTGCCATGGCTTATTTTGTAGGGATGACTTAAAATATGAGAAACACGGTGGTAGTAGTAGTAGTAGTAGTAGTAGTAGTTGAAGACCTAAAAAAACTCGCTCCCTCTCTGGCTTTGCAGAGGGGTGGGGTAGGACCCTCTGCTCCCTGACTTGGAGGTGTCCCCCCCCCTGCATAGTCCGCTATAGTCTTCTCCCCAATGCACCCCATCAAGAAGAAAGCGGAGACTCGCCAGATCCCAGAAGGGGCCACCGAGGCAGCACTTGCAGAGCAGAGAGACAACAGCCTCTTGCCTTCTCTTTGCAGGAAAGACCTTGGGAGGGTGGGGCTTGTGCTCTGGAGGACGTATCCGGCAATTTCATTTTCTATCATCTCTAGGACTCTATCTCAGTTCCTTTTAACCCCTAGCAAGCCGAGCACACCCTGCTGAGCCCCCTCTCCCTCTCAAAAGCAGGAGCCGACAGTGGGAGGGATATTAAGGTGGGTCATTAAAAGAAAAATAAAAAATGTTTCTTCCCTTGATCTTCTCTCAGGCGTATGGTATAAACATAGTCAAATTTCAAATTTGGGACAAATCGGTTAATATTTAGACCCTGTTCCTGCAGATTGAAATTTTGCCTCACTACAAGTGATAAAAACATAGGAATTTGACTCATTTAATTCTCAGTATGTTAAATTGTGAACTAATAAACATAATTTTTAGGTTTTATGTAGAGCAATAATAGTTGGATACTATTATTTTCTGCAATATTTATTTATTTAAGATAAAACATGTTGATAATTTACAATTTCAAAATTTCAATCTGTAGGAGCAGGGTCTAAATATTAACCGATTTGTCCCAAATTTGAAATTTGACTATGTTTATACCATACACCTGAGATAAGATCAAGGGAGGAAACATTTTCGGGAAAAAAATTTTATGACCCATCCTAAGCGATATGCAGGACACACACCCAGATACGTTTTATTTTGCTTTATTTTGGTGTGGGGTGGGGGCATAGCTGCCAAGTTTTCCCTTTTCTCGTGAGGAAGCCTATTCAGCATAATGGAATTTCCCTTAAAAAAAGGGATAACTTGGCAGCTATGGGTGGGGGTAGGAAACTGATGCTACCTTCCCTTTTGTTCATGCACGTAGTTCATGCCCATAAGTGCATCAATGTGTTTCTGCAAAGCTCTACCTCACACACCAAAGCTCCCCACCCTCCAGTGCCAGTAAACCCAATGGGAAGGACAGCTCTGTTTGGCACTCATTGTAGATCAGAGATGGAGGAGACAGATTGCGTTCCTTCCCGCTGCTCCCCGGTCCTTCAAGCCTTCTTCTCCCCGGCTTGGCTTTTTCTAAGCGTGGGCTGGGAACGCGAAAGGGCTCCCATGCTCCGCATTGGCTGGGAGCTGCTGGGCGAAGCTACTGGCGGGGCGCCCTGCTGCCCTGCACTCAGGCTCCTTGCTGGCCACCCAGTTGTGAGCCAGAGGCGGGAGCCCCAGCCCAGCAAGCTCCGCCTCCGTGCGCAGCCCCGCCCTGCCCGGCTGGCCACTGTTGAGTGGCGGATGGCCACCAACAGCACCAGGGTGGCCTCTCTGTGATGGCGGCTGCAGCAGCCCCGCAGAGTGGAGCGTGGGGCGGCCTGCCTCCCCCCCACCCCCAGTTGCGACGCCCCTGATTAAGATCTCATTTCTGTCCATTTCCATGTGAAAGACAGATATTTGAACTGGTATTTTGTGTCAAAATACACATGATCTTAATTGCGGGGATGCAATTATCATGTATTTTATTGTTATTCAGATTGCAGCTGCAAGGAAGCCAAAACAGTCTCTGTCATAGGTGCCAACTCCCTGAGGCCCTGGGTGTCTGAGCACCCACAAAATTCCCCCTGAAGAGGCTGGTCACCCACAAATTTCAATACCAGGGCCATGCATGCATGGCACCTAGAGCCCCAGGGACCTATGGTCGCGGGACCAAGCTGGCACTCCTAGTCTCTGTTATGGGGGAAGGGGAGAGAAGAGGGTTTTGTGTTCATATGTAATGTGCTGAAAGTATGTACTAAAAGGGTAGTGGCTGCTTGTTGTTGTTGTTGTTGTTGTTACAGTATATTAAAATCTCATAACACAGAGGCTAAAGAATGGTTTGAAATTATCTCATAGTCAAATCATAATAGTTCCGTCACTTAAACAATTTTATTTTGGATTAACAGGGGCTTAAGTCAAACATTAAAAATAAAATCAGAACACACTGAAAAACAGCTTTTTATCTTAACTATAATTATCTTCACAGTGGCATATGCCCTCTCTTGAATTTTAAAAAGGATCTCAATTAAATTTTTATATAAATTAACTACTTAGCATGATGCTAGAAATAAAACCAGACTGAATGGCAGATAGAATTAGCTTTCCTAATTAATATTATGTTATTGGATAACCAAGATCATTAAACTTACAAGTAAATAATGCAGTGTCAATTATGAAGAGTTATTGGGATAGTACTGGGTACTATATATTCAAAGTATGATGCCCTGTTTGATTATCTTAAGCTTATAACCTTATGCAAGTGTTGCATTCTACTTCCTGTAATCTACAAGTGATGCCAAGGAAGAGTTGCCAGTTGTCCACCAAGCTGATCCTTCTCAGTGTATCTGAAGTGGGATGTGAAATCTGCAAGGCATTGTGGCAGTATCTAGGCTTGCCAGGACATTTCCAAGTTACAGCAATTACTGTGTCCATAGGGAATTTGTTTTCTCCAGACTTCTAGAAGGAGAAAAAACGAGTATGAGTCAGAGGGGGCATCCACAAAGATGCTAGCAACTGAGAAAGAGGATTTTTAGCTTCACCTGGCCAGAATGATAATATAATTTCTAGAGCTACGAGAGAGTGAAGTCTGCTATTGTCATTCCAGTAGTGGATAGTGTGACACAGTGTGTCATTACCAGTTGGTCACACTGCTGCTGCTGCTGAACAGGAGGTAGGAGGGGAAGTGGCAAAAGCACCAGCAGGATTAGTTCTGCTGGCGTGTTTGCACTGCACCACCATCTCTCCCACCCTGATATATCCAGTAAGCAACAACAATGTGACTCACGGGAGATCCAGTGAATTATGGCACCACACCCCATGCACTACAGGATATAGGCCTGCAACTGGTGTGCTCTCACACCAGTTCTCACTTAAGAACCTGCTAGTGTTGATGTCATAAAATGAGGAGAAATCCCAGTTACAGGCCCTTCTTCCTACAGTCACTTTATTCTGCTGATTCTGATTTTACCTCATCGTGCCAGATGTTCCACGGAACACAATAAAGAAAAGAAAAAGCAGTTAATTAGCTGCGGTTGCTACAGTTGCAATATTCACATTGAGACTGGGCCATGGCAAGCAGTCTGAGGTGAGTCAGGCACTACGAGCCCCAAGACAGATCAGGGGTCAAGAATAGGACCAAGGGGCCAGCCAGGAGTTCAAACCAAAGAACAAATGAATTATTGGGGTCAAACCAAGAAGCTGGTCCAAATAATAACTTAGGATTCAGGAAGACCTTGTTGCTCAAGCAAGGATCAGCTGCATAAAGCCTAGTTCTTTCTACTCCTTTCTGCCTAGAAGGATCCAGTGATCAGCCTCGGTGGTCAATCAGGAAGGTATCTTCACTGAGGAGGCTTCCACCTGCAATTCAGTGATTCTCTACATGGGGCAAACACACATGGATTACAGCAGCTTCTGACTATTTAGCATACTTCACAGCTGCAAATAAATAATTTCATTGCTGGAACTGAAAATCGTGGATAGTTGCTGCATCCCTGTGTGGACTATAAGCCTCCTGTCCTCTGGCTCTGCCCCACTGCCCCAGTTTGGATAAGTTCATTGTCATGTAATCATTTGCCAAATTATTACTTATTTCACTAAAATGCCCATGTCTGATCGCTTTCATTTGTCTGCGTTACTCATGCACATACGTCTGACCTAATTTAAAAGAGACAAATGTTGATTTTTGTGCGCTTTGTATCTTGTTGGCTAATATTGGATTTTAATTTATCACAATAAAAAAATCAATGTGTAGCCCTAAACCAGCAAATTCTCTAAAAATTGGCATTGGCAGGCCTGACTTTAGATGGATGGTTTTAGAGGAACTGCTCCGTAATTAGAGCTTAAAATAATGTATTTGGGTTACTGTCAGAAACCTTGCCTGCGACGTTTTCCTTCGCGTTTATAGCGTACTTTCATGTACTGCAAATGTAATATTCATGAACAAAATATACATGTTAATTAATATTTTAGCTGTCTTTGTACTTGAAGTCTTGATGGGTGTGCTTGATGTGCTTGCACTTTCTGATGGAAAGTGTCACTCAAGGCAAATACTGTCACTAAGAATTAGAACGGTTGTTGGTGAAGTTTCACTCCCCTTAACACTTTAATCCTCTAAAACACCCGAGAAAGAAAATATACTGTCCCTCTAACTAACATGGGATGATTTAATTTTACTGTTTGTAATTCTTTTTGCTATTTGTGGGAGGAGGGCTGTGGGGTTTTTTTTGGGGGGGGGGGTATGTCCAAAATGCATGTATGGGACCCAGGTGGCGCTGTGGGCTAAACCACTGAGCCTAGGGCTTGCTGATCAGAAGGTCGGCGGTTCGAATCCCTGTGATGGGGTGAGCTCCCGTTGCTCGGTCCCAGCTCCTGCCAACCTAGCAGTTAGAAAGCACATCAAAATGCAAGTAGATAAATAGGAACCGCTATAGCGGGAAGGTAAACGGCGTTTCCATGTGCTGCTCTGGTTTGCCAGAAGCAGCTTTGTCATGCTGGCCACATGACCTGAAAGCTATACGCCGGCTCCCTCGGCCAATAATACGAGATGAGCGTGCAACCCCAGAGTCAGTCACGACTGGACCTAATGGTCAGGGGTCCCTTTACCTTTCCCTTCATGTCCAAAATGCATGCATGGGTTTTTGGATTCCATCTTGTGAGGAAGATTAGGGAGGCAGGAGAGGATTTAATGATACCCTTCCTAACTTGTGCTAGCAAGCTCCATATCCTAGCAGAGTTCCAAACATCCCCCTTTTTAAATTACACAGTGGTTAGCTTGTTGCTGGCTCGTCTGAGCCTCACTACTTAAGATTCCTGGTAATATCCCGTCTAATCCCTCTTAAAAAGAATAGACATGAGAAACTGATTAAACGTAATATAAAAATAGTTTACTCACAGATTCATTCAGGTTTACAGACAGATCCCTAAAGGAAGGGTTAGGTTACATAAATATATATATCTACATCAGGCATAGACAACCTCAGCCCTCCAGATGTTTTGGGATTACAACTCCCATGAGCCCTAGCTAACAGGACCAGTGGTCAGGGATGATGGTCCCCAAACATCTGGAGGGCTGAGGTTGCCTATGCCCGATCTACATGAGCTGTCCCATAAGGGGATTAGTCCCAAGTAACTGCGACTGAGCAGTCACTTCTCCTAACACATAGGAAAACAAAAATGGAGAACACAGAGAACAGAACATAGAGGCCGTGTGCTCCTCTATCAACAACAGTCCACACCCACATCAAGTCACATGCAGTGGAAGTCTGTCCCAGCTCAGGAGGAAACAGGAAGTTTTCTCCTGAGTGGTACAAAACACCCCCTAACACAGGCATCCCCAAACTTCAGCCCTCCAGATGTTTTGGACTACAATTCCCATCTTCCCCGACCACTGGTCCTGTTAGCTAGGGATCATGGGAGTTGCAGGCCAAAACATCTGGAGGGCCGCAGTTTGGGGATGCCTGCCCTAACATGTCCACTGTAGGAATGTTGTACTTGACTGCTATAAGTTTCACATCCCACATGTCTTAGATTTGTAATACCCTGTGTACCCTTCCCAGCCCATCACAGAGCAACTAACTGATGTTTGCAGCAAAGTGACTGCATGGAACAAAAAAAGAATAGGGGGTGAAGCAGAACCAGACGATAACCACATCTGTGCAGGACAGCACCATCTTTCTTACTTCAAGATTATTGAGTGGAAAATATAGCTGTCTTTAAAAACCCAGAATTCATTAGTTTCCAGTGCATACAGGTACTTGCAATGTACCAAAAATTCTTCAGTATTTGTTTTTTTAGCAATCTCCCAGAAGTGGAACGGGTCAAATATCTGGGTACATTTAACTTATGAGGGTATGTCAAGCAGGGCAAAGTTTGGCCAATCAGGATAGAAGGCTTTTTTTTAATAAAAAATCATTTCCTTTTTATTCTGACATTTAAAGTGTGTAATATGTATATCCCAAGCAAATATGCCAAGTGCTATTTATTCTATTCGCTCACTTGCTGGCATAATTAGCCCTCTTGAGTCTCCTCAAAATGATATCACTGAGATCGATATGCAGAATTTATAACTCGGGAACAGTCTATAGATTTTTCACGTTTCCAGGACTATTTTAAGACTGTAAACTTGGTTCCTAATTTAATAGTTTTGTCATGTTTTGATATATACATATAAAGACATATTTTGAGGTTAAGAATACATATATTGAATATAAATAAAAACACCAGTAAAAATGTGGACTCCAGTAAAAAAATCAAAATCAAAAACAATGCTACACCCAGTATGGATGTATTTAAAAAATGGCAACAAACTCCCACGTGAGGACCTAAGAGGCATAATGCTAACCTGGGCCAAAGTTCCATGTAGCCAATGCTCTGTGAAGCTTGCAAACAGGGCATCCTGTTATTGCCTGATATTTTATATGATACCCTGCTGCAGCAAGAAGGAACAGATAGTTCTGTGACACTTCAGAAGCTGATAGATTTGTTACGAGTAATCTCTTATGGACTGATTAAATTATGTTGGATGGCACAAGTTTTCTGTGATTTTAAAGAGGCTGGAATATGCCCCAATGATAGGTAGGTACTACAGAATAATGGTTTCATAATATAGTGGCTCCACCCTCCAGTTAATTTATGCCCATTCAAAGCATTCTGCCACACACTAGCATGATCAGGAAGCAGAACTCAGGATGACATTTTGCTGGTTGAAGTAGTGTTGATACTTTTTTTGTGGCTAGGACAGCATCCCCCCAACCTGGTGCGCCCCAGATATTTTAGATAGCAAAAGACCAGAAGTTGCCCAGAGTTGCTGGGGCAGCCCAGTCAGATGGGTGGGGTACAAATAAATTGTTGTTGTTGTTGTTGCTGCTGCTGCTGCTGCTGGTGCTACTGCAGGAGTCCCATATCTGCAGCAGCCAGTTATAATCCTTTAATTTTAATTTCATATTTTGCCATGTGTAACAGCAATGCAAGGCAATACTGTACACACATAGAAATAAGAGCAATAAACATGGTATATTAGTCACAATCCATTGATTAGATCTTTCAGTTGTGCACAGTCATAAAGTTTCTCTTAATGGCTGACCCAGTTTTGAAGCCAATGTTGCTGTTATGACCTAATTTCTGTTACAGCAAGTTTTTCTGAAACTGTTACAAGCTTTTCTACAAATTTAGCTGGCAGCAAATATCAAGATAACATAGCCATGCATTTTTAATGGTGGACATTTTGGTAGGATGGTAGCATCTTGCCTCAGGAGCAGTGGCACAGTGCCAACCACCGCATGCAGCACCTGCCAGCCTCACAAAGTTGGCACCATATACACAAGTCAGATTTCAGGTGATTCTTGCTATGTTGCAGGATCAGCTTGGAGAGGAAAGCCCTAAGAACTGAGAGATAGGTGCAGGATGGGGAGTGTCTGTTCTTGGGGGGGGGGTAATCCCATGGTTTAATTTTTTTCAAGATTCTTTGAAATACTTCAGCATCTTAAACTGTCAGCACCTATAGAATTTGGATTTGCAATTTTTGTAAAAAAAAAATAAGTATATTGAAATATATAGGCTGCCTTGCTACCCCAAAAATACCCTCAAAGCGGCGAATGAAAAACAACAACGCCTTAAATGTTATTTCATGTTATGCCTTACATTTTTTAAAAGTTCTGAAGATATCTCTCATTTCCTTTCTTAGTGTGTTTGGACTGGAAGGTCAACAGCATTAGAATGGGGGGGGATGAGAATAATTTGTTGTTTCACAGTTGTCAGACTAAAAGTATTGCTGATGGTATCTAGAGCAAGAAGAGCCTAGATGATTATTAAAGGATCCCACCCCCAATGTATGAAAAATTCTGAAGTGTAATGTAATAAATGCCCTTAGGAAACAGGGTTTTTAAAGGAAGAAAATATTGTTAGGAAACAGATACATGGATGAATGGAGTATGATGCAGGACATTTTTAACTGGCTTAACTTGGGTGTCTCGATCTGTTGAGGCTGAAAACTCATCTAGGGTTAATATTTCTCAACTTGTGTACAACCATATCATGCAAGTCCTATCCATGAAAGTGGTTGCCTGAATTGCTAGGCATCTATTCTACTCTCTACGGTTAATTCAAGGTGAGCCTTTTTTTGCTGCCAGTGCTAGATTAGAGTCAGGCTTTTAGAGTGAGCAAAATTCATAGCATGATCTTATCCGCACAATAATAACATCAATACAGTCATACCTCGGTTTAAGTACACCTAGGTTTGAGTATTTTCAGTTTAAGTACTCCGCAGACCTGTCTGGAATGGATTAATCCACTTTCGATTACTTTCAATGGGAAAGTTCGCTTCAGGTTAAGTACGCTTCAGGTTAAGTACGGACTTCCGGAACCAATTACACTCATACCTCAGGTTAAGTACGCTTCAGGTTGAGTACTCCGTGGACCCGTCTGGAATGGATTAATCCACTTTCCATTACTTTCAATGGGAAAGTTTGCTTCAGGTTAAGTACAGACTTCCGAAACCAATTGTGTTTGTAAACTGAGGTACCACTGTAATAATGTTCACTATTTTAAGTTTAAAAATGACTTAATTTTTCTGCTATAGCCTGAAGGTGCTCAGGATGGACTTTGATTTCTGTCTAATATAATATGTTGATATAAATGATTTAATATGTCCAATGTTCAGAGTAATCAAGACCTGGCCCTCAGTTCAACTAAACTAATCACAATTGTCCCATTGAAATCACTGAATAATTTAATCAGAACTAACTTGTTCAGTTGATTTTTATTATACATAGCTACTATCCTATACAGGGACCCAGGTGGCGCTGTGGTTAAACCACTGAGCCTAGGGCTTGCTGATCAGAAGGTCGGCGGTTCAAATCCCTGTGACGGGGTGAGCTCCCATTGCTTGGTCCCAGCTCCTGCCAACCTAGCAGTTCGAAAGCACGTAAAAATGCAAGTAGATAAATAGGAACCTCTACAGCGGGAAGGTAAACGGCGTTTCCATGTGCTGCTCTGGTTTGCCAGAAGCGGCTTTGTCATGCTGGCCACATGACCTGGAAGCTATACGCCGGCTCCCTCGGCCAATAATGCGAGATGAGCGCGCAACCCCAGAGTCGGTCACGGCTGGACCTAATGGTCAGGGGTCCCTTTACCTTTACTATCCTATACACACACACCAACATTCAGCCCTGCCCTTAATCTATGTATAGCTGAAAGCCCTTTCTAGCACCAGCAGAATTTTGTGGGCGACATTCCAGCCTAAGAGAAAGTGCTTGACAAGAGAACTCTTGACATAATAATAAAGGAGTCCGTTTCAGAACCACTGAAATGTTTTGTCACAAGTGGTGAAAACGCCACAGCAAAGAGTGATGTTCCTGTTTAAAGTCTTGTGTCTACAGTATTTGTCTTTGATATCTTCTTCTCCTGTAAGTCTGCAAAGTTACCCCACTTGTAGCCGATATTTTTCTCTCGATGCAGCATGCTATATATCACCAATTGCTTTGCAGGTTTTTGTTTGTTCGTTTTTTGCTCTGCTATTAGCAGTTGTATTAGTAGCATTTCTGACATTTTCCAGCAATACAGGTGCTGCTGATACTTTGTGTTGGCTTGCCAGATGCAAAGAACCCATGTTCAATTAACACATTTTATTCTTTTCCACAAAATGCAGGAGATTTGCCAGTAGTTTCAGATACTAGAGATGGGAAGTAGAATAAACCATATTATTATTATTATTATTATTATTATTATTATTATTATTATTAAACCTTACTGTAAATCTGATAATGTTGGGATATGGTGGCTATTATGGCGCTTCATTTGCTGTAATTCAAGATTAATGATGCTGTATCAGTCCAGATTTCTCTGTTTTAAATACTAAAATCAAATACCAAAATTGGTTCATGATGTAGATTCAAGATGTCTGGTGGACTGAATATAACCTTATGTTTCCTGCCTAGAGTAGGTAGTCATTCAGATTCCGCAGGGGGGGGGGATAGAAAACATTATGATTATTTTGATTATTTTGCTGTTTTCATATTTTTGTTCCTTGCTTTTGTCATATGGGCCTATGAACTCGGAATGAACTGCTTTTCAATGATGCACTGAAAAGCTTGAGAAGGGAGGGAATATAATACGATTATGAGAACTGTGCAACAGTCAAATGAATTAAGTGATAATTTTGATTAAGATAACAACAAAAACACCCTGAAATCATGCTGTGCACAGTTGCTAAAGCAGGGGGGGAACTATATTGCTTCCTAAAATAAATAAATAAATGTACCCAGGGAGCAAGAGACACTGCTTCAAAGCCATGAAAGAATCATTGCATGCCTTTAAATACAAGGTGAGAGCAGCATAGTGTTAGAGACCCATTCAAAGACTTATCCTCTGATTTTGCAGCAAAAAGCCAGAAAAGGGGATGAGAAAAAGCAACTCAAAGGAGTTATGCCTGTTTTGAACTAAGCTGGTGTACTGAGTATTTAATTGTAATTTCTGCTTTGAGATCCAGATGAGAGAAAAAAGAATGAAGCTGAATGCTAAACCTAATCTACATGAAAATGAGAAAGGGCCAAAATCAGCTTTTGCATTTTATCCTGCCCATGAAGTCCTTGGATCTTTGTCCTGTGCGAACACTTCCCCAGCAGGGCTTTTCAATATGCCATCTTGCTTTAATTGGAAAAAAATAAAATACTGTATTATAACCCAATGTGACAAGCTCCTAGGACTTACCGGTAGCTATACAGTGGTACCTTGATTGCCAAATGGCTTAGTTGTCAACAAATCAGCTCCTGAACGCCGCAAACTTGGAAGTAAGTGTTCCGGCTTGCAAATGTTTTTTGGAAGCCGAACGTCCGACGCAGCTTCCGCGGCTTACGATTGAGTGCAGGAAACTCCTGCAGCCAATCAGAAGCTGCGCCTTGGTTCCTGGACGTTTTGGAAGTTGAACGGACTTCTGGAACGGATTCTGTTCGACTTCTGAGGTACGACTGTATTTCACAATCTCTTTGAGATGTCCTTTCAAAAAATGTGTTTTTTCTCAGTTAAAGAACTGGAGCAAAGTATACACCGACTTATAATATTACTTTGCCCACTAAGTGGATTTGTGGGTTTAGATGGAACGAAGCCATGGAACATGGCCCCATGCCCACTTAGCATTGATCCATGCCAGGGTCTTCTTGGTGGTGGCTCCTCATTTGTTGAATGCCCTACTTGGTGGAGTGTGTATGTCTCCCTCATTATTGACTTCAGGTGATATTTCAAAATATTCTTATTTACCCAGGCATTTGATGGTTGGAAGATATTCCCCATGGCAACCTTGAAATCAGCAAGTGTGATTGCTTTTAAATGTTTTTAGATGGTTTTCAATTTGTTGCAATATAAATGTGTTTTTTTTTCATTTTAAATTATGTTGTTTTAATATTTTGATGTTTACCTTCCTGGAATCTTTTGAAATGAAGGGCATAATAGAAATTTAATATTAAATAAATAAAACATTATAGGGTGTGCATACCATATTCACTGAAATCTTTGTACAACCTCAATAACAGATTAAGTGGTCTATTTGCAGCTTCTGCCAAAGATCCCCATCCATAATTCTTCTCTCTGCCTGCCTCCTCTGGCTTGTGGCAAGTTTCACAGAATCATGCACATGATCTGTCCCATTAATTGTAGTTCAGTTATTTTTTTTGCAAGTAAGTATGCTATACTTTCTATCCTTTCTAGCCTAGGAAAATAAAGTCATGCACAATCATTATTACAGAAGGTTCATGAGATTTTGAGGAACCTGCAGTCTTAAATTAGATGTTGATTGGCATAACCCACAAATACATTATGCAGACTAATGCATGGATGGGCAATCTGGAAACCTACTGCCAGGTCAGCCACAGTTGGCCTTTTATAGATTTGGGAGCAAGTATTGCCTTTTTTTAAAAAAAATCTGCAGGGTCTGGTTTATCTCGCAGGCTAAACTAAGTCTATCTTGTCTTGGTCAATGCTTTGATACTGTAACCAAACAAGCCTTTTCATTTGCCAGCTTTAGTTGTGTTTGCTCCTGAAACAAGTAAAATAAAATAAAATGTTAGCTTCCTCTATTTCAATAAATGACACAGAGGTTAGCTGTCGGAATGTGATGGGCCTGTGCAAGGTTCCTGCTGAAGCCAGTACTTTATGGGAAGGCTGACTCTGTGCAGTTTGGCGTTATTACATAGATTTTAGTTTCCTCCTTTTTATTCTTAGACAAATTTCATAAATTGCCTGTGTATACATTTTCATTATAGTCTGACGTTGTGTGCAGCATTGGAGGGTGAGGAGGAGAGAACAGGAGATGGAGGTACAAGGCAGGTGGGTAGGCAGGTGGATATGTGTATGTGGGCAGACAGAGGGATGGGCAGGATGGTCCAAGCTGACAAGCAGAATTTACACCTTTATGGCCTGATCAAAGGAGTCTGCATGGCTAGTTGTGCCATAATCTGAACAGGGATGCACTTTCAGATTTTCACTTAAATGCACATCTGAGTAAAAAAACAACAATCACAGTGAAGAGGTCCATCCATATCTGGATCAATTTCAGAAGTATATCCGATTTACATGTGCAATTTCTGTTCCAGCAAGTGGCTTCTGCACTCAGATCTCGTTACTGGGATCAGGACAAGTGTGAGGCTGCACAATTTAATGCCAAGTGATAATGCATAACACATAACTCCACTCTTTCAGTTACATGCAATAAACCAGTGAAAACCCAGTCTGAATTCTTAACCATATTGAATGGATTTTTAATCTAGACAATAAGAATGCCTGCAATATGAAATTTATATCAATGATTTTAGTGTAAACACATTTCTAGATACCTTACTCATTTAGATCCTTGATCGTTTCTATATAAACTGTTTTTTTGATGATGAGGGTGTTATTTATGGTGTATAATTATTCCATTTTATTTGCAAGTGTTTTCTGGCTGTGCCATTTCCAGTATGTTATTGGGCTGGAGAAAATGCTCTAGAAATTCCTTATGGAGACGCTCACAAAAACGTTTCCTTGGTTTATCAGTAGAGTCACTCCTTATGGAAGGTGTACTGGGATTGCAGATTTATTTTCCATTTATAGTTAAGCCATGTTTAAGACGCCGGTTATCTGAAGAGAAGCCCATTCATATTTGGAGAATGTTCCAAGGTTACAACTTCCTTTCTCTTCTACACTTGCTTTCCAGGAGTGAGAAATTCTGTCGCCTATTGTGTGACACAACTGAATGAAAGGCTCCAGGTCACATAGATTCAGTGGTGGACCATTCATTTGCAGCCACATAGTGTTTTGCTAATTCTGAAGAGAATAAACAGCCCCATCTGAGGAAAGAGTTCAATCATGTTCACGCTCAGAAGTCCTGCTTCCTGGCCCATTTTGTAGGCAGTTCTTCTATCAAACCACAAATTGGCATCCTGCTCTTTGTTCACTTTTTCTTTCTCTCTCCATGCTCTCACATTCAATTTGTCCTCTTTTATTTGCTCACGAGCCGTGGAGTCATTGTGGTCTCGGCCAGGAACTGTGCCTAAAATAATAAACTACTATGTTCATTGGAATGAAAGCGCCAAGTTAGCTTTGCTTTTCACTTTTAAACTGCAGGATCTTTTCCTCTGCTGGCTGCATTTTTTTAAAAAAAACACACAACACCTAGCAGAATTTAAAATCTTTATGTATTACTTATCTTTGTACCCATCTATGGTCAAAATGAGCAATATAGCTATATGCATGTGGGATAAAATAATTTCCACTTGGTATGTTGTAAAACACTTCACAAACAGTATGTCAATGAAATGTCACAAGGGCAACATTTTCCACACATAAGACCCACATTTTCCATACATAAAATCCACGATGGGGAAAACAATGCACAAAATTATTCTGAAATTATTAGTAAAAGTCTTCCATGCTGCAGATGATGTAGTATTCAGAAAGTTCATACCAAATGTACAATAGCATATACAGTCATTTGCTTTCAAGTTGCTTTTCCCCCTTCAGAGTCAGAAGGCTAATGCTTTTTTCTGTGTGTTGCATGGACATTTAATCTTGGTCTACTATATACATACAAGATTGAATGGGATGGCATGTTGCATATTTGTGGTGGTTATCAAGCAGGGATGATCATGATGAAACTGGCAGGTGTCCTAGTTAAACCTGTATAAGATAAGACCTACAGTTGGCCGAAGGGAAATGTTGAACAGTTATACACACAGAATGTAATAATTTCTTCCATACCTTTTCACAGAACTGGAGTATCCTGCTACATTTCTTTCTTTTTAAATCATTTTTATTAATTTTCAAAAAAAACAACAGCCAATTATCCATCAAATCATAATCCAATTAAAAACAATAAACTAAAATAAAAAAACCAAATTACAATCCAAATTATGAATTATTAAATTTTCCGGGCTTCCCATAGTCTGGACCTCTTGAAGTATATCTCCAATATCTTCGTTCCTGCCTTCTTTGTTGTTCTCATATTTCCACATTCCAATCGTAATGCTTTAAAATTTTCCGCCCCTGGCTATGTGATTCTCAATGATGTCAGAAATCATATATCCTTTCATCCATTGAATACAGCTTTATTTGTATATATGTATTTCTTCAACTGTCTATTTGCCATAGCAGCTTTTCCTGACTTCATTCCAATCTTCCAATCCGGGCTGTTGTCCATCATAAAGTTTAATGACACAGCAACTCCCATGCTGGTAAATTAATCCAATCCAGGCTGTTGTCCAAGCCTGTCGTTTGAAGATTGTTAAGCATACTTTTTGCAATAATGCAATGTAAATGAATTGTATTCCACAGATATAAGTCATTTGGCGATCGATTGGCTTTTGGAGACCACACAATCCTAGAAGGGGGGCTGCTAGACATCCATTTAGCCTCTCTCTCGCTCAAAATGAATAAATTCTGCAAACAGATGCACTGTATATTATCCCAAATTATTGTTTCAAGTCACTACAAAGTCAGCCAGCAATCATCTCCCACTTCCTTCAAAAAAGGGAGGAACTCTCATTTTTTCTGTGCTGCGTCATATTAACCAGCACCATCTTTTTTCTTTCTTTATCAAGTCTTTCAAGTCTAAGTAAAGCTGTGCAATGTATAATTAAGCTGTACTTAATTATAAATAGAAGTCCTAAAAAATTAGGTTTCTTAATGAGGCTTGGCGTAGAAAAACAATTGTAGGTATTGAGAAGAAAAGAAGAACATACCAGTCACCACCGTAATCCAAACACCATGATGAGAATCTCTTTGAAGTCCAAGCTTGAACACCAGGGACTGTGCAGTTCTGCAGGTTTTTTCTCAGTCTTCTTCGGTCCAGGCTATGTCTGTTTATTGTCCAAATCTAATTATTTTATCAAACAGATATTTCCGGCTATGAGAGTGGCTTCGGAGAGTGCCAGCCATGTCGTGCTCTGGGACCCAGTGTCCTGCTGCTTGCACTTGATGCAAGCTGACAATCTTGGACAATCTGCAGGTCTACGAGACAGTCCTCCCCCCACCCTGGGGAGTCTGCCAGGGCTAATTACCCCCATATCAATCCTGAATTGCCAGCACGGCTGAAGTCCGATCGTATGGGAGTCAGCCATTTCTCACCGCCAGAAACAGGAAGCCTATCTTGCTAAATTTCAACAGGATGGGTGCAGCAGCTTTTCTGCAAATTATAGGATTAGAATAATTTTCTATAAACTATTGGTCAAAAAATACCCATTTTGCCTATTGAAACATGCCATATCACAGAAAACACAGGGACTTTTAACTAGGTACATTTAAAATTGGGGGTGCAGAATATGAAGGGGTTAAATTTCTAGGTGCAATAATTCCATCTGATTACAAGCTTGGCCTGTCAGTCACAATGGAGATGTCCCTCTGCATCCTCTCCTCACTCTGACCATGACGTTTCTTCTCCCTTCCCCCATCTTTCCACCTTGACATTATGGAAGGCTTAGAGATATTACCTTTCACTTTCAGCACATGGATATAGCTGTGTTGATACATTCCAGCAATAACTGTTGGGAATCACAGGAGCAGATGTTGCTGTATTCTGTTTCTGTTTGTTATTTATTCTTCTTTGGACTTCTCTCATCGAGAGGAGACATGTTTTCTTTAGCTCTGCTTAATTCTTAGCAATAAAAGTAGCTTAGTGCACACATCTCTGCCTCAATCCATCTGTGCTTTACTCTGCAAGATTTATAGACATGTGCCTGGTGTCAAAAGCAAGGCACGGGTCATGAAGGAGTCGGGGAGAAGCCTGGAAACTTTCCTGCCTTGTGCCTGGGGGATCGTTCTTCCCCCACACTGAGATCCCGACAATAGGTAGACATAACAAGTTCCTAGATCATGTATAAGGATATCATGAAGTTGGTTTTCTAAACAAGGTTTTAACCTGCAATTAGCATTATTCAATGTAGGATTAGTACCGCTCATTTGTGCTGCGTTGTGTTCCATATCCCATGCATTATGCTTTGTTGAGCTGCATTGTTTCTGCAAGGTTTGCCTCTTACCTGCCAGAGAATGCTGCCATTAATATTCTGAATAAATACCATATTTTGTTTTATTTCATAGACACAGGGAAAGCTGCTGAAATATAATTAGCTGCTGTGTTTTAATCAGCTTTAGTTGTTCTGAAATAATTTCCATGCATTATCAGCATTATACAATCTGTTGTAACATCAAAAAAGCATGCATAATTGAGCCACCTGGTTTATTCTTTTACAGTGCAACCCTACAAATGCCTACTGAGAAGTAAACCTGACTGAGTTCAGTGGGACTTGTTGTTGTTTAGTCGTTTAGTCGTGTCCAACCATCTCATCCTCTGTCGTCCCCTTCTCCTAGTGCCCTCAATCTTTCCCAACATCAGGGTCTTTTCCAGGGAGTCTTCTCTTCTCATGAGGTGGCCAAAGTATTGGAGCCTCAGCTTCAGGATCTGTCCTTCCAGTGAGCACTTTCAGGCACGTCCAACAGGTCGATCGTGATCTACCGGTAGATCACTAACTTTGACTCCCCTAAAAAAGCTCAACAACTTTGACCTGAACCCCTAAAAATGGGCTTTCCTCCCTAAAAAAAAGCTCAACAGCCTGAACCCCCCCCCCCAAATGGGTAGATCACTGCCTGTTTTTAACTCTGTGAGTAGATCGCAGTCTCTTGGGAGTTGGCCACCCCTGTTCTAGATAATAGCTGTTACCCCAAATGGAATATATGGCTCTTTTTCTGTTGGTGAGACAGATGCTGTGGACTTAAGTAGTGGATGCATCTAGGAATGGATCTACTAACAAATGGTGGTTGCCATTTTGATAAAATTGTATAGGAGAAGCTTCTGCAGATTCCAGCTGGTGGAGGAGGAGGAGGATAGAACAGAAAGGGTGGGAAGTCACTTTCCTTCCTTTGCACCTCCTAGGAAACTCAACAAACCTGCTGCACCTGTGTGAGTGTGGCTGAAAAGGACACAGCTGTAGGCAGCCTGAGGAAGTACCAGCTACCTTGGGCCTGTCCATAAAAAGCAAGTCTAGAGGGAGAGACTAGGCTGTTTCCATGAACTCCACTTGTTGTGAGACTTTTGTGGATGAGCTGAAGGTTTGTTTAGATTCTGAGTGAGAAGCCTGAGGTTGAGAGGGAAGAGTGTGTTTGAGGGAAAGGAAGTGAAAATCATTTATATATGTGAGTAACTTTTTATTCATGTAACATTTTTATATGTAACTGTATTTTTATAGTATTTGTCTGTTGTTGCCTCAGTTTTTTGTACATCACTTAGAACAGGCATGTCAAACCTGCGGCCCTCCAGATGTTTTGGCCTACAACTCCCATGATCCCTAGCTAGCAGGACCAGTGGTTGGGGAAGATGGGAATTGTAGTCCAAAACATCTGGAGGGCCGCAGGTTTGACATGCCTGACTTAGAAGTATTTAAAATATATTAAGTGGTATATAAATTAAAAAATCAATGTGCCACTAGGAAAATATGAACTCTTAATCTGGCATTTCTTCTGCTCATAATGGCTGGTGCATGGCCTGGCTTGTAATGCAGAAATAAAAAAAATGCCACTCTTGCTTTATAACGAACCCTAGTCATTTCTTTTCCTGCATTTTAATGTATTGACTGAAACTATATTGGATCACACTTACGGAATTCTCTGCCAGGAAAATCTTGAGTCTTTATGACTTTTGAAAATGAAATAGTTTCTAACCAGAATCTTTTATAAATTATATAGGGCAGTGCATGTTTCAACATTTATGGCTGTGAGTCTTCTCTTATTATTTATTAATGCTTCAAATCTGGAGTGCTATATGATTGGAAACTACTTTGAACCCCTTGCGATTGAATGAAATATAAACAGGGTGGAAATTAGTTTACATTGAAAACTGTAATGGAAGCAGGAGCATTGTTTTGTGTATATTTTGGGTGGTATTCGGTGCTAATGTTTCTCAGTGTTGACCCGTTGAAGTTAATGGACAAGGCTAACTTAGGTCCATTAATTTCAAAGGGTCTCATTGAATGTGACCCTAAGTATGCAGTAGATTCTACTGGGGCCTTGTCTAATACATTGTCTTCATGAAACGACTTTTAGGAGATAACTTCATTTTTCAATAAAGTAGTCTCAAATATTAAGGATTTGAAATCTGTAGTTGCTCTTTGTGCTTCATAAACAGGACAGGATGGTACAAACTGTGTCTGCTTCTCTGTTTAAACTTTGAAAATCTAGGAGACTACACAATCTTCGCTATTAAGGAAGTGACTTTGTATGTGATACAGCTGCATGACTCTTTACATCAAAGTCTCACCTCTAGCTGAAGAACAGATCAAACTTCTCCACCTCTTCTGAGTTTCATTTGAGCTGAAAATCCAAACTCTCAGATCCATTTTAGTGCACTAGGACATTGTTCCTATATGATACATAGAGAACACTAGTGTGTGTGGAGGGGGGGGGGGGAGGAATACCTTTAAAAATTTCTCCCATACTTTATCACCAAGATTTCACACAGTTGCCTAATGGCTTAGAGTCAAATGTGATAGTCTTCTAGAAGAATTAGTAGTTAATAAGGTGGCCGCCCCTTTCCCTTCAGAAAAAGTTAAGCTTTTTTGGTTAAGCCATACTTTTTGTGGTGAGCATATTAGGAAAATCTTTTAAGCCTCAGTTTCCCTTGTAAAAAAAAAGGCATTAATGGAAGCAATGGTGATCTGGCTCACATTGGTACTGAACAATCTAAATTCAGTGTAGGCCTTTCGTCTGCTGCAGAAGAGCTATTCTTACATTCTTATTTTACAGTCTCATATTTACAGGCGGCTGCCACCAGTCAACGTGGCAGATGGAGTTCCATGTCCTCTAGGTAACGGTGCAAAAGTGCCACTGGCACATGCAAGACTGTATCATTGTCATATATCGCAATATGCATTGAAAGTCTTATATGACTATAACTCTGAAAAGCCACGGGGCATTGTTTCCGAGGCTCCAACCACTGCAGTTCTTTTGACAATGCATGGCATACAGTGAAACTGAATGGCTGGATTGTGCCTGAGGCCTGGTTTGACATTACATTTTATTTTTTTAAATCTGGATTTTGATTTATTTTTTTTAATGGGGTCCTACTAGCAACTGCACAGTCATTTCTTTGGAGCACACCTGCAACATCAGGGTTGCTGATGGTTATAGTGTCTTGGATTTAGTCCTTAGCCAAAGACAATTCTTTTATTCATTGATTAAAAATAATAAAGCCTGATTTTCATTTCATAGTTCCAAGATGTTTTTATTATTAATTACAAAAACAGGCCAAAATGCAATGTACAGTAATGAAAATGGCAGCATCAGCAGTAATAATAACAATAATAATAATAATAATAAATGATAATAATAATAATGTCACTGGCATGATTATTTGGAAGGGGCCTAAGTTATTGCATATGCTCAGCAAAGCCTTTGACTTTCGGCATTTTTTTTCATACCTCAGGTAAACAAATGGACAGCATTTGGCATTACCAGTGCTGGGTTTACATATAAGCTAAAAAAAGCTATAGCTTAGGGCCCCAGTCTCTTGGGGGCCCCAAAAGAATTTAAAGGAAAAGAAAACCTGGATGTGCATTTCCAAAATATAAGATAAAAAACAAATAAAATAAAACCTACATACAGTGTTTTGTGTTGTGTAGGCTCCTATGATGTAAGTAATGGGCCCCGCCTGCTCCCTAAAATATCACTGGTTTGCTCATTTCTATATATATAGGGTGCCTACATTCTGCATCCCCTTCATGGATCAATGCCTTGTCGTGGCGAAGGGGCTTGAATAACTCAGAGAAGCTATGAGCTATGCCATGCAGGGCCACCCAAGATGGACAGGTCATAGTGGAGAGTTTTGACTAAACGTGATCCACCTGGAGAAGGAACTGGCAAGCCACTCCAGTATCCCTGCCAAGAAAACTCCATGGACAAAGACAACAGGCATATAAAAGTTATGACGCTGGAAGATGAGCCCCTCAGGTCGGAAGGCGTCCAACATGCTACTGAGGAAGAGCGGAGGACAAGTACAAGTAGATTCAGAGCTGATGAAGCGGCTGGGCCAAAGCCGAAAGGACGCTCAGTTGCGGATATGCCTGGAAGCGAAAGGAAAGTCCGATGCTGTAAAGAAAAATATTGCATAGGAACCTGGAATGTAAGAACCATGAGTGGAGGTAAGCTGGATGTGGTCAAAAATGAGATGACAAGAATAAATATCGACATCCTGGGCATCAGTGAACTAAAATGGAAGGGAATGGGCGAATTCAGTTCGGGTGACTATCATATCTACTACTGTGGGCAAGAATCCCGTAGTAGAAATGGAGTGGCCCTCATAGTCAACAAAAGAGTGGCAAAAGCTGTAATGGGATGCAATCTCAAAAATGACAGAATGATCTCGATACGAATCCAAGGCAGACCTTTTAACATCACAGTAATCCAAGTTTATGCACCAACTACCGGTGCTGAAGAAAGTGAAATTGACCAATTCTATGAAGACCTACAACACCTTCTAGAAATGACACCAAAGAAGGATGTTCTTCTCATTACAGGGGATTGGAATGCTAAAGTAGGGAATCAAGAGATAAAAGGAACAACTGGAAAGTTTGGCCTTGGAGTTCAAAATGAAGCAGGGCAAAGGCTAATAGAGTTCTGTCAAGAGAACAAGCTGGTCATCACAAACACTCTCTTCCAACAACACAAGAGAAGACTCTACACATGGATATCACCAAATGGGCAGCATCGAAATCAGATTGATTATATTCTCTGCAGCCAAAGATGGAGAAGCTCTATACAGTCAGCAAAAACAAGACCTGGAGCTGACTGTAACTCAGATCATCAGCTTCTTATAGCAAAATTCCAGCTTAAACTGAAGAAAGTAGGAAAAACCACTGGGCCAGTAAGATACAATCTGGATCAAATCCCTTATGAATACACAGTGGAAGTGAGGAACAGGTTTAAGGATTTAGATTTGGTGGACAGAGTGCCTGAAGAACTATGGATGGAGGCTCGTAACATTATACAGGAGGCAGCAACGAAAACCATCCCAAGGAAAAGGAAATGCAAGAAAGCAAAATGGCTATCCAACGAGGCCTTACAAATAGCGGAGGAGAGGAGGCAAGCAAAATGCAAGGGAGATAGGGAAAGATACAGGAAACTGAATGCAGATTTCCAAAAAACAGCAAGGAGAGACAAGAGGGTCTTCTTAAATGAGCAATGCAAAGAAATAGAGGAAAACAATAGAATGGGGAAAACCAGAGATCTGTTCAAGAAAATTGGAGATATGAAAGGAGCATTTCGTACAAAGATTACCATAATCAAGGACAAAAGTGGTAAGGACCTAACAGAAGCAGAAGACATCAAGAAGAGGTGGCAAGAATACACAGAGGAATTATACCAGAAAGATATGGAGGTCTCGTACACCCCAGGTAGTGTGGTTGCTGACCTTGAGCCAGACATCTTGGAGAGTGAAGTCAAATGGGCCTTAGAAAGCACTGCTAATAACAAGGCCAGTGGAAGTGATGATATTCCAGCTGAACTATTTAAAATCTTAAAAGATGATGCTGTTAAGGTGCTACACCCAATATGCCAGCAAGTTTGGAAAACTCAGCAATGGCCAGAGGATTGGAGAAGATCAGTCTACATCCCAATTCCAAAGAAGGGCAGTGCCAAAGAATGCTCCAACTACCGCACAATTGCGCTCATTTCACACGCTAGCAAGGTTATGCTTAAAATTCTACAAGGCAGGCTTAGGCAGTATGTGGATCGAGAACTCCCAGGAGTGCAAGCTGGATTTCGAAAGGGCAGAGGAACCAGAGACCAAATAGCAAACATGCGCTGGATTATGGAGAAAGCTAGAGAGTTCCAGAAAAACGTCTACTTCTGCTTCATTGACTATGCAAAAGCCTTTGACTGTGTCGACCACAGCAAACTATGGCAAGTTCTTAAAGAAATGGGAGTGCCTGATCACCTCATCTGTCTCCTGAGAAATCTCTATGTGGGACAAGAAGCTACAGTTAGAACTGGATATGGAACAACTGATTGGTTCAAAATTGGGAAAGGAGTACGACAAGGTTGTATATTGTCTCCCTGCTTATTTAACTTATATGCAGAATTCATCATGCGAAAGGCTGGACTAGATGAATCCCAAGCCGGAATTAAGATTGCCGGAAGAAATATCAACAACCTCAGATATGCAGATGACACAACCTTGATGGCAGAAAGTGAGGAGGAATTAAAGAACCTTTTAATGAGGGTGAAAGAGGAGAGCGCAAAATATGGTCTGAAGCTCAACATCAAAAAAACCAAGATCATGGCCACTGGTCCCATCACCTCCTGGCAAATAGAAGGGGAAGAAATGGAGGCAGTGAGAGATTTTACTTTCTTGGGCTCCTTGATCACTGCAGATGGTGACAGCAGTCACGAAATTAAAAGACGCCTGCTTCTTGGGAGAAAAGCAATGACAAACCTAGACAGCATCTTAAAAAGCAGAGACATCACTTTGCCGACAAAGGTCCGTATAGTTAAAGCTATGGTTTTCCCAGTAGTGATATATGGAAGTGAGAGCTGGACCATAAAGAAGGCTGATCGCCGAAGAATTGATGCTTTTGAATTATGGTGCTGGAGGAGACTCTTGAGAGTCCCATGGACTGCTAGAAGATCAAACCTATCCATTCTTAAGGAAATCAGCCCTGAGTGCTCCCTGGAAGGACAGATCGTGAAGCTGAGGCTCCAATACTTTGGCCACCTCATGAGAAGAGAAGAATCCTTGGAAAAGACCTTGATGCTGGGAAAGATGGAGGGCACAAGGAGAAGGGGACGACAGAGGACAAGATGGTTGGACAGTGTTCTCAAAGCTACGAACATGAGTTTGACCAAACTGCGGGAGGCAGTGCAAGACAGGAGTGCCTGGCGTGCTATGGTCCATGGGGTCACGAAGAGTCGGACACGACTAAACGACTAAACAACAACATTCTGCATGGCTTGGTTGCATGGCAACATGTGCAAATGGCTTTAGATACCCATTAGGTCCATAAATTATCATATAGTATATGTTCAATACAAAAAACAGCAGCAATTTGTTGTTGACAAAGGATAGCTGGACATATAAAGAGCCTCATTACCTTCAGTAGCTTAGAGCCTCATCAAGCCTAAATCCGGCCCTGGGCATTACAAATGTGTTTTGAAACCCAGTCAGAAAAACAATGTGCATTTGTAATTAATAAAGTAATATAGCTGAATTGTATGAGATATTAGGGCAGGGGTAGTACTTCTGGCCGGGCATCGGGTGGTGGGATCATTCTTTCAATGTATGGGCCCTCTTCATATGATATGTGAGGAAAGCTTTTGATAAATGCAGCTTAGGTCATTTCAAATAACAGTGGTAACTCGGTTTACAAACACAATTGGTTCCGGAAGTCTGTACTTAACCTGAAGCGTACTTAACCTGAAGCGAACTTTCCCATTGAAAGTAATGGAAAGTGGATTAATCCGTTCCAGACGGGTCCGCAGAGTACTCAACCTGAAGCGTACTTAACCCGAGGTATGAGTGTAATTGGTTCCGGGAGTCCATACTTAACCTGAAGCATACCTAACCTGAAGCGAACTTTCCCATTGAAAGTAATGGAAAGTGGATTAATCCGTTCCAGACAGGTCCGCGGAGTACTTAAACTGAAAGTACTCAAACCGAGGCATACTTAAACCGAGGTATGACTGTAGGAATGTGAAGAGATTAAATTATTCAGGAAAGGCTAGCAACAGGCACAACAATTTAACTGAAAGGAACTGAAAGTAGAGGCTATAATTCTCCAGTCCATGCTAAGCAATCTGCATGACCAGTGTTCCATATTCCCTTATATGCTGCATGGATAGGTATATGGTGTTTCATTCATAGAACTGCATTTATGGAAGGTTTGCCCTCCCCTTTTCTTTCTAAAGGAAGAAGATGTTGTTTATAGAAAATGCTATTAATAGAAATAGGATGATAGCCAGCTAAGTCATACTTGAAGCAGATCCATTAAAATCAATGGAGTTAGAATTTTATTGATTTCAGCAGCCATTCTCTGATTAATGTTATATGTCACCCATAGATTATTAGACACAATTAATAGGCTTCAGCCAGCTCAAACAAAAGGTGATGGGCAGTCTGTCAGTCTTCTCAGAGTATTGAGAAAATGGGCATGGGCCACAGCGATTAATAAATAAGATCTGAATTATTCACATTCTGTGGCAAGCTCTGAGAGCAAGTTAACGCAAAATGTTCTGTATCTATAATGCCTGTGAATTCCTCCCCTGCATATTTTATTGATATTTGTGTTCTGTTTGGTTTTGGAATTGACTTTCTTTATGTAGCTTTACTGGGAGATTGGCTGCTTTAACTGGTTTCCTTTAGTATTAATTGCAACCTTAATACTGTGGTCTTTCAATAAATAAATTCCCTCATTAAAAACAGGGTAGCTGTGGTATTGTTGTGTCTTTGTCATGGAAGCTAACCCTCTTATTGGAAGTGATTCCTGGCCATTCTAAGTGCTTAATTGATCAACTTGATTGATTTCACCATGACTTGAAGGCCACAGAAAAAGAAAGAAGAGGGCAGGGTGAGGAAAAGGATGAATGGCTTTATGACAGACTTCTAGAAGCTGGAGAGAAATGGGAAAATCAAGAGATCTTTGAAGTAGCTAGATCCATTCAATTTTGCCAATATAGTCAGGTGTAAGTGGAGACAGAGAAAATAAAATTAATAGCTAAGTGGATCCATGAGCAGAAACCTCTGTAAAAGTAGTGATGCAGTGGAATAAAATTTCAGATTGCACAGGAAAGATATAACAAAGCTTAATTGAGAACCGGGAAGATTTCCCAGCCAAGTTCAAAGTGTTAGCATTAATCTTTAAAGCTGCAAATGTCTTCTAGCCAGGTTACTTGAAGGAGCATTTTCTCTTGTGCATATCTACATAATAGCCCTTTGCATGTTTAGACCATTAAACCCCCCCTTAAATAAATTCGCACAAGACTCAAATTTTTTGTTTGGTTTTTGGCAGAATTTAGGCCACAACTTTATTGATTACAGCAAGTGAGTGGTTGCATAGGCTCTGGTTCGACTAGCTCCCTGCACCGTTGCAGCTAGCGCTGACCCAGGCCACCAGCATAGGTCAGCCTAGGGTGAACACCCGGATAGGCGGAAGACGGGAGCAGGCTATGTCTGCACCCAGATGTCCTCCTGGACTCAGGCACAGGGACAACCCCTCGCAGGGTTGACCAAAGCATTGAGTCCCTGGATTCCTTTAACAGAATACCCCTTCACATAGGGATGGCTATAGCATTCCTCCATCCCTATCACCTGAACCAGAACCTATCCGCAACCTTACAAGTTGTGACGATTTGCTCCGTGGCAGGCGAAACCCAAATGGCACCAGCCAGTCAGCAAAGTGGGGAAAATTCCTGCCATACCCCTGTCCCAATGACAGATGACACATGATGGCATAGCAAGGTCAAACATGCAAGCCCTAAATATAGGCAGATGTGGGTGAGTGTTCCGATGCACTGACCAAGAGAGAAAGTGCATTGGCATATATAGGTCCCTTGATCCATTTGGCTAGCGTCCCATTGGTCAGAATAAACCCAGCAACAAGGGACCTACCAATTGGGTGTTGTGGCTATCCAATCATACCCACAACACAAGGGTTTGGTTGCCAGGTCTCACCTCTTTGAGGGAGGACACGATTTCTCCATGCATAATGAGCTGAGACAGGCACTTTCTAGGGGGAGGACATGCTTGAAAGTGGTATTCAAATTAATGATGGCACTAGTGATGTTTGATACTGTGCTTATTCATTCGTTTATTTTTATTACATTTCTTAATTGCTTTCTCCAAAAAAGAAACAAAATCGCAAAGTGACTTAACAATATAAAACACAACCAGTCAAAATCAGTTACCGGTAATTTTTTTTGAGAGGGAGGCTTTTTTAGTTTTCCTCTGCCCCAGCAACACTCATGTCCAGACTGAACTATGTTAGGGGTGTTTTAGAACTTGGAGTGTTTGTGCTGGGTTATAAAACCTATATTAGAAGGATTTCATGTGGTTTCTGTTGGCTTTTATGTGTTTGTTTGTAGTGATTTCATTGCTTAGTTTAGTTTTTGGTTTTGGTTTCCTTTTTAAAAAACAACAACACTGTCCAGTTGAAGACCATTGTTGGCAGGTGGTTAGTGTGCATGCACACGAAAGCTCATACCTATGACAAACTTAGTTGGTTTCTTAAGATGCTACTGGAAGGAATTTTTTTATTTTTTTGTTTTGACTACGTCAGACCAACATGGCTACCTACCTGTAACAAGTGCTTTTATCTTGTATTATGTTCTGAACCGCCTTGAGACCTACGGATGAAGCGCAGTACATTAAGCAAACAAATCTCTTCTAGTACGACTTAGCAGAAGCAGCTCACCAAGTGGAGCAAAGTAAATATGCTAGTTTACTAGCTGGATCTGTCACTCTTGCTTACCAATATGGGGAGGGGGCAGTGGAAGGGGGTAGTGTGGATGTCAGTGAAATACAAACACTCCAGGAGAGCCAATCCTGAACTCCTGCCAGAGCTGTATTATCTCCATGTTCTCTCATCCTTTAGCCCTCCAAATAATTTATACTTCATTATGAGGCTGGCTTCTAAGTGTGTGTGTGTGAGAGAGAGAGAGAGAGAGACAGAGAGATGATTGTAAGAAACCCTCAACATTCCAATAGATTATTTTTAATGGTGCCCTCCCTGTAGAACACCCTTCTATCAGATGTCAAGAAGATAAAGAACTACACAACTTTTTAAAATACATCTGAAGGCAGCCCTGTATCGGGAAGTTCTTAATGTCTGAAGTTTTACTATGTTTTTATACGTACTGGAACCGCCCAGAGTGGCTTAGGAAATGGGTTTTGTACAACAAAATTGTTGTTCTTGTTAATGGAAAGGCTAGTACAGGCATAGGCAAGCTCGACCCTCCAGATGTTTTGGGACTACAACTCCCATCATCCCTGACCACTGGTCCTGTTCGCTAGGGATGATGGGAGTTGTAGTCCCAAAACATCTAGAGGGTTGAGTTTGCCTATGCCTGGGCTAGTAATTAAACTATATTTCACAAATGTCAAGGGGTAATTTTCATTTTATCCGTTTTGCAATTTCATTGTAGCCTATCAAATCCCATATGCAAGCAAGGGCATGAAAAAGCTGGAATTAATGAGCCATTTTGCAGTGATAGGTCCATTCAGAGTTTCATATCTGGATTTCCAAAAATATATCCTAAAATTACTGTTTTTCTCTCAAAGTTTTCCATACATTAACAAAGAGTTGCTTATTGCACCCATATTATAATCAAATAAGGCACTTTTTCATCTTCCTGTTTTCTTTCCTCCTTACCTTCCTCTGTATCAAGTTCTCATGCAGCATATAAGAATAAAACCAGCAAAAGGAATTCATAGAAACACCATTAGAAACATCAATAAATACTGGTGTTTTTAGCTTGTGGGTCTCCTGTCTCTTCCTCAGTGTATTGATTTGACTCTGAATTACTGTGGTGAGAAGGATTTGCTGGTGAGTTTTTTCAATAGGGTTTGCTGGTTTGTTGTGTTAAACAGGAACCAATTCAGCTCCCCGGAAAAAAACTAAAATACTAACAGTACTAAGCATACAGTTGTACGAGGAAAGAGGTGTGTTCGTTATCTGTCAACATTTCACATAAATATGTACAATTAAAAAGTTTTTCCAATTTAATTGATGTCTAACAGTTTAATGTTTCTAATCAACATGCAGCAGCGTTTTGTCATATCAGAGTCTGCAGTATAATATTTCATATCTCCTATGCCAAGATAAAAAAAGTAAAAATTCATCGATTTTTTTAAAAAAAATCTCTTGACAGTCATCTTTCTAAATAATCCTTAAATTAAATACAGACAAAGCTATTGCTGTAGGCATGCTTAACTAACTTCTTAATAGCCTGGTACAGTTTGCAAGGTAACACTTTGGCATCACCAGCCATTAGAGATGTAATGATTTTCCAACAGTTAATGAGGGTTCCCAAATAAATGTTTCCATCTGCCGTCTCAGCATTGTAGGTGATATTTTTCCATGGCAGAATAATCTTTATGTCTAATTCCACAAGTAAGGAGTCTGATCATAGTTTAATTTCTCTGCAAACATTGCTTGGCAATCAATAAAGCATTGTCAAAGAACTTTGATTGAATAGGAGCTTGAGATAACATTCTCCATAATATGCAATTGAGGAGGGGAAGATATTTAATTTTGTGATTCAAAAGAAAGCCTGCAACTTGAGCACAGGAAAAGAAATTCTAATAAATCAATACAATTATATTATGTAAATAAGATTGCATCATTAATATGCTGGGGAACATGCAATTCTCATGAAGAATGGCTATACTACACGCTGTAATTAACTTATTATTTCTGAAGTTATTGGCAATATGGCATAATATTTGGTAGGATGCAAGTGAGAGTCTATGGCCAGGGCCCTCCAGAATTGTTGGACTCCCAACTCCCATCAGCCCTTGCCAGAATGGCTAGTGGTTAGAATTGGTGGAAGTTGTTGTCCAGCCCCCCCCCCCCGATTCCTACCCTTCCTCTGTGAATATTTTGTGTCGATTTACAAACTGCAGGATTAGTAGATAAACGCTAACTTTTAGGGACATCACCTTCATGTCTACAATAAGAACAATGCATCCATTCCTGTCAGATATTTGATAATAGTGTTCTTTACATAACTTTATAGGAATGTAGGATATATGAGTGATAAGTGCTCCTATACTGGTGATTTGCTTGTGCTCACAGTGGCTTGTATAGCATCCATACTGCTGCCCTGTTGTTGTTCCTACTGGTTAGTGCCTAAATCACAGCCTGGAACAATATTGTTCTTGTACAGTATGTTTATTGTCCTCTGAATTTTGCATTTCACCCTTTCTATTGGAATAGAGAAACTGCTTTCTTTCTGTTTTACCTGTCTATGCATGGCAATGAAATGGTTTGTTTAGGAATCAGAATGACTCAAACAGTGCACATGTAACCTTTTTGTACATTTTTTATCTTTTTTTGAAGTGGAAGACATTTTTAATGTGGGGGAAAAACTTAGCAACTTTGAACAATGCTCCTGCAGGTACATAACTGATATTAGCTGTGACAATACAATAAATGAATAAAGTAACTCACTGATTACAATACTTAGTATATCATGCTTGTGAGAGAACTAGAATTAAACACTACAAGAAGAAGCTACAAGTATAAGAGATGTGGTGGCACAGAAATAAATGGAAGCCATGATGCTATAATACTTTTTTTAATGTACACTTTCTAAGTAAGATTTACATAATCATTGTCTCCTAAATTTTACCAGTCTCCACTTGCTTAGATGATTGGAAGCTTCCAGTTAGTATATTTTCTGTGGTGACTCACACAAGTGTTTTCTGGTGATTAGTCCAAGCAACATACTGACCCCTCCAAAATTATATGAAATCCCATGTCATGTGAGCAGACTTCCATTTTCTCCCTTGCAGCCCTAGCAAATACATTGTGGGGTACACAATGAGCTGCAGGGAGGAGGACAGGAAGGGAAAGTCCTTTGGCCGAGAAAACGTCTGTCCTGCTTGCATTGAAAATCATCCTTAGTAAGAAATTCTAGTTCCAGGTTTGATTTTTTTTTTTACCAGGTATGGTTTACCTTTCTTTCAGAAAGGAAGAGGCCCTCTGTAAAGGCAAAAACTTGCATGTCAGCCAATATCAATCTAACGATAGATATTTCTTGGTCAGTGTGGTTCCCTTTACTGAAGGACAAGAACAGTTAGAGGTCTGCCTAAGTTGACATGAATATTGATTTCCCTCTCTCTTCAGAAATCACCACCCAGTAAACCCACTTTGATTAATGGGTCAGCAGCTAGTTTATCCAGATGTTCAAATGTTCATCATAACGTGTCGCCCACATAAAAAGTGCAGATATCTAGAAAATTCATTCAGGTTCGCCAGTGCCCTGCAGTTTTATTAGGATGCAACAATGATGCAGAAGGATTTTGTAAGGATATTTTCTGGATTTATTGTTTACTTCATTTTGTAGAGCTTCACAATATAAAATCCAAGCACCTAAAGTTCATACTTGCTGTCTCTTTGCATACAAAGCAATGTGCAACATCTGAAACACACGGAAATGTTGAGAGGAATCCCCGCCTCCCAAAAAAACATTCTAATTAAATATTGCTATTTAAACATAAAGTGATGCTTCTTTTTACATAGAAGGCAAATTTGGGCAGAAAGAGCACTATTTGTCACAAATAAACATGTATGTGTCAGTGCAGCGAGCAGGAGGCTATATTAAGCAGTGAAATTGCAGACCTGAACTCTCCTCTATGCCAGACAAAAGTCTTTCACATGTTGAAAACTAAGAAGAGCTGAAGGGATAAATCAGGCAAGAGCAACTATGTAGGCAAAAAGTTTTGCATGCTTTGCCCAGACCTACACATGTCTGTTCACATTTCTAGGCTAAGTGTATTTGCTTGCAGGTTGTAATTGGAGCCTGCAGACCACACACACACGTTCTGTGACAGTCTGCAAGGCACAAAAGATTACTAAAGGAGCTGTTAACAGCACAAGCTGTCCTAGTGCACATGAGAAAACAGCCACAGATTTGTAGAACTGTAGAATTGGAAGAGACCGCAAGGGGTCATGCAATCCAACCTGCTATAATGCAGGAATCTCAACTTAATTGTACATGGCAGATGGCTATCCAGCCTCTGCTTAAGAACCTCCAAGGAAGGAGAGTCCACCACTTCCCATGGGAGTCTTTTCCACTGTCAAAAAGCCCTTACTATAGAAAGTTCTTTCTGATGGTTAGTCTCAATTTCCTTTATGGTAACTTGAATCCATTGGTTCAGGTCCTAGGTTCTAGAGAAGGAGAAAACAAGTTTGCTCCATCTTCCAAGTGACAGCCCTTTAGATATTTAAAGATTGCTATCATATCTCCCCCTCAGTCTCTTCTTTACCAGACTTGACATACCCAACTCCTTCAATTGTTGAACATAAGTATTGGATTTCCAAACCCTTGATTATCTTGGTCACCTTCCTCTGCACATGTTCCAGCTTGTCAATATCAAGATTAAGATTGTGGTGCCCAGCACTGGACACAGTACTCCAGGTGTGGTCTGACCAAGACAGAATAGAGTGGTACTATTACTTCCCTTGATTGGGACACTATACTGTTGATGTGCCCAGGACAGAACCCTGCGGGGATGAGTATCCCTTAGTGAGCACTCTACATTGAAAGTCCTGAAAGTGTGAGGTAGCAATGAAGGAACCTGTGGTGACAGACAGGGAAGGTTTGTTGTTGTTGGCATCTGTCTGTCTTGGGAGACACTGGAAAAGTGCGCCTGAACACTAAGCACTGGATGAAATGCATATAATACATGAAAATGGTTGTAAGTGTAATATCAAATCAATAAAAATAGTTTGAAGAATATATACCTTTTTTATTGAAACATCATTGTCATTCAGGTGTATCCTCACAGAAGTAAATTATATGCCTCAGTAAAAAAGTGAACTTTGGTAAAATATGCCCTGTGCTTCTTGTGCTTTTTGTTTATGAACAGCTACTACAGCACCATCATGCAGTTCATGAAATTTCATACATCGCAAAGGATATCACAGACCATCGGGCCTTCGGATATGTGTGCGGAAAGGAAGGGAATCATAGATTTGTGGCAATAAAAACAGCCCAGGCAGTAAGTATCGTGGTTATTGTCATTTTCTGCAGTTTAACTCAGTTTGATAGCTCTGTCTAGAACAGTGCTGCTTAGAAAGGGCAGCCTGGAAGCATTGTTTATGCAGTATATAATGCTGTCAGAAGTGCATGCATAAATGTTCTGAGATGGCACTTTAGCAATACCAGTCTTGGAAAGAAATACAATTCACCCTTCTCAATTTTTTTCTTGATGTATTCCTTCTAATTAGTAATTATTTTCCTTTCTAATTAAACTGGAAACACTAGATGAATACAAATAAGTTTACTTAGGGTCCTAGACTCATTTAGATAGAAAACGATGGAAAACAAATAGCTACTTAGCATAGCCTACTCTCATTTCATTGTATTAGAAACCACTAATAAATATAAGCAATGCCTTTTATGCTCATAATTATAATTACCATTAATCTGCAAATATAATTAGCTTATATAGAAATGAACCTTTGCCTAGTTAAAGTTTGCAGCTAGACAAGGTATTTAACTCAATGAGAAAGGATGTGTTTGGGAGTGTTTTAAAATGCCTAAGGCTGCCATCCCAAGAACTCAATTTGCATAACCAAGTTAAGCTAGAGTACTGTAGATTTAGTCACATTAGGCACAGGCTAGACATTGTTATGAAAGTTCCAATATGGCTGTGGAAGCCTATCTTCAGTAACTTTTGACTTGTAGATTTAACCCAGGATTTAACTCATTTCCACAAAACTTTAATAGGTGTCTGCCATAAGTAGGATCAAATGGACCTAAATATACAATTTCCAGCCTGAGATGGAACCTGAGATGAACCTGTGGTTCATTTTGGAATTGGTTTGGCTGGTAGGAGCTTTGTTGGCAAGCATTTGGGAAAAGCTCACCTGAGAACTCACTTTCATCTCATAATGTTGCTACATGCACATTATTATATTGCTCCCCCGCAACTTAGCAACTGCACCTTGGTTCAAATTCTCCAGCAGTTTTCCCACAGCACTAGCCATGATAGAGAGTTGCTTTGAAATTCACTCACTCTGTGCACCCAAATACATCACATAGGAACAAGAGAGGGATTTGGATATAGATGGGGAGGAACAATCACATAAAGCATTCTCAAGAAGCCATCAAGAGAATTGACCTCACTTCAGTTGGGTTGACTGGTCATGTAATTCCAGGAAACAATGATAGTTTCATTAGCAGGGAGGATATTAAAATTAGATAACATGTGCATGCATCAACAAAGCAGCTGGCTTTGTAGGTCACATAATTTCACATTGATCAATGACAATGACACTGAGACTAAAGGGCTAACATTAAAGGACTTCTGCCCAGGTGCTTACAAATCAGCTGGTCTTGTCTTGACATGGCCTACTGATCATTAACAGAGCATGAGCAGAATCTCTTAATGTTTGAAGCCAGAGAATAACTTCCAGCAGAAATGTTGCCAGGTTTGCATTACAGCCAAACATTACAAACTATATAAATTCATTTTATGGATCAGATGATTTCATACTTCAGCACTAACACTAATTTCAATGTGATAATTTTAATGGTTTACTCACAAGTAAGAGTATAAGAATCCATTGATGCATCTAAATGAATCCATTATATCGTTATTAAATAAAAGTGTTTTTAAGACCAGCTGTTTCATTAGGAAAGGTCACATTTTGTTTGCTAGTCTTCTTTCCCATATTACTGAAATACTCTTAATTTGTTTTCTGTAGGCGGAGCCTGTAATTCTGGATTTGCGAGACCTCTTTCAACTCATTTATGAATTGAAACAAAGGGAAGAGCTGGAAAAAAAGGCACAAAAAGATAAACAGTGTGAACAAGCAGTGTATCAGGTATCTAATTATTTTTTAATAGAAATGTACCATGATGAAGTGACAAAGCAACTACTGAGAATTTGGGACTGTTGTGCTAAGACATCCTAGGGACAAAGAATAAAACTGATCCTTTGCCACAGAAATCAGGAAGTTTGAATCATGCAAACTTATTCTCTTACCTGTACCATTAAATGAGTGGATCTTATGTTGCTGAGCCCTGGTAACTGGCTACTAGTTTCAGTGGATAAGAGATTATGTAAGTTCCACTGCTGTCTGTGAATATTGCTGTTATCAGTAGTGCCATAATACAATTTGGCAATGATTGAGAATAACAAAACTGAGCACAGTAGACATACGAAATGGTTGCATGAATATGTAATTTGTGATATTTAAAACTGGAAGAATTTCAGAGTATGCCTTCATATATGCAGTGCAAGGTTGAGTAGATATCTAGCCCTCCTTTACTGAACAATGTGCAATATCTTTCCTCAGTATTTGGCTCTTGTACACCTGCTGTTCACGTTCTTTCCTTTTTGTCTCTTCTCTTCTACTTTCTTTGCGATAGACAATTTTGGAGGAAGATGTAGAAGATCCTGTTTACCAGGTAATTTCTGAAGCTTTATAAAAACAGAGTTTCAGAAATAGTTAAGGATGTGGTTTAGTTTTTAGGTTGAGTGACAGTGCTAAAAAAAGAGAGAGAAATATTTAGGTGCCTAACAAGTCAGCTATTAAAATTATAAAATATCTTCAAAACACTGATTTATAGGTAGTATTCTTAATACTAAATTCTGAATGTATTATAGTAATGCTGCAATCTTTTAGTACCTGGGAGGACATTCTGAGGTTGTGAGATTTTTCAGATCTGCCTTCTTGGAGAGGGCAATCAAACTTATATGCCTCCTTGGTGAAGCTATGGAAGGGTCTGTAGCTGTTGTCCCACTGACAGTAGAGATGGGGCACTGGGGGTGGCTTGCTGCAAGAAACTGTGGATCAAAGCCCTCCCATCCTCAAAAAACACCCCAGGAATGGGAGACAAACTATGCTAGCCCTGAAAGTAGTGCATTTCATTCTCTTCCATCAGAATAAGTGGGAAGGAAACTAAGCGGGGTGGGGGGGTTTGTGGGGGGGATACACACAGGGAGAATAAATCAGCCCAGAAGGCCATAGGAAAAGGCTATGCCTTTGGCACTGCTTTTCAGACTGCTTCATAAAACAGAACTTCATTTTAGGAAGCCATTTGAAGTCACTGGGTGCTGGGAGTGCCATTGCAAATAGGCTAGCTGCATTTTATAAAGCGGTTTGAATGCAAACCGCTTCAAAAAGGTACAAGCAAGACTCCTCAGCTGAAGTTGATTCTACTGGGGCTTCTTTTCAGTGCTGCTTAGCTGATAAGCCATGACAAGGAGCCCCACTTGCAAAAAGAAAAACCAGAAGCTCACTTTAAACTTCCCATTGTTCCATTGTGACCTTATGACACCTGTGTCGGCCAGGTGGCCGCAGGTTGCGGGGAATAGCCACACTGAGACCAGTGCTATGAGCCAGATTTCCCTGCCACTAATTTAAGGAGGTGACGATGATAGTCATTTTTTTTGTTTCTTGCAAATTGGCCCTTTCTTTAATAAATTTTGCCGTCAAAAATAAACACTTGTTCTTAACTGATCTTGTTGACTATGGAACTGCCCTGAGACCTCCGGGTTTAGGGCGGCATATAAATTCAATTAATAATAATAATAATAATAATAATAATAATAATGTTATGTACTCAAATGTAGTATAGAAATTAGCCCCCAATTAGTAACTCGAAGCTGAAATTTAACTCATTGCACTTGCTAATTCTCCCTCCTTCCCTCAAACAGATTTAAAGTACCCTTAGTAGCCCAAGGCCTTCTTTATGATCCCACAGAAGTCCACAGTAAAAATTCCCAGTAGCTGCTGTGGGAACAGAATTGAGCCTTTGGTTGTATCTCTGCTGGGAAAACAGCAGGAAACTTGTCAAATGACAATTAGCAAAGTTCCATTTCTCCTTTATTTCTCTTCCATAAAAGAAGGTTGCATGATATGCCTTTCAGCAAAAGTCAATTGCTCCTAAGCCAGCTTGTACTTTGGACCTGCTTCTTTACTGCTTGTCTATGGTTATTTCTTCTGAAGTTCCAAATTGCCTTTTTTTCTTTTCTGATTCATCTTTGACCTTTCCTCCTTTGCTGCTGATGTAATAGTACATTGTGTTTGAGGCTGGACATGAGCCAATCCGTGAGCCTGAAACAGAAGAAAACATTTATCAGGTATAGAATTGCTCCATCTGTGTTCTCATTGCCTCCAGCAGTCAAGCACATTCCATAGACCAAAGTTCCTTTTAAGCATTTTCATTTATCCCAATGACTTGTGTACCATTTCATACTCATGGAAGTACAGATATAATTTGTATGGTGTGATTTCTCTAATAACTTCTTTCCTTCCCCCCCCCCCAGCCTTTTTATGTTGGTATATATTATTTATATCGCCTTGAAAGCTTTATCCTGAATATTGTGTACACCATAGAAAAAAGTATTAGTTTAATTTGTGTTGGACACATTGGTGTTAACTTATCATACATATACATACTTTTCAGCTATAAACTAAGTATTCTCCTCATTAACAAATCTATATTTGAGTGGTATAAAGTAGCTCATTGCCAGCCCTCTCAAGGAAGCACAGTAATTGGCTAAAAACCAAGCTTTGGCTTGTATTGTGAGTTTAGTCACTCACAACTGTAAACTACCACTTGATGCTTCTGATATGGTACAGGGTGCTGCCTGGTGAGATGTTGTGTCTAGATCACTCCTTACCTTCCAAAATGTACAAGACCATTAGCATGAGCAATTGGGAAGCACTAAATCGCTGTTTTAAAAGGTGGAATTGATCAACTGTTACAAATGTGGATCTGATATTGATATTTTAACCGGTTGATGCTCAAAGCCTAGATATATATTGAAAATTAAAATCAACTGCTTGTAGAAGTTTTAGCTTATTTATGAGGGATATATATTTTGTTGGTTTTGTTTACTTCAATTGGCTGTTTGGCAGTTGGATAAATGGGTCTCTTTCCATATTGGGGAAAACCATATGGCCCTGATCTCTGAAATGGGAATTATGGTGTACCTGGGTTCTGAGGACTGTCTCTGACTATGGTAATCTGTCTGTTTCACTACAATAAGAAACTATCAGTTTTGCACAAGTGCAGGATCATGCATAGTACCCTTCAAGCTACCAACTACATCTCTCAATATTTGTATGTTTACCTTAATCCTAACTACATTTTTATTTATTACTACAGGTTCCTACTAGCCAAAAGAAGGAAGGTGTTTATGATGTGCCAAAAAGTCAACCTGTAAGTGTAAGTATATGCCATTCAAAGCAGGAGTAACAAGTTTTCAATAGTTCTTCAACACTCACAGGTTTGTCTTCCTACATACATAAAAATGTAAGGCTGTCATTGTGCAGCCTCCATTGCAGGTTTTGTAGTGCCGTATCAAAGTGCTGGGTTTCCATGAATGAAAACCAAAGAGGCCCAATGGAAAGTGGGCTTTTGTAGTTTCATGGGGTAGGAAGAAAAAGCTTTATGGGTTGCTGTGCGGGGAATCACAGGGAGGTTGGCGAGCAGAGTAATGCAGGCCCTTGTGTGGCAGTTACCATAGCAAATTTTCTAACGCATCTAGATCACTTTGGTAGCACACACTCTAGGGAAAACAAAGACAATTTACATATCCATACGCTAAAATTTCGCATTGGCCCCCACTACTTTATATGTTGCATTGTAACAAACACTAAACATAGAAAAAATGGGGGGGCGAAATTGGTGACAAATCAGAGCCAAGCCTAAAAGTACCCCAGAGGGAGAATGCCCCCCCCCCCGGTCATGTCTACTCCAAGGCTGGCTCCATATCCTGGGAACAAGGACTTGGCTACAGCATTGCTGAGAAACAAAACAGATCAGTAATTCTCCATTAGTGCGCAAATAACAGGATTTTGCTCTCCTCTCACCTGTGTGCAAGAGGCACAGAGTAGGCAGGTATCCAGCAATTCTACAAATTAAAAATAAATAAAGCACACATTAAAATCAATATCTTATTCAACCACTCATTGGCTGTAATGTTCTCTTATACACAGCCCTCTTTGTCTTTAAGACAGTTGCCTTCATTCCCCCCCCCCCATTTATTGCTTTCTCTATTAGACAGCACTCTAAAATTCAATTTCTGTGCCCGTATTACCCAGTGTGCCTCTATCTGATTTAGATATCCACGGACACTTACTTTATTAATAGTAAACCTTGCTCACATGAATGTCTAAATGACTTTGGCTAAATGACTTTAACAACAGAGAAGTGTTTCCTTATTCTCTCCTCTTTCTAATTCACTGTACTTTATAACACTGCGGCTGATGTAAGACAGTTCATTTTCATTTTGGGGAAAGCAGCCTTGGCAAGGCTATTTTCCTGTTCTCCTGCTGCATATGGACATCATAATTAATCTGCTGGGTAGAAATTGGAGAGTGAAAATAAATTGTGTATAACAGCTACACGCATTTGTATTCTGCAAAATTAATTTGGTGTCTCTGCTGAGTATGAATGCTGGACCACATTATGCCTTTCCTTTCCTTTCCTTCCTTCCTTCCTGTTTTGATATTGATGTTGACCAGTCCTCCCTGCCACTTTTGGACAGAGCTTCCCACTTAGTCCTTTGGGAATGCATGTGAGTAAATCAGCCTTTGCCAAGTGGCTCCCCAATGCTGCAGTTTTCTCAGCATGTGAAAATGAAGCTTGCTGAAATACAAGCTTCTTAATGAGCTATTTTTCTTACATTTCCCCCCCCCCCCAAGCCTTCCCATTATGCACACATGTCAGGTTCTGCTTGTCATGGTGTTTTTAGCAACAGGAGGCAAACCGTAAATACCCTTCACTAAGCCTGTCACTCAAGTCACAATAAAACCTAATCTTCCCATCAACATGTCCAAACTATCTGTTTACAATTTTATGAAGGCTTTCAAACAACTCATCACAGTGCTATATAAAGATGTATCCCTACTGCATTTCCACAATCCCCCATTGCCTGCCATTGATTAGTCATGTATCCCTGGGCAGAGTAGGTGTCATCTGTTTGCAAATCAGGATATTAGGACTCAGCCCACATCAGTTATGATTTGAATGGGTGTAGGCTTTCAGAAAGATTAATTCCACTCAAGCTGTGCTTCTGTCGCATTCTTATACAGCAGTAGTAGAAGTAATAGTAGTTACAGTGGAACCTCGGTTTACGAACGCGATCCGTTCCACGGAGGCGTTAGTAAACGGAGGCATTTGCTCCCCGAAGGTAGGCTTCTGCGTGTGCGCGAAGCACCAATAGAGCGCTTCTGCGCACACATGCGCGAGCTGCGCAGATCGCATCTGCGCATCCGACGCCGCAGAACCCGGATGTAAACACTTCCGGGTCCGCGGCGTTCATAAACGGAGGCGTTCGTAAACGGGACTGTTTGTAAACCGAGTTACCACTGTATTCACATTTGTTAAAATATACAAATACCAGTATATGTGCATGGATGTATGTAGGTGTACAAGTGGTTACTCAGAGCTACAAGTCACAAAAATATTTTTACTAATGTAAATACGAAAGCCAATTTGGATACTAAAGATCGTGGAGGAAAACTCAGTATGGCTAGCAAGTCAGTAATTCCATGGATTCTCCTTGGTATTCGATGACTCACAATAATCAGGTGAAGGTTTGTGAATGTCAGGGTTGGAATGTCAGGGTTGGTGTTAGCAATGAGCTTCACAAATTTTGAGCTTAAATTGGGACCAATAACAACAATCTGTTCATGTATAATTTCTAAGCATCCCAAATTTTAATGTTGCATTTGTTTGCTTGGTTGCAAAAGACTAGTCAGGATTGCTTACACACAAAGATGCACTTAGATCCAGTGATGTCTTCTCACTTGTGCAGTGGAAATCTGGGCAACAGTGGGCCCCTATCCAGAGTTTCCAGGGCAGTTCTTTTGGAGGGTGGGGGGCATGCATAGGGCTGCAGGATGAAGAAGGAAAAGCAGACACCCTGTTGCATGAACAGGCACCACTCATACTGTTTTGAGATTTCCCCTTTATGTATAATTCAAAGCAGATCATTAAATTTAATCTCATACCTGCTTTTAGTAAGTAAGACTAACCCTTAACTACTCTCTTAGCATTTGGGTCAAAATCCAACGGAAGCTTTCTTGCAGAAGCCCCATTGAAATTAATGAGTGGAAGCTTCTGCCTACAAAATGTTTAAGTACTGTAGATTTAACCAGTGAAATTTTAGTTTAAACCATAGTTCTGAAAACTTATCCAGGTCTAGATTTCTGTATTCACTGGATGTTCAACTCTTAAATCAATGTTTTCAAATAAGAAACTGACTGAAAATGCCAGTAGTTTGTAGGTGCAAGTGGGCTTCCACACAGAAGATACCAAAGCTATATACTAAAGAGGGTTTTAACAGACCAGGAGAATTTGGTTTTGCCAGGCAAAAAAGAAAGTGATCTACTTTTAAATGATTTTTTTATTAGTTTATTTAAAATAAAGATGGTGTGTGTGTGTGTGTGTGTGTAGATGTTTCACCCAGCAAGAGATACAGAATGAACCCCATGTTACGGATGCACTTGTAGGGCTAGAAGCATACAGGGCCGGCTCTAGGGGTAGTCTGGGTGGTGTGGGGCGCCAGCCCGGTAGGGGGGCGTCGCGCGGCAGAGCTACGTGGAAACCATGCTGCGGGGGGCGCCGGAGCAATCTCCACACCACGGAGCCAGGGCGCCCGACGTGCTTGAGACGGCCCTGGAAGCATAGTTTATTTATTTTTCTTGATATTAGTACAATTTGTCATGGGAACTCTGGTGATCATAAATGGCAAGGCTTGAGTAGCAAAGGTGAAAAGTGTTTGTCTCAGTGCAGAATCACACCATTGTAGCAGAAGCATTTGTAAGCAGTCAACATGCAGCTGCTGCTGCTGCCTTCTTTGCAACCTATGTTATCAACTTTGTGTCATGCTCTATATGTTTTCATGGAATGTTGTTAGGTTGTTTCTAGCAATGCACACATATCACTGTATGTGGTGTGCATTTGATGAGCCTTGCTGCCCTGTCGTATTATTAAATGTACCTTGGTATGCTTTTCTTGTACCTTGGATTCAAAAGTAGTATCCAGATGGCATTCGGGGGAGCATCTGCAGGCACTGCCCTCTAGCAATGTGTGCAGCTTGCTTAAGCAAGGCGGGAGACCTATTTCCACAATTCCATCCAGACATTTTATAATTGCATTAATGTTGCATTTATTTTTTTCCTTGAGCATATATAGTATTTGCTAGATGGCAGTTGTGAGATGAAGATGTCTTTATGAATGAAATACTTCTCAGCTATAGAAATTGCACTGGAAACATTAATATTTCTTACATAATATGTTCCTTCACTGAATTTCTAGGGTCACATTACCTTTGTCTTCACATTTCTATCTTACCAATAAGAACAAATAGTGTAGATTGGGGTAGGGACAAATATAGCATGGATACATTGGTGCATATGGTAAATCCGAATGCATGTTTCAGAACAGGAGAACTCATCACTGCTGTCCTGTGTTTATTGTGATGTGCAAATCCTCTTTAACTTTCTGCTTGGGACATCAATACGCCGTCAGTGTGTTTCAACAATGAATCCTTCTCCCTCACTTGATACTTTTGCAAAGTGCAGGAATGTCAAGGCTATAAATGCTACAATATTGCAAACTAAAAAAATGACAAATGTTATCAAATTGCATAGTCGCATCTCCTGGAGCAATTCTATCACTGATTAGTGTAATGTTTCCTATTGGAATGTTCCACCAATTATTCCTCTCCTGGTTCATATAACAATCCAAGGGAGAAAACAAAGGTACAGTCGTACCTCGGGTTACGACCACCTCGGTTTGCGAACAGTTCGGGTTACGAACTGCGCAAACCCGGAAGTGTTTTCGCCCCGCGCGCGTGCGCAGAAGCGGTGCGTGCGCGATCTGCGCATGTGCAAAGCGCGAAAATCGTGCTTTGCGCATGCGCAAAATGGCGGCGCCCATTGCGTTCGGTTTACGAACTATTCGGGTTACGAACTGCGTTCCGGAACGGATCGCGTTCGTAACCCGAGGTATTACTGTACTGCAAAATCCCAGCTATGTTGCAATTGCTGAGTATTGCAACACTACCACTAGCAACAAGTCCAAAAGAGGCCCCCAGACCAGGGGAAAAAAAACATAATTGAAAAAAGACACTTTGTCAGTAAGACCTTTTAATTAAGAAAATTATGTCTGTTACTGCTACATTATTCTCTTTAAATTGATTCATTTTTATTCTCAAATTACTGCTGCTGCCTCTAACTCATAGAGCCCCTGCACCTGTCTCTGAAAGCAAGCATCTTCCCTCTATTAATATTCCAAAAACATAATAAAAGTTGTAACTTTATCAAAATTCTCCTTTAAAATGTACAGTTTGTTTTTTATGTTAATTTTATGTTAATTTAGTTCCCATACCGCCAGAAAAGTGTTGAAGGGTGCTTTCCAACCATCTCAAATAGCTAGCGCAAAAGCATGTTGCAAACAGAGGTGTAGGGATGTGATGCAGAGCATCTGTACCAGAAGTAGTACTATGCTTTTCCCTCTTGGAAAACCACGTACTGCTGTGTGCATAAACTAATAGATGCCACATTACAGGGAAGCAAACATTTCTCCCACTGTCTGCACATGGCCTGAAACATTGTTGATATCCCAGAGAGTGGGGAGAGCCTGTTTCTGCCTTCCCATATTGGACCAACACTGATGGAATAGTTTTTGTCTCCTTTTGTTGAGGGGGTTCTAGCAAAAAACATTACTGAGAGCCTTTTCTTTCTTTCTTTTTGAGGGGGGATTCATCTTAAATCAATGTGTTTAGCTATAATTCACATGATCTCCCATCCCACCAAGCATGTTCACTCAGAAAATTTATACCTTCAGCTCTTCAGTAGAGAACAATGGTACTTTCTTAAATAGCCTCTCTTGTTTTTGCGAGTTGCAAACTATTACAGGATTTGAAAAAGAGTTTTCCTGCCAGTTTAGGGAAACATTTGTCAGTTTAATCCCACCTTAGTAAAATGGGCATAGGGTTCCCTGCTCTCTCCTCAACTTCTGAGGTCTTGGAAAACAAAAATGGATCCTTCCCAGCAGCATTGCCAAAGAAGGGCAAGTTTTACTGTGGGTGCAACCTGTAAAGTGAGAGGACATATTCATTCTCCATAACGTAAGTCCTGGGGTCTACTAGTCCATGTTGAATATCACTGGTAAACATGCTGTGTCTGCTCTTATGGACATGAATAATGTGGCTCAACTTTGTAAGAGGCGTGTCTATGATTGCATATTTATATGTATGTATGTATGTGCAGCAGTATGATTACCCTTTCTCGTTAACCAATGAACTGTTTCTAGGAGGAGGAAAAAACAAGCTTTCATTCTTGAAATCTCTAAACAGATAATTAACAATACCATATAACTCTGAACATTTACAGCAAGCATTACACTTTTGTTTTGGATTTGAGTTTTTTTTTCATATTTGCATAATGTTCTGTGTAATGAGATTCATAGAACTAGGGGTCAACAATCAAGTATCGTGCTTAAGCAGACCACCCCTTGACTAAAGTGGTATAAAGGGTAGGCAAAGGTGTGTGTGTGTTGGGCTCATTCCAGCAAGGCAGAAGAAGGGAGAAATGTTTTTCCTATGCTATGCTACTATGCTTCCTGTTTGAAGGATGTGTCAGGATTGTGAGAATTCTGGAGCATCTCATGACATGCCTCCAACATTGGAAGGGCAGTGGGTGCAGATGCCTTTCCACAATACAGAGGGTGTTTTCACCATTGGAAAGGAAGATCTGACAAATCCTATATTCCTTGGGCATCCCCCAAGTGACTATAGGCTTGCAGCCTGGAAGTTTGTTCTTGCTTGTTTCCAAATACCTTTCATAAAAACCAGAGTGCATTTCCTCTAAAATGCCTGCATTTTAACATGTTTTCCGTTGATTTCAGAGTATTATCTTCACCTTACCTCGTAACTTAGCCTGCATTTGTATTTTACCCATTTAAATAAGCTTCCTACCTTATTCACTCACATTATCGGGCCAAATACAGATAAATTGGCTGCAACCAAGTCAAAAGTTACGCCATGCCTAACAATCCTATGGTCATTTTTATTTAAAAACAAACAAATAAGCTATATAAAATTATGATAAGGTAGCATTTCATTAGGGACCCAGGTGGTGCTGTGGGTTAAACCACAGAGTCTAGGGCTTGCTGATCAGAAGGTCGGCGGTTCAAATCCCTGCAACGGGGTGAGCTCCCGTTGCTCGGTCCCAGCTCCTGCCAACCTAGCAGTTCGAAAGCACGGCAAAATGCAAGTAGATAAATAGGAACCGCTACAGCGGGAAGGTAAACGGCGTTTCCATGTGCTGCTCTGGTTCGCCAGAAGCGGCTTTGTCATGCTGGCCACATGACCTGGAAGCTGTACGCCGGCTCCCTCGGCCAATAATGTGAGATGAGCACTGCAACCCTAGAGTCAGTCATGACTGGACCTAATGGTCAAGGGTCCCTTTACCATACCTAGCATTTCATGAGGTGCACATAAATGCCTAGATGAGTCAAACAGCCTTAGGGAATTAAGTCAGGAAAGACATTACAAAGACTTCTAGGTGTTGTGTTGTTGTAAATCATACTATTTAATGAGATTCCTATTTAAGGTAAACAAACACATCACAGAGGAGTTTTGAATTAACTTGACTACAAAAATCAAGTTGAGTAGAATAAACTTAAATGGCTCAATACGCATTTTGATTATCTGAGGAAGTTCTTCTTTTGAAGCTAGTCAACAAGTGAGGTGGAATGCTTAATGTTCCTTGAATGAATTGTGTTCAACGTTGAAAGATTTTAATGTGAACACTTGCTTATAAATACATTAAGCTACAATTTGAAAATAATTAGCAGTGGCTAGCTGACCTAACCTGGACATTCATCTGGAAGTGATGGATTTGAAAACTGTGTGAGGAATACAAAGGAAACTTATAACAAAATAACACACTTCACTCATAACACTCACTGCGCTAATGAGAACTTTCTAAGCAGCCCTCACCAACCTATGTTCAGAAGTAACAACAAACTGTGGTTAAAGCAAGCCAAGATTCATAAACCAGCTCCAAACTATGGATTCAGTCCCTACTTCATGGGCCTTGAAACAAAGCATAGTGATACTGCTTGGGTTTAGTCATTAACACAAGCAAAAAATAAGCCATATAAAATATCTTAAATATTCTAAACAAAAATAAAGTAATATTGACGATATATAATGAAATTGGGTCCAGAGGACACCCAAGACGAATTTCACTTAAATGTGAAATTGCTGACCTTCAATGAAAGTGCAACTTGTCCCTAAGCTATTCTGTGTTGGAGAAATAGCCAATGTAAGACCAATTTTTACAAAGAGGTCAGGTAGTGATGGGGTTTTCTGGGAAATTACAATCTGGTTAGATTAACGTCTGTTCCAGGAAAGCTGGTGGAAAGCATTATTAATGCTAGAATTACCAAGCAAGCCGATGAAGAAGCCTTGCTGAAGAACAACTAGCATGGCTTCTGCAAGTGTAAGTCCCATCTAACTATCCTTTTAGGATTTGTTGAGAGTGTCACTAAGCATATGGATAGGGGCGATCCAGTAGCCACAATGTACTTGTACTTTCAAAAGCCTTACAACATTTGGGGCTATTTAGTTTAGAGAAAAAGTAAGGAGAAAAGGGATAGAGGTGTAGAAAATTATGCATTGTGTGAAGAAAGTAGCTAGAGAAAATTTTCTCTGCCATAATAATTAGGGTAATCTAATGAAGCTAAGTGTTGGAAGATTCGGAACAGACAAGAGGAAGTGTTTCTTCATGCAGTGCATAGCAACAAAAAATTACATGGCTTAAAAAAGAAGATTAGACAAATTATTGGAAAATAGGACTATCAGTGGGTATTGGCTGTGTTCCATGTCCATTGTTGAAAGGAGTATACCTCTGGATACTACCGGTAGTTGCTGGGAATGCTGTTGTCCTCATGTCCTGCTTGTGGGCTTCTGCTAGGCATCACTAAGAAAGTGTGAGAAGACAATGCTGGACTAAATGGGCCACTGGCCTAAGCCAGCAGGGCACTTCTTCAGGCAGTTTCTGATCAAACACACACACCAATGTGGGAGTCCCCTGGCAGCTCAGGAATGATTTACAATAGAGACGAGAGAGCCTTGTTCTCAGCTTCCCGAGCTTGCATTTTTGAGATGTGTCAGTTTTGAGAAGGCTTTTTAATAATGCATTATAGAGATGAGAGACAAAGCAATTAACTACTTTATTAGATTTTTGAAGCAGCATCTCTATCCATTAGGTCAAGACAGTGATATTTTTTATGATTTGCTCAAACGTTTCCTGCTGCAAAGATTTTAAGAATTAAAAACTTCATTAATTGCTTAATAAACTATTCTAAGGCTTGGAGGCCTCCCACAGAGCATTTGCTAATATTAACAGTGGGTGCACAAAGGAGACTTAATGCCAGGAATAAATGATTCCTGAGAATACATTCCTAGGCGGTTTGCAGACCTAAATATATTGGGCAAAATTCATCAGAAATCAATTCTATACAACCTCCGTTGGACTGAATGAGACATGCTCAAGAGGCAGATTGTAAAATAAGGCACACACATGATAGAATATCATGAAAAACAAGCACCAGATTAGCAGCAGGAGGAATTCAAAAGAGAATGGCTATTTGGAATTGAAATGTACTAATTGCCTAAACTGTTTGCTTTGTCTGTCAAATATGAAGGTGAAGAATCCAAGACCCCCGGGATTTTAGACCCATTGAACTTAATGAACTTAAGTTAGTTGTATCCATTAACTTCAGTTGTTCTATTAGATGAGTAGGATTAGCATGTGATACAACCTCACCTCCCCCCCCCCGTGTCCGTTTCTCAATGAACATAACACAGGTAGACCCTACATTGTATCCTGTTGTTTCACTACCCTCCTACAATTTTTTATTTTAAAAAACAAATATGATTTTGTCTTTTCCCTTCTACCAAGTGACAAATGCCATGGCAATGGAGAGTCTTACAAAACCCAAGCAGGTGCCTTTTAATTTAAACATCAGGTTGAAACATTTGCAACCTCTCTTTCTGTATGCTGACAGGAGGAGATACAATGGTTGTTGGGAGGCTTACTACCTTCCTGGTAGGAGGGTTTCTGCTATCCCCCACCCCCACCCCTTCAGGCAACTGGCTTGTGTGTTCTTCACTGACTGAGCTGTGGGGTATGTGTGTGTATGTTTTGATCTGTGATGAGACAGATTTTCAAGTAATTAGAAGCAGCCTTTACGTTTTAACACACAGAGAGAAATCCACAAAGGCTGCAATTATACAGAAAGATCAAACCATCTAACGTCTTGCTATGCTGCCGGTTGTTTCTGCAGCACGCTAGGAAGAAGCAGGTGGGGGGTACAGGAGGGTTTGCTCTAATTGGAGAAACCTTTTGTATTGAAACGTCTAAGGAAAGACAGACAAACGGTGCCAAATATTTGCCCCCAGTTAGAGCAGTGTAGTCCTGTGAAGTCTCCGCTGAAGACTTTTCCACGGTCTAATAGACACTAATGGCTCACCCTTAGGAAGCATCTCCTCAGCGGCAAGTGATGCAGAACAAGAACTGATGGAGGATACAGCCCAAGTGCTCCATGATAATTGGGCACTTGGGACATGCAGTGACATGGCAGGCAACTATTTTCTGGGAGGTCCTGCCATAGCACAATCAGGTTGTTGCTAATGGTCTGTTGAACGCCGCACACATGTTTCTCCAATGTTACGCTGTTGCTGTTTCTCTAGACAGCTTCATAAGAGCAATCTGTGTTGGTTCAGCAAGGCAGCTGAGGGCACAGCGTGACTCAGCGTGACAGCAGTGAAGAATTTTGAGGACAGCTGGAGTGATGCTCAGGAGGAGGAGAAACAAGATGAATCCTGTCCCAAGAAAAAAAGATAATTTGTTTTAGATTCTGAAAATGTACATGACTTGTGGCAAAGTAATCTATTACTGCATCTCTGCCTTCATGCTTCTCTGAAGTCATGTGCTGGTTAAGTTTTGAAGGCCTTTCTTAAAGCGAGTCCATAAGTAGTGGCTACATATTCTCCTGCTGGCAGGAGAGCAAAAGGAAAATTAATCCGAAATGGTGCACTGGGCCAACTGACAGCTTATAGATGCACAAATGCTGACTGGGGCCATTGAGATGGGAGGTGGAGTTCAGGGGCTATCTGTACTGGGCCCACAACCAATAAAGGGACCCTGGCATTATTATTTTTTAAAGTAAATCTCTAGCCCCATTTGAATGAAAGCTATTAAGCAAAATGTGAAGCCACAATTCAAAGTAATTGCTTTGGAAGATATGAGCCTCTTCCTGCCTTTCAGTATTGTTAGCTTATGAGGGAAGCCAAAGTTGTGAGAAAAACCTACATTCCTGAAAGCCCTGGGACACCCCAGAACATCTTAAAAATAAACCAGGAAGTCTCTTCTCTAGGATTTGGCCAATGACTAGGGATGGTGGAAGTTGCTGTTCAAAACACCGAGAGGGCACCAGATTGTGGAAGTCTGTTGTAGAGCTTTTCTCCAGATTCAGAAAATACAAAAGGGCTGCCTGGTTCATTTTGAAGGGACTTTTTGATTCATTCTGGAACTTTATTTTTCCTTCCCTGATAGAGAAGTGATTTTGCTCAGAGAAAGTAATGGTGAAATCCAATGGTTAGTGTGGTTCCCCTGGCATCCCTATAACTATAGGCAATGGGTGGTGTTTCTGTCCATTGTAATGTGTTCAGCTGCAAGGATTTATTTTTCTCTTATGAACGAATGTTGACCATTTTCATATATGAGGAAAAATAATGTAGGACACAGTAGAGGTGGAAGTCACCCTCACCCTAGACACCCCTTGCCTCAATGTCCCATATTATAGTCCACGTACACAGCCCAGAGAACTCAAGGGAAGCCACTGAGAACTGTGGTTTTTCTTAAATGGATATTCCCAACCCTTCATTTTCACTTCCCCACGCTGGGTTCTGTTTCTTTGTACAATATAACCATGAAAACTTCTAGTATGTATATAATCATTGAGGCTAGCAAAAGCATCTGACCAGGAAACTATAAAATAGCTCTTGTTCAGAAGTAAAATCAATAATTGTTGAAGTCATCATTGTTGTGCTCAGTAGAACATGTCATTTTCATAAATCATTCACTTTCATTTTCATCAATCATGCATTACAGCTGGAGAATGGAAGCCTGTTGTTGGACATAGATGAAAATCTTGGTAGAGTCACTCAGGTAAGCTCATTCTCTGTAGAAATAGATGAACTCACCAAACTAGTTAGCAGAGTATGACTAAACGGAGATTAGTGCCAGTTACTACAAGCTCTTAAGATGCTGGCAGAAAGCACAAATGTTTGATTATAATCCATATATTTAACACTTTATCTGTCTTTCACACAGTGTTACTCAAACAGCTTGTGAAATTTGAACATGCTGAAATTTCAGAAACCCTGAGAAGAAGCTGTTTTTGAGTCTGACCTGTAGTTCTAAAGCAGAAAATGGACAGGGTCTTTCCCTAGTAATGCCTTCCATCCAAGGCAAGCCCCAGACACAGTCCCAAAGACAAAGCAAGTCAAAAGTTAGAGATATGAGGTAAAATTACAGACACCTTCTAGCATATTTGTCACCTCCACAGTGGTGAACGGTCTCTCCAAAATTTCTGCCACTTACCATTTAGAGTTCCCTTTCTCTGCACAAAGAAATGACGACAAAAATCTTTTAAAAAAGCACAACTCATTCATATGTGTGTCATACATCAGCTGCCTTTTCATCACAGCAAATATATAACGGGGTAAAAGAAACTCTAGCTAGTCCCATATTTTCTTTCTCAGAGTTTCCTTTGTATATTAGATATTTAAATTTCTAAAATATGAAATCTTAAGTAATTTTCCTATACAAATTGCATCTAGCAAGTTCCACATTAACAAGCGGTTTGCAGTAGCAGCAGCAGCAGCATGTAAGGTATGGAGATTCTTTGGCACTGGTGACAGAGTGCAAATAATGCAAATGTTTCCCTTGTACAGGCAGCATGATGTTACATGTTGTTTGCTTCCCTGAGTTGTGCATGTACACCTGAAGGGTGAGACACAAATGCTTTAAATATCATTAAATATTTAATTACCAACAGATATACACTTAGGATTCTTGCAGATATAGAAAAACCCTGCACCTGTGATGCGCTTTACTCACAGTGTTTCCATTGCAGAGTGTGTGAGAGAAGGAGTTATAGTGCTTCAATCAGCTCAAATTAAAATTATGCATTGTGATGAATGATTGCACAGTGGGGATGGGGTTTTATGCTAATCAGTTATCCTCCTACGCTCCTTTCGCTGTATGGCAACCTCATTTGCACCACTTTGTTTCTGCTCACTAAAATTTTAAAAGCTGTTGCAAAAAACAAAACAAAAAATCCACAGATTTTTGTGCATTACTATCGGGGTGGAACATCCAGAGGTGAAGTCATCTGAGGAAAAGCCCACAGAAAAGGGTATGGTTAGCCTAGACTTGAGAAAACACTTGAATGTTTTGAATTTTTAACTCCCATATCCACAGTTGAACAGTATCTTTAGTAGAACCAACCGAAATGACACAAAAGTGTTTCAAGCTTTAAAGTTCTCCAGAACCGTTTATCAGAAAAGATATTACACGAAATAGGGTGGGGGAGCAAGGAAAAATAGAGGGGAAAAAACAAAGATAAGGCTGGATGATGTAGTCATGAGGTCAGTTTGTAGATCTGCACCTGCTGCTTTGGGTATCTGTTGACCAGTTCATATGTGCAACACCCCACACACAATTGCCTCCAAAAGCAGATGTGCCTGTTAGCCTGGTAAGGATAATTTAAAAGCATTTATTTTTTTATTAAAAAAAACACTTCCTCTAAAGAGCTGTCCTAATTCCCATAGTTGTAGAGGCACTTTTTCAATATGCAGCCATCACGGAAAATGTTCTAGTAAATCAAATTCAAATATGCTCTTTCAAAGAAAATTATTAGCTTCTAAAGAGATCATTTATTTATATTAGCCAAATTAATTTTGATCAGCTTCACTATTTGCATGCTAATGCACCTCCTCAAATTGTTCATCAGTTTATCATATCTTCCTTTCCTGGCATCATTCTGTGAATGTCCAATAATTCACTTTGCAATTACACTGACAGTCTCAAATGGTGTGCCTTATTCGCAAGCCCAGTTGAAAGTTGAGTACGCTAGGACACTGTGAGACAACAGTATGCAACTCAAAAACACAGAAAACTGAGTTTCACCTAATCTGTTTTGCTTTCTAAATTATTGGTAGATGTTCTTGTAATGACCAGGGATAACTTAATTCAAAATCTGTGAAGTATTTCCAATGTATGCTATACAAAGGGAATGTTTACCATCAATACTTCTCTTCCATCATTGTCTTATAACCTACTTGATCGTAGGGTGGGTGGGTGTACCTGTCCATCCCAAAATAATTCTCTAGTTCCCAAGCTGTCATAAAATTAAAGATTACCAAGAAGCACAGTTTTATCAGAACACCTTTGCCTTGCAGAAGCTAAAAAAAAATCTACCAGTGATAATTAGGAAAGAATTTCCTTCTGGAAGTATCTTTTAAAGCAGGCATGTCAAACAAAGAATGGATTGGTTTACAACTTTTTTTGCAACAAAAGGGACACCTTTAAAATGATATCTTATTAAATGATTAAATTTTACAGGACCAAATGCTTTCAAATCAAGCATCTGAAAATCTGTCTTGCCTTTCTTACATTTACATGTGGAATAGCTAGTCCCCTTTCCTTCAAATTAAGACAACACAGTTCACTTTCAGTTTTGAGGGCCTTTAATTGGAGTTCCTTCAAGCTCAGGTAGTTAACATCCTTTTTGTAGAATTTGTTCATAAGTAGGCAGAAACTCCAAGCTTGGAAGGCATAATGTTAGAGACTGTAACTTCTTGAGCATAATAGTTAGCTTGCACATTGAACACCTCTAAAGCTCTGCTTGAATGCTGATTTGAATGTAAGGCTCTGTGAAGTTCATGAGAGTCCCAGTAATGAAATAACAGAGCAGTACAGCATACATTATTTAATGGTTAATCATAAGATTGGCTTGAGAAGACTGGCTGGTTCTGCCTCTGGAGTTGCTGGGTGTCCATAAATGGTCGTTTTATTCGTGAAGCAGCTCCACGTTCAAATCCAATGCCCATAAAGTCCAAATCTTGCAACTGGAGCCCAGATTTAATATGGCATTATCAGCAGCATGATTTTAGCTCCACAACCTGGATTTCTTCATGCATATTCAGCACACCTATGCATAATATGCTGGTGGCAGCCTGAAGTGGGACAGGCATTTATGATGATGGAGGCAGGCTGCCAGAAAGGGGGGCAGGCGGACAGAGGGACTGAATGCAGAAAATAATCAGAAAAATGTATCAAAATGACCAAAATATTTTATTATTGCACAGTGTGTTCAGAAACAAGAAATACCTTCCACAGGGACAATCTTCCTTCCTGGCACTCTGCAAAAAAATAAAAAAATGTTTCCTTCTTTGCCAAATGCAGCTAATTTCTCATAGGTTTTTAGGAGCTGGTTCTGCCACCTTTGTCCCAACAGTTCATCCCAGAGATTGGGATTAATGCAAATGAAATGCCTGAAGGATGTAAATTATTAGTGGGGGGGGGGAACACTTGTTGATGCCTTTAAACAACCTTCCTTGGGAAGAAATGTATCTAGAACACCCTGGTTTAGATGACAGGAGTCAATAGTAGATACCTATAGGGCAGTTGATGCTTTTGAATTATGGTGCTGGAGGAGACTCTTGAGAGTCCCATGGACTGCAAGAAAATCAAATCTATCCATTCTGAAGGAAATCTGCCCTGAGTGCTCACTGGAAGGACAGATCGTGAAGCTGAGGCTCCAATACTTTGGCCACCTCATGAGAAGAGAAGACTCCCTGGAAAAGACCCTGATGTTGGGAAAGATGGAGGGCACTAGGAGAAGGGGACGACAGAGGACGAGATGGTTGGACAGTGTTCTCGAAGCTACGAACATGAGTTTGACCAAACTGCGGGAGGCAGTGGAAGACAGGAGTGCCTGGCATGCTATGGTCCATGGGGTCATGAAGAGTCGGACACGACTAAACGACTAAACAACAACATAGGGCAGTAGGAACTGTTCCATTCGATGGATTACAGCTCACTTGGTGAGAGGATGATATGGACATAGCATCCTTTGTGGGATGATCTCCTCCAGAGGAGGGTTGCAACCTTTGGATAAATTTCTTCCTCTATGAGGAGGAAATTTCTACGAAATGCAGGGGGGGGGATTGATCCTATCTTCTGGTTAGGAGGTGGTTCTGTGTAAAGATTTCCCTCTTCACACCATCTGTGGATGTATATATATATATATATTTAAATCCTTTAATCTCTAGAGTGCCAATGAGATATTAATGAAGTGACAGACATTTGTTCAGGTTTGCCTCACAGACTGGCCCCCAAAAAATTGCGAGTAAAAAATTGTTTTGAGAAGTTATTCTTGCTTTCCATTACAAAACTGGCTTCTGTGTTGCTCAGTGGATAAGAGATGAGACATGCCTAAATGTTTTTCTTTCTTTCTTTTTGCAATTCTTTGCAGGCTGTTACCCAACTAGAGCTGTTTGGGGACATGTCCACTCCTCCTGATGTAACCTCCCCCCCTGTAAGTACCGGAGAGAAATGTCCTGCCTCTTTCTCACATGCCACTTTCAGCAGGCTTATTGTAGCAGCATAATGCATTTAGATATTCATGACTAACAATGCCCCATACTGAAGCTGAAAGAATTTCAAAAAGGTTTGCAATCATTTTACCCAGTTTGAATTTTTCCCTATGTAAAATTGCTCATTACCTTTCTACTTTTTCTGCACTAATTGCTTACACTGATCCCCTGTGAAGCTATTAATATCACACAGCCTTAGACCTTCCATGGGGGGTGGGAGAGAACAGGTGCTGTAGGAATTAGCATATATCCTAGGAGCTGGGGAAGAACACTTTCAGTTTTATTTAATACATTACAAATCATAAGAGATTTTCCTGATGCAGGTTCCCATTCTGTTCTAGTTGCTGCTATTTTCCCTCCGCACCCTTCTGCTGCTCTCTCCCTTCTACATCTCCTCTCTTATTACCCCCCCCCCCAAAAAGCCCATGCTTTCCTCTCTCATTCACTTTTTTTAATTAGGAAAAAGGATGTAGAGCCAGTTCTTGGCAGCAGAAGCCACAACTGAGATGCCACCCATGTATGTTTAATCAGCACATTCTAATCTTGCCGTGTTTTACAGACCCCTGCAACTCCAGGTGATGCCTTTATCCCATCTTCATCCCAGTCACTTCCTGCTGGCGCAGATGTATTTAGTTCTGTACCTTACAGCACTGCTGCTGTACCCTCAGGTGAGTTTTTCACCTCATGCTATATAACTTGAGAACTTAAAGGCCAGTCTGGGCATATGTGGCTTATAATGGGAGCTATTCTGTTGTACATCAGAACTTCTAGCCCCTTGATGAATTAGTAAATTTAGTTAGTGCCAGTTCCCGCATACCTGCTCATTAATCAATGACTGCAGTGAATGACATATTACAGATATAAAATCACAGATAAAATTAACACCTCACATCAGGCATTTAATTTATGTCCCCCAACCCAGTAGATACAGTTTACACCTTAAGAGTTTGGCAATCCATTTTTTATTCATTCAGTGAACAGCTCCTAAATCCTTCCATATTCTTCTGAAGGCATTTGGGCGATCTTTCTCAAACTGCTTAAGACCCAGGGGCGGCTCGCCCATTGGCCCTAGTGGCACGGGGTGCCGGGGGGCGCTGAGGGGCACCCCAGCAAGTGGGGGAGCTGCGCGGCGGCCTCCCTTTCCCTCCTCCTTGACGCCCGCCAGCTGCGCCGCTTGGAGGAGAGAGGTAAATGAGTGGAGCAGGGGCACTACTACCCTGTTCCGCTCTGCAGCGGAGCTTTCCCTTTTTTTAAGAGGTGGGGGGGCGCCCGAGGGATCTGCACCAGGGCGCCTGATGACCTTAAGACGCTACTGTTAAGACCTCCTCAAGGCCACTTTCTTTTCTCTCTTGATTTTCCTGGAGTTCCGGTGGCCACAGGAGAAAAAAGACTGGTGTTTGATTTATGTTTTTCACTGTTCTTCGGTGACGATAGCTTAACGTCATTTCTGAAACTTGGAATAATACAGAGACAATACATTTGTTCCCCATTACTACCTCTGAATTGTTGAGCAGTTGCTTTTGCTTAAACCCTCTTTCACTTATGTCAGGCACCCCCAAACTGCGGCCCTCCAGATGTTTTGGCCTACAACTCCCATGATCCCTAGCTAACAGGACCAGTGGTTGGGGAAGATGGGAATTGTAGTCCAAAACGTCTGGAGGGCCAAAGTTTGGGGGTGCCTGGCTTACGTAGTTCTTTATCTGGGAGAAATGACACAAATGAAAATGTATGTTTGTCTCTTTAAAATACCGGAAATCCACTATAATGTTAGGTATGAATTAGCCAGAACTGTGTGTGGTCTGCACTAAATTTCTAGTTTCTGCTTTCAAGTAAATTAAACTTTGTGACTGGAATAAATTGTGCAAAGCAAGTACATAGGCATGTACATGCATATATTACATGATTTTGCTAGGAAGAAGAAGAGGGTAAGGACATACAGACATAGGAAGTCTGTCCCCGATTGCTAGCAGAAGTAGCTGGTGCAGTGTATTGGTGATATTTCTGCTGTTTACTGGGACAGTGTAGGAGTTTGGATGTGCTTGTGCAGCCCTGATCTTTGTCCTGCACTGTCCCAGTAAGCAGTAGCAGCACCACTGCCAGAAGAGATGCAGTGCAGCATCACTCTGCCAGCCATTCCTGCCTGGACAACACACAGCTCCTTTGATGTTCAATTAGGCTATATCTGCATACTTGCACATTTACCTGTATAATAATTTGCTAACAGATTGCAGGTGTGGTTTGAATCTTATCCCATTTTCCGCTTCTGTGTGTTATTTTTATTTTGTTACCGTACACATCCCATTGTCGAGAAAATGAAATAGGGTGAAGTTTTGAAACACTCTCATACAAAAATTCAGAATGAGCCTGGCTTTATCTACTCAGAGCTGTGGACATGCTAACAGCTGGCTTTGAAACGTAAAGCAAGAAAACTTCTTCTTTCCATAGCAAAGTAAATGTGTGGGGTTTGGGTTTTTTTTTGCGGTATAAAGACTACCTTATTGTTGTGTACATGCCTCATCAGCAAAACTTGTTTATCTCCATATAGCAAAAAAGAAAAGAAACAAAGAAGTCAAAATCTAGGTAGGGTAAACATTAAAATGAGAAAAGGGAATAACATATTAATGCTGCTTTAGTATACCCAGCCAGCTCATGATTTTAAGGAGAGGGAGCCACTAATTATGAAGCTAAACGAAATTTAAGATGTGCTGGGTGGACAAAAATTGAAACGTAAACGTAGAAGAATTAGAAGTGAATGTATGTAAAATGTTGAAACTAGGCCTTCATACAAAATGTTTTTGCAAGCTAATGAATCTTTTGGCTACATTTTAAGAAAATCTCTTAGAAAAGAAGTGGCATCTTTCATTTGGAGTGCAGCCCTGGTCTACAAACATTCAAACACTGTCCTACCTTATCTAAACCTAAAACTAAACTTGAAAGCTAACCACACATGGCTGCTCTTTTCTATTAATGTTGGTTAATGAGGCCAATTGCACGTGTGCTTCATGGAGAGTGGAAACAGATGATAGTAATTGGGGTGGGTGAGTGGGTTTCAAAGAGATGATGGAGTTATCATAGCACCAGGACCCCAGCGCTAATGAGATGGAACACCAGATTAGGTTTTTAGTGGGGAAAGACTTTTATCAACTATAACTTTAACGTCTTTGCAATGGCTTCTAAAAATGCTGGTGACAAAACTCCCTCCCATCACTGCTGGTCCCAAATGGTCTGAGGATCAGCCATCTCCCTACTTCATGGTCTTCATTGTGCCAAGGGAGTTCTGCCTGTGTAACACACACCCATCCTTGTGGTTATGGGTCATTTATTCAGGACCCCTAACAATCCTACCTATTTTGAGATTTTAATGGTTATGTAGGAGGATACTCCTTTTATCTTCTACAAGTGCTTCAGAGCACGCACCAGTGTTGCTTTTTGTGCATTTCTTCGTATAATCTACATTGCACTTGCGTATGGATATTCATTATATTTACCTACCCCTGGTACCAAATTCACAAAGGTAGGAGGAGACCATTAAGCCCTAGGCCCATCTTTGAGGAAAACACCACAAATCTTTGGCAACTGGAATGTTCTGACATTGCACCAAAGGGGCAGGTGGCTGGGTGAAGGACAAAACACAACTGAGGAGGGGAGGCAAAGTGTTGCTTTATATAGCTGTCTCCTACCGTTCTAAAGCAGTAGTGTGGGCTTGGTTGCTGACCTTTACTCTCACAGAGGGACAGAAATACAATTCTATATGATGTGCATGCTCTATTTTAATCAGCCAGATCAAATAGGTCTTGTAGGCTATCTGCAGTGCTCCAAAAACCTGCAATACCTGTTCGACTAGAGATGCCAGGACGGGGGGGGGGTGTTATATGTCTGGACCAGGGGGGGGATTGTATGCATGCACTGGGGCAGAATGGGTGCGAATGTTTTTTCCATACTTCTTTCACCTTTCTGCATACAGTTTGTGTGAGTTTTCCCAGCTTCTGCATGTTACTCAAAATCTCGGATATATGATTGGCATTCTTCATATCTAGATACCTTTTCTGCTCTTGTGTTATAACTGCAGCTGCTGAAATCCAGTGAGTAAGGAGTTAGTGTCCAGTATAAATAGGGGGGGGGGGAATCAGAGGTCTACACAGATGGTCATTTCAAAAACACAATTGCAATTACCTTGATAAATTTGTGGGTAATAAATGGGCAACGGACAACATGGAAAGAAAAGGGTTTAGATGTAAACTAAGGTATAGAATAGGTGAAGACAATACGCTTTGTTAATCTACCTACTGAAAATGCAAGAATAAAGTAAGCGTATGTGTTTCCCAAAGCTGCTTGTCAAGCTAGAAATACTGGAAGCAAAGTACTGCTACAACTAAGTACTGGTTACAGGTAGGTAGCCGTGTTGGTCTGCCGTAGTTGAAGCAAAATAAAAAAAAAATTCCATCCAGTAGCACCTTAGAGACCAACTAAGTTTGTCATTGGTATGAGCTTTCGTGTGCATGCAGGTATCTGAAGAAATGTACATACACACGAAAGCTCATACCAATAACAAACTTAATTGGTCTCTAAGGTCCTGCTGGAAGGATTTTTTTTTGTTTCAACTAAGTACTGGTCTGTGATAGGCTGGGTGAGTGAGCATATATTGTAATATAGAAGATTTCCATTCAGAAGAAAGGGGCAGAGAAAACATCATTAGGAACACTCCCTTCTTTCTCTTACCTACTGGAAAATGCTGTCTCAGTAAAATAGATTAAGTTTTGCATGTAGTCTAGCAACAGCTTCTGAACCTGCCCCATGCCTCTGTCCAACAACGCTTTCAGTGGAGCAACAGAAGCCACCCAAACTCCCTATGATTCCTCATTTGTATATCTGACCAACTTTTCTTCTTTGGCTGCCCTGTTTGGTTTTTTTTTTTTTTTTTTTTTTGCTCTTCCTGTTCTGAAATTGTCCCCGCTCTCTTTCCCCCCGAAGGTTATGTTGCAATGGGAGCTGTCCTGCCCTCCTTCTGGGGACAACAACCTCTTGTTCAACAACAACTGGCCATGGGTGCTCAGCCTCCAGTTGCTCAGGTGATGCAGGGAGGACAGTCAATTGCATGGGGACAACCTGGGATATTTTCTCCCACCCAGCAACCATGGCCATCTGTAGCTGGTCAGTTTCAGCCTGCTGCCTTCATGCCAACACAAACTGTATTGCCTTTACAAGCAGCCATGTTTCAAGGTACCATTGCTCCCATTGCTACCGTTCCACCTACAAGCGATTCCACCAGATCCAGTCCGCAGACAGATAGGCCTAGGCAGCAAGCAGGAAAAGAAATGTTCAAAGATTTCCAGATGGCTCAGCCTCCGCCAGTGCCATCACGAAAACCAGATCAGCCTTCCCTCAGTTGTACCTCAGAGGCCTTCTCCAGTTACTTTAACAAAGTTGGGATGGCACAGGAAGCAGATGATTGTGATGACTTTGACATCTCTCAGTTAAATTTGACTCCTGTGACTTCTACAACGCCATCGACGAACTCACGTGAGTATTTCCCCATTTTTCTGCCGCAACCTTCCGCACATTGTTTCCCTTTTCTGAGATGGAGCTGTCAGAAGTATCCATGAATGTAATTTAAAATTAAATAAATTGGGCGTCTTTGAAATTGGGAAGACATGAAATCGAGGATAATCACATGGAGTTCACGGATGTCCGTAATTAATTACACACATTACTTTTAATGAATTTCATTTTTGAAAGACAGTGTAATTTAGTTGTTGAAAGAGTGTCATCTTAAATATGCATAAAAACTGGCTTGCACAATCGGCTTTGGAAGTTCCCAAAGCTGGGATTCTGTTCGCGATCTTCGTGAGCTAGGGAAATCCAGAAATTTGGTGAGGGTTTCTGCCCCCCTCCTCCAATGAAAGCTGTGCTTGGTGCAATGGTGGCTTACTGATTTTGGATTCATAATTACCAGCCTTACTTGAGCATTGTGATTACATTGTTGCAAAAACATTTTGTGTGAATCAACCCTGAATTAAGAATTGCTGATGAGATGATTTCTGTGCTTAAACACACAATAAAATTGGATGGAGGAGTTGGAGTTGAGCGGGTGTGGTGATGGATCATCACCGCACTGATGCAACATTCCTTTAGTGTGCTTAATGTGTATTTCTGATGGTACTTCAACAATTGCTTTGCAAGTGATTTCAGTGGACAACTGCTAATTTTATATTTCATTTGTTTCACAGTGTTAGAAGAAACGACTAAGTAGGCATGTGTAGGTTGTTGTTTTTTAAGAGGGACATCTTCCAGTGATATATAGCTTCTATATTTATATTTATGTAATTTTTGTTAAAGATTTTAAGATAAATGCATTGGTACTGCTGCATAAATTAAAAACAAAGTAAACCCGGGACATGGTTTGTTGCTGTACTTGTCATATGAATGATAAAAGGTTGCTGAATTTTGCAAACTAAAACTAAAATATTTTGAATCTTTCAAAACTGACAAACTCAATGGTTCCCAAACACTTTACTAAGAGCAATTTTGCCTTTTGAGACAAGTTTCTCAGATCCATTTATTGTTAATCTCTTTTTGGGGGGGAATTGCCAAATCACACAGTGGCACTAGGCTCATAGCCCACCCAGATACCTGCCAGCAGGTGATATTTAGGAGTCAGTCATCCACTCAATTCAAATTATCTCTGTTGTCTTTATTCAGCTCCAACTCCTGCTCCTAGACAAAGTTCTCCATCCAAATCCTCAGCATCTCATACCAGTGACCCTGCTGCAGATGACCTCTTTGAAGAGGGCTTTGAAAGTCCAAGTAAAAGTGAAGAACAGGAAGCGGTAAGTGGAGCAACACTAAATCATAAATCCATAACTGAGTAACCATGCTCAGTTACTATGTACATGGTTCAGTTTTGAAAATTTTGAAAATTCTACTTTGCATGAGTACTAAAACATTTGCTGTAGATCACATTAAAGGTAGTATTAAATCAGCAAAATTGGACTGTAGAAGAAAATAGAGGAGAGTTTCCTAGTCCAATTATAGACACTTAACATTGACTTTGGGCAATGAAGGTTGCCCTGCAAAAAATAGAGAGTTAGGATATGAACCCAAATGTTCCCTCAATTTTTCTCCCTATTTGATGCAATGTTTAATCAAATGGAAAGAGAAAAAATGAACCAAGCCCTCTTCCCCCACCCTTCAAACTCTTCTGATTTTCTCCTGACTGCTCACAACTAATGTAAATTACAGAGGGCAGAGTGTTGATCACTGCTCCCACTTCACTCTTCTAGTTTCCCCATCAGCACCAATGTGTGCTAGACTAGCACATATACTACTGAAGCAAAAACGTGCAAGTCACAATGGAAGGTTGCACAGATTAACTTAACATTTTTATCTACATGTCAGCTTACGCAGTCTATTTGAGTGTTCTTGCTTGCTATACATTTCTGCTGGATTGTTCTCTCATGATTTATTAGTCCGTATCTACCTGCTCCTGCCAGTTCTTCAAAGAGACAGAATTCAGGAGGAGCAACTGTGAATTAGATTTCAAGAACCGGAAGCAGTGTGCCATTGAAGCTTTGTGTGATGGCACCGTTGTAGCCAATATAAATTGGCAGCTCTGCCTTAGAAACACAGAAAGATATTGGGACAGAAAGAAAAAAGGGATTCCGAGACGTTGGTGTGATAAAATGGGGCGAGTTCAAAATGCAGCCCCTGGCACTCAGTGTCTGAGTCGAGTTTCGCCCCCTTCAGGCTGAACTCAACTTAGGAAGGGTCTTACAGGGTAGTGAGTTCTTCCCTCTGCTTTCTCCGGGGAAGCCAGGGAGGATGATTGGCAGGGAAGAGGGAATCCATGCTCTTCATGGAGGCTTTTCTAGCATTCAGGAGGAATGTTTTATATGCCGAGTTTGTTTTCAAGGGGAGGAGCTGGAACATTTCTTCAGACTTTGTAAAAATAGCACAACACATTTGATTTCCCAGGGGGGGAAGGGGGAATCAGTGACATTTGAAAATGAAAGTAAGTATACATGATAATGGTGGGAATGGACAACCCAGCACAGGCAAATGGGTAGTGGCTTGGGTAGGTGACAATATGGATAACTTTTGCTGTCAGTACAATCACATGGCTTGGCTTAAGTTGAATAGCACGAGTGGTGAATACGATAGCCAACGCATGATTCTGTGCCTGCCCCACTTGCAAGGTGACAGCAGAAGCATGACCTCACGTTGATAATGGCAACCTGGTCTCAGATCTGTGGTGTCCAAATTTGCTTGTGATGATCGCAAGCCAGTTATGGGCACCATACACAGATGCAGATTGCTTCTCACATTGCTGAAAACTTGTATTTGGCTGGGTTTGAGTTGCGGTGCAAAAATAGTCAGACGTGGCCATGGCAACTGCTTCACATGAATGGCTCATCACAAACGAGAACCACGAATTAGGCAAGCTTAAAGCAGAAGCCAGGCACTAGGCATTTGTCTGCTTCTTGACCAAGTCTTGAAGGTAAAGTTAGCTTTGGCCAAAATGCACTAACTTAAAAGACTGTTTCTGTGAGCTCAGATCAGTTTACTATCCTACCCAGGGCTGGCCCACTGGCAGCAGTTGGTCCTAGGAAATATCAGCTGTAGTATATGGCTTTTAAATTATTTTCATCCACAATAGGCATTCATGTTAAAATGCATCCACTGCATGAAAATAACTGCTGACTTTGTTTTCCTTTCTGTTGTTGAGAAAAAAAGGTGTTATGTTCTTGTATTCTAGCCTGATGGATCTCAGGCCTCATCCAACAGTGATCCATTTGGTGAGCCCATTGGTGATACTGTAAGTCCACAGGGCGATAGCTAGATAGCGCAGGTTGGGGTAGGTATCTGTCCTTTTATCTCTGTCACTTTTGAGCTATTCATATTCACCATTGCCTGCCTTCATTTACATTGATGCTAGCCACTTACATAATATATTCCACATATACAATATGGAATATTTCATACCTTCATTTCACTACTTCTCACACCATTTGCATCACTGGTTGATAATTCCATTCCAGGTGGTGCACTTTTGTGTTGTCAGAATAATAATAATAAAACAATACAACCCTAGGGAAAATATATATTACAGCAACTGTGAAATGAGATTAAAAAAAATTCCTTCCAGTAGCACCTTAGAGACCAACTAAGTTTGTTATTGGCATGAGCTTTCGTGTGCATGCACACTTCTTGAGATACGAAGAATGTGAAATGAGAGATTACCAACAACAGGTTCATAGTTGTTGTTTTTCTTACAGAGTATTGATGATCTCCAATTTCTGGTATTCATGATTAGCATTTAAGATATTTGTATTTTGTGCATTTTATCTTTTTCTGATAGAAATTGCAAAGTGGCAGGCAATGTTCATCCAGGACTGAAATGATATCAGTAGTGCAACATATTTTCTAAGAGAATGAATTAAGCACCATCAATAAATTAAGATGTGCCTTCCCACTCTGTGGCCACAATAATGGTCAGCTGGAAAACCTATTAGCTAAAGGGTCTAATGAAAATATTAAATTACAATGTTGATGTCTATGGGTTAACAACCCATTGATACAGAGAACATATAACCCATTTTAAATATATATTTTCCATGACAAAATGCTAAGACAACACAATTGCTTTAATCGTTAACTGCACGCTGCATGTTGTGGGTGTTGATAGATGTTTTATGAGGGTGACTGTGGCTATTTTTATTCTGGCATCTGTGTTTTGTCAGAAAGATTGTGATGCTACAGTGCCTGTGAGTGTTGAACATCCCCATCTCATCTCAATGTATTCCAATGCTGCCATATGAAAAATGTTTCTTTTATTACACTGTGCTGTGATTTGAAACAGTTCAAGCACTATGTGATTTATTGCTCATCTTTCTGTGTATGGAGCATATGACACAAATTAATGGAAATGGTGGATTTATTTTTAGTGCATAATGTGCATCGGTTTCCAGGCTTTTAAGAATGTGCTCCCAACTACAGATATCTGAATGTACTAGCCGCTATCCAATAGTCCCTTTCCCATGAGCCTCAAACCATTTCTGCCCTCACCTGAAACCACTGTCATCCCTAAAGTCTGCGCTGTCTTACTTCCTCCGTTACTTAAAAAAAAGAGAGAGAGGTAAATTTGAAATGTTTGCTTTGTCATTTGTGGCTTTAGATGTCTAAGCGGTATACAACTAAGGGGGTTTCAGACTCTTCAATAACTACTTTGTCTCTTTAAAAATGTACCTTTATCCCACTTTCCCCATCAGTTTGAACTATACTATTCAGCTTTGCTTTTTAATGTTTGCACATTGTATGGCTCCATATCAGCATTATGACAGTTTAAAGGGAGAGATGAGCAGGTGTTCCATTTTGGCTCTCCCACACATTCATCAGGTAGGGGAAATCTACAGTTAAATAATAGTCTATCTGAAAAAGCCAAAATGGTGCCCTCCAAATGATTTAGACTACAACTCCAATGACCCTCTACCATTAGGCCAATGGAACTTGGAGGCCTAAATTATCCAGAGGGCACAATGTTGGCTACTGCTACATTAAGGAATTGAATGGGCCTGCTCTTTTCCCTGGAAGCTACCACAATATTTAGAGGGCTAATAGTCCAAGTATGGTCTGTATGATCAATAGTTAAAACTGTGACAAGGCCCAATATCTTCAGTCCTACTTTATTAATGCTAAGCATCTTCTCCCAGTAAGAGGGTCAGAGAGAGGTCTTCATATTTATAGAGGGCTTTAGAATTTGGAAGTGAATAAACTTGGCATAAACACAGGGTTCTGATGCACTCGGAAGCTATCTGTTCCTTTTGTTATCTTCACTCAATGATATTGTTTATGCTGCCTCTGTATATACCATATTTACTCAAGTCTAATGTGTCATCAAATATAATGCACACCTTAATTTTCATAACATAATTTGGCCAAAAAAGGTGAGCATTAGATTCAAGTAAATATGATATTCAAGTGCACTCTCCCACTTGGTGTTTTTTTTTAATGTCATTTTGCTTTCTGCATTGTTATCACTTCTTTTCTCCAGTATCTTAAAGTCTTTGTATTTGAATAATCAAGTGTCTTATCAGTTCCTATATCTTGAACTACGTTGCACTTTGCATCTACCTGGAATCTTAAACTGAAGCTTTCAAACTTGGAATTCACAACTAACCTTTAAAGAAATGACAACCGTGCTGTTAGTAGTCAAATCTGCAATCTACTGATAAGCAAAATGTTTGCCTTGCTCTGGTTTTTTAAATCGAGTGCAGCATTATTCTTAGGCAGTAGCACATTGTTTCAATTCAGAGAATGTAGATTTGTGGATCACAAGACAAAGGTAGCAAACAGCAATAATACATTTATTTATATTTCTTCAAAGACTTGGCTAGCGTTGTGAAGAAAAGGCAGCATTTGCTCAAAAGTATTACAATCTTTATTTTTTTTATCCATCAAGGGCAGGATTTTTTTACAGGAAGGCAGAGTTTGTCAGAACCCAACAGGATTGTTAGCATAAAGGGCTGATCCCCCTGTAGCAGTGATCAGCCACATGCAGTTTTTACCCTCTGACACATTCCTTTTGGCTTCTGCCTAAAGGTTGCCACCCGTAGCGCAGAACCTTCAATTTGAGGAGAACTAGACTGAGATAGGAGAACAATGGTGCATAGTTTCCTGTCTTTCAGTCTTGAAGACAATCAGCTTGTTTTGTAACCTGTAGGTGAGCCTATTGTCATTTAACATATTTGGACCTGTACTTGAAAACTTGGAGGAGCTGCAGCTACATCAGTTTGTGATCCCCCCCCCCAAAAAAAAATAATCATGAAATTCCACATGCAAGTCTTGGCTTGAAGAACTTAAGCAAAAAAAAAATTTGCCATATTTTATGGGCCATAACCCGCACTTTTTCCCTCCAAAAAGTCGCTGTGGGTTATGGAAATCGGGCTGTTTCTGCCCCCTCCGCGGCTGCAGCCAGCAACAGGAACGTGGGGAGGGCGAGAAGCAGCCTGAAATCGGGCTGTTTTTGCCCCCTCCGCGGCTGCAGCCAGCAACAGGAATGTGGGAGGGGGGAGGAGCAGCCTGAGCTGGGGGGGGCAGGCGGGAGCTCCATCCTTCCTTCCCCACTCTTTCTTTCTTCCTTTTTCTCCCTCCCTCTCTCACCCACCCCTTCCTCCTCTCTCTTCCCTCCTTCCCCCCCCCCCCCAGTTTTGATCCTGGGTACGCCCCTGCCAGTTCGTGTATTCATTCGCAGAGGGCACATTAGATAGGTCTGCATTATAATGTGAAGCGAACACATTTTCCCCAATCCCTGGGCCAAGTGTGCTTTTGTCTCACAGGATAACAGTGGCCAGATACAACCCACTTACTGTAGCTCAAACTGGTCCAGCTAAATTCAGCCCCATAACCATTTTGCCAAGTGTTTATGAAGCAATACATGTTATTTAGTTATACAAGTTAATGACTACAGTGGTACCTTGGTACCATAATCCATTCCGGAGCTCTGGGTGTAAACCAAAAAAGGTTATAACCCAAGGCGTGCTTTCGCCAATGGGGCCTCCCCCCAAAAAATCGGTTGTAATCCAAAAAAGGGACACACACTTCCGGGTTTGACGTGGTTGTAAACCAAAACGGTTGCAATCCAAAGCACCACTGATACTCAAGTTATGGGGTTAGTAATCACACATATATATATACCGTATATATATTACTATGTCCTGCTATGCCAGGCATCCCCAAACTGCGGCCCTCCAGATGTTTTGGCCTACAACTCCCATGATCCCTAGCTCACAGGACCAGTGGTCAGGGATGAGGGGAATTGTAGTCCAAAACATCTGGAGGGCCAAAGTTTGGGGATGCCTGGTCTATGCTGAGTAAATGAGCTCATCATAGAGACAGAATAACCAAGCAAAGCACAATTAGAGGCTTGTTTTTCATCATGAAGCCCAGTGGAAAGGAGAACTTTAGAAACATAAGGTGTTTTTATACATAGCAGCTGTTATTAATCCTATATAATAAAGTCCAAGTTGTCCCTGCGTCCAGTCCCTGTGTCCCGTTTTCGCGCTAATGCGCATGTGTCCTGGGGAAACAGGGATTGGACGGAGAGACAACGGCCAACCGCCGCTCCGAAGCCCAGTCTCATGCTGGAGGTGCGCGGTGAGGCGGCGGGGGAAAGAAGCTCTCCCCCCGGCAGCCTTGCCGCCCACCGCCGGCATGGGACGGCGCTTCCTCAGCGAACACAAGCAGGCAGGCAGCCCGCCTGCTTGCCTTCCCCGAGGAAGCCAAAGCAGCAGCGGGCGCCAAGGGAAGCCGGCTTTGGCTTGGCAGCGGCGGGAAGAAGGGGAGGAATTCCTCCCCCTTTTCCCGCCGCCGCCAAGCCAGTCCCCGAGCCGAAGTGCGGCGCGGCGGGGGCTTTTCGCCGTTTGCTTTCCCGGAGCGAAGGGGGAGGCAAACGGCGAAAAGCCCCCGCTGCGGACTGGCTTGGCGGCGGGAAGAAGGGGAGGAATTCCTCTTCTTCCCGCCACCGCTAAGCCAGTCCCGGAGCCGAATTGCGGCATGGCGGGGGCTTTTTGCCGTTTGCCTCCCCCTTAGCTCGGGGAAGGCAAACAGCGAAAAGCCCCCGCGCGCCGCAATTCGGCTCTGTCCCCCACGCGCTTTGGTTTGGGGAAGCAGGCAAGGAGACGCAACAGCCCGGGAAGCTGCGGGCTGTTGCGTCTCCCTGCCTGCTTCCCCAAGCCGTAGCGCATCGGGGGACAGCCGAAGATCGGCGGGCGCTGTTTGCCGGGGTTGACAAACCCCGGCAAGCAGCGCCCGCCGATCTTCGTGTGACAGGTGGTGGGGAATGCAGGCAGGCAAGAGAGCAAGTGCCTGCCGGCCTGCCTTCCCCGCCGCCAGTCCCCCGGTGCTTCGTGCAGCGCTGCTGGGTGCCGACCCGGCAGGCCGCTTCCTTGATCTGGCGGCCTGCCGGGTCGGCGCTGATCAGCGCTGCGCGGAGCACCGGATCGAGGAGCCGGCATGCGTTCTAGCGCCCGTTTATTTAACGGGCTGAAGACACTAGTGAGTACATAAAGCAAGGGTCCCTTCACCACAAGGAAGCAGAACAGCCCTGCACTTACCCCTCCACTGTTGGATCTGGCTCTCTAAAGAAGCCTAGATTGTAGTATAAAAGATACATTACAATCTCGACTGAGGTGCTACTCCTTTGGGTTTCCTTGACCTTCTTTCTCTGCAGCAGAGTCTCAACACAGGGCTTTCCTTCTGACTGGATGATCAGGAAGCAGAAGACGTATTTTCTGAAATGCATCAGCTGAGATTCTACTTTCTGTTCAGCCAGCCAGAAGGAAAACACTCTGCTTAAAATCTACATAGGAGCACAGAGGTCAAAGAAGCCTTGGGAGAATTGCAAGTTTAAGTTCATAATGCATCTTTTATGCCAGCCTTACATACATCAGTAAGAAAAAATCTGCCCATCACCTTGTCCGGTTGGCTTACACTAGCAAAAAGGGATGGTCTCTGTTAAGATAATAAAGAATACAGGGACAGTAGTAATGGATATAAGGTATTTGGTAATACTTTTAGCTTGAAGAAAATGTCCAGAATGGTAGTTCCCTTAGCAAAATAATAATGGGACCAAACACTACTCTTAGTTGTAAAGCTAAGCTACATAAAGGCTATTTGTGATCATTTTTAAGCTGAAACTTTAGCAATGACTTTCTGAATTAGAGGATAATTTTGAGAGCTAAGAAATGGGAATTGCGGTGCAAGAGTCTTGTTAAAAATGTGTTGTTGTTTTTTGCAAAGGCTATAAAGAAGATAAGAGAGCCAGTCCTATGGAATAATTTTTGAGGGTCATTTAAAAAATGTATCTATACCCTGTTAGCTAGTGACACTTAATATTAAATATGTAAGACAGATGTGTAGGACAAAGCTACAATGAGTTGGTTAACATTCAAGGATCTTACAGTTTTAATAGTAAGTGACATTTTGGGGGGGATTACCTACCTACCTACCTTTGTACATACATCAAATACTTCTTGTGTTGAAGACTGACATGTTGTGGTATAATTTGCTGGCTATCCTAGTACTGCTTTTCAGTGTCCAATTGATAACAATTGACCCAGGAAAGGGCCGTCTCTTATTGTGGCATTATTTACATAATCTTTCCTGTCCCTTGTGATTTACTTCTCATGCACCTCTGGTACTATAAGGTGATAAACGGCTTTTTAATTTACTTTGTTCAATCATGTGCATTTGCTATTCACTGCTAAATATATGACCCAAAGTGCACTGACAACAGATAGCTGGATCCTTTCTGAAACTTCAGGGCCATTATTCTAGGGGATAAAGTGAGGATTACACCAGAGCAGAGTGAAAGATCCCATCAAAATTTATGAAGCCTAGAGGCCAAATCGTCATTCTTTCAAGTACTATTGTATTGTAAACTAGCCAGAATTGTGAGTGTCTGTGGTCTATGCAGCAGCAATCTATGTAACCATAATCTTTGAAGTGTCCCCAAACTTGGAATAGAATTGTTATTCTTTCTTGCATACTGGGGTAAATATGCTGATGAACATAATGTTCATTATGTGTGCAGTAAGACCTGATTTGAAATGCTGGAATTCTCTGCATAGGTATTACAGATTCATGGGGCAAGATCCAGCATCACAATAGTAGATGTGATAGGGCTTCCCTTTACTCCCTTCTGTAGCCCCCTCCACCCCCAACTTTGCACCCTTTGAGGATCCCCTAGCCTCCACAGCAGATTGTTTAGGGGTGCTGGAAGCTTAGGGGATGGGGGAGAGGAAGTGGAAATCCCATTTGCCTAAGCAAAAGTCCATTGCCCAAGTAGACTGACCTTGTTGGATATCACCCATAAAGACAAGATATGGTATACTTACCATTACCCTTCTTCTTGAGAAGTGAATACTTTGTGGATTGGAATGCAAAATATGCTGCTGTTGCATGCACCAACTCCTTGATTTTTGACTTACGAGCCCTGCAAACAGAGTATCATAATATAATTCAGAATTTTAAATTAGTCATTTACAAAGAAAAATAACCTGCTATTTTTAGACCACCACCCAAACACCACCACTCCATTTGGAAATAACCTGTAACAGTATACTTTTGTCAAGACCAACCCAAATGTCACAAAGTTGTGAGCAAGCTTCCAAGTTCTCCAGAAGTTTTATCACTCGCATGTGCCCATTGCTGGACTCGACAGGCAGGGAGCATAGGTCCTACAGCACTGCTCCACACCAGGATTTCATAGTGGGGCAAGGTCCTGATGTCAATTTACTAGGGCAATATATAGAAATGTTTAGATCCTTTAGGAAGTTCTATAGCCAAATTTGCCAGTGCTTGCAATGTGTCTATTACATGGTAGTTCTACTGATATATCTGTTGTCGCTGACTTAACATTTACTTGGCTTTTGAATTTGTATAATATCCATGGAATGCTAAGGTGACATAGTGCATTGGGCTTCTTGTTAGCTCACCATCATCCATTGTTTCACCATTTTAGCCATTATTGTTTTGATCAAACCTACACTGACTTTGGAGTGAAGCCTTCCTGCATCTAATAGCTAGAATGCGCCAACAGAAAAGTTCATAGTATGAGATGTGAAATATTTAACTGGAGTTTGTCATTATTTCCCTGAACTAAAACTGCATGTTTATAAGCTGAATGATGTCTTTGCTCTCAGCAGGGGTGAATTTGCCTCATCCACCCACCTTCTTGGACTTTATAGAGACTCAAGCTGGTTTCTCCCAGGGGGAGAGGACAGCTAGCCATATGAGCAGGAGTATGTAATGGGAGAGGACAGCCAAGTCCAGTATTTAAAGTTACACTGCCGCCCCCTTCTCCCTCATTTTGTCTTGCCCCTCTATAGTGGGCTTTGCCTAGCCACTTTTTTTGGGGGGGGGGGTGAGAAGGAGTTTAGAGGGAGCCCCTGGTTGGCACTTAGGACTCCCTGTTTTTATCTACTTCACACTGTAGGGTAACTTGGCTGTTTGGCATTCAGTGCCGGCAGGTAAGAAGAGATAAGATCTGGTCACTGCCACCCTGAGGCTTTATGGTGGTAATGGGTACTCGTGAGTCATCATCCATAGTCTGAGGTTTGTTGGTACTTGAAAGAGTGCTAAGGATGTGGTTTGCACATCAAGATGAATGCCCCGCAGGAGGAGTCGGGTGTGCAGGTTGGGTTTCACATACCCAAGGCTTGCTTAGCAAAAAGGAAGATTTTTCTCCCAGTCCTTGGCTGGGGAACTCACAATGCAATGGCTTACATTCCCATGGGATAGAGGGATGCTTCTCTCATATGCATTCATCGATTCCACCTGCCTACACTTAAGGTATTTGTTTAATTGGCAGACCCTCTAATTTTGCTACATTTTAATAAATACAATATTTTTACCATTTAGTCAGCTGTCTTGAATCATCTTTCAGGGTGTGGGGGCAATGGGCCGATTTGCTCTCTGTGTGTTTAAAAACAATAATTGCAAACTTAGCCTCTTCTGGCCTCAACTGTACTGTGAGATTTACATGAATTCTATTTCATTATAATTATTTCAACTTAAACTATGAATTGGGTTCTTAATAAACAGTGTGGAACTGCGGAATCCTTCTATATTATTACTGCCTTTTCAAACACCATCATAATTCAAAATAATAAAAATGCTATTTCTTTAGCATTTTTATTCTACTCACCTACTTCCCTGAAATCATCTGCTTAGATACAAATGACTAGAATTGTCTCTATTCACATTTCTTTCTATTGTTCCCAGGAAAGAGAGCCTCTCTATGCCCAGATCAACAGACCTAAGAAATAGCGTTGACCCACGCTTGTGGTGCTTCAAGACTCAAACAGAAAACTACAGCCTTGACAGGCCTTTGGCTCCCACATTTTCTTGCAGTTGATCCCATCTAATAAAGGATAATCACCTCACTGCATCAGTTCAAGAAGCAAAATGTTTTGGCAACCAGTGGCAACTCTCCAAGGCAGAACATGACACTTTTGTTTTCTTCCACAGTCCTAATATCCAATCAAAACCTTTCCTCAAGTTTCAACTATCCAGCATTTTCCCACCACACCTTGTCAACCTTTTTGCCATTTCCAGTGCACCACATTATAGAAGTAATCAGTTCAAATCGGTTAAAGGACTGCTAATCATTTAATAATATAAAAACGCAGGGGGAAAAAATCATGAATTCTACAGCCATTGAGCTCCGTGGCTGCACATTTTGATGATATGGTGACTTTTTAATCACCATATTAGACTGATCTGGCTGTATTCCCACCCCCACCCCTTATACCAACCACTCCATAATGGCATATTTTAAGGTGGGGGACAAATTATTTGACTGTTCCATTCTATCCCCCTTTCTTAGACAGGTGACTGACTCTAGCAGCAATATGCCTCCTGTGAAAATTATCCTTAACTTGAAACCATGGATTGCCATTCTGCTGATTATCCATCTTGACTGGGAAACGTTGCCAAATGGACCTTTTGAAATTACAGTACATCAAAGAGATGAAATGCTGCTTTTTTGTTTTGAATACTTCTACTGTGGGTAGAAAAGGACATCAAATGTTTTGATGAAGAAAAAGAAGAAGATGAAAAGTGTTATTTCCTAGGGGACTCTTAAAACAAAGACCAGAAAAGGAATATTTTTTATTTCTTTGATATCTTGCTGCTGTAATGCTATGCAGACAAGTCTTTTTCTTCTCTGTGTGCCATTTTTGAAGAGAGAGAGAAAATAAATAAATTGTTTGCCAAATACTTCCAGTATGCTTTCTGGATTTGATTGGAATGGACTTTATTAACCAAGATGAAGATGGCATGAATTTTGAAATAGTGAACTGATTCTGTGATCAAATTGTTCATCTTTATCACTTTTTGTACATCAGAAAAATTCAAATGGGATTTTTATTTTATAACTTGAAATTAAAAAGGATTAAAAAAACTTACCATAAAACTCTTTAAATGTTTAAGGGGAAATGGCTTTAAGGAGTTTGAATGAAATTTGCCAGGTTTTTTTTTTTTGCTTTTTTTGTAAATATAAAATGTTATGAGAATTCTTTTAATAATGCCATGACACTGTAGAGAAGGTAGCAAATGGCAGTACTTTGGAAGTGTGGAAACCCCCAGTCTGTGGCTCTTGCATCTCGTATGGTTTTCCCCCAAAACATGCTTATAATAATGGGCTGAAGCTTAAGTGCATTTCCCACCAGCAATTAGGTTGTCAGCAATTAGTAAAGTTGATGGGTAACACATGATTTATTTTCTTGTTTTTATGACACAAATATTATTACTACATACTGTACATTTTAAAGGGAAAAAAGTACATTCCATAGCCATTTCATAGCTAGAAAATGAAAAAATCAAACTGTTTACACACAAATCAGAAACAACTTTTTAAAAATTCTCTTTTTTAAACATTTATGTAAGAAAAGTGCAGTGTTTGGTTCCTATCCTTAGCACATAATTTGCATAAAGAATCTATATATTTTTGGCCTACAGAGAATTGTTATACAGGTCAAATGTGTTTTCCTGAAGTTCCTATGCAGATCACAATATATTGAATTTTAGTGGTTTAGCACTAAAAAAAAAAAAGTTAATGAACCCAAATGAGGAATTGCTTAATGGGTTATGCAGATTTTTGTTTTTAGATCATAACACCAAGGTTTCTGTGTATTTTCCATTGATTTGTGTAGGCCTGGAGTTGTATATTTCCATATGTTTGGATGGGGATGAAAGCATTTTACACACACAGCTGAAAGCTGAACAGGATGGTGATTTGGTGGTGCTGGCAACTAGATTTCCTAATTCCAGCCAGTTACTGTGAAATACAGTATATGCTGAATGTGTGCTTTACCAATGAGTGAATCCACTAGATGTGGATAGGCTCAGTATCAAAGAAGTGAGATCTAATGCACTGTTCCTATCAGTTCTTCTCTCTATTCTAATTGTCAGGATCTCTGTGGCAAACTCACATCAAACGAAAGATGAAAAAAAAACCCCTTCCCAGTAGGATTTAAAATGTGTGGGATTGTATATTTTTGCTTCAACCAAGTGAATGAAAACATTTTCTTTTTAGATAAATCTTCCAATTATTGAATTTAATAAGAAATGCTACATTCTTCCTTAGCAAAGTTATTTACAGGGTTGCCAAACATCTGGAATTCCCATGAAAACAGCATTTGGTGGGGAATTACGGGAAATTGGCAAAATGTCCAAGATTTTGAGGTTGATTGCCTTAAAAAGTTCAACTTTTGTATACTGAATATTGCTTCCAGAAATATAGCAACCCTATTATTTACTATTTGTGAGTTGGGATATTGGATTAGAAGAAGGTGACATTTCAGTTCTTCATAAAACTTTGGAGTAGGTTGTGGTCTCATTAGCTTTTCAGCTAATGACCAAAGCATTCACATCATAGTTTGAAGATTTCTGTAATTATACGACTCTGAAGAACCTTCCCAGGATGGGAAAAGTTTATGTAACCAATACTACACAGTAGCTATAAAAGAGAATCAAGTTGGGATAGCAAAATCAGAACTCACAAAGAAATTTGCTCCATGTAAACATTTGGTTGTGGGGTTTTTGGGGGTGGGGGTTGAAACAAGAGACTCCATAGCTACCCCGTCCCACCATCAGAAGATTCATTTTTTGCCATAGTCTAGAAGCAAGATAATATCAGAGCCTACACTGTACCATTTGATAGATACATAATAGGTTCAGGGGAGTCAACAAGCTTTCCCCTTCCTGCTCTTTAATAGCACTAAATTTGTCACTTTAAATTTTAAACCAGGGAATCCCACTCACCATCCTGTACTGTCTCCAGTAGTTTCTTGATTCCAACCATGTCATTAAAAAAATATTTTGATAGATCGTAGTCATTCAACTGTCTGACAAAACCTATGATCAAATAATGTACTGGGCACCTTCGTTGCAAAGATGTTTACTCTCGTACCTTTATTCATTTTGATTTCTGCATTCCAACACATATTTTTTTAATAAAGAAAAGAAAGATAAAAGTGACTGTTTTTGCAGTACATTTCTAGATCTACTTTAACTTTACCTCAGAGGAAAACCATTTGTTGAATATCTCTTTTTTTCACCCTTAACTTTATGTGTAATGCATTCAGCAGAAAAAAACCAACAAATTTTTAGAAATTTTCCATTAATTTCTGTAACACACCATGTAATACTGTTACAAATAAAAACATTTAAAATCCTAAGCATTATTTGCTCTCATTTTTTTTGCAGGCTGAATGTGATAGAAAAAATATATAAAAAGTTGACCACTTGTCCATTCCTGACTACAGTTCCAATATCCCATAAAATTGTACTTTTGTAAATAGAACTTTTGAAGGTTCTGGTGAACTGCTAGTATGTTGTGTTCTTCCACTTGGATCTTAGCAGGTTTTATAATTTATTACTTTTTAATATAACAAACTCCCATCAAAAGGTAGGGCATAACTAAGCGTTCCCAACAGAACTGACCATTAACCACTCATATATAATGCACTGTTCACAAGCCTTTTTCAATTAGTAAAGACACATTCATATACTTAAAAAAAAATAAAAAATAGGATTCTGCCTGAAACCCCAGAGAGCCACCTGTCAGTCAGTGTCAACAATATTGACCTAGATGGGCCAATGGTCTGACTTTCTATCAGACAACTTCCTTTGTTCCTCTAATTCTGCTGAATTATCGCTGTCCTGAGACAATGTAGGTCAGAGATAGTCAGGTGCCCTCCAGATGCTGTTGAACTACAACGTCTATCAGCCACAGCCAACCTGGCCACCTCCTGTTGGCTACCTCCAGGGTAGGCTATCTGTGCAAGCCATAGTTTAAAAGAAACAATTGGGCATGCCTAAACCACAGAGCCTAGGGCTTGCCGATCAGAAGGTTGGCGGTTCGAATCCCCGTGACGGGGTGAGCTCCTGTTGCTAGGTCCCAGCTCCTCCCAACCTAGCAGTTCGAAAGCATGTCAAAGTGCAAGTAGATAAATAGGTACCGCTCTGGTGGGAAGGTAAATGGCATTTCCGTGCACTGCTCTGGTTCGCCAGAAGCAGCTTAGTCATGTTGGCTACATGACCTGGAAGTTGTACGCCGGCTCCCTCGGCCAATAAAGCGAGATGAGCGCCGCAACCCCAATGTCATCCGCAACTGGACCTAATGGTCAGGGGTCCCTTTACCCTTTACCTTTAAAACAACATGCAAAGAACAAAGGCATCTGATTTGGCCTAAGTTTTGATATATTTTTACTTCTAATTTTTGCCTCTTCTTGCTTAGAAGTAACTAGGTAATTCTGAGTTTATACCTCAATGGGGCCTGTAGGTTTAAAATAAATGTGTGTTCAGGAAGATGCAATTTTATCCCTTCTGGTTGTAAACAGAATTGGTTATAAATTGAAATATATACATCATATGACATCTCTCTTATCTGTGAGGCAGTGAGAAATAACACAAGATACCCTGTTGAGATTTCCCGATTCCCTGCCGGAGCATTACCTATCTCCTTTTGAAATTATTCTGCTGCAGGAAAGGGATATCAGACTCATTAATGAAGCAACTGTCCAGCAATTAGCTTTTCCCAGTTCCAAATAGTCTTATCTCCATGGAAATGTTTGCCTTGCAGCCCATCTATCAAGCTCAAAAAGTTTTATCAGAAAGCTAAGAAAACAAATGATGTACTCAAAAGCCATGCCTATTTGAGGCATTATTAGCAGCAAAATATCTCTTCTTATAAATTGCTATCTCCATAATCCGATTTCATAGCTCTCTTAGATCCAACAACATTTCAGTGCATTCTTGTTTCCAAAAGGGAACCCAAGTCAAAAGTTTTAAAAGGAGGGGAAAGCCTGTAAACAGTTGGCAGAAAGAACAATGTTCATACGGAGTATGTTCCTAACAATTAAGACAATGTGGTACTGCAGTAAATGGTTAGTGTCAGTTCTGCATCAATCCTGGATCTCTAGGTGGTGTTGAATGAGTCCTTTTATCCAAGTTCCTTTATGTCAAATAAGAATAATGACCTACTATGGTCGGTATGAAGATATACAAAGTAATTTTGCCAGTGGCTGAAGCCAGCATAAACTGTAATAGCAACTGAAATTTGAAATACAGTGGTACCTCGTGTTACGTACTTAATCCATTCCGCAGGTCGATTCGTAACCGGAAGCCGTAACATGAGGCGAGCTTTCGCTAATGGCACCTCCAGAGCGTGAATTCTGCTTGCATTCCGGGGCAAAGGTCACAACAAGGGGCATCTACTTCCGGGTTAGCAGAGTGCATAACCCACAGCATTCATAAGGGGGGCAGTACGTAACATGAGGTACCACTGTACTCGAACATTTCATACTGCTTGATGGAATAAACCACCAAGCGTCTATTGTAGGAGTCTTTAACTATTTTTTGACTCAAGGACTACATTCACCCGTGGCCAACTTTTTCAGGGCAGCATGACAACACTGGATGTTAGCATCACTAGTTCCGTACTGGATAACAGCAAATTAGCATTGCTAATTCTGTACTGGATTACAGCAAATATCTCTGAAAGTTTGATATTACCTGTTATGTGATCTGGCATGCAAGTTAATATTATAACTTTCTTTTCTGACCATTAATTTGAATCAAGACTGAATAACATACTAGTGTTCACAATCTGGCTGGCACTCTTGTATGTACAAACATGTACCCAGTTATGTCTTCTGGGTGTCTCATTTACGATACCTTTGTTTTTTTAATAATCTATTTTTATTAATTTTCCAATTAAAACACAATTATATCACATCCATTATTTCAAATTATACAAATACATATCAATTAAACCGAACGTTATGCCAAATCATATAATATTTTCAGAGTTCCCATGCTTCAAAAATTTGGGGATTCCTCGCAACTGTCCACTGCCGTCTTTTTCTAAAGTCCAAATCGTCACTCAAAGTCCATAATAGTCCCGATCTTTCCCCACCAGTCACTAAGATGTTTTTTTCTTTCATCCGATTTTTCCACAGCTGCTGAGATAAGTATCAAACGAGATTTCACATATATTCTTTCTCCTGTGTGAGTTTTAATCAGTCCGGCCCCCCCATAAATCTTCTTGTGGAGTGTCCCTTGTTGCGTCAGTCTTTCAACACGGAGCAGCACCATCTTAGAAAGCTTAGATCACTTTCGCTTCTTCTCAAAACTTTTTTAAACCAACGATCTTTGTAAAATTTACAGCTTTTCCAGGCAAAAGACACAGCCGTCACATTATGCATAAACTTGTGATAAATTTGTGGCTCTCCTTGCCCTGTAGCTGAACTTAGCTTCAGATCGCTGTTCAAATTCAAAGTGCATCACACCCCATAAATCCACCGAACGCATTCCAGGCACTCCGACTATCCAGTTAGAGGGGGGCTTCTCTCTTCAGCAATTTTACAACTTCAAAAAATATGCTCAATATCAATAGTTTATAAAGTTCATTACTCACTCAGGTGTCCTTTATTTCTCGTTTGTTCCAAACAAACAAGGACATCGTGTCCGGGAAGGTATGAAGTAACTCGTAGAGTATATGAAGAAAATAAAAAAAGCTCGCTTCCCTTCGCATTCCGTCCCCATCAATCTTTCTTCCAGATAAAATACAGCTTCGACTTCTCACCCTCAGCAGCGCAAATTCCTTGGCAGTAAACAGAGCTTCTGCCCCTCCTTCTGAAGCATGTCCATGAATTTAAGCCTAATTGTCTTCTTTAATCATGGAGATCCCGCCATGCAGGTTAGCGTCCGGGAGTTCCGACACCTCATGAGTGCTTTCAGCCCAAGCCCCCCACCCCTTGAACAGTCGGGGTGGGTTTGGGGGCATTGCGGGCCTGCGGCCCCTCTCTGTAATCCCCAGAGAGGTAGGGGGGTTGCCATTTACTCCCCTAGCAACCACCAAATTCCTCATGAAGGTCGGAGAGATGGAACAAGGGTCAGCCATTCCTGCAGGCGGAAGCGGAACCCATTTACGATACCTTTGAACCCAAATACAGTGGTACCTTGGTTTACAACCATAATCCGTTCCAGAGGTCCATTTGTAAACCAAAACATGTTGTAACCCAAGGTGCGCTTTCGCCAATGGAGCATCCCAGAAAATTTATAATCCAAAAAAATGGGTTGTAATCCAAAAAAAGTTGCAACCCAGGACACAAACCTTTGGGTTTGACATGTTTGCAAACCAAGACGTATGCAAACCAAGGTACCACTGTATCTAATACAATTGCTAACTTTCTGTGTAAATTTTCATTCTAACATACAGTGAGGGGGGGAGTATCTGATCCCCTGCTAAATTTGCCCATTTGCCTGTTGATTGCTTCTGTTGACAGGTGTCTTTTGTGCAGGTACTGTAACGAGCTGGGATTACAGGTAAGACCTCTCCCTTACAGCAGGTAATTCTAATCTAAATTCATTACAGTCATGCTTCGGTTTGAGTATTTTCAGTTTAAGTACTCCACGGACCTGTCTGGAACGGATTAATCCACTTTCCATTACTTTCAATGGGAAAGTTCGCTTCAGGTTATGTACGCTTCAGGTTAAGTACAGACTTCCGGAACAAATTGTGTTTGTAAACCGAGGTACCACTGTACATATAGTGAAGATACCAGGTAGCCTGACATCTGGCTGGTTGATAGTGGATCTTTTGTCTTCTAGGTTTCTGGGGGTTTTCCTGTTGTTATTCTGTCTCTCACAGGTACAATAAATCTACCATTAAAATTATGGACTGGTCATTTCTTCATCAGAGGGCAAACGGGGATCAAATACTTTCCCCCCTCACTGTATATTTGGTGAGGTGTATATTTGGTGTATATTTGGTGAGGTGTATATTTAGCACCTCAGCCCAGGACTAATTGCAGCCATCAGCAGCCATTAACAGCCATCTACAGGTTTACCACTCCCATCAGCCCATCTCCCATTCCCACCCACCCCCACCACCCTCTGTATATATATAGGGTCTGACACTTCTGTTTCTAGTGTATCTGAAGAAGTGTGCATGCACACGAAAGCTCATACCAAAATATAAACTTAGTTGGTCTTTAAGGTGCTACTGAAGGAATTTTTTTATTTTGTATATTTGGTTAACACCGCAGAACAATAAATAAAAGTATTTGGGGAAAACAGCAGATTATAAATTATATTTCCCTATCTAGTAACTGGGTGCTATTGTTGCTTCTAAACTACACTCACTGTAGGTCGTCAGATTCTGTTCTGCATTGTCTTTTTATAAAATATACAACATTTTCTGTATCTATAATCTCAGGCAATACTGCTTGCCTTCTGTGCAAACAGTGATCCACAAACTTTCCAGTAAATGACATTTATCTGTGCACTAATCATTAACAGTGAAATTGATAACATCTAAGGTCAAGCCACTGCTAGAAACATCTTTGTTAGTCATGGGACCAATGGGACTTGAAGCTGACAAAACCTTTGGACAGCCTGAACCATCTTTCTTAATTGTTAGTCTTCATTGAATACCGATGAAGGGGAAAGGTTATCGGTTAGGCCATCTGCTGAGAATCCAGTTGGCAGAACTCAGGCTTTCCTGAGCGCTTCCCATAATGAGTCAGCTGATTTGGCACAAGCTCTCTGTTAAACGGTTGTTCCTAAGTTGCTTGTTGTAAAGAAATGATGTTGCAATAAAACAATTCTATTTTTCAGCTTTGTGTTTGAATGGGACCTATAAATGTATAAGGGATGCATGTTGTAGTAATTCATGTCTCTTAGATTTCATGATAGTAATACATCTGCATATGAACTCATAGCATTTTGCACAAAAAATTGTCCTTTAGACACTAGTACAACGGGCTGGATCCAGACTTCACCTCCTGCAGACAGAAAGGTGCCTTCCACCCACAGAAGGTTTTTGGTTCAGTAGAGCAAAGATGGGGAACCTATTGGGCCCTGCTACCTGAGGCCGATGGAGTATACCACCACCTGGAGGGCCCAGCTTTGTAGTAGGGGGATTTTGCTATTGGGAGGGGGGCAATTTTTGCCAATTTGCCCCTGCCCCTGCAGTCACTTCCCATGTGGTGACAGTAGAGACGGCCAGGAAAGAGAGAACTGGCAAGTTGCCTCCCACCCTCTGCCTGCATAATCATCTTTAGTGCTGAAGTCTGCTCAAGAGATGCTCCCACTGACTGCTGCATATAAGAGCTAGGATTTTAATCTAAACTTTCCATTACAGGTCAATCATTTTATTTACTTGAAATTATAGCATTTCAGAATGTATCCGGTTTGAGGCATTAGCCTTTATTCATTTACTTATTAAAATATTTATATACTGCTATTTTGTTTGTGTGGTTTGCAATGAAATTCACAAAACCACACAATACAGAAAACTATATAAAAGGTTAAAAGCAAATACTCAATTAACCATTATGGACAGATGTGTTCCTAATTGCCTGCATACACCTGGTAGAAAAGAAAAGTTTTCAGGAGACATTTAAAAATCAGCACAGAAGGTGCCTGCAGAATCTGTTGGCAGATTATCCCACAATACTGAGCCGATGACACTAAAGGTTCTATTTCTTGCTGCCAAATGAGCCTCACCAACTCTCGGGGTGGCCAGTGGTGCTCCTGCAGATGATCTCAGTAATCAAGCTGGGATATAAGGGTTCAGGTGATTCCTGAGGTGCCCTGGACCAAAGCTCCACATGCCCAAAGAGGGACCAGAGTGGTTTTGTTTGTTTTTATTATATACTTGTTTTTATATTGTATTTATATTTCTCTGTTGTTCTCTGAGCCACAGAACGCAGAGATGTGAAGTACACATTTAAATAATTAGAATACCTGAAGAACGTGTGCCAGGCAAGTTAAAGTGAGTAGAAGGTGCCCTCCAGGTCTCCTCAAGGAGAATGTCTGAAAACAGGGCCCTTTTAGTGGTAGCACTGCAAATAGAATTCTATAACCTTATCCCCCATTTTTGTTTTCTGTTGTTTTTAATTGGCTTATGGTTTGTTTTATAGATTCTTCTGGGGGTTTTTTAATGGCGTATTGTATCCGATAGTTAGCTGCTATGAAAGTTTGTAAAAACAAATAAATTTACGCATAAACATAACCTCCTTAGAAATTTGATGTACTAACGGCCCTCAAAGATAAGATTATGCTCAACTTATTATTTAAAGGAGCCTGTGACTCTATTTATAAAGGTAAAGGGACCCCTGACCATTAGGTCCAGTCGTGACCGACTCTGGGGTTGCAGCACTCATCTCGCATTATTGGCCGAGGGAGCCAGCGTATAGCTTCCAGGTCATGTGGCCAGCATGACAAAGCCGCTTCTGGCGAAGCAGAGCAACACACGGAAACGCCTTTTACCTTTTCTAGGAAATCTTTAACCCTAAATGATAAGGGACAGGCTAAAAAGGTAAAGGGACCCCTGACCATTAGGTCCAGTCGTGACCGACTCTGGGGTTGCGGCGCTCATCTCGCTTTACTGGCCGAGGGAGCCGGCGTACTGCTTCCGGGTCATGTGGCCAGCATGACGAAGTCGCTTCTGGCGAACCAGAGAAACACACGGAAACACCTTTTACCTTCCCGCTGTAGCGGTACCTATTTATCTACTTGCATTTTGACGTGCTTTCGAACTGCTAGGTTGGCAGGAGCTGGGACTGAGCAATGGGAGCTCACCCCGTCACGGGGATTCGAACCACCAACCTTCTGATCGGCAAGCCCTAGGTTCAGTGGTTTGACCCACAGCCGCACCCACGCCTCTATTTATAATTGGTAGGAAAAAGAAGCAATTGCTGGTGGTTGCGGTCTGGCACAAACTTTCAACTACAATTAAATTGGTACAGTCCTTGTTATCTGTGGAATTCCCACCGGCTTATGACTGCCGGATCTACATCACAGGTAGTGAAAATATTCCTTTAACCAACCATCGGACTGTAAGCAGTTGTGTCTAGTTGTAGACCCTGGCTCTTCTTTTCATGACTCTTGTTTTTATTCTGATGGGGAGTGGTTGTAGCTCCAGAATATGATCTGCAGTGTATTATTCAAGATGTTGCTGCCATGAGATAAAAATATATTTATTAAAAATAAATGTGTGTGTGTGTCCCTAAAGCATTTATTGATCTTGACCAGGATCTCCTATACTTTTAGCAGATGGCTTAGTTTTACTCCAGAATCAAGGAAGTCTCTGTGTTTTAACTCATTGCGATTGATTATTTCAGGATTAAAACAGAAAAGTAGGAACTGGACTTTGAGGGCGATAAGGATTTCCTATTCAAATCTTTTCTAAATTAAGATTTTAAATACTTTACTAGTGAAATCCTATACTTGCGTGAGACTAAGCACCATTAAATACAAAGAATTGTAATGTTAATCTGCAAATGGGAAGCCAATTATAGGTAGAAGTTAAGAGAGGTTGCAGTCCCTGCTGTCTCCCCTTACTCAGTAGTAAGTCACACTGTGTGTCTAATAAGGCATGTTACACCCAGGTTACTATGCATAGAATTCCAATTTTAAATCTCAATAACTGGCTATAGGATTGCAGCCTTAGATTTATGTTAGACAGGCCAGTAAATAGAGGTCCTGAGCTGTGCTTCATGTCTCCGACTTTCTCCAACAGTTTTCCAGCGGCCCAGTAGAAGGCTCTGTCCAACCAGTAAACTTTGTTACATTTGTCGTAGCTTATCTTCTGTTTGCCTGCTGGGAAACAGCTACTAATCCACCTTGCTCACCCCACTGTTTTCAAACACGGTAGCAAACGGAATTAGTAAAGAAACCTGCTATAGATTTCCCACAGTACTTTAAAACATGAGTGCAGCATCTATTCTCCTTTGTTCGTGGCTGGCCAGAGTTTTCGTGATCTGTGCAAGCATAAGCTTTGTAAATTTGCATTGCTCCAGGTAAGTGAATATTGTTTTTCAAACCAATATCAGTATGGTAACATGATAGATAGTGACGTTTAATGGTAACCTTCTGTTTTGATATTTGTGTGGTACATGGAAAGTGCCTCTTGAGCTATTTCTGGATTAGTAGCAAAGTTTTACCAAAGGAGGACCATATTGAACTGAACATGTTGCAAAGTGACATGCGTTTGAACAAGCCTGATCGCTTGGAGACTCCAAAGCATGTGAAATGGTGCTCTGATATTCAGTAACATCTTTCTCCCTGTGGCTGTCTTGCCTAGTCGAGTCTAAAATTTAAGATATGGCGGGTGGGGTGGAGGGGAGTGAATATTGTAATATGCCAACTTGTCACTTCCACTTTTTCACATACTCCACTTCATATGGGTGATACCTTCTGTTTCCATGCTGTCAACCACATACCTTCCAACACTTATCCAATGAAAATAGGGGTGTCCTATTCCATACCCTACAGCATTTCTCCCAGGACATTCCGGGATCAAATCAGAATCCAGGTCAGCTTCTGCAAATCTGGGGCTGCCCCTGGAAAACAGGGACACTTGGAAGGTCTGTGTCAGGGGGACTCCCTACAGGGAGCCTCCCCCCGACATCCTGACCAGCACTTCGCCCAGCGAGAGCGGGAGCAGCGGATCAGGCGGGGGGAATGAGGAGTGGAGCTGTTTGGAGGAGGGAAGGCTCAGCGAGGTGTCAGAGCCCTTGCACTGCCCTAGCCAACAAGGGGAAGAGATAGCACAGCCGTTTCCAGCACCCGAATTGAGGCGCGCGCCCAAACACAGGTTTAGGGGGCGGCGTTTTGGGGTCCCCAAGCTATTATGCTTGCCCCAAAGCAGAAGGGCACCATTGCTGGATTCTGCGAGTGACTAGGAGGTCATGTTTTCTGTTATCTCTGCACTGTAAATAGTATGCACAATAAAACCCTTAAAGACAGAGCGGACTGGAGCGTCTTTACTCGGGAGTAGCCACAACAATCCGCTGACAGTCTGCAACCATTAATCCTTCACCTTCCATTACAGGAGATGTGCTGCTGTTTATAAGTTTATCCCCCTGCTCTTATATAACATTTAAAGGCCTGCAACACTAGAGCTGATTCTATGGGAAAGGTCCACGTGGCTGTAGGCCTTTAAATATCACACTGATGCCCATAGGATAAACACATGGACATGATTCTTCCACAATGCTAATGAATGCTTAAAGAATCTTCACTCTGGGTTTCTTAGATATTGTCTAAGTTATTGTCGCCTGCCCATCTCAAAGGCGTGCCACTAAAGGGCCACCTTTAACTGCTTCCTGTCCTCCTCCTCTGGCAGCCATGGAAACTCTGGATCCTTTATTACATCACCCAGAGTTGCCTTTTTCTGTATATCTACTTCTATCAGGAAGTCATCTGAAAGATGACTATAACTTCTTTCCTACTCTTTTTTTTTTTAAAGAAAAAACCACACTAAATTCACATTTTTCACCTATTGTTTGATCATGTAATTCTGTTTCCCTACATGTTAACCTCAGGCACTTCATCCTTATTTTTAACCTCTCCTACACTGCTGCCCCGTTGTAACTTCCTCAGACCTTCATTATGTATAATCTCTTCTCCCATCAACCCCTTTTGTCATCTTATTCTGCAGAATTGCACTCTATGCCAGGAACAGCCACCCCTCGCTACTTAGCTGCTTTTTGTTCCTAATAATAGCACTCATTTATTTTAATATGACAAAAGTGTTAAGCAGATGTCAGGTGTTTCTGATATTGTGTTTCATTTTTGATCAGACCCTTCAATGCCTGATTAAGTTGTAAGCAGTACAGTTAAGAGAAATATCAATTGTTTTCTTAACTGGGCAAGCAATTGGAATATATCATGGCGGTGTAAAATGTATACTTATGTCATGTAAATCTACTTGTTGTAAACCTGCTGCTGCTATAAGAAATTGCTGAAGCAAGTGGCATTCCCATCTTAATTATTTCTGCATTGTTTATTTCTCTCCATCTTTCTAGAAAATAGCATTTGTCTTTGTTCTCTACTTCTGGTTTGCTGTTGTTGTTTTTCAAATTACTTCTCGAAGCAGAATTTACACCCTGCTCTGGGTGTTTAACCCACCATAATCAAGGTGGATAGAAGCTTTTATTAACTGCCAGTGAAAAATTAATTATCATTTTAATTTCTTTTGTAATTAAAGTTTGATTACATTCCCAAAGACTTTCAGAAAATTGATTGTAGGAAGTAATAGTTGCGACAACAGGCATGCTTACTGCTCCAAAAAAAAATAATGTAAATAAGGCTCATGGATCTGTGTATTAAGGATGGCAAAACACTGCCGCTCCCCACCATTCCTTGGAAAATACAATGAGACCTATTTGAAGGTGTCTTTGAAACAAGCGCATCTTGCCTCCCTAGTCCTATGGGAGCTCATTAAAACAGGACTGCACAATTTGCAGGCCCCCCAAGCCAAATGCTGCATCCTTCTGCCAAGCAGTTGACACTCCCCCTAACATTTTTCCAACCCTAGAAGGCAGCAGTAGAACAGGCTTAACAATCCTTGGGACTGAATATGGCTTGGTGGACCACATAGTTTTCAGACTAGCATTAACAACAACAACAACAATCTTTATTACGGTCCATAGACCCATCAATTCGTTACCAAGCGATACACAGCTGGGACACCCCGCCCTCAAACCACTCAGACATCTTACTCAAATTCGGAATAGGAAACATTAGTTCTTGTGACCACCGATAAAAACTTTGCCACTGCTAGTGTTCTGGCATTTGACCGGTCTTCCAATAGGAACCTGATATAGAAATCCTCTGATTTTCCTGGGAGCAAGGCTAGCAGGGGTGAAATCACTTCAGCCCTAGCTTGCTCAAACTTCCCACAGTGCAGCACAATGTGTTTTATAGAATCTACATCATGGGTGCACGAGCACAGTCTCTCCTGGTAGGGTACTCCTCTCATCCTGCCCTCCAGCACTGCAGAGGGGAAAACATTCAGTCTTGCTTTTGTGAACAGCCTTCGGTAGTTTGGCACTGTCAAGTTTTGAATATAGGCTGCTGGCTTAAAGACATGCCCATATTGTACTCCTACTGCCAATGGACTGCAGATCGCAAGTGATTGATGTCGTAGATCACTGTGTGAATTATCCCAAAGTCTTTGCTTTAAGGTCTTTAGGGCACCTTCATATCCCAGGCAATAGAGTTGGGTGGGTGACAGACCTAAAGCAGTGGCTTTTCTCGCCATGGTTTTCTGCCATTGGCTGATGTATTCCTCATTGTTCAGGTATTTATACAGTCCCTCCCCAAGTTCAAATACTACAATCTTGAGCCAATGTTTTAGTGCAGCCCACCATGCCTTTGTTGAAATTGGGCATTCACCCGTTTCTAGCAGGAGTATGGAATTTCGCACACAATTGGGCACCTGAAGCAAGGATCGAATAAATTGTGCTTGGAAGCCATCTAGCTTAGGCAGGTCCCCATTCTGCCAGACATTTGCTGCGTACAGGATTTGGGGGACAGTTTTTGCATTGAATACTTTTAGAGCTGCCGGTACATACTTGCCGCCCTTTGTATGGAAGAATCGGAGTATGGCTAGTTTTGTAATCTCCGCCTTTTGAAGGGAGGTTTGCCAGTGGTACTTCCATGATCTTGTATGGTGGAATGTTAGTCCTAAATAGCTGAAATGTTTAATCTGTTCAAGTTCATGGCCATCCAGCGACCAGTTTAACCGGGAAAAGCTTCTTTCAAATACTAAGATTTTTGATTTTTCATAATTTATTGTTAAGCCATTTCCAAGACAATATTCAGAAAATTTCATCAACAGGTGTTTCAAACCCGGTCTGGTGCGTGAAATTATGGCCGCGTCATCAGCATAAAGCAGCAAGGGGGTCCTTCTTATACCTATTTTTGGAAGGTGACCATCTGCGTCCATTAGGCACTCTTCTAGATCATTTAGGAATAAGCAAAACAATGTTGGGGCCAGGACACAACCCTGTCGAACCCCCCTACTCATTTCGATATTATTTGATAGCTGTCCCTGCTGACCGCATCGGACCTGCAGTTTGGTTCCGTTATATAGGGCTTTTATAAGAAAGAGGAGACGCTTGTCCTGTATTATCTGATCTAACTTGGTCCACAAATGGGATCTGGGGACAGAATCGAATGCTGACTTCAGATCCATAAATGCCACAAAGAGCTTGCCCTGAAGCGGCCTGGTATATTTTTCGGCTAGGAAAGACAGCATTAGGCAGTGGTCTGTGGTTGAGTGATTCTTTCGATAGGCTGCCTGGGCTTCAGATAGGATGTTATATTCATTAAGAAAAGTTGTCAGTTTATTACTTAGGAAGCAGGCATACAACTTCCCAATTACTGATAGCAGGCTAATTGGCCTGTAATTTGAGGGTTCTTTAGGGTCACCTTTCTTGAATATTGGGACGACTATAGCATGCTTCCAGCTTTGTGGTACTTTGCCTGAGCTGTTTACCACTGTGAAAAGGGCCGCCAAAAGCGGAGCCCACCAGAGCTGGTTGGATGTTATAAGTTCCGCTGGTATAAAGTCTTTTCCCGGGGCCTTGCCATTCTTCAGTTTCTCCATTAATGTATAAATTTCCTCCACTGTAACTGGTCTCCAAAGAGGTAACAGTGCCAGTTCTGCACTGTCAGCTTCCTGAGAACCGATGGTAAGGTTTGAATTTTCCATAAATATATTTCTGAAGTGATTCTCCCAGACCTGGGCTGGAATGGCGCAGCTGGGAGTTGAAAGGCTAGTTTTCATTGAGTCAGAGACCAGTTGCCAAAAAAATTTAGTTTCATTATTTAGTGAAGCGTTCAATAACAAGGACCAGGAGTTTCGCTCAGCTTGCCTTTTCTTTGAGACCAAGAGGGCTTTATACTCTTTTTCAATTTAAAGTAGGATGGAGGTAAGAGATTTTGTCCAGCATTTCTATAGTCCATGTACACATTCCTTAAAGCTTCCTTCTTCATACGGCACTCTTTGTCAAACCAATGGCACCCTTTGTTAGTATGGGACTTGCGGTCTGAGTTTGTATTTACAGTGACCACATCCTGCAATGACTCAATGAGATTTTCATAGGCAGTCAGGGAGGAATCTATGGAAGAGTTGTTTATTATAGTTGTTCTTAATCTAATTGCAGTTTGTGAGTTCAGTCTATTCTCAGCTGCAGTTGCTGTCTCTGGTGTCCATTTTTTCCTGCGCAATTCAGATTCATTTGCTTTATCTGATTCTATGTATTCTGTGCCAGAACGTGGGTTTGAGTTTTTACCAATTATGGACATGATTAGAGGTAGGTGATCGCTTTCAGTCCTATTATCTATATAGAATTGTGTAATTAATTCAAAAGCCTCCCTCGTTGTGAGACAGTAATCAACTGTGCTGGCTCCATTTGAATTTAAAAATGTGTACTCTCCTTCTCTATCCCCGGAATGCGTTCCGTTTACAATGATAAAATCTAGACTTATGAGTAGCAGAGCCATACAGAAGCCTGCAAAATTGATTTGACAGTCTTTCGACAATCTTTCCGGGGGAGGGTTTAATGAAAAGGCGCTATTTTCCCTTAGGTCTTCTAGTATTGGGAATTTTCTTTCCAGTCCGTCCTCGTTTGAGCCTATTCTGGCGTTCATATCTCCCATTGTGTAGAATAGTGCACCGGGATACTTAGTTTGGCAGGAATGCAGGAAACTGTGTAATTTACGCCATGTGCTCTCAATCTGTGTTTGCACTGTATGCGGTGGCATATAGACTGAGACAAAAATGATGCTCTTGGGTTTTAGCTTCAATATAATTCCCAGCGCCAGTTGCTCGTAGACCAAAAATTCAGACACCTGTGGAACCAAATGGGTAGCCACCAGAATTACTAAGCCCCCGCTTGGTCGTCCCCTTCCAAGCGGTTTGGATGCCTTGATTTCGTATGCCTGATAACCATCCAAAAATATGTTGGCAGTTACCCAGGTTTCCTGAAGCATAATTATATCGTATCGCATTATATATTCACGAAATGCCTCATCCCCTAATTTATTGGTCCAGCCCGCGATGTTCCATGAAATAATTTTAAGGCTGTTCGATTCATAAATGGCTTGGCTTCATTGTGGTGGAGAAATTGTTATCAGATCTTCCACTGATTCGGTAATAACACAGCCATTCTTGGGGTATATTGAGTGCTGATTTCCTTGGGGCGGAATTTCGGTGATTTCTGGATTTACCATCAACAGTGATTTTAGCTGGGTTGCTGCGGTCATCGGAGGGGCTTTGTCTTTTCCTTCATCGAAGACAATTAGGTCTAACTCAGGTTTTTTAGGTGTCCCGTTTCCCTTGTGAGGAGCATCACTTAGCGTTGCCTGGGCGGATTTTATCCGAGATGGAGATGAGGTGTTGCTGCGGGGGTTACTGCATGTATCCATCTTTGGCAACCTTTCCGAGTGACCCTCTGCGCTGTATTGGGTGCCCTTCGGCAAGGAGGGCACTGGTTGCTTGGGATCGGTTCGTCTACGTGACAGGTTTGGCATTAGTTGTTTACATTCTGTGTCTTTAAAAACACGTCTCACATCTATATTGTAATTCAGCAGATGGGCTCTATATTTCAGGAGCTCTTTAGGTGTAGTTGAATCAGAAAATGTCAGCATAATCCTGGTATGCTGGGAATCCATACAGAGCAGATTTATCATATTCAAATTTTCACATTGGATGTTAAGCAGACATTTAAGGTTTCTCTTTACACTGTCAATTGATTTCCAATAGGGAAGTTTGCCGTAGTAAGGATAAATATCAAGGGCTACTTGAGTATTTTGTAGGATCAGACCCCTACTATCACTTTTGTTGTTTTTATTGCTTGTGGTTCCTCGCTTATCCAGTCCAGGTTGGTCACACCGCTGTGCACAATGTTCTTGGGGGTGAGCAACACTGTGGTCAGGCTCTTTAGGATTAAGGGGGCTGTTTCTGTTTCTGTCCACCAGGAGAACCAACTCTGTCATAAGAGACGTTATCCTTTCTAGTTTAGTATTAATCTCCTCAACTGTCCTAGCAGTCAACAAGCAGTGGTCAGCCAGTATTTCCACAAAGGGCGGTGTCCCCTCGGATATTGTTTCCTGGAATATTTCCTGGATGCTCACGTCAACATTTTCCTTTGGGTGATTTTCACCCATTAAAGGGTCTTCTATCTGAGAAGGTGCTGTATTTGGTGAGGTAGGTTTTGCCGGTTCAGGAACTTGTGTTCTTATGAAGACGTCCAATTTGCTTTGTTTGCATTTTTGCTGTGGGCTCGTTTGTGGAGATGCAGCTGGTCGCTTCTTTTTCCTGGACATTTCTTAGATATTAGCCGCTTCTAAGTTCTGTTGTGTCAATGAGCTCGGCGTCCTCCCAGAAGGGAGTGATGTTGTTTTCCCCTTCTGCTGATAAGCAGCTTCTGCTAATGAGCAGTTTTGTGGGTATAGTAATTTGGGCAGACTGCCGAAAAACTCATTTAGATTAAAATACTAAAGGTTTGTAAAACATTGAAACTGGTAAAACTGGTAAAACTACCGAGAATTAGTTTAAAAGATTAAAACCGCATTACTTACACAGAGATCAAAACAGTGCTACCACTAACGACGCCATCTTAAAAAACTAGCATTAAAATACGTTATAGGAAGAAGAAGAGGGCAGGGATAAGTGTGCTAGCAAGCATAACTTGGAGGGCAGTCTTTTAGGACTCCAATTCTAAAATGCATAAGGAGACACTTAGGAGTTCATGCAGAATCTCCCAGGTTCAGAAGATCAAAGATGATTGAGGGGCGGGGGCACAGCTAGTGTGCAAATCATTACTGTCTCTTGCCTTTCCTATATATTATTCTTACATGTTTTGTTTCCGTATGTTTCTGATATATAACACCTGAAGAGGCATACTCAACCCTGAAAATGATCAGTAAATAGATTTCTTTTTGCTGGTGATACCAGGAGGTTTTCTAGTATTATTTCATGTCATTTGTGCAGTCAAAGGCTTCACCACATGAACACAGAGAGACTTATCAGGTTTTTATTAATAGCCTTGTCTGAGAAAAAAGGGCTTAACATTTAACTCATAATGTTTTACATGGAGGTAGCAATCGTCAGTGTGTCAAATTGAAATATGAAGTATTCTCTCTGTTTCGTGGGAAACCGCTGATGGGTTGTATAAAATATACAAGGAAAAGAATAGATTCCTATCAGGTGTTGTATTAGTTACAGAAAGTGAATAGGTTGTGTGTATATATTTGTTTTACCTTCCTCCATTTGTACTAATACATATAGATTAAAACCTATAAAATTCCTTCATATGTTAACGAGGCAAAATGGAAACCCAGCCATTTACGACTACTCTGTGTTCCATCTCTGTCTCATATGCATGTCAGAGTGACGTCAGGAAAGATTCCCACAAATTGTCCATGTGCAAGCTGCAACCAGGCTACAAGGCAGGCATGGTTGAGCTGTTGCCCTCCTGATGTTGCCAAACTACAATACTCATCATCCCTGATCACTGGCCATCCTGGCTGAGGGTGACGGGAGTTGTAGTCCAGCAGCATTTGAAGGGCACAGGCTAGCCACTGCTCCCTACCGATTTCCACAGTCTCAAGAATTAATGCTTCTGAATACCAGTTTGATGTCACCTGCAGATTTAATGAGCCTCCGAATGCAACTTCTTGGCAAGGCCTTGGATGTAACCTTCGAGACCCCCCGAGGCCTCAGAAGTGCCGCTGAGCCACTGCCACAATGTGGCGTCATGATGTTACGACACCATGACGGCACATGTCATGGGCTCCATTGGGTACCCATAACCTGGGTCCCAAGCCAGCACCCCTGCCCAGGATAGAACCCTGTAGCACCCTACTTTTCATCACTTTTTTCCAGAATGACGAGGAACCATTAATGAGCACTCTTTGGGTTCGGTCGGTCAACCAGCTACAAATCCGTCTATCAGTTACCTAATCCAGTGACAGCACATATACCACCATATACTTGTGGATGGAGCAGGAAGGGTGGAGGAAGGGCCACTAATTCAATACAGTGAATAAGCTCCGAATATCAAGCTTCTGTGACATCATAGCAATTCACCCAATAACTAGGAAGGGACTTCAAAGTGGCTGGTTAAATTCAGCCAGGGCTTATTAGATTTTGTCTCACCATGTACTGAGTTTCAGTGAATTTTGGTCAATTGGCATCACCCAGTGCTGGATTTACATATAAGCTAAACAAGCTATAGTTTAGGGCCCCACTCTCTTGGGGCCCCCCAAAGAATTTAAAGGGGGGAAAAACCTGGATGTACATTTCCAAAATATAAGATAAAAAACAAATAAAATAAAACCTACATACAGCAACAGTGTTTTGTGTTGTATAGGCTCCTAGGATGCAAGTAATGGGCCCCGCCTGGTATATAAAGGGCCCAATTAGCTTAGACCAGGCATCCCCAAACTGCGGCCCTCCAGATGTTTTGGCCTACAACTCCCATGATCCCTAGCTAAGAGGACCAGTGGTCAGGGATGATTGGAATTGTAGTCCAAAACACCTGGAGGGCCGAAGTTTGGGGATGCCTGGTTTAAGGCCTCATCAAACCTAAATCCAGCCCTGAGATCACCTCAGCTAAGATGCAACTCCAACTCTGGATACTCTGGATACTATCTACACACCCATTAGTACTGGGCACTGAGGTTGTATGTTGACTGTTTGCAACAATAAATGCCTCTCTGTGGTATGCTGATGGGCATGCAGTGGTCCATGCAGAGTTCTGCATCACACATCCTTAGTAATCAACACAAGAATTCAAGTATGTGGGATTTTGCTCATGCAGCAATTACAATACTTGAGTTGGTTGTGCAACTTCAACTTTGCACAAGGCAGAGTGGCAAAACTGTTGTGTACTTTAATTGGACACCTTATTTCTCTTTCTGTGAATGGGAAGTGCTCTAAACTGGTGGCCAGGTGGGTGCTGGCGTTCAGAAACAGGAGACAGACTGACATGCGCCCTAAAGGAAAAATAGCTTTCCCTCTATTAAAATGTAGTGGAGAAAAAGACAGTTCTCTTCAACTATATGGAGCCGATACCAATGTGACCAAAGGCAGATGGCGCCGGTCTCCCAGCAACCCACCACAGCCCATCGATTGTACGCTTTCCAGCTGGTCATCATGGAGCACTTGCGATCCTTGCCAGAGGAAAAGGGTGAGTGTCTTTGTGATCTGCTTGTGTGGTATTTCAATGTATTGCAATGAGAAGCTTGCAAATCGGCTGGTTAAATGGCTCCCTTTCAACTCCATGTCTCTCTTTCACATTGTTTCCTTGGGTCTTCATTTTTCAGAGCACTTAAAAATGCCCACTTTTGTCTTGTGGGTGGCCTTCTGTGTTCTCATATCTATACATAGACATTCCACAGAGCATACAATACAGAGCCATACTGATCTATGTGGTTTTTAAAGAGAGTCCCTTCCTTAAAAGCAACAACGTGAAATTTTGTTTTGAAATAAAGTTTTTTTAAAAATGCGGATGAGAAAAGAAACTTAGTTTGTCCTCATTTCCTTTGCTCCCTTTCTTCAAGTCATTATTTATCTTGCCCCAAATTTCTTTTTCCTTCATTCACCCCCATTGCCTTTGGGACCTTTAGCTTCCATGCACTTCTAGTCTCCAGCCTGTCCCTCAAGCATACTCTCATCCCAAGGGACTGTGCCGCAATCCTTGTCAAACCAGCAACTTTTCCTTCCTTCAGAAGTTGGATTACAATCATTTTGACAAGCTCTATTCCCTAAACAGTAGGAAACTTCATGAGCATCCAATGCCATCACACCAGCTCAGCCAACAGGTACCAGAGGCTGCACTTACACAAGCACAACATAGACACTGCCTCCTCTTCCAATATTCCCAGGTGGTGTAAATCTGCAGATTAATCAGTTCAGTTCAATTTATGGGGCCCAAATACCTGGTCTGAATTTAAGACCTCATTGTACCTGTTCACCTGCACATACCCATTTGGTTGTCCACATTCCATAATTGTAAATTAAATGGTAATTTTTTTAAAAAAAAAACAACCTGTTTGTTTTTGTGCTGTCTGGAGAAAGTCATGATTTAAAAATCTGCATGTTCACTACCCACTGTCTTCTCTTACTTCCACTTATTTTCAACAGAGGTATCATAATCCCAACTTCAGTATTTATTGGCAATCCAGTTTTGTATCCACTTAAACAGCCTGCTTGCAGTCCCACTGCTTGAGCATGCAAAGATGGAGCAGATAGGTTTTATGTTGCTCCAGTGGGTCAGTTTCCTATTCTTCCCCACCCCCACAGGCTATCTTTGACAGGTTGGCAAGACAACCCACCTTTCACATTATCTGATGTCAGGTCAATGACACCTGTCAGTGCCTTGTGCAGCATTTCACAAAAATGCCCAAGCAACCAGCTGGCTGTGTGGCATTTGGGAGGGCAGCGCAAAGTGCTCTGCAAGCCCTTAGAGCTAAGCATAGAGCAGGCATCCTCAAACTGTGGCCCTCCAGATGTTTTGGCCTACAACTCCCATGATCCCTAGCTAACAGAACCAGCAGTCAGGGATGATGGGAATTGTAGTCCAAAACATCTGGAGGGCCGAAGTTTGGGGATGCCTGGCATGGAGCATAGGGTCAGCAAAGCACTTTGCACAGCAGTGGGGGAGCAAGCCTTTTATTGTCTTTCTTGTACAGAAAGCGACTGGGGAGTTGCCACACTTTACTGGCTATGCTAGAGCACTCCTGATATAGAGCCCATTTGTGTGGAGCGCCCTCAATATCCTTGCTTTTGGCTGGGAGATTATGGCCCACAGCCGCTCATTTTTCATCCTTGAGCATTTTGCACCTACAAAGTGTCCTCAGACTAAGGCTTTCATTGTTACAGACATTAGTGGTAAGATTCCCATTATCTTCAAAAGTGCCGTATAATATCATCTTGTCACCATGCTAAGGCTACTCATTTTTTGAGTAGTGATTCTTTGGCCTTGCTCAGAGCCACAGCTTACATATGATTATTTATCATCATTACTTTTGTATTTGGAATAGCAGCTGAAAGCCCCATTGTATTAGATGCTAAGAAAAGTGGATATAGCAAACCAAGGAGAGCACAGACAATATTGAACTTGTAACTGAGAAGGTTTTATTGCATGCTAGCTGTTGCATCTAGAGGTAGAGAGCTTATCGGCATTCTAGCATATGACTGAAAGTACACAAAAGCCAGTGAAAGTTTGAGACCTTTCTCCCATGGCATCTTTCACAGCATCACAATGGAACTGACAGCACTGGTGATACATTGCATATGGGCCTCCTAGTCACCCTGTCAACAATTAACAGGGGCAGCGTAGGTCAAAGCCCACAGCAAATATGAAATCATAGAAAAGAGTTGCATGAGCACATCTGATCTCTGAAATATGCCCTAATGGTATGACAAGGCAGGATGGAAGGTACGTGTATCTGGTACTAAGCAAACCCCAGAGATTTCCACAGGCCTGCTCACTTAGTGTTTCAGGATGGAGGATTTTGGAGGGTGTCAGAGGTAATGAAAATTGGGACCCTGTCAGGCACTTAGTATCTAGTTTTGGGCAGGACTGAACCTTTGCTAGCAAGAAGTGCTTCTGGAGACCATGGCAGAAGGTGAGGATGCAGGGAACATTTTTAAAAAAGTAGTGTGGTCCCAAGGAAAGGAAACCACCTGTTGTGGAGCATGGGAGGTGAGTTCATGGTTGGCAGAAGAGCAGGCAGATACGCAGAAAGGCAGGAGTCATCCACCAAAAGCAGAGGACCAATTCAGCGACATCAGCTGATCCAAAAACTGCTGCAGTTCCTAGAGGAGATTTCAGTACCTAGAAGTCTCTTAGCCAGATCTGGCTTCTTCAGGGGTACTTTCTCCTAATTCCCCAATTGCCAATCCAGGGGCAAAGGGGGATGTGAAGGCAATGGAGTGATGTCTGTGGTGACAGAACTTGCCAGCATGCTACTTCAGAGCATTAAATTAGAGCCTTGACTTTCCACCCCGATCCTCTCATCAAAGCAATTGCTCCAAGCTGCAGGGAACATGAATTCTGTGCGAATCCTATCAACATTGATGATCTACTTGCCCCCATCTTATCCCTGGCCAGCTTTACTTATGGGCTAAGAGCTTAAGTGGCCTACAGCCTGCATGGTTTTGTCTGATACAAGAAGGAACATGTAGGCAGGCCCAGGGCTGTCTTAAGCACATCCAGCGCCATGGTGCAAAGGTCCCTCTGGTGCCCCCTCCCTTTCCCAAAATTTAGCCTGGGGCGGAGGGTGCCATTGGGGCTCCCTGACTACAACCCGCTGCCGGCGCTCTCGCTGCTACCCAGCAGCCCAAGGAGCAGGAGGCGGTTGCCATGCCACCGCCTGTGCCCCGGGAGTGGTGGTGGTGGGGCAGCGGGCACTGGTGACCTGGAGGAGGCCCTTTGGGAGCCACTCCCGCCGCTTCATCAGGTGACAGCGGCTTGGCGGGCAGGGGATTCTCTGTCTCAGCGGGGCGCAGAGCCCATGCTGCTGGCCTGGGTGACAGAGGCAGTCTCCGTGCCGCTGCCGCTTCCTTCCTGCTCTTGGCCGCTTCCTCCCGCTCGGCCACCTCAGAGGGAAGGAAGGGACGGTGCTTAGTGGCGTCTGCGGCTTCTGATTCAGAAGCCATGCCAGCATCACCCAGAGGCACCCACGGTTTTTGGTTGGCTGCAGGAGCTTCCTGCAGTCAATCAGAAGCTGTGCTGCATTGCAGAAGTCAGCCTCCGCGCTGCACCTATTTAGCTCGGGGACTGACCAAGCGGGCAGCAGGGCTTAGTGCCTCGTTGCGACCCGCGAATGCTGAGGCGACCCTGAGAGGCCGGCGCCCTCACGCAACGAGCCACTAGCCCGTATGCCTCTGGACAGACACCAGCTGCCTGGCGGGCGCAGCAGCGCCCCTGGTGGCCAGGCGCCCTGGCGCATTGCACCACCCAGCCCAGGCCTAGAGATGGCCCTGGGCAGGCCACTATTCTGTTAGTGGGGAGAAAATTTGGCTTTAATCAGAATTAGACCTCTCAGAATCAATGCTGTTAAGAATATGACTGTCATTCTGAAAGCAACTTGGAAACATATGTTCTATACATTTGCTTGGGCATTAACAGGATATTAATGTGTATATATGAACATAAGATGACCCGACTGGATCAGGCCCAGCATCCTATTCCCACAGTGGCCAACCAGTGTTAAACCGCTTGCACTATGTTGTGATATAAATTTTAACACTAGTACTTTACTTTTACCTTCTCTTTTGTAAATTGATTTGTGGATTGATTGTTTTGGTAGTTGGTATATATCGGGAACTGGGCTCTGCTTTGATCCTGAGATCATTTGATCAAGGCTGGCTTGGTAATTTAATTTATTTATTTAATAAATTTATTAAATTTATTATTTATTTTTAAATTTATTATTTATTTTTTAAATTTATTATATATATATATATATATATATATATATATATATATATATATATATATATATATAATGCCATCAGATGCCTTCTTCTTAACCACAGAGATGGAATAGGAATAACTCTGATATTTACCATTGATGCTTGGTGCTGCCACTAGCAGAGATCTAGTGATATCTGGGATACATGCCTTTTTTAATTTATGAGACCTGGGATTCATAATCTCTATTCTGTTACAGTACAGATTTGTCCATGTGGAACGGCCTTCTCAGTTTGGCGGTGACCCGTGTGATTACTCTGACAAAGAAACTGAAGACTGCGTTACAAACAGACCTTGCAGGAATACAGTTAGATGTGAAGGCTTTGTGTGTGCCACAGGTTAGTGAATAAGAAGTGGCTTTCCTGAATTTGAAGCCAGTGGCTAAGCCCCCATGTATTGAATTGTATTTGAACTTAATACAGTGCATGAAAATTTGAACTTAATAGAATGAATGAAATCAAACTCATGGCAAACCTTTTAAACTGTAGAGTAATAGTTCACATTGTTTGATTTGTCGCAACTGAAATCTGATATGGTTTGCATTATTAAATAGACATAATTATAAAACCAGCAAAAAGAATGGAACAACAGGGGAAAACAATGGCCTGGTTTGCACAGCATTTTAAACCACAGTGAAACTAAACTATGGTTTATATGTGAACACACAGTGTGCTGGTGAATGATGCAAAACAGTGGGCGATTCACTTCTCTCGAGCAACTTCTGCTGTTGCGCTGCTGGGAATCAGGCCAGAGTCTGGGCCCGGCACTATATCCCAATCTGGATTTGCTGCTTTCCCGACAAACCCTGAATTGAAACAAAGGGTTTTTATTGGCTTTCTAATTATGGTTTGTTGGGAGAAAACAAACTACAAGCCTGAGTTCAGACTAAGTCAGACTATGGACTGTTTCCTGGCAGCACATATAGAGCACGAGTGGGGAAGGAGTGAAGTGCCTGTAATGTCAACGGTGTACACCAGCATACTGCATGCTCATATTTAATCCATAGTTTCAACAGTTCCATTCCACGAGGTGCAGTGCTTGTGCAGACGGAATGTCCATGTTCCTACACAAGGCACAATGTTCAATTCCACCCGCTGTGTGCCCCTGGTGGTGTCATCTTTCAGAAATCATAAATGATATGCTCTCTGTTAGCTTTATCATAAGAAAATTTATTTGTTCCTGGCTCCCTTTCTAGATTCATTTTAAGAGGTCCATACAGATCAAAATGAAGATCACGTGCTTTCTCTCATGTCTGCTGTTTAAATTTATTGGATTACATTATGCCCAAGGCTGCTTGATAATAATGCCTGCATGTGCATTTTCCAGCAGTATACATGGCAGGGTGTTGGAGGTATAGATGCTTTAGACAGGCTGCGAAGAATTTCAGATCTGTTCTGGGTTATAAACTGCAGCAAGGAAAAATAAGAAAACTGCCTTCCCAAGCTCTTCTAATGACTCATATTATACACAGCTAGAATTTCAAAATATTGCAGTCGTGGTTTTTTTAAAAAAGATACTGCAGCAGCAATCATCAACATTCGTAATATATTAAGAATTACTCCTTACCAGCTTTCTCCTCAAACTTCACTATAAAACAAAAAAAAATAGGATTTATTAGGCACAGCAGTGCTGTCTCGATTTCTGCAGCCAGGAAACTCCAGGTTGCGGTTTGCTTGTTTTTTATGCAATGGCAACATTTGGAATTCCTACAGAAATTGTACTTTCTTTGGTGGTTGCAGCTAGTGATGAAAGGATGTAGGAAGCATTAAGTTGGTAATGCAAATGGGATGCCATGGGAAAGGGACTTTGTATTAGGCTATGTGCAACCTTGGCAGATTCTGCTTTCATAGAAAGCAGGTGGTCCCAGTTTTCAAAAAGTTTAGGGCAGGGTCTTATTCAAGCCAAGAAAGTAGTGAAAGCAGAACCAGAAGCAGTTTGGGGGTCAAGGAGAGGGGGGAAAGGCAGGAAGTTGGAGCAGGAATAAGGGTTATGGCAGGGCAGAAAAGAAGTTTGGAAAACAGAGACTCAAGAGTGCCGTAAGTAGGATTTGCAGTACAAATTTGTTGGGATTCAGTTTTATGGATGACGAATCCTTAGGTGGTGGCCATATTTATATATTACTGCTAATAATAATAATAATAATAATAATAATTTATTTATATGCCACCCATCGAACTGGGTTACCCTAGCCAATCTAGGCAGCTTTCGATAGATTAAAATACAGCAGTAAAAAATCACTAGTAGGTAACGTCCTATTGTAGTTTGGGGGAATAGAGAACAGGGACATAAACCCAAGGTTAAAGCCACGTCACTGTATTTACCCACTTCCATAGATACTGGTTCAGTATTCAAACTTGGCCCACAAAGTGCTGCTTCTCAGCATATGACATTGAGTGCAGGCTGTTCAGTTTCTCAACTTTTTGCAGACAGTGGGCCTCATTCAAATATAATGATGGACTGTTATTTTTCAAAACATAAATGAGACAGTGCAAGCCTTGGGTTTCAGTGGCTGCCTTCCCGTGTCTCTTCTTTTGCATAAGCACAGTGAGGAGAATGGAAGATTTCACCTCCATCTCCAACTGACCACAGTTTAATGTTACATCTGAATCCTAAACTTTAGCTAATCTGAACTAAGGTGTGTGGACACCAGTCAGCTTCATAAAGTGAGGTTTGCATTCAGCAAAGCATAGTTAAAACTATCTACGGTTTGTCCAGCTTATGACATAACACTAATCGGCCATTAAATAAAAAGTGGAAGTGAAAGCTTCCCATTTTCCACCAGGACTGACCAAAGGCATCTTGTTGCCTGAAGCAAATAGCAACATGCTCCACACACCCCTTTTCATGTACAGAAACTAACTAGCAGTTAAATCTTGCTATAACACATACAGTGTGATAGCATCTGTCTGTACGTATATCTCTGTGCACCTGAGTATGGCAGGCTACTTTAAGCATATTGCACACATATTTCTAATCTCCAATGGAGGGGAATTGTTGAGTAACAGAGGCCTCAGGAGGAATTGAAAAGGACCACTGCTACCTCCCCTAGCATCTGCACCTGAGATAATTCCCTTACTCTGCCTAGCAGTAGGCTGGCAGTGCTTCTCATGGCAGTGCAAACCAGAACAGGGAAGGTGTCAGCCTGAGATTTACAAAGGAACATTGATGTAACAGTAAACCATAGTTTATTATTACATCCAAACAAAGCCAGTATGAGCATGTTTTCAAGCATTTCAGCACAATTCTAGAGTACAGAAGCATTGCCTTTTCAAAATAATGATCCTCAGTACTCAGTTCATTCTATATTTCAACCAGATTGCTAGGTTATATATTGGCTGTATGTTGCAATTACAATTGTACTATATTTCTCAAGTTCTTTCTGCTAGTGACGACTTTTTGCCTAAGAAATGCAATACAATTTGCCGCTAATTTAAGTTCAAAATAATATTACAGAAATGTTAAGACTATGCAGACTCATCCTAATCAATTAAATGTGCCTGGTTATTAAACCCGAATTTGTAAAGGAACAGATAAGCCAAGCGCTTTCCCTGAAATAAACTGATAATTGCATCTTCACATTTTCAGGGGTCAGGGGCAAAGCATTGCACTGATTGAGCTAAAGGGAAATATCAGATTAACAATTAATTAGTGTGTTCCCACTCTGTGTTGTAGGGAGATGCATTAATCGGAGGCTGCTTTGCAATGGAGATGATGACTGTGGGGATCAGTCAGATGAAAGAAATTGTAAGAAAGTATATAAAAAATGCAGCCAGGAGATGGAACAATATTGGGGAATACAAATGCTAGCAAGTGGGTAAGCAGATCCATTATATTTCCAGAAACAGGACTGATGCCAAATGGAACAGTTTGCAATTCTACCTTTAGAATTGAGGTCGGAACCTTTTTTCAGTTTGAGGGTCACATTCACTTTTGGGCAATCTTCCCCAGAGTGATGTGCCAATGGTGGGTGGGACCAGAGGTAGGCGGAGCAACAAATGTAAATTTTACCTTTATTCAGCAAGCTAGTTTCTGCACCCACCCACCCCTACCCTACATTTAGACCACCATTAGGGATTAACAGATTTCAAGGAAACATTCAAAAAACAGTCAAGAAGGGTGTGAAACTAGGCTGGTGAGGCTGTGGCCTGGGAGGAGGTGAGGTGAAATGGCTTAGTGGAGTCTCAAGGGCCAGATAAATAGGCCTAGAAGTCCACATTTGGCTCAAGGGCCTGGCTGAGATTTCACACTCCTGCTTTAGAAGATAAGAACTAACAATAAATTCCATGACTGGTTAGAGAAAAGGGGGATTTTGATACACATTCTCATACTTCCTAGAAAATAGCCATGTTACCCTGTTGCAGCAGAATTTTACAACAGGTGTTAGAAACTTCATACAGTTTAGCTCCATCTGAACCTTCATTAGCTCATGGGAAGAATCTACTTCTCCACCACCTGTTCATTACCCAGGCAAGGGGACAGCTTTTAAATAAAACATGGAACCAAAAGAATTACAGCAAGCTTAGATACTATTTCAATAGCTCAACATAACATGGTTGTTTTAGCCAAACCACCCACTTCAGAAAAAGGTCTGACCAGAGTAAAAACAGAACAAAGCTTATAGCTCAAACACAACACACAAAGAGTTATAAACATTGAAACATTCCTAAACATCCTTCCACAAACATCAAGAAAGGTTACAGGTCATGAGAAGTAAAACACACATGGCTCCATACTTCGCCCCTGCAATTACCTTGGGGTGCCCCTAACTGCTCAGGCCATTTGGGTCTCAAATGTCCTACTATATCAGAGTTTCCTGAGCAACCAGGCCTTCCACACAGTTGTTGACATTCCTGTCCCTATCTGTTCCCCTGAACCTCTCAAGGAGATGCCAGATTTCTTCACCCCAGTGCTAACTCAAAGCAGAAGTAGCAAAACATCCTGACTGACCATTTGTGCCACTTCCAGAGTCAGATAGAAAAGGAGTTTATCGCAGAAGTCATAAAATGCAGGCACACCAAAACAGGACTAATACATTCTAGCCAAAGGTCTAATACAATTAATATTGAAATGTTTTTTTTTAAAAAAATTCTACACCCTGGGTGTCCCAAACCCCTGGCCTACCTGGTGGCAAGTCAGTATGTCAAGTTCCCAGGACAGGGTCAGTCCACACGCCCACAGAGATCCTGGAGCATCCAAGCTGAAGTCCATCAACTTGGGCAGTTAGTTGAGCAGACACAGCACCTCAGTGATTGCAGCACCTGGGCTTGATGAGGCTTGTGACCCTCACCTGTTCTGAGCCTACTCCAGCTGAGGAATCACATAGCGAGCCCCACCTGGCCAGCTAGGGAGCTGGGCTGTGGGTTATTGCCTGCCCCAGCCTCCTAGAGAGACTCAGAGCCTGCTGTGTTTGTGGAGACAGGGACCCCCTCTGGCTCTGGTGGTGGGTCTTGCTGCTCTGTTTCCTGTGCACTGACCCCCCTCTCATCCCCTCATCACCCCCCCGTCTGGAAAGCACAGTAGCTGCAATCTGGTATAGATAATATTGAACTGACTGAGCCAGTGGTCTGACTTCGGTATAGGGCAACTTGCTATGTTTCTATTGCATATAGCCCCTCTCACACACAAGCCCCTGCCCACCCATAGGAAGGAAGGAAGGAAGGAAGCAATGGAACAGGTTTTAACTGTTTCAGGATTTAACCATTTTAACTCTTATGGACTGCTGGGTTCTGTTCAGCTTAGTGGGTTACAAGTAGTGCAAGTATGAGAAAATGCTTAATACTTTGGAGGCTCTCTCCTGGATGGTAACAGAATATAATTTGTTCACTCTGCCTGGGAAAGTCAGTATGCTTGATAGGCTGCTATTACAGACGCAATTTTGACACACACACACACACACACCAAATTTGCTGCATTACTGCTTTTTAAAAAGTTGTGTAGCTTTTCCAAGGCCAAAACAGGCCAGATACTCATGGGTGTAGACAGGGGGGGGCAGGAGGGGGCAGCTGCCCCCCCCCTAGAAGCAAAAAATTATTGTATTTTACAGACCATAACCAGCACTTTCCCCCTCCAAAAACTGAAGTGGAAAGGGCTTTGCTCTAGCAAGAGCAGCTCTCCACTTGCTGGGGGCGGGGGGGGGGCAGGAACACAGCTGTAACAAAAACACATCAAATAAATAAAGCAAAGTGGCTACCAGTACTTAAGCAGTTAAGACAAGGGAGAAGAATATCCCTTCAGGCAAGGTTCACCCTATTCACCCTATTGTTCTTCAGTGGGAGCTGTTAATGAGCATTCAGGGATCGCATTAACAGTTCTTTTGGCGATTTAATGAGGGTGCAGAGGATTCAATTTGACTAAGGTGGCCCTGCAAGGCTAAAAGGAAGTGAATAAGAAAGGGGGGGCTGTAGCTTTGATAGACACAGTGATGTTTATAAAAAGCACAGGTGTTCCAGCCTGCCCCTCCTCCTGCATCTGTATACTGTAAATCAGGGGTGGCCACCTCCCAAGAGACTCTGATCTACTCACAGAGTTAAAAACTGGGAGTGATCTACCCCCTTTTGGGGGGTTCAGGTCAAAGCTGTTGAGTTTTTTTTAAGGAAGGGAAGCCCTGTTTTGGGGGTTTAGGTCAAACTTGTTGAGCTTCTTTTAGGAGGGAGGGAGGCCCATTTTTGTTTAGGGCTTCAGGTCATAGTTCAGGTTTTTTTAGGGAGGAGGAAAATTTTGGGTGAGCTTTTTTTAGGGGTGCCAGTGATCTAGAAGTGATCTACCACAGACATCCAGTGATCTACTGGTAGATCACAATCTACCTGTTGGACGTGCCTGCTGTAAATCAAGCAGAGAGAAAGCTGCTTCCAAGGCTCCTGTACAGGTGTACCAGTATCTTCCTCTTGCTGCAGAGTTCTAGCATCACAGCGTCACCCAGAGGCACCCACAAATATGAGTTATCCCTCTCTCTATTTCTTCCTTCCTTTCCTCCCTCTTCCATCCTCAATAAAATACTGGGGGGGGGCAGATAAGCCCCACATAGAAAGCCCATCAACATGGGGGGGGATGACTCTTTAAAATACAGTATTTACCAGTAATTGGGGGGGGGGGAGCCACCTAGGCCTCTAGGAGTTGGCTGCTATGCCTAGGACAATTCAAGAAAGCAGAATGATGCATATGCTATGGTAATATATCAATAGAATCATGGAATTGTAGTCAGAAGGCACCACAAGGGTCATCTAGTCCAACCCCCTGCAATGCAGGAATTTCCCCCCAATGTGGGGTTTGAACCCACAACATGGTTGAAATATTATGCTGATATGCAGCAACGCCTCGGAGTGATCATGACTGCGGCCCTGGCTTGCCTCGCCCTCGCCCGCCCTGCCACCCCCTCTCCCCTGCTTGACCCTCCTGTCCTCTTGCTGCAGAGTTCTAGCATCACAGCATCACCCAGAGGCACCCACAAATATGAGTTATCCCTCTCTCTATTCTTCCTTCCTTCCCTCCCTCTTTCATTCTTAATAAAATACTGGGGGGGGGGCAGATAAGCCCCACATAGAAAGCCCATCAACATGGGGGGTGACTCTTTCAAATACGGTATTTACCAGTAATTGGGGGGGGGGGAGATGCACCTAGGCCTCTAGGAGTTGGCTGCTATGCCTAGCAGTAGGACAATTCAAGAAAGCAGAATGATGCATATGCTATACAGTATAATATATCAATGGAATCATAGAATTGTAGTCGGAAGGGACCACAAGGGTCATCTAGTCCAACCCCCTGCAATGCAGGATTTTCCCCCAAGGTGGGGCTTGAACCCACGGCATGGTTGAAATATCATGCTGATATGCAGCAACGCCTCGGAGCTGTCGTGACTGCGGCCGTGCCTTCCCTCGCCCTCGCCCTCGCCCGCCCTGCCACCCCCTCTCGCCTGCCCGACCCTCCCGTCCTCTTGCTGCAGAGTTCCAGCATCACAGCGTCACCCAGAGGCACCCACAAATATGAGTTATCCCTCTCTCTATTTCTTCCTTCCTTCCCTCCCTCTTCCATTCTTAATAAAATACGGGGGGGGGCAGATAAGCCCCACATAGAAAGCCCACCAACATGGGGGGGATGACTCTTTCAAATACGGTATTTACTAGTAATTGGGGGGGGAAGGCATCTAGGCCTCTAGGAGTTGGCTGCTATGCCTAGGAGTAGGACAATTCAAGAAAGCAGAATGATGCATATGCTATGGCAATATATCAATAGAATCATAGAATTGTAGTCGGAAGGGACCACAAGGGTCATCTAGTCCAACCCCCTGCAATGCAGGAATTTTTTCCTAAGGTGGGGCTTGAACCCACGACATGGTTGAAATATTATGCTGATATGCAGCAACGCCTCGGAGCCGTCGTGACTGCGGCCGTGCCTTGCCTCGCCCTCGCCCGCCCTGCCGCCCCCTCTCGCCTGCCCGACCCTCCCGTCCTCTGCAGCCAAGCAGGGTAGCCGCCGACGCTGCCAGCCCCAGAAACACAAGGTGGCCGCTGCCGCTGCCGCCACAATGCCGTCAGGCCAGCTGGCCCTGTAGCCCCGCCCACGTTCCCACTTTGTGGCCCCGCCCCTGATCGACCATGGCTTGCCCCCCCCTAGTTTTGATCCTGGCTACGCCCCTGCAGATACTGCTTCGTTAGTTGGGCTAGAATATTGAATGCTCTGATTACAGACCTCATATGAACTAAAATATGTAGCCGAAAGAAGATGTATAACTTACTTTGAATAGCCAATGTCTAAGCATGACAACTTTATCCATTTCCCTTCTCCCCAGATTAAATATTTTCACAAACGACCTGGAAGGATTGGTTTTAGACTATAAATACTATGCTGGAGCATGTTCTCCCCAGTATATTAGAGACACCAATTTCAGAAAACCATACAATGTAGAAAGCTATTTGGCAGAGGTATGTATGAAAGAGCTGTGTGTGCAGTTAAAATTCCTAGGATTGTTGATACAACAAGCCATTTATTAAAGTGAAAATAATGCTCAACCAAATATTTATGTTTTATGCTTACTTGTTTTATGTGAAGTCCAAGTCACTTGGGCTATCTCAAGTACTCTACATATGTGTGTTAGAGATAATCCAGAAGACCTCTTCACAGATAATATCAGGTATTATGAGTTGCATTTTTCCTTCATAAGGAGGATTTTTCATATTTTCAGCAAAGCAGCTAAGGATTCTGTCTCTCTTTTAATGAATCAGCAATACATATTTCTGTGATATATTGTTGAGGCACTTAACTTTCTACCAACAAGCCATATGCCTTATGTGTAAAATATGTCTGCATGTGGACAACTATGTATTTATTTAACTATGATGTCATTTATTTGCTGTCACATACAGAATATTGGTTTGCAATAAATATATAGAATGAAAACTACAAAACTTTAGGCATGGAATCAGGATACAAAAAGTTCCTTATTCTTGTTTTTTGTTTAGACCAAAGGCAAATATGAATTTGCGTTGACTGAATATGAATCTTATTCAAGTTTTGAAGAGAATGTCTCCAAGGCAAAAGCGAAACAACAAAGCTTCAGCATTGGCATAAAAATACCAGGCATGTTTGAATTTAGTTACAGTGAGGATGACAAGAGGTACCAGAAGTACATTCAGAGGACAAAACGATTTTCTTCAACGGTAAACATGCTTCTCCTTAACTCTAGGTTCATTTTAGTGAGCAATTGTGTTGCATGGACAGTTTTAGAATCACTGTGCACTGTGTTTTGAAGTTAGGAAAAGTAAGGGTGTTTTTAGTTTTGCTCAAATGTTTTCACACCCCATTTAGAGCTGAAAATCACTATATTCAGAGATTTCTTTCTATTGTCACATCGCCCTTTCTGAATTAGCTCCAAAACAATGGTTCAGGTTGGGATCATTCCGACACATTACTCAGTCCACACCATACATTTAAAGCACAATCTTTGCACTTCAAACAGTCATGGCTTCCCTTAAAGAATATTGGAAGCTATAGATTGTTAAGGGTGCTTAGAGTTGTTAGGAGACCCTTGTTTCCCTCACAGAGCTACAGTTCTCAGAGTAGTTTAACAATCCATCCCTCTTCAGTGGCAAGTGTGAAAATTATAGATCTAGGAGGATAAAATAGGGGTCTCCAATCAACTCTCAGCACGCCTACCAAACTACAGCTCCAAGAATTCTTGAGGGGAAGCCATAGCTCTTTAAAGTAGGTTCATAGTGCTTTAAATGTATGATGTGGCTGCAGCTACAGTGACTTGCTGGGTCACATCTTCTGCAGTCCTGGCTTCATATGTAGGATTTCCATGTTGTCTCTGGTGTCAGTGTGGACCAGCTAGGGGGCCCTGAATCCAAACACTCTTATCTGCTTTCCCCTCCCAAACAGATGATCCTTTAAAAAATAAATAAATATGTTTTTATTGATTTATCATAAACCTATATGCAAACTATCACATAACCTCATGCCCCGAGGAGGAACGAAGAAGATACAATAACAGGTTTTTTTTCTAAACAAGTTGGTAATCTTTTTTCCTTTCCCTTTTTAAAGTGATGCCTATCATTGTCATAACCTTATGTCAACCACTTTGTGAGATCTCCCTGAAAAGTGGTCTATGCAGTGGTACCTCGGGTTAAGAACTTAATTCGTTCCGGAGGTCCATTCTTAACCTGAAACTGTTCTTAACCTGAGGTACCACTCTACCTAATGGGGCCTCTGGCTGCCGCCGCTGTGCAATTTCTGTTCTCATCCTGAGGTAAAGTTCTTAACCTGAGGTACTATTTCTGGGTTAGTGGAGTCTGTAACCTGAAGTGTCTGTAACCTGAAGCGTCTGTAACCCGGGGTACCACTGTACATACTTTAAAAATAAATAAATAAAAATGCCATACAAACAATAACAGAACACTTCACGGATCCATAATTTCAGAGAGGTTCCATGGAAGGAAAGTTGTGCAGCGGTATATATGGGCAGCAAGCATATATACTGTGAAGGAATTGGAATGAATGTCTGAGGCGGGATGTATGCAAAAGATCTAGCCATGTAAAAGTGTGCATTTTTGTTTGTTGGATAAGGCTACAGGGGATGTGTGAGGGTACCCTGCAGGTATGATAGGAATTTGACAGGAAGGCTGGGTTCAAAGCCCTGGTGCCCCACCACTCACTTCTGCTTAAGAATCTGTTTTTCCGAGGGTAGTTTCTGAGATGGCTGCCTTCCTGTCCTTGGAATTTCCAGAGGGATGTCAGCATGCGCATAAAAGGCCATGCTAATGTTAGACTGGTGAAACAAGACAGGTGCTGTCAGTTCAGAATATGGCAACAGAATCAAAGAAACCAAGCTATTCCGCTGCGGGGCAGTCATGACAGTAATATATAATGAAAGCTGCTTGCAGGCCTTACATAGTTTAATTATAGACTGAAGCAAGCTGATTCACCTTGGAAGTCGATGCATCCACTGAAATGCCTTGTTCAGGAAAGCAGTGTGGGTTGCATAAAATACTCGCAGTTTTATTGTGTGAGGGTGATACCCATCCAGGTAGAATTTATTTTGAAAAAAACTACTTAATACTTTAAAAATGGGACTCTCTTTCAGCACTACAAAATCCTCAAATGCTTCAGCTCATAGAATTATGGGAAGAAGAAACCTTATTATCAATGATATGAAAAATTAAATATTTTTTTTTTAAAAAAAATTAAAAAATGGTTATAAGCTTTGAATATGTAGGCGACACAATTATAAGGGCTCTTTTTCAGCCAGAACTCAGTTTCGGCACCTCTCAGGTGGGTGCCATTGCCATTCTAAGAGAATGAGGGAGGTGTTCATGGTGAGTTCCAGCACCTCTTTTTCTAGAAAAAATAGCAATGACTATTATTATTATTATTTATTATTATTATTAAGTGCATTAGGAAATTTGATTCAGTTCCGGAATCATTAGTGTATTTCTAATTCACTAATTAAACTTGAAGATTTATTTTGATGAATGAATCATGTGAATACAGTTAGTTGGCTGTACATACATCCCCCTCCCCCGATGTAAAATATACATCTAGCTGGCACAACTTTCTTGAAGGTTACTCTACTATATTATTTTCTCATACTTTTGGCTTAGACATGAGTCTGGATATCTTTGTCACAAAGTCCATAGACTACCATACAACTCAGTGTTATTTCTGGCTTCACCCAATGCAGAACGATTATTCAGTAGGGTTGGTGGGGCAGCACAGGACAGGCTTGAGTACTATGGAACCCTGTGCGAAGCCAAAATTTGGCACACTCCACTGCCTTCCCAAAGACAGTCCCAGAGCCCTCCCGCATCCTCCCCAAAGCTGGGAAAGCACTAACTAGGCTTTTGGAAGGAAAAGGAAGAACTCTAGGAGCCTCCTACCTCCTTCCCAAAGCCCATTGCCCCACTTGCTGGGCTTTTAGATGGCCCTCCCCCCATATGCACTGACCTAAATCCACTCCTGCTAGTTTCCCAACACAGGGGGCCATGTATGATTAGGCAGTAGGCCAAAGGCAGCCTGGCGAGCACATGTCAGACATTTCTGAACATGCAAGGGGGTAAAAGTCATGCTTCTTGGAGACTATGCAAAGTGACTGGGGAATGTGCATATTGCTTGGGGAATGTACAAAATGCAGTCAAAATAACAGCTGGAGAATGTACAAAATTCAGTCAATCTATGCATATTCCCCAGCCTATTGGGGAGGATTGTATACCGACTAGGAAATGTGTACAGTTCTCTTTTCATGGAAGGATTATGTGCAGATTCTCCATGAGACCTGATGAATGGGTGCAATGAATGTGTGCACGCCCCCCCCCCAATCTTTTATGAGAATACCTGTGCTTTCTAGAAACAGCTACAGATGCTGTTGTTCCAACCAACTTTTCCAACCTTAGGTATTCATTTTGTATCATTTTAAAACCTATTTTCAGTTATTTTTGTACCATTTTAAAATCTATTTGTAGTGGTTTATAAGTGACCTTGAACAAATGTAGAAGGTAATAAATCAGTCAAAACATCATCATCAACATCACTTGTACATTTATTTCATACTGAGGTTCAGTGTGATTTTTTTTCATATATTATTGTATTTCCAAAATGTATTTAATGCAAGCAGCAACATAGATTGTTGTAAATATATCTATGAATGTATAAATATACAGTATATATATATATGGGGGCCTGTAATGCAATGGTGGAAGACTTTACAAAGATCCTATCTCTCATTTGAATGCATTTGCTTCAATTTAGTCAAGAAAATTTATCCATGCCCGTTCCGAATTGGAAGTTGCCCAATATAAAGCGAAGAGTCGGAATTTAATGCTTCACCATGAGTTCTTCCAGAGACTTCTTCGCTTGCCTTTAGAGTACAGCTATGGGGAATATCGAGAACTCTACAGAGACTATGGAACACATTACATTACTGAAGCTACCCTTGGTGGAATTTATGAATATACTTTGATCTTGAATAATGAGCAGCTTCAAAGCGCAGGTATGTGGGCAGAGATGGCTGTAGACAAAACAGATTGTTTTATGCTGACGTGGAACAATGTTCTGAACCCAGCACAGGTATTTGACATCACACAATTAAGTAAAGCAATAGGTACCTGATTAATTCATTTTCTTGCAAAAAGATTTGTTTGTTTGATTTAGCTGGGTGCTGACTGTCAGGCTTTTTCAATGACAATGCAACAAATATTTGTGATTACATGTCTGTATCTTTCTGCTGGTGACTTTGTTAGTATTTGCTCAGATTTTAAAAGCATCTGTCTTATCTGAGCATTTACTGTTATTATGTGTGATGCTGCTAATCCCACTATCTTTGACTCCCGAACCCAAGGGACCCGGTTATCATTTTGACACAGAACTTTCAAGGCCTAACCATTTGGCTTGTAGCTCAGCACATTTACATTGGGGGCCTTGGAAACTTGCAAATATATTATTTAATTTTTTAGTCTAGCATTTCATTCCTGAGTATGAAGCAAGATAAATAAAGGCAATGTAACAAGTCGTGTTGATATTTAATCCCTTAAGGAACAAGGAAGGTATTTATCTGACACGATGCCTTCTTGTATACAGTATTCATTTCCCTCACCCCCAAGAGCTGAGATGAGGTTACAGGATCGGCCACAAAGAAAGGCAAAATTGAAGTTGGTGGTGACTCCAGCTCCCTTCAACGGTATCCTTTCCCAAAGGAGGTGTGACAGATGCATACAATTGGCCTTTCTGGAAAGTCTAAAAAGCTTCTAATTCTGCCAGGCTATTCTGTTGTTTTAGCTCCAGGTTTTAATACTGACTCCGTTTTTTTTGTTGTTTTTTTGTTTACATTTTAGTGTGTGATTGTTGATTTTGCTGCTTTTTATTATTTTAGATCAATGCAAACTACTTGACGGTGTGGATTTTTATTTAAAAAAAAATCCCAGCATTTATAACAAGGAAGTAATAAGTGATAAGTGGAAATTTAGTATGGGATAATTATTGTCACATAGGTTGGTATCATGCAGAAATATCTGCAATGTTTCATGTTTCCTTTGTTGCTTCTGTATGATGACTATGGCCTATAAGCATCACAGAAATGATGGCCATTTAAGCTATAATCAAGTACCAGGGAGGAAGCCGCATTTAACTTTGTGGGACATGCTTTGTGTACACAGGGGTGTATAAGGTTGCACTGTTAAAAGTATTTTTTTTTCAACCACTTGAAAATGACTCGGAAACACAAGAACAATAAAGTAGCTAAATCCATTGATAAAATCTGAAGCTAATCCCCTCTCAATCTTGTAGGTTCTCTAAGGTTTCTAGTTGTGCCACTCCTCTCCATTTCTGTAAGCATACAGATCGTAGGACTCTGAGGAGCGGTAAATAATTTACTGGGACGGCTCTCCTATCTGACATTGCTCTTACTGCTTGATGGATGGTGCTTTCACAAGGGCTAGTGTTTGTTGTGTAGAACAAAGAGAGCTTTGGGCTGTTAATCAATAGCTTCAGTCTCTTGTTTACCCATTGGCAACGGGAGCTTGACAAACTGTCTGTAGAAGGTCTTACTGGATTCCTCTCTATGACATGCTAGGACTCCGATCCAGAGAAGCGTATGCACGCCAAACAAAGCACTTCTGGGCAACCAGCATTTCTGTGGTGGCTGATGCTCTGGAAGTCCCGCAGCATTTCCCAGGGAGTTTTCAGGGGATGTGGGAGCTCAGGAGATGGGATGGGAAGCTGTAAAATTCCTGGTCATGAAGATAAAACCTCATTCAGTGCTTCCAATCTCAGCCAATCTGTTTCCTCATTTATTGGATAGCAAGAGGATAGGACAGGGATGGGGAACTACTAGCCCTTAGGCCATATCTGAGCCATGACTAGAGATGTGAAGGCCTGGAGGGGGGGACCGAAAAAATTCGGGGGGGGGGACGGTCCCCCCCCCCACTTTTTCCCTGAAGCCTTTTTGGGTTTTTTCCAAAAAATTGAAAAAATAAAAAATAGATTATGGAATGTTTTATTTTAACATGATGAATAAAATATTTTAAGATAAGGGGTTCAAATATTTTATAAATCATTTCTTAAAAAAATACATACGGTATCAGCTAATTCTAATTTCTGTGAGGACAAGCAAGTCCTAGCTTACAAACTGAACTCTCCAATGCAAGAACAAGATACATTTCTTCCTTTCTTCCTTTAGGAGGGGCTGTTGTCACCAGAAAAGAAAAAGGTTTCAGTTTTGTTTTTGCATGCATGTGGTATGCATTGGTTCTGTTCCTCTTCACTAGGCCTCAAAGCACGGGAAGAAAATATAGAGCAACCAACATCAGTATGAGGAAATACATAAGGTCTCATGGGCAAAACATAGCAAACAGTGATGAATGACAAGTTAAATTTCAATTCCTGTTTGGATACACTATATTTTTAATATGCTAGTTGTGATAATTTTATGCCCATTGAAATTGTTCATAGTTATATTTTATGTTTCTAAAGTAACAGAATGACTTTCAATCCAGAAAAGAAGAAGTGCTAATGTAGCTTTCCCCCCCCAATTTTTCCGAAATTTTCCGTTTTCCCCCCCCGAGCTTCAAAATTTCCGGAAATTTTACATCTCTAGCCATGACACATCTGGTATGTGGCCTCTCCACCTCAGCTTTGCACACCCCTGTATAGAAAACAGACTTCCAGAGGAAGCTCCCATTGGAGCCTATGAGAGCTTCCCCCATCCCTCATCTAAGCATGATTGCTTTGTGAAGGGTGCTATTTTCTTTGGAAACACAGCTGTGGAGGGATAGAATGGAATGGAATATATTACACTGCTATTGTTAAAGAAGAATTTATCCTTCATTGTGTGTATGTTTAGATGATAGATAGATAGATATATAGATATTGATGATATTGATATTGATACAGTATATAGATAGTAGCCCAAGTCTTTCTCTAAGGGCCAAGGTAGATGGGATATTTATCACATACTTTGGCATTGTGCAGCTGTTCTTTGTTTGTTTGTTTGTTTAACAAATAGTTGGGGAGTTTTAACTCGTCATTGTTCACCTCATGCACAAGCCCCATCCACACTATTTGCAAGGGGGAGAAAGCTCCCGTTGCTGCTAATGATAGCTTTCCTCCCACTGGTAATAGCAGGCACAGAAGGTTGATTCCATCAAGACCATGGTAGGGCAATGGGTTAAACTCCCCCTCCTCCCAAGTAGACAGGTAGGCACCTGCTTTTATATGGCCTCCTGGGGTGTTCTCTAGCTGTTTTCTGCTTACCCAACGCCAATTGGGAGGGGCCTTGGCTTAGTGGTGGAAAACACCTGCTTTGCATACAGAGGGTCTCAGGCAGGCTTCCTCAACCTCGGCCCTCCAGATGTTTTGAGACTACAATTCCCATCATCCCTGACCACTGGTCCTGCTAGCTAGGGATCATGGGAGTTGTAGGCCCAAAAACATCTGGAAGGCCAAGGTGGAGGAAGCCTGGTTTCAGGTTCAATCCCCAGCATCTCCAGGTAGGGCTGGGATTGTTACCTACCTGAAATGCTGGAGAGTCACAGCCAGTCATTGCAGACAATGCAGAGGTAGATAGAACAAAGGTCTCATGCAATATAAGGCAGCTTCTTTTGTTCCTATGTTCCCATTTTCTGTCTCTGTTGCAATTCCCAGCAACATGGATCCAGAGCAGTGTTTCTCAACCTTGGGTCTCCAGCTGTTTTGGGACTACAACTCCCATCATCATTAGCTAGCAGGACCAGTGGCTGGGGATGATGGGAGTTGTAGTACAAAAATAGCTGGGGGCCCAAGGTTGAGAAACACTAATCCAGAGGGTCAGGAGACACTCAGAGCAGCTGGGGTTGGGTGCATTCTTCCTGATAGTAGAAGTGTCATACACTCACACAAACTTCAGATCCAAATAGGTTTCTTTTAATAAATATTGTTCTCTCTCTCTCTCTCCCTCCTTAAGGCTACTCTTTAAGCGATGTCCAGTCTTGTACAAATCACGGAGTCAAAGTTGGTGGAAATATTTATGGCGTTTATCTATCGGCTGGAATATCAATTGCAGGTTGTGATGCCATTTTAAAAGAAATTGGAGGTAAGTGAACCATGGTCAAGGAATGTGAACAACCCACACACTAATTTAGAAATTTCATTCATGAACAAAATACTTGCTTCAAAAAGGAAACAATTTTGTTAAAAGGTGACTGTAATTGTTGATAAAACGTGAGTTTTACAGGAGATAGTTTTGTAAAAAGCGTATTTTATTTTGAAATGTACCAGTCCATTGAAAAACAATGGGCTGCTATAATGTTTCAGTGATTGTTACAAACATAGGAAACAGAGAAAATAGCAGCCCCTTGTATATATCCTTCAAAACATACTAAAATAATAACAAAAACGAAGAAAGATAAAAGGAAGGCAGAAAATGGGCCATCAGCAGTTTACCAAAGACATACTAAATAAATCAATTTAAAGTAAGGCATGACTGATCTTTGATAGTTTTATGAAATAGTAATTATAAACAGGGCTTAAAGCGAACTTCCCAACCTGTTGCCCTTCAAGTGTTTTAGACAACAACTTGAATAGCCATGCTGGCTGGGGCAGACTAGTGTTGTGATCCAAAATCTCTTGAAGACAAAATCTCTTCAGGACACCAGAGAGCTAATCTAGAAGATCACAAAGATACAATTTAAAAAACAATTAAAATGATTGCATAAAACAGTGAATAATTCCTTACTCACATGCAGCTCATTGCTTATATTTCCCCAGTTTAACAGTACTAAATTTAAGGTGATACAAATGGACATTGCAGTGTCCCAAGCTGCTAAGTGGCGTGTTCCTCCTTACATTTCTGGACAGCCTGGTGCAGGAATCTTGTGCTATTCAGGTTGGAGTTGGGGAAGTTTCAAGAGTGGAGAAGTCTTGATGGGCACTTAAAAAAAAAGTTACTTCACCTGCTGTGCTATACTACTAACACTTGATCAGGTGTGGATAACCTTTGACCCTCTAGACGTTGCTAAACTATAATTCCCACCACCCCCAGAAAGCATGCCTGATTGCCAGGGATTCTGGGAGTTGTAGTTCAGCAACATCTAGAGCGCCAAAGGTTCCAGACCCCTGCACTAGAGGTTTGAAAGGTTCAAACTTGAGATTTTGAAGCTTTATCATCAGGGGATTTTATTGCCAGGGAGTTTCTTTATAGATTCTGGAAAGCTTGAAAGGGAAAGAGCATTCCTTTCCCTTTCCTATCCTTCTGAAACATCCTGGGTTCACTATTAGAAGGAAGGATGGCATTCTGTCTGCAGCATTGTATGCAGGAGCTCTTTCCACTTGTCCAAATCATTGCTTGATGTTACAGTTGTCAGATGATAAATATTCATGCACGGATACACATGTAATCTGAATTGATGTGTTTAATTGTGCCTCTACAGATAACACAGCAGAAAGGAAATTTGTGGAGGACTTTGTCGCCCTTGTTCGTGGAGGTGCAAGCGAACATATAGCAACACTTGCTTACAAAGACCTGCCCACTGCAGAACTGATGCAAGAGTGGGGAGATGCTGTTCAGTACAACCCTGAAATCATCCGGATGAAGGTGATATAAAGCAATCACAACGCTATATTGACACACTGAAATGTGTTTGGGGATACAAGGCTTGTACAAATTTAAGTATGTGAATTTCAAATTTTCACGTTGGATTTGAAACTGTGATGTAATCAAGATGGGAAAATAAATTTGTTTGCATGATTGAAAGAGAAAAGTCATGATCAATTAAAATTCACATTAGTTTCTATCCAGAGTAATGATTGGAAGCGGTCAGTAGGAGATTACGTTACTGTGCCCTGAATTCCCCAAGGAGTTCCCATGCCTCTCCTAAGGGTTGGGTGCTCTCATGGAAGGTGTCTCCATCCTTTTTTTAAAAAAAAAAAACAAGCATTTTCCACCCAATTCAGGAGTAGAGATTGGAGGATCTGTCAATTTCAGTTCCCTCTTTCTCATTTCCCTGATCATAAATTCAGTTCTCTACATTTTGCAGCAATGTGCAATTATCCTCGTGAAAATTCATTAGTGTTCTCGTGCAAATTTCTCTTAACACAACTTTATATGCAGCTTTAACATTCTTGCAAGCAATTTCCCAAATATATTTTTGCATGTTATTTCCCCCCAATATCTTCATTTTTATGCATGCTTACCCCATATATATGCATTTATACAAACATTGTTTATTTGGAGAACTGCATTGCAAAAATTGGATATGTGAATGTTGAAGGATGGCTACACTTTTGTTTTGGAAAGTGAAAATTTCATCGATTCAGCTTTAAATGAAAACCGAGTTGAATTTCCGTTCCATCCCTATTCTGGAGTGTTTACTTTGGAGGAGGAAGGGATAAGAAAATCACCTTCTACTGGTCTCCTTCCATTGGCACATCTTTGGATAAAACCTAAGGGTGGGCAAGCTGTAGTCCTTGAGTTTCATGTAGCCCTGAGCCTCATTTCAAAAGACCCTTGTATGCTAACAATTCAGACCTCTGAGGACCTTGCTGGGGAGAAAGGAGAGTTCAGAAAGAGAGTGAAAGCTAGTAACAGATAAAGAGAGAGGAACTAGGGCTCTGCCCACTGGCTGGTTTCTACCCACAAGCAAGTTGGTCCCCCAATAGATTACCTTCAAAGGAGCATGGACCTTGACCCGTAAAGGTCCCCCAACTATAGTTTAACAATAACTATTAAAATCTGATTGCGAGGGGTGGATATAATGGATGCAGTGTTCAAGTATTAACTCTGAAGACAGTGACCATGGAGGGTAGCTGAGCTTGACTCTCTTTCAAAGGTACCACAGATGCCCACTCACCACTTGGTTTGAGGGAAGAGTAGTGGTGGGTGGCACAGCTGGGTCAGACCAACGAGGGGCTTTTCTGAGGCCTGGGGTCAGTGCCAGACCTGAGCAAACACTGGTGTTGGGTCTGAGGCCCACAGCCAGCATGGCCAATGGTCAGGGCGAATGGAAGTTATAATCCATAACTTGAACTATGTAACTTCAGTGGCCAGAAGTGCCTTTAATCGGCTGTGACAGGTGCAACAACTATGGCTGTTCCTGGACAAGGAAAGCATGACCACAGTAGTTCAGGCATTGGTGACTTCAAGACTGGATGACAGCAATGCACTCTAGAAACATTTTTTTATTTACAGTATATTACCACTCCCCTCTCAATGTAGGTGGAGCCGCTGTATGAATTAGCAACTGCCACCACCTTTGCAAATGCAAATACCCTGAAACAAAACTTGAGGCGTGCCCTGGAAGAGTTCCAACAGGAAACGAGTAACTGTCATTGCACTCAGTGCCAGGGCAATGGAAACGCTTTCTTGAAAGGTAAGATCTGGCCTCTCCCCTTTCATGCCCGGCATCGCTGATTAGGAGAGAGTGTGCTTTTGCCCTGGCTGTGTTCGTTTTCCCATTAAATATTACGAAGGGGATATAATAAGATGAGATATTCATTTAAATGTCACTATTGTTTCGTGGGCAGTGCAGCGAGATAGCGGACTGTGCCGCTTTGGCAAGTGGAATGTAATCTTAATCATTTACATTTAGCAAGGCTTTTCCAACTCAATTATGCATAAAACACAAAGTTGCAATCTGCTTGAAATCTCTTTCGGAAATAGCTTTGCTAAGCTTAGCAAGCTGACTAGCTCTCTGGCCATTAATTAGTGTTTCTCCCAGCTCTTGGAAGATGAAATGCCATCTGCAACTGCTAAAGACTGTTATCATTATCATCACCGGAGATTCTGCAATGAGCGCTTCCCCCACCCCGCTCACGTTTTGGGCTGCTCTTGCTTTGAAGATGATACTGGCTTCACTGCACAGGGGGAAGTAATTTTTGAATTGTAATAAAATGAGTCACTCGGACATATGAAGCTGTCTTCATACTTTGTTATGGTATCGGTACATCAAGAATGATCGGCGCTGTGAGCAGCTACCCAAAAAGTCTCAGTGCAAAGACGGGGAGAGAGTGAACTGTCTGATATCAAGACACACCGTTTGTTGAGCTAGCTCAGTAGGGCCAGCTCTGATTAGCAGTTGCTCTCAGGGGTCTCAGGGGTCTTGCACATCACCTGTTGGCAAAACACGAGGCTTACCAAGACCCTTGTAGGCAGCTATACAATGGTGGTGGGTTGCATTTGGCTTGGTGCATCACAAGTTCTGCGAGATCAGCAGTTTTCAACCTTTTGGGACCTAGACCCACCTTTAACTGAAGCATGCAACTAGGGACCCCTTTCTTTCTTTCTTTCTTTCTTTCTTTCTTTCTTTTCTTTTCTTTTCTTTTCTTTTCTTTTCTTTTCTTTTCTTTTCTTTACTGTCAGATCAGGCTTCAGTCTAGTAGTGGCTCCTGAACAACCAGTTGAAGACTAGTGTTCATGATAAGCATAGTTTCAACACTACTGAGATAAGGGCGAGGCGCACGCTCATTTACAACCCTCTTTCAGAAGTACAAGGTCAGCTTTTCCTGCGTTGTTACTCCCACCTTTTTAGAAAGGATTGGGAAAGAGCCGACACTGTGCCGATTGCTTCCTACCCTTTCGGCACTACAATTTTTTTTTACCTGCTTCTTTAGGTTTTGTGTGTATATATAAAATGGGTTCAGAAGTACTGTTGACTCTACCTACTGTGCTTTTCAGGGACTCACTGTGAGTGCATATGCCCCTTGGGACATCGGGGTCTTGCCTGTGAAAACACACTAAGGACAGGTAAGAGATTAAAAGTATTATATATATATATATATATATATATATATATATATATATATATATATATATGGAAAAGGAATAAAAAGAACAAACTATTGGGAGAGAATGACTACAGAATGATGTAGTTGTTTGTCTTTATTAAGAAATATTTACATACGGCTTTATATTTAAACTGTCCAAAGCAATTTGGATGCTACCTATCCTTTTCTTACTCATCCAAGAAGGTTTGCCAAAGAAAAATATAAATCTATAACATGCATATTTTGTGGGTGGAGAGGGGGTGCATCTCTCAGTTCTAATGCTCTTCTGAAAACATTGGCACACACTATCCCAGGTGCCTTCCAGATTTTTGGACTACAACTCCCATCTGCCCCATTTAGGATGGCCAATGGTCAGGGATAGTGGGATCTGTAGTCTACAACCATCTGGTTGTGTTTGTTTGCTACTAGTCTAGCCCTCTTGCTTTCTCCCTGCCAGCTCAGGGTAAAACTCCCCACCATAGAAAGGTGGGGTATAGATTTCAAGGTATAGATCTAGCCAGCTGACTACCAGTCTGTGCTGCTAAAGGCCTCCCTCTGCAATGGTCATCAGGCTCCTACCTGAAAAGAGATCTTTGGAAGTGCGGATTGAGTCAGTTGACAGACAGCTTGACTGGTGCCTTCGAGAACTCTTTGGCACACCAGTGCTCAGGGCTGGGCAGCCTCCTTCCTGAGGAGAGACACTTTGAAGAAACGAATCTGCTGCAGACTGGCAGATCTGCACTTTCAGAGCTCCCCCTGCTAATGCAAACTTCTGTACCTCACATGTAAACCACCTGTACCTCTTGCCTGACTATAAATATTTAAGTGGCCATTTTAAGGTGTTGGGTGGGGTAAGTTATCTTGAGGTTATTTCTTAGCCTCCATGTTCATGCTGTGAATTGATCTAGAGGAGGCACCTTCACGAAGTAAGTTCTCAAGCTACTACACCCTGAATAATGTTCCAGATTTTTACATGAATCAGTAGCATGGTGTGTGATAAAGAAATGTCTTTTAGATTCAGGTGTAGTTATCAATTTCAAACCTGTCTTGCTCGCAGCTAAATGTATCACTTTGATGCATGGTCACTATCACCGTATTCAAGATGTTTGCTGGTACAGAACCTAAATAAGGAGAACTAGCGGAAGAGAGGAAGATTGACACCGGGCCAGCACCAAATCTGTAAAACTTTTACGGTAACCCTGATTTTAATCTTTCGTTATTCCAGATGCTGCTATAGATGGGAACTGGAGCTGTTGGTCTAGCTGGTCTGCAGGTTCTGGAGGACAACGGACAAGAAGACGGGAATGTAACAACCCAGCAGTGCAAAATGGTGGCAAGCCATGCATGGGGCCAAACACTGAAACTGCTTAGTGAAATATTTGAGAAGTTACTTAGAAGAGCAGTAGAAGGGTCCTAAAAGCGTTTTATATTTTCCACTAGTATTAATTCCAGTTTTTTTACATTGCTATTATTGTTATTTAGGTAGACACTTTAAGTTGCTGTGGTCTAATATAGAAATTCCCTTCAGGCATGGAGACTTGATAAAAGTATTGATATATGTTTTCCCATTCAGTTCAATGGATAGAGGGAATCACATTGCATGAGCAGTGTTGATGGTCCCCTTGTGCAGGACTTTTCTGTACACTTCTGAATGAATACATATGACCTTTTGAACCAGAATATAAATCTCATGGAAAATATAATTAATAGATACATGTTCAGAACATGCAGCAAATATATATTTTTAATATCTGCCACTGTGTTTTTTTCATTTTGCATATATACAAAAAGTCATCATCTGTTACTCTGACATCAAGAAATTCACACCTTTTTCTTTATTTGGCTGAACTTCAATCGACTATTTCCCATGAATGCCTAAAAATACACTTTTTTCTAATAGTCACTGGAGGGTGCTTCATCCTGCTGAGATAAATGAAAGCTTTAAATCTCAATCACAGCAGCCTCGTCAAATGTGAAACTTGAATCCAATGTGGTGGCGATAGACTCAGTTTCCCATTTATTGCATTGAACGTAAATTGTTTAACCAATTAGATATTGCCTTAAAGGGAGAAAAGTGAATTGTGAAGTGCTCTCAAATACCCCTGTGACACCCAATAATTTCAAAACTGTGTTATAATGATATGCTTATTCATTGGATGATTTTCCCCTGTAGATTACCCTGTATAAGAAAGACCTTCGCAAGCAACCTGGAACTGAATGTAAAAATGAAATGAAATAAATTAAAATTCATAAAGCTTATGGGCAAAAACACTTGATCCACACAAATAAAGATTAACCATTATGCTGTACGCTGAGAGTCAGCATGTTGCGTTAGGAGTGATGCAAAACAGACTAGGCCACCTGCTATGTGCTTTTAATTGTTGGGCAGAAGCAGTGTTGGTACAGGTGATCTTGCAGGTATCAGTACCACTCACTAAGAGGGGGAGTCCACGACTGCATGGCCCACTGTGGGAGCACTAGCTTGTCTCCACCGATCCATCCACTCTGCCCATACCACACCACCACTTCACCCTGCCTTGTAAGCAGGAGAGTGGCTGTTGCTGGAAGGCTATTGCTATGGCTCTGCCACTGGAGAGCTGCTCCTGCTTTTCCATAGCTGTTTCCAGGCTCTGGGAAGCCCATTGAACTCCCCTGTCTCCAGTGACCTTCTGCTGGCAGGCCTTTGGCCTCATAAACCGGCTCATTATGGCCACAGTAAATATGCTGGGTTTTATGCCCATTGATTGCTGCTTTGTACTTTGCATTTTATTGCTGTTGGAAACCCCATTGGGTGAAAAGGTGAAGTCCAAATCTGACAACTAAAAGAGAAAATTCTGAGGTGCACCCAAAGCCAAAGAAATCTGATTAAGTGCCAGCCATGGTCATAGCTGAAGCAAGGTGTCACAATAGACCCTTTTCATGTGAGTGGTGTACAGAAAAAGAAGAAGCAAAATGATGTACCTGGAATTTCCAGTGCTGAATTATGATTTGGAGTGTTTTTACACGAGCTCCCGCACCACCTTGGCCCGGTTTCAGAACTGCTTGTCATTTTTCGAGTGAGTAAAGAATGGAAGTTGACTGAGCTGTTTTCTGGACAAGAGTAAATTCTTTTATGTAAATTTCACCATCGTTCCTGAGCATAAATATGAAGCAAAGCTGGCAAGAGGCTGGAAGCTCACTCTGCATCTATCAATTGCATCTGCTGTTTCAAACACACACCACATCATAATGCTGAATGGCTCACTGAGCTAAAATAAATCAGGAATCATGACAGCGAGGCAGCATTGGGGAGCTGGGGGGGGCTCAGAGACTTTGCAAAAAATAATAATCAGTGAGGTGTTCATCTCATTATGAAAATGAAAGGATTGGGAATAATCAAAATATTTTCTTGGGCTTTTTCCCTAAGACCATGATATTCAGCCAATTAATTCTTTAAACAGAGCCTCAATTAATCAGGAAACAGATTTTACAGATTTAATTTTACTATTTATTTATTTATTTGATATCCCGCCATTCCACCCAAAGGAGCCCAGGGCAGCAAGCACTTATAAATGTATAGTGCAAGTACTTCTAAAAAGGGTGAAACTCCAAATATTCATTTTCTCTCCTTTGCAATTACTCTGACAATGAGTCACCAGCGCATATTTGTTCTGGATTAGAGTGCACATTCTCTGAGCAAAGGCTTTCAGTATTACAACAAGCAATCCAGGCTACCATGCAGTATATGGATGACGACAGCAATAGTTCTTGATGAGGATTAAACCAGACAAGGGTTTTTCAAGGGGGCTATAGATAACTCATATCAATATATATCAATATATACATCACACACTTGAATCCAGTGCTGGAAATGCCTCTTTGCACATGCATAAGGGTGGGGAAACGTGTCCCTCCAGATGCTGCTGGATTCCAGTTTCCATAGCACCCAGCCAGCATGGTCAGGCATTACATGAGATACAGCCCAACATCTGGAGCACCAAAGGTTCCCTGTTCTTGCACAAACACACAATTACCTCTCAGTAGAGGTTGGCAGGGTGGCATTGCTTACCTGGCTTCCCAATGTGGAGCTCATTGCCAGCAGCTAGGAGGAGTGAGGCAGTGGGGAAGTCAGCACAGTGCAAATGCAATGGCAGGACTGTTGGATTGGCTCTGCTGCTGCACTTGCACTATCCTGACCTTCTCCCTGCCTCAGCTCTCCTCTTCTTTGTGGTTACCAGCAGCTGCCTATGCATTGGGAAGTGACTAACCTCACTTACTCCTGAAGGAATTCCTTCAGCTATGTGTAGTGTTGAGCAGTACTGCTTCCTCTTCCATTCACTCACAACCCCACAACCTCTGGCCTGCCTTGTGGAAATTTAAATTATGCTTAGCATATGAATATGTGGGTATGTAGTACTTCTTCTAAGAATGTCTGTTAAGAAAGTAATCTCTGAAGACATTATTATACCCAAGTATGTTTTCTCATGGGACGTGGGTGGCGCTGTGGGTTAGACCACAGAGCCTAGGGCTTGCCTATCAGAAGGTCGGCAGTTCAAATCCCCATGACGGGGTGAGCTCCCATTGCTTGGTCCCATCTCCTGCCAACCAAGCAGTTTGAAAGCACATCAAAGTGCAAGTAGATAAATAGGTACCGCTCCAGCGGGAAGGTAAACGGTGTTTCTGTGCACTGCTCTGGTTCGCCAGAAGCGGCTTTGTCATGCTGGCCACATGACCTGGAAGCTGTACGCTGGCTCCCTCGGCCAATAACGTGAGATGAACGTTGCAACCCCAGAGTCGGTCACGACTGGACCTAATGGTCAGGGATCCCTTTACCTTTACCTTTATGTTTTCTCATGTGTAAGGCGAACCTCTGAAGATCAGCACCCAATTTTTCCAGTGAAGATTCTTCTCATTTTTGTTTTGTTTCACCTGTGGTAAAAAGTAAATACTAACTTATTTGGCAGCTTTCCAGAACCTGATGCTCTTCATGTGCTGTTATACTGCAATTCCTATGAGACTCAGCAGGAGCAGAATTTGGTAATCTTTGGTAAATACGGCATCTGAAGCGAGGCCAAAATTTGGCACCCCCCATTGGATCTTCTCAAATATAGATCTTCTTGATTTTGCACCCCCTCAGCTTGGTACCCTGTGCGTGGGAACAGCCTGCAACACCCTAAATCTGAACCTGAGATGCAGCCAGCTTGGCCAGTTGTCAGGGATGATGAGCGTTGGAGTGTGGGAGCAACATCTTGAGATTGGGGAGGGCTGATTTCAGAACACTGGAAAGTCAGGTAGAGGGAGAACACTGCCATGCAGACAGAAAACACCTTCTTTCTCTGCCTCTACCATTTTAAGCAGTTCTCTTATCTAGCTATCTTGACTCTGCACCTTGAATCATATAATCATAGAGTTGGAAGAGACCACAAGGGCCATCCAGTCCAACCCCCTGCCAAGCAAGAAACACCATCAAAGCATTCCTGACAGATGGCTGTCAAGCCCCTGCTTAAAGACCTCCAAAAAAGGAGACTCCACCACACTCCTTGGCAGCAAGTTCCACTGTCGAACAGCTTTTACTGTCAGAAAGTTCTTCCTAATGTTTAGGTGGAATCTTCTTTCTTGTAGCTTGAATCCATTGCTCCGTGTCCGCTTCTCTGGAGTAGCAGAAAACAACCTTTCACCCTCTTCTATATGACACCCTTTTATATATTTGAACATGGCTATCATATTACCCCTTAACCTTCTCTTCTCCAGGCTAAACATACCCAGCTCCCTAAGCCGTTCCTCATAAGGCATTGTTTCCAGGCCTTTGACCATTTTGGTTGCCCTCCTCTGGACACGTTCCAGCTTATCAGTATCCTTCTTGAACTGTGATGCCCAGAACTGGACCCAGTATTCCAGGTGAGGTCTGACCAGAGTGGTACTATTACTTCCCTTGATCTAGATCAGGCATCCCCAAACTTCGGCCCTCCAGATGTTTTGGACTGCAATTCTCATCATCCCTGACCATTGGTCCCGTTAGCTAGGGATCATGGGAGTTGTAGGCCAAAACATCTGGAGGGCCGCAGCTTGGGGATTCCTGATCTAGATGCTATACTTCTATTGATGCAGCCCAGGATTGCATTGGCTTTTTTAGCTGCTGCATCACACTGTTGACTCATGTCAAGTTTGTGGTCCTAAGGTGCACACCCCTCAGTCATTTACTATACACTGCTTCTTCTTTTTGTTCATAAGTCTGTTTGTTCACATCCACATCTGTGTCCCATACCTTTTAACCCAAGTGCCACCATCACATGAGTCGGACACAGAGAAAAAAGGTTTCCCAGAAGATACGCCTTGCAAAATATGTAGGATAACAGCTGCCTCGAATGTGCCAGTATGTGTATGGGGATAGAATTCCTTCGTTATAAGAGGATGGCAACTGTAGTATTTTTAAATATATATATATAGAAAATCTCCTATTATGAGCTTTTAATTTAGGCCAGAAAATGGCTGCGCCTTATCTCATCTGGTATGGCTCACATGCTGGGCCCTTCAGCACAGCTTATATTAGTTTCTTTGACTAGCACTGTAAATGTGTAATTGCTCATAATCTTTTACAGGCCTGGCAGGCAGGTTCTCCTTTCTCTCTCTTTCCCTCCCTCTCTCTCTCTCCGCACTTCAGCTTCATTGCACAAAACTCCTGTTTTTCATTGTTAAGGATTTGTGAGCCTCGGATAAAATGTGTGTGTGTGTGTGTGTGTGTGTGGCAGGGGGGATGCCTTGGGCTTGAAGAGATTTCTCTTTGACATTTGAAGAGAGCCTCAAAAGGGGCATTTTGCTGCCATTTGTTAGGTGGCTCACGGGGTATAGCCTTCCTGTACATTTCCTTGTCTTTTTACCAGGGCTCAGACATATTAAACTCTTCAGGGAGGAGATAGGAAATAGGCGCTGAATTCTACTAACTGAATTAAACACTCCACCCAGAGTGATCTCTGGTTGTCTTGCAGAACATGTTGCCAGCATACACCTTCTCCATTTTCAATTATTGCTAATTATTTCCTTTAAGACTATTTTACTTCTAGTATCCTTTTAAATATCATCCAATTTGTATACTGGAAGGGTGGGTGCCTGGTGAATCAGTCTTTTTTTCAGTCTATGACACTTTTGCACATGTTCTTACTGTCCTGTTTCTCTGTTAATTAGCATTTTAAAAATATATATACATATAGACAAAATTTGCATTTCATATCTACTAAAGTATGTATTTTTAAATAGATTTTCTTCCGCAGTTAAACAGATTTCTCTCTCAAAATATGCATTTCCACAGCTATTTTGTTTCAAAATACAAATTTCCCCAAATATATTTTCTTTGAATATACCTTTTTGAATACATTTTGGCTTTTTTGTATGCTGAGAACTGCACCAGAAGTTCAGAAAGTGTGAAAGCTGGTTGGCAACCATGATGGTTACATACTACCTGTTGGGGATCTGAGGTAAGATATCCACGTAGCTTCACCTTAAAGTCCTAAATAGTTTGCTGCTATAGAAGATTAGGCTTTGGTAATACAGTTCCAGATGTTGATATATATACACAGGGGAGTCCTGTATACACATGCTGTACATACACAGGGGATTCTTGTCATCTGGGCAGCCCAGGACCTCCAAACACACTCTCCAGGCTTGCACTCTGGAGAGGTCACTTTGCTGCTGCTAATGCAGCGTAAACAACATGGCAGGCAGCAGTTAGCAATCTCTGCAGCCACAGCAGGCGCTGTGAGTCTCCAGGAGTTTTACTTCATTCCTGGAGGCATATTCCATTGTCTCTCAAGACAGATAGATAATAACAACAACAAGTCTGCTTGCCTGCTTATTTTTAAACATGATCCTTGCCAGATTGGTGCAGTAGTACCTGAAATGTTGGCCTTGGAAGTGTGGGAATGATTCAATCACAAATTATCAAGCAGTCCTAAGCCAATCATTCTCTCTCAGCCTAGCCTACTTAATGGGCTGTTGTGGAAGTAATATGAAACCTCAGTCGTTTGGAGCAAATTATAGTCTTCCAGATTTTTGGGGGGGGTGTGTGTGTGTGTGTTAGGGTTAGGGTGTGATGAGAAGGGGTTGCATTCCCCCCCCAAAAAAGTCTAAAATGTTTCTATGACTACAAGCTTGAAGAACATAGAGAGGTTGGGTGTCACTCGTTTCATTCTTTATGGACCTCACAGAAGTATGATGAAGCCACCAGGCCCAAACAAGAGACGAGACTATATTTCCCAGGTATCAGCATGTGTAGAATCATAGAATCATAGAATCATAGAGTTGGAAGAGACCACAAGGGCCATCCAGTCCAACCCCCTGCCAAGCAGGAAACACCATCAAAGCATGTAGCTTGTGGACATCTCCCTTCTCTGGTTGGGCAGTGCATTCTGGACATTCGCATACAGCAGGTAGCTACGCTGGGTCTCAGATGTAATGGAAGTATAAGCAAAGTTGGGAACCATTGTTTGGAGCCTGGTGTGAGATCAGAACCTTAAAGGATTACTGGTTTCAGATCTCTGTGAAAAATAGAGATTCTTTCCCCCTTGATAAAAATGGCAAAATACTGCACCATCTGTACAAAACCATGAATTATTATCAATTTGAAAGCGTTATACAGCTGGTTTCTCTCTTTCTACAGAAAAAATCAAATCTTGGTGTTTAGAACAGCATGGCGTAGCCCTTTGAACAAAAGAAAATTGCTTTCATTTTGACAAGAGCTTAAAAAAAAATCCACATACAACGTTAAAAAAGAAGACTTTTTTTCCTATCTAGAAAGGTCACATGAAGCATTAGTCTAATCCTCCAGGGTGTAAAGCAGTCAAGTTAGTGAAGCTACGATAAATTCTAAATGCTCATCGATATACTGTACTGTTGGAAAACATGCATCTCAAGACCACGGCTGTTATTAAATAGCATTTTGCTAAGTAGTGGCTCTATCTCAGCGTTCTCTCTTTGTCCTCTCCATTTTGCTTCATCAAGCATGGAAGGTGCTGGTACTCCCATGGGTGCACCTTCACATGCCAAAATTGCCACTGCCCCAACCCTGACCAAATAAGCAGCAGCAGCCCCAGTGTCAGGATGGGATCTGTGTCCCACCACTCTAGTCACTTCCAGTGTGAGATAACCATTCTGAATGCAGCTGTGTGTGAAGAATGTGCTCATTTTGTCCTTTTGCTCAGTTAGTCCCTCTAAGTCAGGCATCCCCAAACTGCAGCCCTCCAGATGTTTTGGTTTACAACTCCCATGATCCCTAGCTAACAGGACCAGTGGTCGGGGAAGATGGGAATTGTAGTCCAAAACATCTGGAGGGCCGAAGTTTGGGGATGCCTGCTCTAAGTTATCCCAACTCGAGTCAAAAGTCAGGGCCAAATAACAAGTGCAGGATACAGAAATATGCCAGAAAGACCTCAAATCCCTTCCTTTTCAGGAGGAGCCAATATCTAGCCTTAGTGGGGGACAGTGCTGTCAAACTCTTCTCCTACTTTGCAAGCTTCACAGAGGCATTCGGTTGGTCACTGTGAGCATAGGATGAAAAGGCCTATGGTCTGATTCAGGACCACTCTTTTTATGTAGTTGGAGTCAGTCTAGGCCAGGCACCCCCAAACTTCGGCCCTCCAGATGTTTTGGACTACAATTCCCATCTTCCCCGACCACTGGTCCTGTTAGCTAGGGATCATGGGAGTTGTAGGCCAAAACATCTGGAGGGTCGCAGTTTGGGGATGCCTGGTCTAGGCCCTAAACTACCCACAGCAGCTGTAATGTGTAGTTCCATGGCTCACCACCTGGAGCACTGTTCACAATTCCAAAGACTCCCAGTTCAAATCCAGCACCTCCTGACAGCCACATACCTGCATCTAGCACATCAAAGTCAGAGGATATGGGTTTCTTTTCCCAGTTTTTGCACTCTCCCATTGGTCATAAGGATTGTTGTCATGGCTCTTCTAGCCTATGGCAGCTGTTGTGTTCACCAGTCCATGCCCTCTAGTCCTTCCAGCTAAGCCGATTGAGAGACACAATCAACTCTTGGGTGGAGAAACAAATGGAGAGGGGCTATCTGGAAACCTGGTTTTAAGCATTATGTTGCTTGATTTTCTCCTCCTCTATTATTGACAGCCAGCAGTCCACCATCATGGTTCTTTAACCCCTTTGCAAAATGCACAGCACAATCAAATGCAGTATGGTTGGTGTTCACTGTGTGCATTGATTTGTTTGTGCCTGTTTTTTGTTTTTTTGCAGTCGTTCATTCAAAGCATGTTGCTCCTGGACTCCCAACTACAGTCTTTGGAATCAGTTCAATTCCTGTACTGAGATTTATGTCTTGCTTTCCAAAAGGGCTCCTAAATCAAATGGACTGTTAACATCTCCAGCTCTGGAACCCTTGGAGATAAAATGCTGGTGTTCTAATAGATGATTCATAGCCAGTCTTAAAGGGAAAATAGCCTCATTTGTGCAGTGATGTCCTCTGTGGACAGGCTGCATGTGGCTATGATTCTCTTATTCATCATCACTTTATATTAAAAATTATAGCAGCCTGGAATTTAGAATCTTTGAAGTTGGCAGTGTATCTGCTTGGAACAGAAGTAAAGCATTATTCAGGTTTTCTTGTCCACTGCTCACCCCTGTTTTGATATCCAGTCCATTCTATGCTCTGTGAATCAGGAATGTGGCATTCTTCGAGCAAATAAACAGTTACTGCCATTAGCAAATGTATCAATTGAACGAATTAGAACAATGTGTGTATGAGCCATTCTTTCCTTTCTGTATAGCTCTCTGTGATGCATGTATAGGATGGAGGGTACCTGTGGAGCATTTTCCCTCTGCCCACTTGCAAGCATGCGCTGCACTATATGTTATGTAGTTCTGACATAAGCGGCAACTTTTTTTAAAAAAAAATGCTTTTATTATCTTTACTTTGTAACAATTCAGATTGATCCACTTTCTTTAAATAAATGCATATCTGATGCCAACATTTCAGAACCAGATCGGAAGAATTTACAGAATGTGCTTTGATATGACTGCCAAAAGAGTCGCACTGAATTCTGGGTCAAATGCTTGGGTTGTATTGATTCCATGGGCTACAGAAGTATTGTGCCTGTGTGTGTGTGTGTGTGTGTGTGTGTGTGTGTGTGTGTGTGAGAGAGAGAGAGAGAGAGAGAGAGAGTGTGTTAAAAAGAAGACACTAAGGCTTCCTTTGGGATTGAAGACCTAGGGGACTAATTGTCTGGAAGGGCTATTCAAGTGGAATCAATTGTACTTAGAAGAAGCACAATATATAAGGGTGCAATATTCATTGTACGATCTAAGTACCATGTAAGGATGAGGATTGCTTTGTTTCAGAAATTTGTTCACTTGATGGTGGTGAATGAAAATGGCAATGTATATGGTCTGCTCAGTGATTGCGATTCTCACCCCACCAATGTATCTCTACATGAGTCTGAGAAGGAAACGCCACATCAAAATGTCCTAACAGGACTCAGGCTTTTAATAGACAGTCTTTGAAGACTGTGAGGACCCAATCATCACATGAGCATACCCAGGACCATTTTCTCCCATCCAGGGCACATTTTTTGTTACTATGGATGGAAAATGGCTGTGTTAAACTATGTGCATGAGCTCCTGATTTAGCACACTATTGCAAAACTAACACAAAATGGCCTTTTGTGGAGGCTAAATAAGAAAATGGGGCTTTGTTAGACTGCTGAAATGGCCCAGTCATAGCAGCAAAGGGGGGCGGGGATAAAAAGTGGTTATTTGAATCAGCCATGAGAATTACAGACACAATAAACTCTGGTTGTATCCACTTGGCCTTGTAGTGAAGTGGTTGTGTAACACCTTGTTCCTCCATGCACTGTTTCCAACTGACTCCACACTTGCCACAACATCGAAACGTGGAAGTGATTTAGTTGCAAGCAGGTCCCATGGTGGAGGAAATTGCACAAACATAACCCCGAGGCAGCTCTTCTACACCCAGTGCTGCTCTGCACACCATAGCTGCCAAGTTTTCCCTTTTCTTGCGAGGAAGCCTATTCAGCATAAGGGAATTTCCCTTTAAAAAAGGGAGAACTTGGCAGCTATGCTGCACACTGAATGTGCACGTGGAGGCGGGTGAGCTTCTGCACAGCCCTGTTGTAATTGTCAGTCTGTGATATTGCAGGCCAGTAACTCTTATTGCAGTCCCTTTCCTTTCATATTTTGTTTTAGGGGGGGGGGGGCTATATTCCTTTTCATTACAACCTTATACATGACAACTAGAATAGCTGCCATAGTTGTTAGGCCCTAAGCAATGAGCCCCTCTCCCCAATTCCCCCCCCTTTTATTCACTCTGTTGGGCACCTTTATCACCGATATTAATGGCCCAATGCTTTTGACTCAGCACTCACACAATCATTTTCTTGTTTGGCAACCCAACTCATTAGCCCACTCATGGTGAGATGTTAGCATCCCTGTATTTGTACACTCTTCCCTGTGCACATGGCACCACCATTTTGAGGAACTGGGTTGATACACTGTCTTGTCCGTCTTCTAGATCCAGCTTGGCAGGGAGTCCATGGTGTCCAGCAGCTCCAACCACCATCCGTTGGACGACCTGTGACACAATACATTATCAGCAGAAACTTAAAGACAAGAAATGGAACACACCAGCAAAGGCACCTTGAGCAAGACTGGCCAGGAGGACTGGCCTGATCCTATGCAGACCAGGTGCTCCAAAACCTGCTAAAATAAATCAGCTTAGGCACACCTACATCTGCCCCAGGGATGAGGCTGCAAGACTTTAACATTAATATTCAGTTGGTTGCCATACTTTGGCTCAGGTCCTGCCGCCTCTGGTATGATTTATGACACTGGAACATTTGTTACCTCTAAGACCTTCTTTGCTTAACCTGGCTTACTTATAGTAATCAGTTGAGCTGTTAATTTTATTCCTGTATAGGCGCCTTAGGTTGCCTGGCATGCAAGATGATCAAAGGCATCGAAAAGGAGGTGTTGATTGATGGATAGATCTCGGGAGGTATCAATTAGCCAGAGTCAGAATGATGTATTCAGCAGACCTTTCCCTCCAATGGTTTCACCTTACCCCTCTGTCTGGTGTTCTCACACGCTGGTCCTTCTGAACCCAGCTGGCACTCGCAAACACAGGAGGACCCCATCAGCACCGGTTCACCGTTGTTCTGGCACGGCCCACAGCGGCAGGCACTGAACTCGATTAAGTATTCATCCAAAGCTCTCTTCAGGTTTTGCCTTTTGGCTTCAATATTGGCAAGGTTGGTTCTAGGCAGTATTTCAGTTATGGGTTGCAGCTGTGGAATAACAGATGGGGAATTATCCGTGACGTTGCTAATGGATGGGTAAAGGGTTTGAAATGCAATACCCAGGAGGAATAGCTTCTCAAAACTGGCAGAATAACTGTCAAATAGTAGCTTGGAAAGGCCCTTTGGTAGGCTATCTGACAATGCTGGGCAGTGGGTGGCCTGAAGAAAACGTCTCGCTTACTAAGGGCACCTCACACACTCCAGAGTGATCATATGTCCTACTTTACAGAGATCAGCCCTCTATCTGAAAGGCTGTTGGAAGACTGAAGAAATTTGAAGGCATTTCTGGCCCAAGTTTTAAGGAACTGTAAGAAGGAAGTGTGAGCAGGGACCTTGAAGTTGCCCTGGAATAGTGAGCACTTGGACAGTAGACTGAGCTTGCATGCAACTCAACTGGTCACAACCTCTCCCATTATGGTGTGACATAGGGCAATAAGGTACCCACACCCACAGAAGGGCCATGCACCTGCAAAATCAGTCTTCGCAACACAAGCCATAATGTCAGACAAGCAGAGAGCAGGAACACTGCAGAAATATGCTACCAGGGCACCAGCTCATCTTAACAAATGAAAAACAATTTCTTGCAGAGCACAACAAAACACCAGCCACAGAAAATTAGGATTGTCCTTCACCTGATCAGGGAAACCATTTTGTCTCAACCCTCAGCCAAACAGCCACCCTGGGGTAGGTGGGTGTGTATGTGTGCAAAGGAGCACAGTGAGCCCCCCAGGAAGGAACAGCGAAGAACAAGAAATAGATACAAATAACGCTTAGAGCTGCCACACAGGACAGTCTGTTTGCAAGAGGTTTTGCTTTCTGCACATCACAAGGGCGGTAGGGATTTCCACAGAAGAGTTGCGACATGGCCTTGAAAAATGATGTTTCGAAACAATATTTACACAAGGCCTTTTAGCAAACAACCATGAGTCAAGATAAGGGGACATTCAAGTGGACATAACTAATTATTGGGTGCTTGAATCTGCTCCAAAACTACAAGCACTGGCAGAGCTCCTGCAGCAGCCATTTAAAGGTTATAGAGTAGGCTACAGGCAAACAGTGGTGCTTTCTGAGCAGCATTAATGGAAGATCTGTGCAGAGAATACCCAGGAACTGCTAAGAGCCTTTTCTCATAATGAGCCTCAAAAACAAAGGACCATCAACCCCATCACCTCAACCTTCCTTCCCGCAGTGACTCTGAAGCCCCCTCCCATTCGCTTGTCCACACAACTGCCAACAAACCAACAGCTCAGAGGGGTCCTTCCTCAGAGTGAGGCACTATAGGTGAGATCATCCATAGTGCACTGGATGACGGTGGGGAATTACTATTTATAGTGACTGAAACACTTTAAATATACACAAGTATAATGGTTTTAGGTCACTTTAAATGGTAACTTTTGCAGCAAAGGAGCGGCGCTGCAGGCTCCATCCATGAGGCCTCACTCACAATGCCTTGCTCTGGAGGAGGACCTTCTAGAGCAGTGATGGCCAAACATGGCCCTCCAGCTGTTTTGGTACTACAATTCCCATCATCCCTGACCACTGGTCCTGTAAGCTAGGGATGATGGGAGTTGTAGTCCAAAAACAGCTGGAGGGCCAAGTTTGGCCATCACTGTTCTAGAGCAAGGCATATCATGGCTTCTTTCTCAGCACCCAAGCCAGAACCCTCATAGGTGCCACCCCACCAAACTTGGCTCGGCAGAGAAATCAGGAGCTTCTGGTACTGCCAATGCTGCAGGGTTGCACACCCCCTTCAGGCCACAGGGCTGTCCCTTTTATAACCAGTCTTCACACCAGGGGCTAAAGCTTGAGAAACGTGGGCTGTGGGAAGAGATTCTTAAGGCCTCTACTCACCTCTAGCCTTTTGTGGAGCTAGCTGCTCACTTGGTGCTGCACAACTAGCCTGCCTTAGAAGTCCGATGTGAATGGATTGCAACCCTGCTTCCCTACACCCTGCTCCGCAAAGCATCTGCTCCAAATGCCCATCTGAACTGGGAGAGTATTCCTGCAAGCTTCGTATCCACCCATCTCTTTGCTGTCCTTTATCAGAGACCGTGTATCAAAGTAGCATAGTTGTAGATGCACCCCAGCAGGATTTCTTAATACCCATTGCTCCACAAGTCTCCTGCGCCACTTCCATGTCACCTGTCTGTGCATATGAATCCTTCTGCAGAAAGGATTCTTTAGAGCAGGCATGGCCAAACTCGGCCCTCCAGCTGTTTTGGGACTACAATTCCCACCATCCCTGACCACTGGTCCTGTTAGCTAGGGATGATGGGAGTTGAAGTCCCAAAACAGTCCATGCCTGCTTTAGAGTTGCACTTGGTATCCCGGGGAGGGAGAATGTGCACGATTCTGCTTCTCCTTTTCCAAGAATTATATAATATGGATGAATATGACTGTTTTTGACAAGCTAGTCATCATATTGCAAAGAACTGAAACATTGATATTTGAGATAGATACTGTCTCTTATCTCCCTTGCTTCGAAGGCACTGCTTAAAAATAATGCATTTGCTCATTGTGAAATAGGGAGCAGGTCAGCAGGTCAGTGGCCCATTACATTTAATCCTGTCCTAAGATGGAATCACAATAAAAATATAAAAGGATCTGGTCTAGTACACTTTCAATCCTTTGGAGATGTGGCGTTTCTACAACTGAAAGAAAAAGGCTTACCTCAAAATCAATAACAGTGGGATTAAGTTTTAATGACCTCCCCCAATAACGGTATGCATTGGCGTTCCAGCTTCCCATCAGCCTTCCAATCGAGGCCGTGTCTCCGCCTCGAACCCGGGGAATAATATCCTCGATGACTGCCTTTTCCTTTTGAGTTTCTGGAAAGTTGGGCAATGAAATGGATTACTGTTCGCTTCTATGAATCCACCAGTGGAATCAAAATTGGTTCGTCAAGGTGACTCGGTGGAGGACATTTGCCAGCAAGGCACTATTACAAGGCGATGGCCTAGCAGACACTCATAGAGGTAAGATGCCAAAAGAAGCTCAAATGCCACTTGTGTGCTCCTGAGCTCACTTAGGAGGGTCTTTATTTTATTTGTTATTTTGTTTTATTTAAAGGCAATTCAAGATGAGAGTAATAACAGTATAAAAATAATAGCATTGCATGCATTACACTTTTTCAGCTGTAGTTGGTAAAAGTGCCCGATAATGCCAGACAATTAAGGATTTTTAAATTGAATCGTTTGCTGTTTGTTTGTTTGTTTATTTTATTAACGGGACACATAGGACGACATTAAGGTCGCAAATGGTGGTGTTGGTAGCAGCTAAGTGAATAAGCCATGAACAGGCATGCCTTTCCTCTGAGCGCAGGGTCTCACTCCGGTCAGGAGCTGTGCTGCAGCATTCTGCACTAGCTGCCTCCTCCTGATCAAGCACAATAGAAGCTCCATATCGAGTGCCTTGCATGATTAAAGCATCATGAGTCCTTAACGGAGCAGCCCTATTCAGGGAAGTTTTTAATAAATGATGGTTTAACATATTTTTAGCATTCTGTTGGATGCCATCCAGAGTGGCTGGGGAGACCCAGCCGGATGAGTGGGGTAGAAATAAATAAATTATTATTATTATTATTATTATTATTATTATTATCATTATCATCATCATCATCAGTGAGCATTATCATTATCAAATGATAATTTGATATGGAAGTAGGTCCCACTGGCTTCTACAGCACTTTCCACTACACCAGCCCCATTAGAAGAAAGTGGAAGAAAGACTGTTCTTGTGCGCGTGGTCCTTGTGATGACAAAAGAATGACTTTAGTAAATGATTCAGCTTTCCCAGAAGGCAAATATACCCTTTTCAAATAAGAAAAAGAGGGAGAGGTTTTTGGAAAATGTGGGTGCATTTCCTACCTCTGTTTTGGCTTCCATCCTTTGAGCAGTGTTTGAAGGACACCCTGGCACCTATGGTTATGTCCGCGTCATCAAGTTTATAGCCTAACCCTAACGATCCACCGAAACAGGAGCTTACCATGTCCCTTGTAACCCCTGAAGGAAAGAGAGGGAAGGCAAGTGTCAATCACATTTTTATATCCCTAGATACTGACTATAAATCTTCAAGTGTTAAGATGTTACTCAATACATGTATGCAAACAATAACTCGAAAACGCACAGTTCCATTTGAGCTACTTTTCATTAGTCACTGTCCGAGGGAGAAAGAAAGAAAAATCAATAGCTGGAACCTGGAAAGCTATCACCAGTGAAGCAGTAAGTACAATTCTGCTTTCTGAAAACAATATAAATTTTGTTCTATAGTTGCCGCGGTATAAAGCCCCAGCCCATTTTTTTTTTAAAAAAAGGTTAGAAACACCACCAAGAAATGTGTGAGGGCAACTGAAGCTACACATTCCAACACTGATTTGTAATCTCAATTTTGAGAGAATTTGCTGCAAATAGGCTCAGCGATCATTTGGTTACATTGATGTTACTACAGGCAAAGGCCTTCATTCATTTTCCATAGGAGTCAGCAGCAGAACGCCTATTGATTTCTTCTTCTTCTTCTTCAAACATAGGAGGAGCCCCGTGGAGCCCTGTTTGTCTCCCATCAATTATAAAGGGTGATCTTTCTTTGTCAGATCATACAGCATTGTTGCTCAATCCTCTCTGCTGGGTCATGTCCCCTTTCACCTTCCACTAGTATTCGAGGATTTGGCTATTGGTACGGCATACTGCACCATGTACTTAGAAGGGGACACACCAACCAGCAGTGTGGATCGGAGTCACAAGAATAACTACCAGCTACTCAAATTATTTATTTGCTTTGGTGCTGCTAACATTGTGCTTAGGGATTGTACAAAATGTAAAATAGCACTACTGGTATACACACCACTGCAACCTTAGCATGACAAGAAGGAACCTGGGCAAAGACTTTCCCTGGCCCCATTCCGATATCACAAGTGCCTCTAATCAGCCATTGAGAAGTTGGATATATGTGGACAAAGTGGTAAATACTATATAAAACTATGGAACATTATAATGGAAAGGATCCAGAGCAAACTCTAGGCTTGCATGCTTCTCCTCCCCTCCCCTCTGGTGTGGCCACGAGGAGACTGGAAGCTTTTAAACTGTGATGAAACTTAAGTATGGCTTGTTGAAACAAGGCAGCTTCTTCCACTCCATAGTTAAGACTAACCACAGTTTGTCACATTTGAATGAAACAACAAACTGTGTTTAATTAAAAATGAAAGCAATAACTTCTGAATTATTCTCCTTGCAGCTTCGATGAAGGCAGAGACTGAGGGAGAAAAGGGGAACACATGGATGGCAAATTCTAATTTTAGTTAAAGCAGATACCAGATTTAATCCACAGTTTGGAGTTTTGCTTTTTTCCAATCCTGAAAGTGTACATGTTAAGATGTGGGGCTTGCACTATTTGGCAAGACTTCTAATTAACAGAAGATAGGGCTTCTAGCTCCCTAGCGAGAAGGCTCTCAATAAAGTTATAGCTTGGTCAGTTCTTTACCACAGCTAATAAAACAAATTTCCCCAATTGCTGAATTTATATTCATTTGCTGCCTACTGACAGTGTATTAATAAATCTATACTATTCAATGGCTTGTGCTTAACTAGACTACAACTGTTAACACAACCGAGTGAAATATATTTACTGTAAGCAATAGGAATGATTATTGTTTATCACTGTTTGAGTGCCATAAAATTAAAGTTGAACTACACTCTGATTAATTGATATATTATTGCTCCTGTTAAGTAATTATTTTCAGCAAGGGCCAGTCAATTCAATTTGTTATTGGTTGCCACAGGGGGGGAGAATCCAAGGCTGATCAATCTGAATGCAGCAGAAGCAGCAAAACGATGATCATACAAAATATTGGCAATTTAAGGAAGGAGTAAACAAGATTGCTTATTACAGGATGCAAATCCAATGAGATGAATATGGCCCACCAATTAGATTGATTTATGCTTTTAGTTTTTGAATTAATCACAAAAGGCGGAAAAATATCTTTCTGTGTAGCGATAAACCACAAGTAAATCGCATTGTTTCTCAGTGAAGTCATAAAACAAAAGCGTTTTCCTTTGAAAGAAAGAGTAAAAGATAACATTGGGGCTGCTCACGAGGATCCTGCTTTCCTCTAACTTCCTTGCAGATCGACAAACCCTCCTTTTCATAACAAACGACAGTTCATTTCATTCAACAGTGAACTGTGTGGTAAGGCACCACTGCTCTACCTGAGCTCAGGTGAGTCACATCACTGCTGCTCCCTGGGAGGTAGAGAGGGAGGGGTGTGGTGGCTGTGACATGGGTGAGGTACACTGAGTCAATCTGGTCACCTGCCGGTGCATTTGCACCACACCAGCCTTGCTGCTACCTCCCTCTCCACCAGCAGCAGTGTGACTAATCAGTGTTCAGGTGAGCATGGGGAATCCCACCCAGTACAGCTTTCATTATTATCTTTTCTAACAATTTTAGGGAGTTTGATGTCTTATGGTGCTTTTAATTCTGTTGTTAGCTACCCAGAGTGGCAGGAGAAACCCAGCCAGATGGACGGGGTATAAATAATAAAATTATTATTATTATTATTATTATTATTATTATTATTATTATCCACAGGAACTGTCATCAGATAAAAAAGCTAGGATTGTATGGAACTGCAGTTCTACATGCACCCAAGTGTAGCATTTGTTTTGTGGTTAACAAGGTTCTGCTTTCATTAAAAGAAGAAGAAAAATCAATGGAACAGGCCAAGGTTTCTCCTACCAAGTCAGACAATTGGTCTCTCTCACTCATGGCCTGGCAGCAGCTCCCTAGGGGGGTCTCCCTGGGGATGACAGAGATTGAATCTGGGCAGTGGCTGAGCTTCATGCTCCAGCACGGGCACCGGGGGCGGAGAGCAGGCGGGGGCTGGCGTGCGTCCCAGGGGTGGAGCGTGCCACCCACATGGGCATGGTGCGTGTTCTGGGGCGTGGCACACCGCCTGCAGGGGCGTGGCGTGCATTCTGGGGGTGGGGATTTCCGCCTGTGGAGGTGGGGCGCCCAGTGTGGGCGGGGGGCAGCCGCGATGGCACCCTACTGGGATTGCGCTGCCGGGGGGCAGCACACTCCCATCGCCCCCCTTTTCCTACGCCCCTGAATCTGGGACTTTCTGCCTTGCAACTGTAAAAACATGCTTGAAAGTGGGCAATATCTAGTTAAATTTCAGAAGCCAGAATGGGCGGCTATGGGAAATTGCTGCCAAGTACATAGGATCACAGTCTTAATCTAGCAATTGTTCCGACCCTGTCTGTGAAGGCAAGCTTCAGCAGTCAAGCCCTCGAGGCTGTATTTTCTGCGGCATTTCATCAGGCCATCCATGCCGGAGTGGGTACCAGTTGCATCCATCACCAGCATTTTTGAAAGAAGGGAAACAAACCCATAATTCTCAAGAAAACATTTGCTTTCAGACACTGGCCGTGCTGAAGCAAAGGGCTGCTGTTCGCTGAACCATTGATTTGCGTCTCCTTACTCAATGTAGCACTTAACCAGAGCACCAGCTTGATAAATGTAACCTCTTTTTATGGTATGCACTGTAGATGAAATTATACAAGTACCCTACATAAAAGTAAAAATTATGTCTGTTCTGGGACACATTTTTTGTCTCTTTTAGAACTTCAACTTCCCTCTTCCTTACACTAGGGCCATCTTGTTGCAATAAATCACAGCACTTCTGAAATACAGTAAGCAAAATATGAAGTAAAATAATGGCTCTGTCTAGATGCTGCTAATTCATTCTTCCTCTTCACTTGGCAGTCAGCTTCCTGAAGCCCTTCTTGGCAAGCTCTTTTCTTTATCATTCAGCCGTCACGTCCAGGAAAGACACTTTCCCAAGAATATTAAGGACAAATAAATTTATGGGAGAGAAGGAGGGATGATGGGCTGCAGCTGCCTGGCAGGGGACTGGGAATTTTAGAGCAGTCTTGTAGGAACGGGGATTCAATTCAGTTGGTGAACTGACCTAATTCACACTTTCCAAAACAATAAAAGGACTGAAATGTAGCCATCTTTCAAAATTCACATTTCTTCCAAATTTTGAAGTGCAGTTCTCCAGCCAAGAAATGTGTACAAAAAAATTAAATATGGCGGTAAAGTGTGCATAAATGTTAGTGAAAAGAGCAGATGAAAATGCACTATATTAGGGATGAAATTGCTTTGCAAAAATGTATATGAGGCAAAATTGCATGCAAACATGTGTATATTAGGAGAAATAATGCCAGTCACTATAATGCCAGTGAGTTAGATAATCACAAGCTGTTGTGGAAATGTGGAGAACTGAGATTGGAAAGATTGGAAAAATGGGAAATAGAGAAACTCACCCAGAAAATCACTGGGAATCCTGCTGATCCTAATCTAGGTTGGACAAAGATGTAGGCAGTGGTACAAAGACAGCAATAACAGAGTGTACAACTTGCTAGTGAGTTGCTAGTGATGGTCCCTGCCCATGATGGTGTTGCCAATTTGCTTTATTATGAGCTACCTTAAGTACACTTCAGCATAGCAAGCTGGGATATAAATCATTCAAATAAATAAGCAAAGGCTACAGTGGGTCAGGATTCTCTTTGAGGACAGTAACCCCTAAGCCCACACACATTTAATTGTGTGCCAGGAGTTTTTGCAACAACAGAGATTCTTGTGAGTAGCTGGGCATTCTCCACCTCTGCTTAAAAGCTTGGTGAGTAGGCGGGGAAACTTGTTGGAGCAACTTAACAGTTTATGTGCAGCTATGCAATTATCACTACTTATCTTGGATTCACGAACCCTAGCCCTTGCTCTTAGACCAGACATTCCCTGCTAACCCTTTACCTTGTAAAACCTTCTGGACTATATCTGGCTCTTTCCTTGCAACTGAATCAGCACTGTTAATCTGCTCTAATAAAGCATTGCTTCCTTGCCAGGTGCACCTGCTGCTATGTTTTGGGTAGGAGCCAAGACACACTGTGAAGACCAGGGATGCTGAACTGGTCTCCCTAAGATTAGAGATACCTGGCTAAGCCTAGTGTTGCTGATGTCACCCTTTTCCGTAGAGAATCCCAGAATGAAGTTACCAAACCAGAACCTTTGGAAGAGAATGTGAATAACTAATATACTGGTATCACAGAAGGCACAGCAGGTTCTGGGTTTTACGACACAGTAGATGGCTTTGCAAAAATGAACAAGAGAATCATGTTATTATAGGAAATTTCCCATTGATGATTAGAAGGCTTTATGCTTCAACTATCATGATATGTGCATGGCAACAACTGCAGAAGCTTGGCTACATGAACACAAAGTGTAGTAAGAACTATGCTGTCTTGGATGCCTTCATTTGCTGAAAGCTGAAGCTAGCAGAACTCTGTCATTCTGCAGTTTGAAAGCCACCTTGTGTAAAATGGTAGGTGCAATGCCAAAAACATTGTTTGTTTACACTTTTTGAGTCAAGAAATGCCTTTGAATTTATCTAGGTCTGTCTGCAGGATGCTGTCTCGTGTGCTTTGAAATGCAGAAATTTCTAGGCTAAAGACAAGAATTTCCTGGAGTTATCATTGCTGTTATTTTTGCTATACCTGGAAGGAAATTATTTATTAACTCCAAGAAACAAGTTTGGGCATGCAAGTTCATAACATTGTTGAATAAAAGAGCAGTGTGTTGAATCTTGAGTTTCTGGGTCATTACAACATACTGCTGATCAATATGCTTTACGTGTATCAAGGAATTAGTTTCTAGCATCCTACAATGTGCCAAGCGGGTAGAATAAATTAAACCTGCAAACCTCTTTTTCTCATCTCATCTTTGTTGACCACAAGGATGTATTCGAATATGCCTCCCATGGTCCCAGATGTCATAAAGTGAGTGCCATACTCATTAATGAACCTGGCATACATTCCGTAGTTGTACCGATCTGGAAGCTCCATCAGAGACTGAAGCATCTCTTCATCCAGGACGATGTCATCTCTTCTCATCTTGAAACGGGCTGTCTGTACTTTGGTAAGAGCTCGAATAAATCCAACATTCTGTAGATGAAGCAGGGCAAAAATACATAATTTACCCACTTTTTTCTGAAGTCATAGCCTTCTTTCTTTTTGGCGGGAACCAAAAGAGACCACTAGGGCAAGGCTGTGCTCTTATACCAGGCGTGCAGAACCTTGGGGGCCAAATTTGGCCCTCCATACCTCTCTACCTGACCCTTGGGTAGTGGTTAAGAGTGGTAGACTGGAAATCTGGTGAACCGGGTTCGCGTCCCCGCTCCTCTACATGCAGCTGCTGGGTGACCTTGGGCTAGTCACACTTCTCTGAAGTCTCTCAGCCTCACTCACCTCACAGAGTGTTTGTTGTGGGGGAGGAGGGGAAAGGAGATTGTTAGCCGCTTTGAGACTCCTTAGGGTAGTGATAAAGTGGGATATCAACTCCTCCTCCTCCTCCTCCTCCTCCTCCTCCTCCTCCTCCTCCTCCTCTTTAGGCTGTTGCCCCTTGCCAGACTATGCTCCTTACCAGCCTACCCTGTATCTCCCTCAAGTTTTATTGCCAAGCTACAATGTGTTTGAACAGTGATAAACTCCCTTGTAGCCTGGACAAAAAGGCGTGTGTGGGTATAAACCTCTGAGTGTTGCATGGCTAGAACGTAGCCTTCTATACAAAGGGAAGAGTCACATCCTTTGCCCTCTGGCCCTGTGCATCGCTTGCATGTGGGTCCTAGCAGGTTCCCCACAAGAGATTGTGACCCTCAGAGTGAACAAGGTTTTCCACCCCATTTTATACAATCCCAGTTTATTTCAAGCATGAAGCAACACATGTTGGGATGCTTGAGAACTTTTTCCAGTGGGTGATCTAAAATGATGCTGTGGATGATGATCATTTGATTAAACAGCAAACTGAAGGAAATAATTTCTAAAGATGGAGAAGCAACTCTAGTATTAGAGTATGAATGAATGCATGAAAAGATCTTGCCTGTTGCAAGGTTCTTTTCTTTGTGGACCTTGCCTGTTGCAAGGTTCTTTTCTTTGTGGACCAATCCTAAACTACAGAGTTTGGGCTATGTAATTATGACCTTGAGGAGAGCTAGTGGTGATATGCAAGGCAAGGGCTGAAGGATACATGCCATGTGCTATGAATCCTCCAAGCCTAACTGCCCCTCTCCCCCCAGATCCTTTCAGGAACTTCAGGAACGTATTCTTCAGACATCAAAGGGCTTGCAAGGGTTGCAGAGCTGGTAATTTAATTTAGGGGTGGGGGTAGTCTTTCTGCTCCCTTACAATTCAATCTGTGCTTCCTCATCCATTTGCTCATAGACAAACGCCGGCTCCCTCGGCCTGAAAAGCGAGATGAGAGACCCCATCATAGCTGCCAAGTTATCCCTTTTTTAAAGGGATTTTCCCTTATGCTGAATAGGCTTCCTCGCGAGAAAAGGGAAAACTTGGCAGCTATGGACCCCATGGTTGTCTTTGACTGGACTTAACCATCCAGGGGTCCTTTACCTTTTTTACCACAGGTCCCTGCTTGCAACTACCCATTACACAAGGTTTCCACGCTTAAGCAAAACAAAACACAAAGCCCAGTTCTGTTTACATCTCTGGATTTCCTAAAGATTTCATATCCATTAATAAAACAAATGCTTCTCGCAGCCATTCACTCCGGTTTCCACTAATTTAAACAAGATATATTTGTGACATTGGAACATGTTCCCCAAAGACAACTGTTGCTGACGAGCAATTCTTTAAATTCCCCCACTCTGTTCACCACTCCAAGCACTTACTCATTTATATACTTAATGTCACCATGAAACAGGAGGGTTGTGGCGAGATGGCATGCGTTGTTCAACTTGTAATTCAATTTCATTCCCATTACAATGCTTCTGTTTGCTTCAGTGTAATAAGGAAGGCAAACAGAATTGCTAATGATCACACGTGCAATTACATGAACAAATTAAGGTAGGATGATTATTGTTTCAAGGGGAAAACATGTGGGCAGGGAAATAAAGCAATATCAGTAACAGAGTGTTTGGGCGATTTAGCAACGCAGGAGTAAGAAGTCCCCTCCGCCTGCTTTTTCATTACCTTTGCTGCGTATTCAGTAAAATTTCTCAGGGTCCCCTGACCCTTTGATAAACCAATGCCTATACTCAGAGACAAAGGGAAATCTTCGGGTCCTATGCCAAATGTAAAGCCATAACTTCGAGAGGTATCCTTTTCTATGGCATTCAGTAGGTCCTTGGCATCATCGAAATACTCTGAAGAAAAGCCAGAATCAGCATGTGTCTGAAATGAAAAGAGAAACATCTTGGCTAGATGGAGATATTTTAGATTAGCATATTGGCTTAATGGGGGGTGATTCTCCTTTGCTCTGGAGACTCAACAAAAACCAAGCCTGAGCAGTTTTCAGTGGTACTGCAAGGCTTTTTTTCAAAAAAAATGCTAGTTTGGTGGCAAAATCTTTACAAATGATGCGCCAGGATGACATCTTGTTTTAACTCATCGTTGCATTTTTGTAAGGATTTTATATGACTGGTTGAAGTGCCTGTGTGCTTATCCTCTGTAATGAGGCTGGGGAACTTCTACTTCTTTGGCCAATCCTGGCCTACCAGGGAGTCCAGTTTGGGCCAAGAGGGCATTTTCCTTAAAGCCATGCCCATTTCCTGCCACCACTGTGTGGGAAGACGGGGTTGAATCCTGCACTGGTCATGTACTTCTGTTTCTAGCAGGGAGCAGGGCTGCGCAACCAAGGCAGCAGGATTCAATCTCTGTTCATCAGCTGATGAGAAGTGGGGCTGAAATCCTGATCAGTCCGGGTTTTCAGAGGCTCAACCAGGAGCAAGGGGCTGCCCCAAAGTCTTCTGCAAGAGCGCTTTCAAGAGGATTGTGCACGGACCCCTGTGCAGCCCACAGAGGATTCAATCAGAGCTCCATGCTCTTGGTCAGAGAGCAGAGAGCATCTTTGCATGCAGCCCTCAGGGGCTTTGATGCTTCAAGAGCCTCCTGAAGACGCTGGACAAACAGGACTTGCAGCAGCAAGCCCTCTGTTCTCATCTGGAGTGTTTCCACACAACTGCCATTCCTTCTTCCTCCCTGCTCCCACCCACCCCCCCTGATTAAACATGTGATCAGGAGGGGCATGGTGAAAGAAAGGAGACTACTTTACAAAAATTGTTTCCACCGTTTTTGGATGGAGGCCACTGTTTCCCCACCCCAGTGCCCCAGAACAATGCCAGAGTTCAGGCCATTTCAGAAGGTACAAAATGGGGGCCAGGCTGCCAACACCATCACTGACTGCCACTTGCCAGAGGTGTCATGTCACCTGCAGTGGCAACAACCCCTCAACACCCCCTCCCCCCCAAAAACCCACTTAGGAGGCACAAAAGAAAAGAGCTGTACTCCTGTCACTTCTAATGGTAAGCTTTACCACTGAGAAACTGTAGGATAATTTATCCTTCCCCTAGAGAAATCAGGTCTCCCTGATGTCTCTATCCTCAAGTAGGAGACTTTTGAGAAGCCATTTGTGCCCAGTGTATAGAGGGGTGTGCACAGCAGCAAAAAGCATTGCACATGGCATCCACGTTTGGTAGAGGAAAGATGCATGGGGGCTTCCATTGATAAGTGTCTTACAGATAAATCTGCTAGAATGGGTTCAGAGAGATCTGCATATGCTTCCACACTCACATATTATCTGGTTGATATGTGGATAATATGTAATAAAGAGAAGCCCCCCCCAAATATATATATATATATATATACAACACCTAAAACTGATATAACATGCTAATGGAATAGCCACCATATTCTGGACTGTGGAGAATTTTAAAAGGAAGCAGTAGACAAGTATGGAATTTCAGAGGAGCTCACGTGTTGCAAGGGTCTATATTTGGCTGAGGTCCAATTGCCCACTCAGCCTTACTGATAATGCTGGCCTACAAATACTTACAAGAAACTGATAGTAGTGGATGTTATATGGCTTTCGGAAATATTTCTCATCATCCCCATAATACAGGCGTTCGCATGCCACATCATACTTCAGTTCTCGCCATTCTCCGTTATAGACAGTTTCACACTGGCCTCCATAGAATGCAGGATCGTACACTATCTGTGCCCCTTTTTGTGTAAGGATATTGTATCTTTCAGGAGCAAAAGAGACAGGATCAGGCATGTAAGTAGAGTTTGCTAGTGCTCTTATACACAGAGAGAGAGGGAGAGGCTGCCTCTCACTTTCACTCCATACCATCCTTCTTCTTTCCTTCTTGGCTCATCAATTGTACTTTGAATATAACAAACCACAATTCCTGATCTGAATTTAATGCAGAGCGAGGGATCATGGTTTGTTTTCTGCCAGTGCTCATGTGGAAGAGCAAAACAGGCACAATTTGCTCATGAGTTATAAGACAAAGCCCATGAAAATAAATAAACACATGGACTCCTATTTCTCTCCTTTATTTAAGAGGTTTTAAAACTTGGGAGTTCTCTAAACTACACAACATAGCAAGTTAAAATGAAAGAGAAAATTTCCCAATGCTTAAATCATGTGTAAGAACCATAGTACGTGGGTATGGCAACTCACCCCTGTGCAACTTTACTGATCCCGGGGACTGGATCCAGATCATCGCAGAATCTTTCAGCATCCTCACAACTTGCCTCATCAGATTGATCTCTGCAGTCCGGTTCTCCATTGCATACAAGGTGGCGTTTAATGCAGCGACCTGCAGCACAGATAAAGATTTGTTATCCATTTCTAGAATCCATGTTTGCTCTAGCTAGATAAGGCTGGACTTAATGGTTCACTTAAACCAAATCACAAAGATAATGTAGGACCTTTGCTCAGGTTGTGCTGTTGTCACTTTCTAACTGAGCAGGAGGTCTTTGTGAAGAATACTCAAAGAGAAATATGTTGAGCGCAGGAGTGGCTTTGTGTGTGTGGCATGGAATTTCCTTTCCTACTCAGACTTCCCAGTCAAATGCAACAAGATATCATGTACAAAATTGCACACAACTCTGGGTGATTTTTTATATTGACAGTGAAACGCACTTAGAATTTTGAATTGTTATGTCTTCACAAGCTACTCTGAAGCATAGCTGCCAAGTCTCCCGTATTCCCCGGGAAACCCCCATTTTTCCAGCCGTTTCCCACTGGCAGACCGGATTTTAAAAATCCCCGTAAATCCCCTGGATTCTTACCAGCCCGGGGAGGCTCCTTCTGCACATGTCTGGAGTCTCTGGACATGCGTAGAAGCGATTTCTGGCACTGCGGCCATTTTGGAAACGGGCAGAGCATGCGTAGAAGCGACTTCCAGTGCCACTTTGCCCAGTTCCAAAATGGCCGCAACACAACTTCTGTGTAAGCAATTTTTCAATTTGGGAGTTGGCACCTATGCTCTGAAGTTAATGAGTTTTGTTTTGCAACCATTTGCCAGTACCTCTCAAGTACCTCCTGAAGGCAAAGGAATGGTTCCATACCCAAACAACAGATATTGCTTTGCAGAGCCTTATAGGGTAAGGTTACCAGATCCCCCCCCCCCAATGAATCTGGGGAAACTTTCCAACTTCAGTAGGAATGGATGGATTTTGTCAGCGGACTGATTTGTAAATCTGGGGACTGTCCCTGGGAAATGGGGATATCTGGTAACCTTACTATAGGGGCCCTTATGTCACCTGATTATTTCTGGGCTAGAAGCTGCTGTAGCACCTTCTAACCATACCTGCAAGGTATCACTGGGAGGAAGCAATGGGTAGAACACACCTTGCCATGCTGCAGGATGAAGCTTCCATGAGAAGATAGGCGAAGTAGGAATGTGTGTCTGCAGCAAAGTTTTTAAAACTGTTGGTCCTAGCAGAGGGGGAAATGCTTGGGCTAAGTTTCAGGCCTGCGTTGGCAACTGGGCCTCACTTATCGGAGGCTTAGAGAGAGAGACCAGCCAGGTCTAGACTTTCTTGTCTCCCTTAAACAAGAACAAAACAGCAACAGGGAACTTTAGACTCCATCCATAAACAATGTACATATGAATGCAGGAAACTGCCTGATAAGGAATCAGCCCATTGCTTCATCCTGCTCAGTACGGTCTACACCAGCTTTTCTCAACCTTGGGTTCCCAGATGTTTTTGAACTACAACTCCCATCATCCTTGACCACTGGCCATGCTGGTTAAGAATGATGGTGGTTGTGGTCCAACAACATCTATGGAACCAATGTTGAGAAAGGTCTATACTAATTAACAGCACCAGGGTTTCAGGCAGGGTCCTCTCCCAACCCTACCAGGAGTTGCCAGAGATTGAACCTGTGGTGTCCTGCATTCAAAGAAGATGCTCTACCACTGAACTACAGCCCCTCACCTGTGCCACCTAGGGACTGAACTATATAGTGACTGAATTTGTTGAGATTCCCTTAGGATCCCTTCCAACTCTATGATTCAGTGAACTACACACTCATTACAAGAATCTCCTGTTCAAGACCCTGGTGCCCTTTACTGTATTCTTTATCATTCCAGACTTTGGAGCTCTCTCTTTGTATGAATGAAGGAAAGCACATCGCTTCAAGGGTGCTCCCAAAATTAGTTGCAGAAAGAATCCTGCAACTTTCCCTGTTCTCTGCCACTGCGGTAAGACAGGAAAAGCTTTAGCTGGGCACCTTTTCAGTTCTAAATAATGGATTATGAAAAGACCGTGTGCTTCTCCTTGTCAGGTTCACTTTGTCAAAGCTCCCAGGATGCATTTGTTATCCCTGCTTATGGTTTTTAAAAGCAACTATAAGCCTAAAAGTCTCCTGCTGCTACTTTTTGGAGAAATGAACACTGTCAGCTTAAAGAATGGGCTGGCACTGTGATGTTGCAGAATGGGCTCGAGAAATTTGATGATGGCTAAGGCACGAACACTCAAGGAACATCCTTAAGAGTAGATTCCTGCCTTCTCCTGCTTTAGCCAGCAGTGTGGAAAGTGTCCCTGAAGAAAAAGGCAGATGTGGCTTTTCACACTATAACAAGAGCCCTGCCATACAGCACTCAACCTGAGTGAGGAGCAGACAAGAAAGCAATTGGTGTATCAGTGGCTCAGCAAATCTGTACCCAGAGGGCACCATTTGAGCCATGGTCCAGGGTTAGCTTGGCCCTGCAGCTGCAGATTTGCAGATCTATTGTTGCAAGCACAAAATGTTACACATGTGGAGATTGGCACAAATGAGGATACAGTGTTGCTGGTCAGGCAGTCATCCCAGAATCTGCATGTGCAGCAGAGCACTCCCCGCACACATTGTCCTTTTGAATGCATGCAGGTAGGTATCTTTGGATCAAGCTCACCTCACACTACTGCATGATAGGGCTGGCTTTGGCGAATCCTTAGGCGATTCCTTCTTTCCCTAGATGTCACTGTGCCCCATTTTAACTTTATTGCATGGAACAGTAGATCAGTACCTTTTCCTGAATTCCTGAAACGGGTTAATGGTGTGGAGCAGGATCACTGCATCAGTTAATGGATCTGTAATGGCATCATACTCACCAGTCTCTTCACAGCGAAAATCAGCTCCACAGTCTTGGCTCACAATACATTCTCCTGCTGATTGGCACGCAACTTCATCCCAAAGGTGGCCGGTACATATGCTACCCTTGTATTTGGCTGGCTGTTGCAAAGTTCGATATCTGTGCTATAATATGCATTTTTAAAAATAAAATAAAAATGGATATCTGCCATAAATTATATATATATATACAAAATGATAAAATTTGAATTAAACATCAGGAGGCAATAAAAACAGATCTATACAATATTTTAACCCAGCAAGAACAAGCATTAATTATTTAAGTATTAAAAATGTAAAACAAATTAAGGCTTTATTAGTACAGCTATGCCTGCCAAAAACTAAAAAATTACTTAAAACACAATTTTGAAGTTCATAGGGAAGAAATGTGAAGGGGTGAGAAGGTTAACAACACAGCAGAAGTATTTGCAATTGACTTTTTCCACGTCTGCCAAATCATTCCCAATATCTTAAAGGGAAGAGTAACTTCATTGGCTGATTGAAAGCCAATCCAGTCATGAGAGAATGTCACATGACTGAGAGTTCTACTGTGTCTGTATACAGACTACTTTTCTATGCAAGAGGCTTGCCCCATGCACTCCTTGTGTTTGTTGCCTTGCATATATGAAGCTGCCTCCATTCCAGCAGGGCTATTCTTATATTCTTCATGGGCATCCTACTTTGTTGAAATGCTGGTCACATAGGCCACACTCCATCTCTCAGCTTAGGCCCATTGGTTTCAGTAGGCTTGGGTGAACATGCATCTGTTTTCAACTGTAGACCACTGGCTTGTATTCAGTGTAGTGTTAAGTCACCATTCTACCAGTGCAATGATGTTCACTTATGCGATGGGACACACTTCCCCTGATTGCCCCCCCTCTCAAATCTGTTCCAGGGGTTCCCTAACCGTCTGGAGAAGATTTGGGGAAGGCATGGGTTGTACAAGGAAGAAGAGGAAATCCTTGTGCCATTGGGACAGAGGTTGGATACTGCCCTTTGTGTTAAAAGTTTGTGTCTATTTTCACTGCAGGCAGCTATAAAGAACACTTGGCTATATTTGAGTGGAGCCTTACTTTTCTTCCTTGACAAGGGAAACATTCGGTCCATCCTGACCACTGACTTAGGCGGCAATCGATAGGAGCAGGTGTTCTAGCTTGTCTTCTTGCTCTCCTGAGGAGAATAAAAAGTGATTGGCAATGCTGAAAGTCCCTATATTGCACGCTCCCTGTGGAAATCAGTTTCAGCAGGATACGCATGGCTGCAACTGGAAGGGATTTAATATCTACAGCTGAGGGGCCCCAAGACACTTTTTGAAAGGATATTTCACTGAGCACCTCTCAGACAGTACTGATTTAATTCAGGCCTAAGCACTGACTACAGGCAGTGGAGTGGGGGATTTAGACAGGTTCCTGAGTGTGCCTAAACCTTTTCCTCCTCTTTCCCTTCCCATTGAGAGAGAAAACAGGTTGGGGAGAGTTGGAAAAAACCTGATGCCCAGAAACAGATGGAGAAGTAGAGCATTCCTCCAACCTCACCAGAGCCCAGCTGGATGTCCGGTGAAGAGGTGGTTAAACTAGCTTCACTCTCCCCAGTCCCTACATCTTAGGACCACAGTCTTATTCTCAAGGCCCCCGAGCAGAGAGCAACTTTTAAGAAATTAGACTCAGTTTACACTCTCTCTCTCTCTCTCTCTCTCTCTCTCTCTCTCTCTCTCTCTCACACACACACACACACACACACACACACAGAGTCAATTTTACAGTGATAGATTATATGTGAGGTTTCAAATGGACTCCCATGACATATTAGTAAAGAAATGGTTGAAGTGTAATTATATGTGTTTTGATGAAAAGCTGTTATTTCTCAGCAGTCATAAGAGAAAGCACCAAATAATTGCAAATACCATATTTCACAATGCATATATGTGGGTGTCCTTTGTTGATGGTCACCAAATGTTAGAAAAATTAAATCCAGTCCCAATCCAGCAGAATAAATCTGTTTATGGAAGTAAGCCTCTCTTGGGGCGGGGCAGCCAGTGTGATTGTCCACCCTCTGAAGTGCATTCCCAACTGGAGCCACCTGGTGTTGCACAGAGAATAGCCCAATTCAGGCATTCAAAGCCTGATGCAATTAGAACTCTAATGGGAGTCTATTCACTGCCCTCCACCCTGTTGCATCCCCACCATCGAGCCACATTGCCATCCACATGTCGGAAGATGAGCATCTGCGGACTGTGCTGTACATAGAGGCTTCTTGGGTGCTTTTGAAACCTGATCATGCAAAATGCTGCAGTGTGGAATGATGCTGTTTGAGATTCCAGCCATTCCATCCCCCCACCCACCCACTCCAAAAACATCCCATGGACACTGAGCATCCTCAGGTCTCAGTGGGTTGTTTGGGGGTTCCCGTCTTCTTCTCTCCCTTCTGAAAGCCTTTTGTAGGTCTGCACAGCTTGGGGTTCGTCCAAGCCTACTTATGTCACCCTCTAGTGCATGGCTGGTGCCCTTTTGGATAGGTAAGAAATGGCACTCACCTCTGAACATCAAAGTCAGATGGAGTGATAAGAAAGCAATGATAAGGTGTAGGCACCCAGTTCAAAAGCCAGCAAGTTCATCAGTACTTCTACAGAGCTCTCTCTAACCCCCCTTCTCCTGCTGCAATGATAGCACATGGTAGGGTGATTACACCGAGTCCTCCCATTTCAGAAGGGATGTGTCAATGGATTCCTAGATTGGAATGCCACCTTCATGTGTAACCCAAGAGTGAAGATGCAAAAATATTTCCCAATACTGCTTCAAGAGCAACTTAAACAGCTACCAGATTTTTAGAAGACATCTGAAGGCAGCCCTGTTTAGAGAGGCTTTTAATCTTTAATCAATTATTTTATTCTTCTGTTGGAAGCCGCCCAGAGTGGCTGGGGAAACCCAGCCAGATAGCCGGGTTTTAAATAATAAATTATTATTATTATTATTATTATTATTATTATTATTCAACTTGCACAGGTGGTGTGTGTAAACATGCCTGTGTATGCAGGTTGCCCCTCAGTGGGTCAGAGACTATTAAGTGCATAAATACATATGGATGTTACTGTGGGGTCCTATTATGTGTATAAATAATTCTGGATGTTAATTCCCCCCCCCCCAGCACCAGGGGAACAATATGACTCAGTTGCGTTAGGGGAAAGAGCAGCAAAACAACCTGAAGCACAGTGGAAAGATGCCAAAAAATTAGAAGGTTACAATCAAATCCTGTTTTTGGCTTCTTTCACAGCATCTCAGCACCAAAGTGCCAAGATGATGACATTTCCAAGTGCACGGCAGCCACTGCATTACACTAGCAAAATAAAATTAAACAGCCATTCACATTTGGATAAATGCTTCAAAACATGTCGGTGAAAGGAACACACGTCAGTAGGTGCCTGCTTTATGCTTCAAGGGATGAACTGCATGTCTACAATTTGCCCCCACACCTGAAATCAAAAGCCGTTCTTAGTATCGGGTTTGGGGCTGAGTTAATTGCTCTGCTGTTAATCCTGCCCTATTGCATTCTCCATTGGTATAACTGGATAAGAGGAAATGTGATCAGTATGAGATGCATGTGGGAAGCTGTTTGCTGTGATAAACCTTTAGAAGTTCTGTCAAAACTAGTTTGTTTTTGTTTTTTTCCACAATAAACAGCCGGCTATTTGAGATTTTCCTTTTGTACACACTAAGGGTCTTCCCCTTAGTTCGTCTCATTTTGGAGATAGAAGATTACACAGCCCCAGCAATGGCTATATAGTTAAGGCATCTGGTATTTTCTGCATTCAATCATTTTAAAGCCCAGCTATTGTATTCCTTAAAAAATCAAGATGATTTGTCCCATCACAGTATGCAATTGTCAAGGAAAAACTATTTAGCGAAAGTTGTAATCTGGTGAAAATTATTATGAGGATGATTTCGGTGCAGCAGTTTTTAAAATGGTCCTTTAAAGTGAAGACTTGACATTTTCCTTCTATTTTTGTGGCAGCCCAAGTTTCTCCTTTTTGCCAGTTTATATTATGCCAAATGTCTAAGAGTATTGCATTGGTTTCCCTTCTACTGGTCTGGTGAAAATATACTATGTATTCCTAAAGTTATGAGTTTTTAAAGTCAAGGCTTAGAAGTATGAGCACTGAAAAAATGTGTGAGGAGCACAAAGCACACAATGGATAAGTGACTTACATGTTTAAAAAATGGAAGTGGTTTTACTGTGGGTTTCTATTGATGAAAGGATTGGGAGAGGCTGCACTCATCTATGAACAACAAATGTTAACATTTAGATTAGATTAGATTATTATACAGTCATACCTCGGTTTAAGTACGCTTCGGTTTGAGTACTTTCAGTTTAAGTACTCCGCGGACCCGCCTGGAACGGATTAATCCACTTTCCATTACTTTCAATGGGAAAGGTCGCTTCAGGTTAAGTATAGACTTCCGGAACTTAAACCGAGGTACCACTGTATATGTGATGTTACATAGTTGAGGTATTATTCCTAATTAAACATCCAGTAGAGGCATCCCTCATGACAACCTGATCTTATGCAGCCCCCAAACCAAGGGCTTTGTACATCTCTGGGGCTAAGGTGGTGAAGAGACCCTCTGCTTTCACCATCTCCATCTCCTCCTCCCTTCCCTTGCTGCCTGATTGTCCCATACCTTTCTGATTTGCTCCAAGTGAACCCAACCCTATCTGGGGCTGCCTTGACCCAATGCAGAAGAGTCCTAATTTGGCCCAAATCATGCCCATTTGGTTTAGGATTTGCGATTTGGCCAGATACGTTGCACAGCCCTAGCATACCCTGCAAGTGTCCTGGAAAAACTGGGGCATCCAGTTATTTCTTACAAGAGGACAGCAGCCATTTGGGGCACCATGATATCATATAATTGGAGGGTATGCCCTAGTATAGACAACCCTACATCTTATGCCTATAAGATCCCAGTCTACTGCTCACAGATATTGTGATTGTGTATCAAAAGCTGGATTCTATATGTGGCAGTATATGTACATTAGTAGGTGAATGAAGGCTGGGCATACATTGGAGTTTTACATAGCAACTATAGCTGGGAATGGCTGTGTGAATAGGCCCCATAAGCCTGTCCATTTAGAACAAAATCAACTGATTTCATATTCCCATTGGTGAGGTATAATATAGAGTGCATTACAGTGGTACCTCAGTTTAAGTACACAATTGGTTCCGGAAGTCTGTACTTAACCTGAAGCGTACTTAACCTGAAGCGAACTTTCCCATTGAAAGTAATGGAAAGTGGATTAATCCATTCCAGATGGGTCCGCGGAGTACTTAAACTGAAAGTACTCAAACCAAAACGTACTTAAACCAAGGTATGACTGTACTCACTCTGAATTCCTCCTGATCCTGTAACAAATTCCATATAAAACCAGGAAGCATTAGGCATGAAGCCAAGTTTAACATTCAGGGCTAGAATGGATAAAAATGAGTCAGAAATTCTCCATGAAAATATACTGTGTCCTGTGGGTTTCCTTTAAAGCTCAACAAAATCAATAATAAATTCTAATGCAAGCAGATTAAATGTGTAGATGGAGATAAATTAAATCCATTCCAATCCAAGTAAAATAGGCTGCTTTTAAAAAAAACAATGCCATCTGCAGTACAAACAACTGTTGGGTAGTCTTTGTGGCTTTAAAAGCCAACAGTACAGTACTGTAGCTAGAATGCTGGACTTGGGCCTGAAAAGTTGGTCTGTGAATGGTCTTTGGAAAGTTACTATTTCCTGCCTTCCTCCCTCCCTTCCCTAAAACTGGTGGACTCGCAACCAGCTTCACAGGGCCCATGCACAATACACGACATCAGCTGCTTTTGTTACCCATCCTGAGCTGAAAGGTAATTTCTAAGATAATGTTTGAAGCTCATGGATACACTTTTTAGAGTGATCTCTTGAGCCTTTCCATTATACGATAACGGCAACATTCTCCAGAGATATCCAACAGGATTGTGTTGGATCCTGTTCAACTCTGGAAAGGCAGGATGGGTGATTAATCCCCATTAAATCTTTTCAGATGAAGGTGCTCACACGATTCCTTTGAAATGCATGAGCCAAACATGACCCAAGACACAACCATTAATCTGGGCTATGGATTCAACAAGTTCAATAGATAGCCTCATAGCCAGACAGATACTGTAGACAGATAGACAGCATATTTGCTGAAATGAGGGTGAAAATTTGGGACTTACCCAAATAACAATGCAGCTAGCACCATGTGCCGAGTTTTAATTATTTATTTTAATCATTTATAACCTTCCCTCCCTCACAAAAAAGGCAGGGCAGCTAGCAACAAAGTCAAACCATAATCCAATCATTTAAAATATCAACTGCAAAAAACCCTAAGGAGAACCGTAAAGATAACAACACAAAGAGCTGCAGTAAAAGTTATTCCAAAATATGCAGAACTAATACAGTAAACCAGCCATCTACCCCAAAGAAGCCTTTAAAAGGATGTGTTTCTTTGGGTTTTTTTTTTTTTAGTAAGTTCTTGATGGCCATTAAAGAAGGACTGTGGATGTGTTTCCCCCAGAAGCAACTGCCTGAGTGCAGGTGAAGCCATGGAGAATGCTTTCTCTCAGCCAAGTAAGTACATTTCAGGGGATGCTGAAACTAGTGGCATGGGAAGTATGGGTTTTTTTTCCCTTCCATATATCATTTTAATGAGCAGCTACCTATTTCACAGTCCTCAAACCAAAACATGAACTGAACCCCAAATATCTGTTGCACTGCTCTGAATTTTGTGATTCAGTTATCCAATGTGCACCAATATGCATACAGAAGTGAAAGTAACATGCAAAATTGCATTACCTTAGGGAAAACTGCTTCGAACAATGAGCATACAGCGGTGCCTCGCTAGACGAAATTAATTCGTTCCACGGGTCAATTCGTGTAACGAATTTTTCGTCTAGCAAGTCCCAGTTTCCCATAGGAATGCATTGAAACTTAATCAATGCGTTCCTATAGGCTCTGGGGGACTGGCGGCGGCATGCAACGGGGCTTCGGAGAAGGTCTCCGAAGCCCTGTCCGATGACGGCTGTGTGCAAGGCGGCGGAGGAGAAGCTCTCTTCTCCCAGTCACCGCCTTGCCTGCCTCCGGCACGGAGGTCTCCGAAGTTGCACTCCGTGACGGCCGTGCGTGGCGAGAGGCGGCGGCGGGGGAAGAGCTTCTCCTGCTGCTGCCTCCTGCCTGCATGAGACGGCGCTTTGGAGACCATCTTCGAAGCGCCGTCTCATGCCGCTGGTGCGCGGCGAGGTGGCGGGGGAGAGAAGCGCTTCTCCCCCTGCCGCCTCCCGTCTGTCTTCCCTGGTGGTGCGGGGCGGTGCTGCTTGCCCCGCCTGTCTTCCCCGAGCCAAGGGGAAGACAGGCAGGGGCAGCCGCCGCACTGTCGCGTTTCGGCTCCGTCCCCCCTGGCAAAGGAAGATTAGCTGTCAGCTTCCCATGCTGAGAGCTGATCTTCCTTTGCCGCTTTCTATGGCTGTGCTTCGTAAGACGAAGCGGCAGTCATAGAAAATTTTGTCGTCTTGCGAATGCCTCGCGCAATGCAAAACTCTTTCATCTAGCGAGTTTTTCGTTGTGCGAGGCATTCGTAAAGTGAGACACCACTGTACTAGTCAAAAGTGCATACAAAAATGTGTTTATTAGGAGGAATTTGCACTAAACTGCTAATGCATTTTTGTGAGGATATATATATGTGTGTGTGTGTGTGTGTGTGTGTGTGAGATAGAGAATTGACTCTAAGAGTGGAAAAATGAGGAATTGAGAGAACTGAAACTGACAGGTTCATCCATAGCTATCTAAGACATAAAGGTGGGGCTCAGTGGATGGACTGACCTGAGCAGGTCACCTGTCCATGACCATGGAACTATATCATGTTCCTCCACCCTCAGATTACTCTCAGCCCATCCAGCACAAAGCCCAAATCTTGAGAGGGCACTGCTGAAATTATCTGGTACAGACCCATCTTTGCCATGGCAGACATGAACTCCTGAGCTGCCCAACAGAGACTTTTGGGCATTGAATGTCAACGTCCCCCAAAACAACCAGCCTGGGATTAGGACTCTGGTCTTGTGTTTCTTGAGCAGGAACAATGGCACTCTTATTTCCCCCTGCCCCTCCCCATGCTGCATGGGAAACAACCTTTGTATCTTGACAAGACTTAAAAAACACTGTTTGATAGAAGAGGTACATCCTCCATATGCTGTCAAACCCACTAGTCCATCTCAGGACCGACCCCCCCATGAGGCTGGGTGGGGTGGCACACCTGTTCTGCTCCCCAGCTTTGCCACTGGTCTCCCCGGCCTCTAAGGGCAGAGAGGGGCTGGTGGCAAAGCTCTGTGGAATGCCTCCTCTCCCACCAAGTCGGCGAGAGGGGAGGCATTCCTCCATCCAGCTTTGCCACTGGGTGGGGGTGCAGATTTCACACACACAGAGAGACAGACTGACACAGTGGTGTGATGGGGCTTTGCACTGGTTTCTCTTGAAGAGAAGAGCCAGTGCAAAGCCCCATTGCTGGGCAGAGATGAGAGAACCCTAAAGGACAACCATACCCCAGTGGCGGAGACGTGTTACAGAGTTTGTGCCCCCACTACACGGCGGCAGTGGGGAGTTTCACCTCAGATGTCCCTGGCCCATCGAGCTCAATATTGTCTACGTTGGCAGACAGCATCTTTCCAGGGTTTCAGACAGGCAATCTCTCCCAGCCTCTGCTGGAGATCCTGGCAGCCAATGGGCTACCACCCTTCCCCTAAACATCTTGGTTCAGGCCGTGCTGTCTCCATTTACAAGGATTCAGTATTAGGTGATGGTGTGCCTGGGATCCCCAAGATCCACCGCTAGTCAAATTTGAGCAGGAATGGGGAACCTGTGGTCCTCGCATCAGCCCCAGCTGGCAAGGCCAATGGTCACAGCTAATGGGAGTTGTAGTCAAACAACATCTGGCTGGCCACAGTTTCTCCACCCCTGTAGCTGGCAACATTGGGGTGTATGGACAAGTAGTCTGATGTAACATAAAGCAGCTTCCTATGTTCCTATGACATAAGTAGCTTGCTATTGGAAGGAGGAAGGGAGGGGGGAGAGGGCAAAAGTCCCAGTGAGCACAACTAAAGAAGCTCTTTGTATCTGCGGCCTTTGTGTTTCCCGCATTGAAATTCTGTCAAGTGACTAACAAGAGCCTGCAAGCTACAACAGTGCGAGGATGTGTCCCTTTGGGGTAGATCCTCTAAAAGGAGCCTAGGCGAAGAACAAAGCAAAATATGTATTTTCCCACTGTGAGACATAGCAATGATTTGCATCCTACACATTCCATAATAAGGAACATGTCTAGTTTGATTATTCATTGGTGGAGAAGGGGAGGCGATGGTCCCAGAATTCCTTGTTATTGTTGAGTTTCTAACCAGAGCTCCATCATTATCAGTTATCATCTGTTAATGCCAACAAGCAGAACAAAACAGCAAAGACTCCTAGGGCACCTTAAAAACTGACACTTTATCCTGGCAGGAGTGGGGTGTTGTAGGCTAGAGCCTGTTTTGTCGTGTGACAGACAGGCTGTTTTTTTGCTTAAGAGGCTGTGCAATTTTTCTCCTTTTTCTTTTTGCAGGGTTATGGTAATTCTACTGATAATTAGGAGAGAGAGATTCATCAGAAGCTACAGAAGAAAGAACACTAAATGAAAAACTCAAATGCTCAAGAGATGAGCCTGTGGATACACATCACTGTGTGCAGGATCAAATTACAGGGTGTCTGTGGACAAGCAGCAGTCAAACAAAGAGATGTGTATGTATATACATATATTGTGGTGGTAGAAAGATGTGATTCCTCTATCCTTCAGCTTTCCAAAAAGTATTCAGTGAGTTCACCTTCACCTAGATTTAAAATGTGACTCTTCATTATCGCGCTTTGTTTGATAACTTCATCAAACATCAAAAATCTGTTCTTTATTTGGTTTCAGTAAGGATTACTAGAATAAGCCTTCATAATTAAATGTATCTTTTCTTTCCTCTGCCTCCCCCCCTCCCTGTGTCTATATCCCAATTATTACTGATACCACTTTTTGATCTTTCTACATTATATTTCCTTTGGTCCAGCTTGCAATTAGCAGCTTGGGAAAAGCCCCATAGAGTTTCCTTTTATACATGATTTAAATACACACAACCCAAACCCACGCACAACATTATTATTATTATTTATTATCCAATAGGATATTGAAAGAGAAGAAGAAAGAAAGAAGAAACGGCAGCTTGATATATTTTCTCTCACTTTTGTCTGAATTACTTCATTATCACCGAAATAATATGAAATACCGTATCAGCTCATTGTGTTATGAAACAACAGCAGTTTAAAAGCTGAATATCAAATTAGAATATGTGAAAGATGAGAACTGAGGAATGAAATCTTCTTGAAGAAAAATTGTAGTGCAGAAGGAAATGTATTAAAAAAGGTATAATTATAAGACTTCAAAATGGTTCATGTTACAGCCCTCTCACCATATTGTGATGGGACTATTGTATAAATCGTTTTCTGCTAGCTGCTTAAAAGTAATAGGACCCACATGCCTCATTCTCAGTCTGAATTGATGCACTGACCAGATAGACAGCAATTTCTATATGTAAGGCAGTATCTTAAATTACATGGAGATAGACTTACCTCTGGGATAGCAATCCTGTTAGCTTACTGTGTGCTGCAACTGTATCCTGACATGATAGTAGATAAGCTACCAAGAGAATCATAGGAGGAAAAAGCCTACTCAGATGGAACCACATTTTCTTTTAATAAAAACAAATGCTTTTCATTTTTGGTTTGGAAACCTCCAGGTACCTGTTTTGGAGAGTGAGCTTTTTAAAAAAGAAGGTTGCACCCTGAGCTCTCATAATATTGTGAATCATTAACAAAAGGCCCAGACTATAATCTGAAGGACATCACTGTTTTGGAACTAGATTCCCGAACACTGGCCAAAGGGGGAAATGGTTGTTTGCATGCTAGACTCAATGCGAGTGCTATCAGTGGAAATGAACTGAAACCCTCTGAGTAGTCATTAGGCAAAAATGGTTTCCTTTATAGAAAACTCCCCCTTGTTAAGGGAGCCACATTTTTTAAAAAAGTATTGGGTGCATGTGGTTGGTTATTGTTTGGTACTTTTTCAGCACACACACACACACACACACACACACACACACAAAAAAAAAAATCTAAATTTCACAGATATGCTTGTGGGGGGTCTGAACTGACTGACCAGGAATGACACTTTAGGGTTGTAGTATTTTTGAATTCAATTTAAGTTTACAGTGGTACCTCTGTTTACAAACACAATTGGTTCCGGAAGTCTGTACTTAACCTGACGCGAACTTTCCCATTGAAAGTAATGGAAAGTGGATTAATCTGTTCCAGACAGGCCCGCGGAGTACTCAACCTGAAGCGTACTTAACCTGAAGTATGAGTGTAATTGGTTCTGGAAGTCCGTACTTAACCTGAAGCGAACTTTCCCATTGAAAGTAACGGAAAGTGGATTAATCCATTCCAGACAGGTCCGCGGAGTACTTAAACTGAAAATACTCAAACCGTACTTAAAAGGCATACTTAAACCGAGATATGACTGTATTGTTCTAGCCAAAGGCCATGACAAACCCACAGCAACGGTATCAGCCAATAAAACAAGACAGATCACATGCATCCATACTTCCATGACGTAAGAGAGCGGTGACCAGAGACATCGACAAACTCAAATCCAGCTTGATTTCCAATTAAACCTCCAAATACCACAACAATTTATAGTGATTTATCTAACTCCTTTCTCCTAATTTCTTCTGCAGCCAGTGCATAGAGGGCTGCTCTCTCTGTTATGAAGCTATTGTTGTCACTCAAAAGAAACTGGATCATTTCTGCTGGGGTCTGCCTGCTTGCTTGTGTGAACAAAGGTTTCAGAAAGCAATCTCTTGGGTAGGGACAGGCGAGCAGATGACGAGTGATGTCTTCCACCTGAAGTTGACTGTGTGCAAGACCTTGTCGTAGTAGCCACTCAAGACTGCAGTGGGCGTCACTTGGAAATGCAGCTTTAGTTAAGAGAAAAGGTAAGAGGTGACATGAGTAAGAGATGACAGAGTGTCTGGGAAAACCCAGCCAGATGGGCAGGGTATAAATAATAAAATTATTTATTACTATTATTAGTGAAGTTTGTAAAAAAATGCATCACATGGAGCAAGTGGACAGAGGAAAGCTTTTTCTCACTCTCTCATAACATCCCATGGACATCCAATAAAGCTGAAAGTTGGAAGATTCGGGACAGATAAAAGAAAGCACTTAATGCAATGTATAGTTTAACTGTGGAACTCACTGCCACAGGAGGCAGCGAGATCCATCAACTAGGATGGCTTTAAAAGAGGATTAGACAAATTCATGGACAAGGGTACCAGGTGCTACTAGCCATGGTGACTATGTTCTTCCTTCACAGCTGGAAGCAGCAATTCTTCTGAAAAGCAGTTGCTGGAAACCACAGGAGGCGAGAGGGCTCTTGTGTTTGAGTCCCGCTTACAGGTTTCCCCACAGGCATCTGACTGGACACTGTGAGAACAGGATTCTGGGCTAGATAGGCCATTGGCCTGATCCAGAAGTCTGTTCTTATGCACTCTGCATGTGTGAGGCTAAGAAAAGGAAAAGCAATGTTACTGATTTTTGCAACCAGATACTAGAGGATTTGTTCTCATTTTTCTCCTTTCTACACTGAGCTTTTAACATGCTGAGCACCTCCAGAGGCAGATGTTGCCTTTAACTATCATTAACTACGCCGAGTTGTCCATGTTGGTTAGAAAAATCTGGCTGTATGTAGAAATCAATGCATGCAATCTCTACATATGTATGCTTTGGGAGCTTGGTGGAATGCAGTAATTGAGTAGCCTGAGCCATACAATTTAACAGTGCCAAGCGATCTGGTACTAGTCACATTGCTTCCTTTTCAGTCAAAAGCACTGAACCTCATCCTTGACACAATATCAAATTTACTCTAGCTTAGGCAGCTGGAGGTAGTTGCAAAGAGGAAAATATAGCTTGATCTTTTAATGGCCTTGCATTCTGATTTAGGACACTGCCCAGGTTGGTGCTGTGGGCAGGCGGTACTTTTACACAACGTAACTTTCCAAGACTGTTCTACGGTGGGCGGGCTGATGATCATGTAATCACACAGCTGCCCTTGGTACGCTCTGAACACTTGGCAGGAGAACACTAAAGTCTTTCATGAGTTTCATAGAATTGGAAGGGATCCTGAGGATCATCCAGTCCAGTGTTTCCCAAACTTGGGTCTCCAGCTGTTTTTGGACTACAGTTCCCATTATCCCTGACCACTAGTCCTGCTAGCTAGGGATGATGGGAGATGTAGTCCAAAAACAGCTGGAGACCTAGGTTTGGGAAAGACTGATCTAGTCTAACACCCTGCAATGCAGGAATATGCAGTTATCCCTTACGGGGATCAAACCTGCAAGCTTGGCGTTATCAACACCACACTCTAGCCAACTGAGCTATCCACCAAAGTCACCCTTTGGTAAATGGCTGTCTGCTCATGTCAAGGGAGCTGCTAATCAAGTATCAGTACATGTGCCCACTGACTGATTTATTAAAAAGTAGGGTGTGAGGGTCCAGTCTACGTCCATGTCATTCCTTCTAAACCAGGAGGCCTGTCCTGTTTAAGCTTAGATGAGTCAGGAATGGAGAGTGATAAGTAAGTTGCTGAGGTTGTCTTTTTTTATTCCTTTGAAGCCGAGTCCTGACATTCAAACCGGTTCAGTGCTCAAGCCCTGGTGAAACCTGACTCATATGAAGCCAAGAATGTATTAAAATGCCAGTTTGTTGGCACTTGATATGGGTCATCCTGCTACAAAAATACAAAATGATTGCACACACCTTTGACTCTTTAAACCAATCTAGGCCTTGTTGGACCTCTGCAAAGTCACCCACACTTACCACCTGGCAACCCAGGGATTGTCATGCGGGAGAGCTTTGCAAAATGGTGCACTGCATCTTACAGAAGAATTCACTTAGGAGAAACAAAATGTACACAGTACAGGGCCCTAAAGGAAATGGCAATTCATTTTTCCCCCATTGCCTGTCTCAATAAAAGAGTTTCTAGCATCCGAGGCAGAGTGAGTTATTGCTCAGCTCATAACGGCTGTCATGTTTGCCTACTCAGTCACTGCATCACTGGGATCTAAATCTTTGTTTTCTAAAGCAATTTGAGAGAAGAAAGCAGCAACTTAAAATATGAAATTCACCTTTAATTCTATATGCTGAGTGAACCCCAGCCGCTGAGAATCTCTCAAGTCCAAAGCCTGACCGACCTTTAATATAAATGGCTGCTTTGCGCAGTCAAATGCCTCCCTTCTCAGCATCTAGAGATATTATAGAAGCATTATATCCATTTTCTGCCTCCTGATAGCAGCATCAGAAACATACCCACATGTGATTAAAGTTATTTGTGGATCATCTTCTAGAAATAAGGCTGCAGACAGCCTTGTGCAATCAAGCACATCTCCAATTTCAGAGTGCTGGTAGGTAAGGTAGGTCATTGTAGTGTGTGTATGTTGCAGGGGGCAGGAAAGAGTTAAAGCGATTTAAGCAGCAGAGAAAAGTACGGGTAAAATATAAGAAGTCTCCCCATTGCAAGATGTTCTATATTGAAAATGATAGTTAAAAGTTATACTTCTACATACGTAGAAGAAAATGAGGAGCTGAACGAGCCTGAAATACTGGTTGAATCCCCTGCTATCAATCTGGCTGGCTAGCTGGCTGGCACAGTGACCTTCAAGAGACTGTCCTCCTCCTAGCTCAGTTTCCCACACCAAGTCCAAAAGGCATAAAAAGAATCCATGCATGGTCACATGATCACAAAATTGCCCCCATCTCGGAACAGAATGTCATAAAATAAGATGAAACTTCAGGTGTATGAAAGGAACAAAAAGGGAGAAGGGTGCTAATTCTGTCACACTGGACAGAGATCACGAGTCTCAGCACAATCCTGGTAGCCCTCTTACTGCAAACCTTTATTTGCAATAAGCGTAAAAGGCAAACAACAGCATTCAGTGGCAGCCACCAGTCAATAGTGGCACAGCCCTAAAGAGCCTTATAGGATGGCAGGCAAGAGAAACAAATGGGCAATGGATGAGATGTGAGACAGAAGGCTTGAAGCTACCTCCACTGATTCATTAGAAATCTTTCATCCAAACGGCCCAGTTCTAAAGCTGAATCCTGGGAACCAAATATCACACCCCACACAAACATTCCTTTGCTGTGGTCTGTGGAAATGCAATTCCTTTTGCTCAATGTGTGCATAAATGCTATTAGACAGGACTCATCCAGACTTCCTTTTGCGCTACACTTTCCAGGTACAGGTTTAAAGCTCCGTGGCTGAGCAGGGTTCCCCCACACCCCCACCCCACTTTCCCTGGAAAAACCCATGGTTTACCACTGAATTGGAGCAAGTGGCGATCCATGGAAAACTCATTTGCCATTTGCAAATGTAGTGGTAAAACACAAGTTTTCGCAGGGAAAGCACCAGTACTATCTATCATCTCACTTGGACACACAGCTTTAAAGCTCGGACCTGTGCCTAGAAACAGAGTAAAAAAGGAAGTCTGGATGAGCTCATAATTATGTCATAAGAACACAGGAAGCCACCTTATATACTACATCAAACTCTTCGTCCCTGTAGTCCACATGGTCTACACTCACTGGCAAGGGGTCTCTGGATCCTAAGGTAGAGGTCATTCCTGGCACCTACTGCCCAATCCTTTGAGCTGGAAATGCCAGGAATTGAACCCTGGACCTTCTGCATGCACAACACTTGCTCTACAACAGAGCAATGGACCCTTTCTCATGACCACATCTACCATTTAACTGGGTGGTTCCACATGCTAGGCATGTGCTCATATTGTTCTCATTTGCAGGTTGACACTCTTGATTGACCTGGGTTGTTAAACTAAATGGTAAAACAACGTCAAACTGTAGGAGAGATAGCTATTAAAAGTGGTGCGGGGAGAAGGGTCCTGCTTTTTTACACACACACCCCATGGTCTATAGAGTATACTGTCACCTTTAGTGACACCTTTAGTTATCAGTTAGCAGAGTTGGGACTGTACCTTGAACCCATCGGGAGGCATTGCTAATCCAAACAGACAATACTAGGCTGGATGAATCAGAGGTATGACTCATCAGAAGTTGCATTCCATTATGGAGAGTGGTATGACTCAGCAGAAGCCAGATTAAATGCTTCCTTTGCCTCTCCCCTCTGGCCTGTTCAGGAGACAAGAGAGGAAATAAAACCAGGATATTTAGGATTTGAGGTGCCTATTAGGAAAATTGTGGGGTGGCTCAGGTTGGTTGGGATTGTCCTGGGCAAACTTGGGAAGGGTTATCTCAAGGACAGCCCTATCTATGGACATAGCAAGTGGCATATTAGAAGTATTTGGTCAGGCATAGGAGAAATTCAGAGCAATTGACAGTCCTGAAAACACTTTCCCATTTGTTTTGGCTTTTTCATTGTCCTGTTTGGCTAGAGCTCTCTTAAAAATTGCTGAAGGGAAAAATAATAGATGTGCAATAAATTTTATTGGTCTGGCAAATAATTTATAAGTTGGCCCAGTAAAAGTTTTCATTACCCACCTTGTCTGTGTTTAACTTAAGGATCAATAAGTGCTGTGGATATCCCCCCCCCCCTTCCTTCCTCAAATGCTGGAGGAATTACATCAAAGAAACCCAATATGGGTATCGCTAGCTTAGCTCACCCTCTAGTGGAGATTTGCAGCCAAACCCTTTTCAGACAACAATTTGAACATGACTGGCCATACCAAACTGGAATGAAAGGCACTTGTGGAAGGTTGGTGGAAAGCTTCAAGCGGGACATAGGAGCCTGGGGTGCAATCCTGTGCCCCCTTCGGCAGCCATTCCCACTGAGCTCAATGAAACTTTCACTCAATAAAATATACAGATGATTAGACTGTAAGGGCCCTTCCACACACAAAAAATAAAACAGTTCTTGCTTCAACGAGGTTTGTTAGGTCCACATAAAATTTACATTCATCAAAACACTAATTCACTTTGTTTATTGAGGGAACTCATGAAACTGCTTTATCAAAAGGAATTCCCCAAGCGGTGTGCAGATAAGCATTATAAATAAATGAATGAAATGGCTAAAATACCTAAAGCAATTAAATACAAATATGCCTAAAATCATCATTTATCACTAAAAGCAAAGGTAGAATAAATAAGACATTGAAACATATGCAAGTAACAAAATTAACATCTGGATAGGCTTGCTGGAACAGAAAGGTTTTCAGCAGGTGTCTAAAACAGAGGAAGCAAGCAGAAGGTGGCATGTTCAATCCCTGGCATCTCCAGGTAGTGCTGGAAATGTTCCACACCTGAAGCCTTGGAGAGCCACTGCAGTCAGTGTAGACAATGTTAAAGGAGATGGGACAGTGGTCCAACTTGGTGTAAGACAGCTGGAGGGGTAACAGAGTGCCACCACACTCGTCCTGTGTTCCTAGGCTAAATCCAGGTGGATTTGTAATGTTTGTCTCAAAATAAAAGCAAATACAGCAAGAGCAAATGCTCTTCTCCAGTTAGGATTTGGCACTCTCATGAGATCGCTGTGTTTCAGGAATGACCTTGAATGTTATTTCCAAAGAAACACACAGTCTTGCTGAATCTTGGAGTAAAGCTCTCTTCCATTATGAGTCTGGCCTCATCAGGTTGATGATAAGTCAGTTCAGGAGTCCTTCCATAAAGCAAGAGGAAAGAGCCATAGCTCAGCAGCAAACCATCTGCTTTGCACTCAGAAGGTCCCAAGTGTCATCTCCAGGTAGGGCTGGAAATGTCCCCTGTTTGAAACGCTGGAGAGCAGCTGCCATTCAGGGCAGACAACCTTGAGCCAGATAGTCTGACTCAATATGAGACAACTTCCTATGCTACTCCCTGCCTTGAAGTATGGGTCCGACTTTCCTTCCTTGACATTTCAAGTTCATTTCCTTGACATTTCAAGGTTGGATTGCTTTGAACGTGTGTTGAGGACTAGGCCATTCCAGTGGGGCAGGGGGGGAATGATTTAGAGCAGGCATCCCCAAACTGCGGCCCTCCAGATGTTTTTGCCTACTACTCCCATGATCCCTAGCTAACAGGACCAGTGGTCGGGGAAGATGGGAATTGTAGTCCAAAACATCTGGAGGGCTGAAGTTTGGGGATGCCTGATTTAGAGGGTGGGGGCAATTAAAAAACACAATCCTCCTGTCAGACTGGGAATATCCCCTCCCTCACCCAGTTTAGGATACTCCATCATTCTTCAGCAGAGTTTCTTCAACAATGGGATTCTCTATGAGATTTTAACCTTTGCTGGATCCAGGAATTAGAAGGGGTTTAGACATCATACAGCATAGCTGCCAAGTCTCCCGTATTCCCTGGGAAACCCCCATTTTTCCAACTGTTTCCCGCTGGCAGCCTGGATACCCCTGTAAATCCCCTGGATTCTTATCGGCCCGGGGAGGCTCCTTCTGCGCATCTCTGGAGTCTCTGGACATGCACAGAAGCAATTTCTGGTGGTGCGGCCATTTTGGAAATGGGCAGGGCATGCGTAGAAGCAACTTCCGGTGCTGCTCTGCCCAGTTCCAAAATGGCCGCAGCGCGACTTCCGGTGCTACACTGCTGCCGATCCCGGATTTTTCAATCTGGGAGTTGGCACCTATGTCATACAACCTAATGCCTCCCCCCCCCCCCACACACAAAACCCTTCACAATCTATGGTTTCACTTTCCTTTCCCTAGTACAAGTGTGATTGTAGAAACTCATTCTCAGATTTGCTGAATACACAGCCTTGTGCTTATAAACAATTATCCACTAGAGAGACATAAATTAATTGCTATGTCCTGTCCTGGGAAAAGAAAGTGATAGGTCAGATTCCAAGAAGCAGCTCACTAAAGAGCAGAAACAAGCAGCTTAATAGATATTTTTTTTAATAAGGCACCTTTCAGTGTACAAAGTGCTTTACAGTTCTATATTTATTTACCCGTCCAATGATAACCCAGAAGTGACTGTTTGGAACCCGTCTCTGGGTCTCCCATTGTCCTGGCTCCCACTTTCAGACATAGGCTCTCGATTCAAGGATTCCCAAAGGCTTTATATTCCAAAAGTCAGCACACAGTTCAAACACAGATCAAGATTGCACCGTGACTGCAGGCTAGAAATCAGATCGGTAGGAGCACTTGAGATGAGGTCTGAGGGGAAAGAGAAATAAAAAATACCAGCCGCCAGGAAAACCAGTTATGCTATGAGCAAGGGTACGAGGGTAACTAATCCATTAACCAGAGACCTTGGAAAAGGTGAGAAAGGGGTGCAACCTCAAGTTATGGACGTGAAACTAGGGAGAGTACAGGGGTTGATGATTCTCACGTGATATGCCAGTTCAATAAATAACCGGGTATAAAATGCACTTCCGTATTGAAGAGAAATATTTCAGGTAATGTCTGAATGCAAGATTAAGAATGGTAGTGATTAATGGATATTCATGAGTTTGTACAGAAATGCACGATGTATATATAACGTTCTTAAATCAAATAAATAGGATATAATACCTAAATAATAGTCGTATGGTATATAATATTATGTACAGAAAGCAATTATTATATATAATTTATAGATACTAATATATATAAGGATATTCATGGGGTAAATTAATGCATAATTAAACATATATATATATATATATATATATATATATATATATATATATAATGTCTCATAGGATAATGTATATGTAATTTTTCGTGGGGTAAATCAGTTAATGCACTATATACATAATAGTATTTAGATCAGGTTACGCAGTCTATGTAGTTCAGAATCAAGGCTCTGAGATACACTGTTAGGAGTGAGCCAAGGTGTTGTCCCCACACCTGACATGCCCACTTTCCTCACCTTTAGAAGAGTGGGGTAGGCACAGTCATTCACATGATTCTCATCTTGAGAAATGGAGCTGGTCAAGCTGGCAGGCAAATAGCATGGCGCGGGGTTGTGTTGGTGCATCCAGCAGTGGATCCTGGGACTGGGAGGTGGGAGCAGGTCTGCTAGGCCAGCTCAGTGTCCAACTCAGGCTCCTGCACTTCCTCAGTTGCCGGGGCAACCTCACCCTCAGGAGGCAGGGTGATGACTTGCTTGCACAATCCTCCCTCCTCTTCTGGAACATTCTTCAGCAGCAGGGAGGCGATATTTCCAAGCACACTGCTCTGACCTCCCCACCCCTCAGCCATCTCATCCCATTCCTCCTCTCCCCCTGAAAGATCTTGCCAGGATAGCCCTTGCTTGTTTGCTGCCACAGGACTCATGACACACATAACCAAACTTTACTCTCTACCCACAACACCACACTGTGAAGTGTTGGGGAAGGGCTGTGTGCAGGAAGGAACATACCGATCTCCGTTACCTGGCAATAAAAGCACAGCTCTTTTGCTCTAGGGAAGTGTCTCTTCCCATATCTTAACTTTGCATTTAGGCTTCAGGAAACCTGGTTGTACGGCAAGATTTATAGCAGAGAAAGCACTGCTTGTATGATGAAAGATGATAGCTGTCCCTCCTCAGGCTTACTGCTGGTAAAGAGGAAGGGAATGGCATTTAAAAAGACAGCCGCACATCAAGGGTCAGCGTAAGGATGGGGTGTTGACTTGGGGCTGGGTTATACATTGCTGCCGCATCGTGGCTGCTTTAAATTGCTCCATGTGGTCATTGTCAGCACATGGCTTGCCATACACAAAACAAGGAAGGGTATTTTCACACCAGGCATTCTTATTCCCCACCACCACAATAAAAGAACCTGGGACAATGTCGAAAAAACTGCCCATTCTCCTTACATACAGAGTGGCTTAAAACTCCCTGCACTTTGAAGCTATAATGCAGGGATGGGGAACTCGCAGCCCTCCAGGTATTGTAGGATTACAACTGCCACCATACCTGGCTGCTACAGACTATGCTGGCTGGGACTGATGGGAGATTGATTATTTAATTTCCATAAAGCTTAATACATTTAAAATATCTCTAAGTGGTGTACAGGAAACTGAAGCAACAACTGACAACTTACAAAAATTCGCAATTACATTTATGCATGAATGCAAAGTTACTAATCTATATAAATCAATATAAATTCATTTCCCTTCTGACACACCCTCCCTCCTGGCCTCTGGATTCTCACCCAGGGTCCAAACAAACTCTCAACTCACCCACAAAAGTCTCACCATGAGAAGAGTTCCTGGAAAGAGCAGCCATCTCTTGGTGGACTTGCTTTTTATGGGCAGGCCCAAGGCAGATGGTTCTTCCTCAGTCTGCCCACAGCTGTGTCCCATTCAGCTGCACTCTCCACACCCACTTCCAAGTGCAGCAGGTATGCAGAGTTTCCCAGGGGGTCCAAAGAGAGGAATAAGGGCCTCCCTCCATTCATAGCCCATCCTTCTTCATCTGGAGAGCTACAGGTTGGCTCCCCATTCCTGCTATAATGCATAAATTAGCTTAGCCAAGATTCATTCATTTCCTTTAATATACCTATTAAATTATGTTAAGGATAGGTTTTCCCCACTCAAACTGCTTGCTTCTTTCACACCTTCTCCTTTTTATCTGATTTCCTCTCTTCTCTCCTTCCTTTGTATCCCCAGTGACTATAATTAATCTTTTTTAATTTAATTTATTTTGTATCTCTTTAAATTCTTACAATGACTTCTCTGGCCTTTTCCCCTCAAAGGATGAAGACCTCTCTCCTGGAATGTGTCCCTGTCTTCCAGCCATCTTTTGTCAACATGGGGAGACACACTGGTGCTGGCATCGGTCCAACAAAAAAAATATCTATGGCTACATCAAGGCAGGGACAGGTAAGTGAAGGGGCAATTGATAGGCTTTGGAACTGAGGCCCACATGAAAGTAGCCCATGCCCCCTCCCCCATTTCAGAAAAGCTGCACCTGAATTTTGTGTGAGTGTTTAGTTTGATTTCCTGCATCGCCACAGACAGGAATACAGTATAACCCAAACAACACCCAGTCAGTGCTTTATTTGCATAATTTATTTAGCCACAGAATCTGGGCTACGTGAGTGCAAAACTCGTTTACACAGCTGTGTGTATAGTGTGATCTCTGTTCTGAAATGTACAGCCTGCTCTGTATAGTCTTTCCCTCAAATTTCAAGGCCGTGCAGCCACAACCCTATGATGACTGTAGCATACATTTGCTAGACTAACAGTTTTCCAAAGACTGACATTTCCTCCATGGGCATGCCTGGTTCTTGTGCAACAAAGGGGGAGATCTGTTTGCAAGTGAAGCAAGACTGCCTTCTCTCTCTCTCTCTCTCTCTCTCTCTCTCTCTCTCTCTCTCACACACACACACACACACACACACACACACACACACACACACACAGTGGGTTGGGTTAGGGAGGAGCCAAGTCCTTCAGCTCAGGTGTGATCCTTCTGCATATGCTCCACCTTAACCCCACTGACTCTTGCTGCAGGATTACTCTTGAGCTGCCAGGAAGGAAGTTCCTCAAACTCCTCTGCTCTGGGAGCAGACTACTCACTTGCTCAAAAATGGGCTACAACACTGAGCCACGTCAGAAGGAGGTATGAAAGCAAGAGAAAACATGGAAATGGTAACTACAAATGCTGCTCTGCTGCTTTTGTGTGTGTGTGTGTGTGTGTGTGTGTGTGTGTGTGTGTGTGTGTGTGTGTCTTTCTGGGCCATTGCCTCTTTTTGCTGTTCAAACAGTTCTTCTTTGGCTTATCTCGTAAAGTGGTATGTAGGTCTTCATGGATCACTGCAAAGAACAGGGAGCCGGTTCAACTCTGGGGGAGGTTACCTGATAGGGAGGCATAAATGCTTTCAGGATTTAGCTTCCTATTATTACTTTTGCTAGAAACTTGTTGTGCTGGTCTTGTAGGGCTAAGTTCCACCCCACCCTGTCCAGAGAAAAGAGCAACTTTTTGGAGATATCAAGGTTGTGCTGTAATGATATGGGGAACATCTGTGGTCCCTCAGTTCCCATCAGCCTCAGCCAGCATGGGTCAGGTTTGATGGGAGTTGTAGTCCGGGAACCACTGGAGGTTCCCAATCAATGGCTTAACCTGGCCACAAACTCGCCTCTTTGCTTTCTATTGTTAGGGTTGAAACCTTATCCTTCTGAAAGAAACATGGGGTGCACAAGGTGCAAGACGATTTCTTGATGAAAGGTCATGGTTCTCACATGCCTGAGACTACCTGAAGTGCTTATAAAAGGGTGTCCGAGCACAGCATGGGGCTGCCCCTTTTAGAGGAGAGAGAGACAGAGACAGAGACCAACACACAGGGAGAAACTATACTTGTTGAACTCTTTCTTCTGCACAGCTCTGCACTGCAGGAGCCCAGTCTTCCTCCTGTCGGTTTTAGTTCCGCAGCAGTTTGCTAGCTATTTATTTATTTATCCTCATGGAACTTCTTCCGCATTTTAGTACACATTTTTCCTAGTAGGTGCACTTTGTGCACAGTTTTGACTAATGCGCACATCTTTACAAGCAATATTTCTCCTAATATTATGCATTTTAGTGTGCTATTTTCGGTAATGTATTCATTTTTATGCACCCTTTCCCCTTATCATATGCATTTTTGGTAAACATTGGTTGGTTGGAAAACTGTGTTGTAACCTTCGGAGGAGTGTGAATTTCAAAGGGTGGTTGGGTTTCAGCTTCGGAAACTATGAATTTGATCAATGTGGCTTTAAATGAGTCTGAATTGAACTTTCCCCTCATCCTTATTTCTGGATACCTCCTTTTAAACCCTTTTTTTTGGGGGGGAAGGGGAGCAGAACATAACCTTTAATGATTCTTTGTAACCATTGAACTATTTGTAAACATCCTAGTCCCTTTCTTATTCTAAGAGTTTGGGCTGCAATCCTTAATCTACTCACTGAGAAGTACACTGAATACAGTGGGATTTACTGCTGGGTAAATATGCCTAGGATTGTGCTGCTAAACTAACAGCCCTGATACTCCTCTTCTCTTCTCTTCTCTTCTCTTCTCTTCTCTTCTCTTCTCTTTTTTCCCTCCCAAAGTCATTCTAGTGTCTTTGATTTGGTTATGAAACTACCTGGCTAATCTCTTTCCATTTTGGCCTTTTAGTCTTTTGAGAAACTCTGGGTGGATTTGCAGGAAAGCTTGCCTGAGTTTATACTTTCTGGATGTCATCAAACTTGATTCATGGTACCTGGAGCATGTGGCAAAATTCCAGCAATTGTGGCTGCTGGGGGTCAGAGTACTGTCTTGAGTAAACAAATGATATCTGCAGAATGTTCCTCTTGAGATTTACAAAGACAATCAGTTCCATAAATAGGAACCATAAGAGATTCCTGTAAATGGTGCTTTGTGGAACTGGCGGATTACAGTCTTGTGCAAAGTATTGTAAAAGAAAAAAGAAAAGACTGGGGAAGCTGATTTGTATCCTCCAAATAGTATCCAGTATGCCCATCCCACCATGAAGCTCACTGAGCAAACTTGAGCAAATCTCACCTACCTCACAGGGTTGCATTTTGAGCATAATATAGACCTGGGCAGCCAGGGGTAGGGGGTGAGGTGCATGCTGGTCTCTTTGGAAGGATGTGTTAAGAGTTGTTGCAAATGGAATCCCTGATCTGCAACCTTGATCGTGCAAAGTCAAAATTAATGCTCTCCGCCACAAGAGTTTCAAAGAGTTTTTCTGCAGTCTTAAACCAGTTACAAAACAAACATTGCAAAATACAAAGTAACACATTGCTCGTAAACTAGCAATACAGTCCAGTCTTCCTAAAGACCTTCCAAGAACTTTCCTCTCTCTGCTCCCAGAGAGAAATCCTATACAAGTAACTTGCTTGCTCCAGATCACTGAGCTAAGATGAGCTCCTACTGCTGTAGGCTCCATTGTCTGCTGAGAAGCTGAGTTCTCAGGTGCCCCAGGGATTAGCCATCATTTAGCTGGAAAAGAAATCTCTAGTGTCTCCTTCCACATTTGCCTAGATGCTGCCTAATGCAACCCTCTTTTTTATTTCAGTGCATACAACCATCACATTTTATGCTCATTAAAATTACATTGTTAACAGGAAAAATGAGATTAAAATGTAATAAATAATCTGAGAACTCATTCCAGAGCATACAGACCCAGCATTGATTCCTTCATGCCTCTTAGAGCTTTTAGAGCAAGTTTATTGCTGTACAGACTTTTTCCCTCTCACATGTAAACCAGGGATAGTGATCTGCCTGAGCGGCATAGGGGCCAAGGTCCCTTTGGTCCCCCGCACCCCATTGATGGGCATTGGCATTCAAATGGTGTGCATGTGCCACATATTTTGATAGATTCTGCAGGGTGGGGCTTCCCTCCCCCAATTTTATTCAAGTTGGCATCCCTGCTGAGTGGTGATCTGCAAACTAGGGCTTGCTGATCAGAAGTTCAGCGGTTCGAATCTCCGCGCCGGGGTGAGCTTCTGTTGCTTGGTCCTTGCTCCTGCCAACCCAGCAGTTCGAAAGCACATCAAAGTGCAAGTAGATAAATAGGTAAGGTAAGGTAAACAGTGTTTCCTTGTGCTGCTCTGGTTTGCTAGAAGTGGCTTAGTCATGCTAGCCACATGACCCGGAACTATCTGCAGACAAACGCCGACTCCCTTGGCCTATAGAGCGAGATGAGCGCCGAAACCCCAGAGTCGTCTGCGACTGGACCAAATGGTCAGGAGTCCTTTTACCTTTAGCCCTGTTAATAGCTCCTACTTCCTGCTCTCTTCCCTTTTTTTCTGGGTGAGTTGTGGTTACAGCTGGTCAAGTGACCTGCTAGGAGCACACCACAGGACACCATTCAACCTCACAGCCATCCCAAATTATTGAATTCATTGTTCCATTTCTTTGCAAGCCAGCTTTAATGCTAAAGAAGATGCCCCCTGACTTCTCAAGGGGAGAAATGAGTTAATAGTGGTTAGCGGATTTTAGTAGTGCCCAAATGGTAGATTGGCAGCTAATTTTAGTGCCCAAATGGTAGATTGGCAGCTAATTTCACCCTTTTCATCATCAGTAGGCTCTGTGTTAAAAACTAAACCACACTTTGAGAGTAAGGTTATGTACACACCATACCTTTAAAGCACACCCTGCTCTGCATGGATCCCGGGACCTGTACTTCACAGAGCTACAATTTGCACCATCTACAGTTTGCAGCGTTCTTTGGGGGATGAGTATGTGGGTTAGGTTCAGCAGCTGCATGGGGTTCAGCAAACTGAGCCTCAGCGTTGGCACAATCCCTCGTTTACTCTCTGTGCTACTCTCCACCCAGGCAGAAATAACTGGTAAATGATAAGGTGGAACAAATGAACTGAGAATGTCACGGGCTTGGCTAGAACAGGACATTTTCAATGTTAAAATAATTAAATGGAACAGAGCAAAAACATCTGCCCCCTTGTTGTAAGTAAAAATAGTGAACTGAGGGAGATTGGAAACTTGAGCTTAAACTGGTTCCGGTGGTCGTATGTCCACATTATGGAAATGCTTCCATGGAAACAGTCAAGCACTTAATGCTTCTGGCATTCAGGGGCGAAGTACCCCAGCGAGATCATGGATGCGCTGCCTGGGAAAGCAATAGCACCTGTGTTGCCCTTTTAGAAAGAGGAAGAGCTCTCCAGGATTCAACTCTGTAGTTTTCAGCTGTGCTTTTAATGCATAATTAAAATCACAAAGCAATTGCTATTTTATTTTATTTTTTTTAAAAAAGCTCATCTCTAGTTAGGGGGTGGCAACCTGGCAAAGGTTTCATCTTTCATGGTGGCTTCTCTCTGCAGCCCTGATGAGGAATTCAGTAATAAAAGAAGCACCTGTTTTGCAGTACAGCACCCTAAACAGTGCTGTGCATTTGAGCAGATCTTAAAGTCCGCCTGCAGATATTGCACCCATGCTGAAGAAACAATGGCATTTATTTTGCCTTGGCTTCCATTGGTTGTAGTCATAACTCAGTGTGAAGTTTTGGATGAAGATCAGAGGGGCTTTGGTCTGTCTTTTCCTTTACGGAAATGTTAAATGCATATCCATTCCAAACTGGGCTTGGGCATAGGACTGAGTTGTATCATACAGCTGGCTGCTCCAGGACAATCGGAGCAATTGAAACCTCTCCTAGATGCTTTGCATCATGCTGTGTATTGTGAAAATAATAGCGCTGACTAAAAGGGGTTATTCGGGAGAGACTGTTTTGTATTTAATAAGTTGGATGCAATTACGCAAAATTCAATAAAATCTCAGGACAAGGCTCTGCTGTGTTGCCTTCTCATTAAAGGCATCTGTGTCTCTTTTTCAGCATAATGGCACTTCTGTCCAAGGTTGTCTCGTTTCACCTAATTTTCTGATCCAACAAGCTGTTGCAGGCGAGCACAGTTCTTTGCACAAGGCTGATCTGCATGGCTGCTGTTCCTCCTGCCGAGCAAGCACATTCAGATTTTTATAAGGCAGCTCACTATATACAGGTAGCTCCAAAAAGAGAGCGAGTAAGAAATGGCCACATTTCATGAACTGTGGAATTTGACACCCAGTGCCTAGTTTTTGAGGTTCGCAAGGTGTGCTGCGACATTTTGGATATGAGTGGGTTCACTATAGAGTAAACACTGTAGATGACAATGATCCTATATCCTACAACTGTAAGTTTCCTTCGAGCAAATGGTGTCCTGATGCAATCTAATTGCAGAGTCTAGGGTATTGGGTGGGCTTGGGGCTTAGTTGGAGTCGGTATCAAGAAGGATACTGACAAGCTGGAACGTGTCCAGAAGAGGGCAACCAAAATGGTCAAAGGCCTGGAAACGATGCCTTATGAGGAACGGCTTAGGGAGCTAGGTATGTTTAGCCTGGAGAAGAGAAGGTTAAGGGGTGATATGATAGCCATGTTCAAATATATAAAAGGATGTCATATAGAGGAGGGAGAAAGGTTGTTTTCTGCTGCTCCAGAGAAGCGGAAATGGAGCAATGGATTCAAGCTACAAGAAAGAAGATTCCACCTAAACATTAGGAAGAACTTCCTGACAGTAAGAGCTGTTTGGCAGTGGAATTTGCTACCAAGGAGTGTGGTGGAGTCTCCTTCTTTGGAGGTCTTTAAGCAGAGGCTTGACAGGCAAATGTCAAGAATGCTTTGATGGTGTTTCCTGCTTGGCAGGGGGTTGGACTGGATGGCCCTTGTGGTCTCTCCCAACTCTATGATTCTATGATTCAATCTAATTGCAGAGTCTTGGGTATTGGGTAGGCTCGGGGGTTAGTTGGAGCAGGGGAGGGAAGGATTTGTTCTCAATCAGTTATCTGAATACATTTTCACATCTGCCGAGTAGAAATGTGGTGGTCTTTCTCCCCCTTCCCTGAGCTGCTTTGTTCCCGGCCCAGGTACAGTGGAACCATTGGGGTGGGGGTGCACACAAAGAAGACACAAGAAACCAGTATTGGCATCAAATAAGGGGACAATTTTTATTGATTACAGATTGCTTATGGATAGCAGGGGTTGGCCCTTGTGGTCTCTTCCAACTCTATGATTCTATGATTGTCAGTACCCCAGCAGTGCCCATCACTCACAGTGTCCTGTGCTCCTCTTTGGGGGGAAAGCATCTGGGTCCAGGAGCTGCCACTTAAATTGCCCATACTGTCCCTGCACGATGGAACCAGATGTTTGGCAATGAATTGGACAGATGTGCCTAAATCTATTTCGTGTCATTTTCAATAGCAGTCAGTCCTATGTCAGTTTGTCCCATTTTTTTCAGCCTTAAGAAAGGGGCGGGCATGAAAAATCTGCATGTTAACTGTATGCATTTTGTACACACATATCCTATAAAATACATACATTAAATGCATTTTCAGCATGGGGAATATCTATTTTATGTGCCCTTTTTAGGAGGGCAACTTCAGCACAAAATCTACCGTGCATAATCTGGCAGTCATATTCCAATCCACAAGCACATTTGGGAACATTAAATAAGGCCATCCCACTGTGAAAAGAGGATGAACCCAATTCCTCTCTGTATCTACTGTAGTTGTGGACTTACCTGTGCCATCAGGTAAGCTACAAGAGGCCCACTGACATCAGAGGGGCCCCATCAGAATATACTTTTCACATGAACCCCCTCTATCCTGAAGCCAGACTTGATTGCATAACCATATCAGCCAGTACTACACCTGTCTGGGTTCTCTCTCAATTTGGTTTAAAACTGCTTTGTTAAAAATACGATTAATAGTTGTCTCCTGTATTCTTGGCTGTTTTAGGAAAGAGCTGGAGACTTCCGAGCACTTCGAGCAAAGTTTCAGAATGACTCCAGTTTTTCCAGTGCATTGCTTCAGCCCGTAAAGAGCCTTCCGGCAGAAGCCCTCCCTCGGCAAAATACCGATAGCAGTTCTGCATGCCATCCTAAACCCAAGCCTTTGTGCCGAGGACAAATTCCAGATCCTGAGCAAAAGACAGCGCCCTTCAGTTATTTATCGCAGAAGTCTGAAATAGTACAAATCAAGCCTGTCGTGTTACCAAGGGTCCGGCTTCACGACTTGCCTGAAGTCAGGAAGAATGAAGACAGAAAAAGCAAAGACATTATGGAGACAGTTTGTGCAAAAGTTGTACTGGTGGAAGATTCACCAAAGCAACGTCCGGCATCTAATCCTTGCCTTCAAGAAGCTGCACTAGCAAACAATTCTTTCCGCAATACTCTGCACATCTGGGAAAGTGCTTTGTTGCAGAGTGACAAAGAGCGCTCCGAGACCCCTCCTCAGCGTTCAAACAGAACGACGTCTCTTCCCCAGTCCAAAACTGCTAACGTCATTGTCACTCCAGTTGTTCCAGCAAAAGCAGCAGAAAATGAGCAAGCGGTAGTGCTTTCTGCACCAAGCACCCCTTCTTGCCTACAGGTTGAACCCGTTCCATTTCCCACAGTCTCGCCACCTGTTCCACCAAGAAATCATGCAAGCTCAGAGACACTGGCCCATGGTGCCATTAAAGTTGCTGATTCCTCCCAAGACACTAATGACTTAGACAGGCCAAGCAAGACCCCGCAATGCTCAAACGGTAAGCCATGTTACCTGACTATATTTTGTAGTCCTAAATCAGTAGTGGGCAACAATAATTTAGTGTTAAAGAACTTGCCTATGATGTATCTAGTATCTAGCTAAAAGCCAGTCAGTTCAGGATAATGTGAGTAGGTGTTAAATGCTTCCTAGACTTTCAGAACAGAACATAAAATGTAAGTGGATCGTGTCTACCTAATTTTGAACAAAAAATACCCTCACCGCTTAATTTTTCAGAAGGTGTGGCATGAAGAAGGGTAGTTGTCCAGCTCTGTTGTATCAAAAAACAACAACACACAACTCTGAAGAAATGTTTAGAATGTATTTTTTATCAATCTTCACAACTGGAGAAGGGTCTGCAGTAAAATAAACTGAGATGCTGCTAGGTTATTTTAATCAGTAGCCCCTCATAACTGCACAATAAGGGCAATGATAAGTGACCTCTTTCTTCCTCCTAATAATCAATTTATACTTGCAGTCACTATGTAAACAATAGGCAATCTGAATGCATTCCTTATTTCTGCAATTTGACCAGTTCCCTGAAGTGAATGTACCTAACTGCTAATCAATGTCCATTCTTTATACATATTAACACTTGTCTGCTGTCAAGGTAACTTTGGACTAGACGTTTTGGGCTAGACCAGTACTTGAGAGTCCAAAATTGTGGCTGAAACTAATCTTTGCATTGCCTTTTTGCTAATTGAAGAAGAAGAAAAAGCCTCCAGCCAGGAAGCTTCTGGTTTGACATGCTGTCTTTACAAAATCTAGGACCAATGCCAACTACGAAAAACATCTTTTTTCTTTCTTTACTGGAACAAGCTGCCTTACAGGAACTTAGCATTCAGCAGCTGTTTTGCCAACTTACAATGAATTGCAGGTGACTAATAAGATAAGGTTTGTGTGTGTGTGTGTGTGTTCATTCCAGGATGCTGCTCTGGCTAACCTTTCTGTGCACTTCGCCAGCTTTGTACCATGCCAAAGGGCTCTTCCTATTAGTCATGAGTGCAGCTTAAATTGTTGCTATGTGACAGAACAGTATATTTGCCAATATGCACAGGTTTCCTTTTCTGATGGCTTTGACATGTAGAGCAAGGTGGTCCACAGAGACCCCCAGGAAACCTATTACCTACACAGCCCTACTCTATTGGACTCCTATAGGTCAGTGAATGACAAACTCTGTAATTACTCTTGCCTACTGGGTTACAACTCTGCCAAGCATGCTCTGACAGGTGGGAAGGAAACCAGGAAAGGGAAGTTCGGGCTTGTGGTTAGAATCCCTGTAGCTGGGTAAATTTTTCCTTTCTTTCTCAAAAGAGCAATTAATTTTGCAAATGCCATGTCTTGCATCCAGGTTGTCGGTTCCCCCACTTGAGAAAAAAATAATAATAATCCAATATCTGCTGTGTGTGCACCTAAGCAATCAAGAATCCACTTTCACAGCCAAAGTGTCAATGTATGTCAATTCCATCATTTGGAAAGGGGCAACTGTATCTGCCAAAACCTGAGGAAAAGGACATTATGATTTTCGTTTGGTCTGTTTCACTTAGTGCTTTTGGTGGGGGGCGCAGGGGTACACATACCCCTAAACATTTTATGAATCTAAGTTTGACCTCATTGAGGGGCAGTATTTCAATATGAGTAGGGAAATGAGAGTACCCTGAAACATTTTTTTAAGGGGGGGAAAAGCACTAGTTTCACCCATTGCAAAATTCCAGCATGGAAGTTAGTTCTCCCTACCAAAGCCTTAATATGCTTTCTTCCCTCTGTTACAGAAAGATGGCATGAGGTTGAAAAAATCACGCTTCCAAAGCCCAAACCACTTCCTTCCATTTTTTCACTTGGTCCTCCTCCAAAGAAACCACCAAGGCCTCCGAACGTCGACCTTGGTCCCTTCCAGAAGAACATTCCAGGCAAGGCATTCTCTGTTTGGGTTTTAGGTATTGGTGGCGGCGGCTGGTGGATGCTGACAAGAAATTGAGATAATTCCCAATCAAGAACAGGAAGAAGCGCTCATCTCAAAAGCATGTCTTAGTGACAGAGAGTGGCCAGGGAGTGTGTACATGGGTGGGCAGGCTACTTTGAGCCAGAAGAGGCGTGATTTTTGTGTACACTCATCCCATCCCCTGGTGGCCCTTGGTGGGAGTCAACCTAGGTATGCCCTTGGGGACAAACGGAAGTGTAGACAAGTTCGAAGTCTGGAACCAATCCTGTCCATTTATTGCCTGGGTTGTCTTCTCAACTGCGACAGGCTTGTTTGAACTCAACGTCTTCTGGGACTCTTGCTAGGATCAAGGAATGGAACCACCAGGACACCATATCACTAAATTTCACTCTGGCATACTGTGTGGTTGCAGTTATTGTTTACATTACAAAAAATTTGTTTTCAGATGCTGCGGACGATGCGTACATGACTCCTGAAATGTAAGTGCACCTCTCTTTATGTTGCCTGAAAATCTAAACTCTTAAGCAGGTGGTCTCTTAGAACTTCTTTGGAAGTTTCTGGGAACCATGGCTCTCTAGATGTTGTTAGACTCCAACTTCCAGCAGTTCCAGTCTGTGTGGTCAATGACCAGGGGTGGTGGGAGTTGTAGTCCAACCACATCTGAAAGGCCACAGTTTCCCCATCCCTGCTTAAAGAATGAATCACTAACTCTCTGGAAACCAGGAATGCAAGTTGTTTCATATTCAAAACCAAATCGCAAACACGGGAATCTGGCAAAACAGACTTCATTTCATGTACTTTCTTCACTTTTCCTATGACAAGACTACAGACCCAGTTCTGCCTCATTCTCTTTTATATCTAGCTGTCTTTTGCTGGTACTCCTTTGAACTTGTGGTGAACATAAACGTATGTCTCTGTGCAGCGATGTACTTGCTTTTCCTCCCTCTTTAAAGAGATCTGCTCCCACACAGTGTTTTCCCTATCTCTTCCTTCTCTCTGGCTTGACATTTCTGAAGTTAGAAGCTTTGAGGCCTGTTCCTGTAAACACACACAAGCTAGTTTAATCCGCAGGTGCTGAGCACTAACTTTTATTGTTATCGCTGACTGTCAGCAGGCGAGAGATTTGATTGCATTTGCTAATGTTTAGGCAGCAAGCGTGGGCTTAAGCTGCATAAGTTGTTGTCTGGTGGCCTTTGTTTAGACAGCCTTTCGAGAACGGCTTGTGTTTTTGGACCTTTCTCTCTCTGTGTATGTGTCTTGGATATCTGGTGCTGTGGGGAGCAGATAAAATGAGCCAAAAGTAAATCTATACTGCTTGTATCAGTTCGGCAAGATGTGTAAGCTGGTGAATAAACTGGGGGATTGACTGCAGTGACATCTTGCAGCTTTGCTGAGGTTGGAGAGAAGTGTTTCAACTTAGCTGAACGAAGCTTGGAGGAAAGACAAGTACCCAAGACCTAATGGTTGCATTCACACACCACACATTGCTTCTCTGTATAGGATCCTGGGAACTGGAGCCTATGCCTCACAAAGCTACAATTCCCAGCACCCTTAACAAGATGCTGTTCCTAGGGTTCTTTGGAGAAAGGCGTGGACTTTAAATGTAAGATGTATATGCAAAGGTGCTGGGATGAGTGGATGTTAGTCCCAGGCAAGTTGCCATTTAGCAACTGGTTAAGTTTCCATAGAAGCCTGGTTTTATGAGTTGGGTTAATGTATACATCAGAAACACTGTCCTGGACAACAAAAGTATCTTTTAAAAAAGACAAATGTTGGCTGTAAGATTGCAAGCATCCCTGGCACCTGGCTGAGTATTTGGCAGCTTCTTGTCTTTGGCCCAGCTGACCATCTGCAAACCTAACACTGTAATACTTACACACAACAAGATCATGTTGGCAATGCTGCTTCATTGATAAACAAGCTGAGCCGCATGCTTTGGGACCTGTGCACGACAGATTTGGCTCTGTCGAGTCCATCTTTTGAGATGATTTATGGAGAAATCAGTCAACAAAGGTGCTCCTGGCTTGATGAGATAGAGGCGGGGATTTTTACCCCTTGGGTAGCTGGCGGATATGGTACATTCATTTGCTTGTTTCAGTTTAATAGCATGCGCTTTAAAAATACGGCACTAAATTGTATGTGGTTTATTGTTGTTTGTTAGCATTTGTTAACAGTATGTTGGGAAAATAGCTCTTGGCAGGAGGCTGACTTGCCCCGTTAGCACTGAACCACAGGAGATGCCCCCCTAGTCATTGAGGTCATCCTGCTTGCACCTTTCTTGAAGCAACCCCAGAAGCTTCTTTCAGTCTGCCCTTTGGACCAGTTTTCTCTCCAATGCCTTCTGCTGCACTTATCCCTCTCTGTGTCCCAACAGTGCTCCAAATGTCTGGCAAACAAAGTTTAGTCTTTATATGCAGGGCTGTATTGTCTGGCAAACAAAGTTTAGTCTTTATATGCAGGGCTGTATAGGCAGCTGGTAAGTAAGGTCCAGGGCCCAGTCTCTTAATATTGTTTTGGACATTTTTTGCTATGTTGTGCATGCAGCTCTTAATATTTCAGAGCTTACAGGGCAGCCCTCTCCTGTTGTTACATATATTCCCTCTCTCTGTCTCTCGCTCTCGCTCTCTCTCAAGCTAAGCTTGTATGGTTCTGGTCAGTATCTGGATAGGAACTTTAAATTCTGTCACTCTGTGTCTCTTTGAGGAAGGCACCTCTTCAGAGAGATTCTAATCCTTTCATCTCCCCCAAGAGAGTCTTGAAAACAATAATGCTTTCCCTCCTCGTTTCTCTTAGTCCTGGAACAGAAGAACTAGGCACTTATGAAGAAACAATGTCCTACTTGAAGCTGCCAGAGAGTTCCACCAATGCTGCTCAAGAAACTACACATCGTAAGTCTATTAACAGTTGGTACGCTTATGCCATGCATGCTGTAGGGGCGGGCTTGGTACCGATGGTTGGCAAGGTCAGGAAGCAGCTGAGGGCCCCAGGGCCCCTCATTGGCTGGACCTAGCTGCACTGATATTCCCCATCTTCCTCTTCAAGTTCCCAGATACTTTTAAGGAGTGGGAGGGTGTGCCACTTTTGAATGGGAGCCAAGTTGAGTTCTGATCTGTGGTGGCCATATGCCATTTAAAGTTACTCAAAAGTCATTGCTTCTGCCTATTATTATTATTGTTGTTGTTGTTGTTGTTATTATTATTATTATTTTAATACCCTGCCCATCTGGATGGCTTCCACCATACATAAAAACATAATAAAACATCAAACAATAAAATCTTTTCGATAGCTCCCTTCAGACATAGCTGCCAAGTTCCGGATTGAAAAATCCGGGATCAGCAGCGCCGCAGCACTGGAAGTCACTTATACGCACTTCCGGACATGCGTAGAAGCGACTTCTGGCACTGCGGACATTTTGGAAATGGGCAGAACAGTGCCAGAAGTCGCTTCTACGCACTTCCGGACATGCCTAGAAGCAACTTCCGATGCCGCTGTACCCATTTCCAAAATGTCCGCAGCGGCAGAAGTCGCTTCTACGCATGTCCAGAAGTGCATAGAAGTGACTTCTGGTGCTGCGGACATTTTGGAAATGGGCACAGCGGCATCGGAAGTTGCTTCTACATATTTCCGGAAGTGCATAGAAGCGACTTCCGGTGCCGGTGCGGCACCAGAAGAACATGGCCGCCCGCAGGAGCTCCGTAATCCGGGGGAATATGGGGTATTTTGCCATTCGGGACACCTGCGGGAAACGGTAAGAAAATACAGGGGTTTCCTGGGGAAAACGGGGTACTTGGCAGCTATGCCCTTCAGATGTCTTCTGAAAGTTGTGTTGGGTGCGTTTGGTTAGTGTTGCAGTGAACCACCTTTGAAAAGTTAACTATCCTCAAACAACAAAAAACTGCTGGATCTCTGCCTTTGTCTGGACATCTTTGATCTCCTGCTTTTGGGGAACTGGTGTCACAGTTCCTTATCCCTTGCTTGTTAACCTTTAACCTGTCTTTCTAGCTTTCTTACCCCTCCCCCTCCCCCTTTTCAACCTTTTATCTTTGTGCCTGTATGGAAAATCTCAAACACTTGACTTGCATAAATTTTGAACCTGTCAATTATCAGGGTTTGAATGCAGGTGGCAATAAACTAGTTCTCTAATTATACAAATAATGCATGGAATCTTGCACGTGTAACTGTCATTTAACAATAAATAAATCTAGGACTCCTTTTGGTATACTGGGCTGCAGTTATATTGTGGGATGGTTCCATAGCTTATAGCAGCCCAGGTGAGCTTAAACTCCATATTATGATTAGTGGCTTTAATAATATTAAATGAAATAAAGATGGGAGATACTAATTTTTACAAAAAATATTTACTCTAGCTTCCAAGGCTGGGGAAAATGAGAACATCAAGGTATGTATTCTCAAACTATGGCTTGCTGTTACAGTAGGTGTGATGTACAAAATCAGAGCACATGAAGGGAGGGGAAGTAGGGAATGTGTGAGCACAGGGCTCATATACATAGCTCCAAATCATGGTGTAGCATCTGATGTAAAAATGGTTCTGTAACTGATTGGTCCTATAATATTGAACACGATATATAACTATGTGCAACTGATGTACCATCACTCCTTTTCACCCCCATTTCAACAAGTGAACATATTATTACCAAGTCTACTTAAATGAGCATAGTCACAACATGCCTCTGACATTTTTAAAATCTTTTGCTAAGGAGACCTGGCGACCTGCTTCATCTATGTAAATGAAGAACACTGCCTGGGATTCAAAGGCCCACACACTGTCTTGCCCATGGGGGCTTTTCAGCCATGCATTTCTCACCAGCTGACTGCCTCCCTCTGTGCAGACCCTTCAGAGTGGCAGACCCTCTGGAATGCCCATGAGTTTGTTGCCAGGGACTTAGTCCAGAAGGGGAAATTGGCAGGCATGCACACCTCTGTACACACATGGAAACACTCTATAATTTAGTGTCCTCTTTGGATTCTGTCCATGTTTCATATTAAGGACGTGAAAGAACAGATGTAGATCAAGATATTTCTTGAGTAAACATGTTGCTTCAAGGCAAACAACGCTGCATTGTTGTCTGATTGACCTGACTTTTCAGGCTGCGAAAGCTGAAGTTCTCCTCTTTGTGTTTTGCACAGAAACAAAGTTTTCTCCTTACCATGCCTAGGTAAGTGTACTTTCTGGAGTTTCATTTTATATTTTTGCCCTTGCTTTCTTAAAGTAAGATACCGTACCTGGAGCAACTGGATTTTAATTAATGATTTATTTTACTTTAAAGTGAAGCTGAATGAATAAGGAAGGTCTATCTGTAAATGTGTGTGAATTTAGAACCTAGGCCTACATATCACCAAACATTCTGTAGTGTATCCAGGAAGGTAAAGGAGTTAGGCAGTGACCTTGGTGTAACACTACATTTTATCTTTTATTTTCTGACAGGAACAGGAACCATTGTACCTTTCTTGTTTGACCAGCCATCTAAACATTTTCCTGATCTCTGTGCCAAGTAGTGCTAGTCATAGAATCATAGAATTGTGGAGTTGGAAGGGACCATGGGGGTCATTTAGTCCAGCCCCCTGGAATGCAAGAATCTCAACTAAAGCACCCCTGACAGATGGCCATCCAACCTCTGCTTAAAAATTTCCAAAGAATGAAAGTCCACCACTTTCTAAGGAAGTCCATTCCACTGTCAAACAGCTCTTACTGTCAGAAAGTTCTTCCTGTTGTTTAATCAGAATCTTGTTTTTTTGTACTTTGAATCCATTGGTTCGAGCCCTATCCTCCAGAGCAGGAGAAAACAAGCTTGCTCCATCTCTCATGTGACAGTCCTTTAGATATTTGAAGATGGCTGTCATATCTCCTCTTGGTCGTCTCTTTACCAGGCTAAACATATCCAACTCCCTCAACCGTTCCGCATAAGGCTCGGTTTCCAGACCCTTCGCCAACTTGGTTGCCCTCCTCTGCACATGTTCCAGCTTGTCAATAGCCTTATTATATTGTGGCACCCAGAACTTGACACAGTACTTCAGGTGTGGCCTTACCAAGGCAGAATAGAGCAGGACTATTACTCCCCTTGATCTGGACACTATGCTTCTGTTCATGCAGCCCATGGTAGTATTAGGTTTTTTTTGCTGTTGCATCACACTGTTGACTCATGTTAAGCTAAGACCCTCCCTAGATCCTTTTTGCACGTACTACTAGCAATCCAGCTGTCCATCATTTTATATTTGTACAGCTGGTTCTTGCTGCCTAAGTGCACTACCTTACATTTGTATATACTGAAATTCATTTTATTAGTTTGGCCCAGTTCTCTGATCTGTTAAGGTCATCTTGAATCCCAATTCTGTCTTCAGTGACATTTGTTACCCCTCCCAGTTTGGTGTCATCTGCAAATTTGAAGAGCATCCCCTGAATTCCTTCATCCAAGTTGTTTATAAAGATGTTGAACAACAATGGGCCCAGGACAGAACCTTGCAGCACCCCATCTGTCACTTTTTTCCATGATGACAGAAAACTGCTAGGGAGCACTCTTTGGGTTAGGTCAGGCACTAGCTACAAATTCAATTAACAGTTATCTTGTCCAGTCCACATTTTACCAGCTTCTCTGCAAGAATATCATGGGGAACTTTGTCAAAAGCCTTATTGAAATCAAGATATGCTATGTCCACAGCATTCCCCTGATCCACCAAAGCTTGTAACTCCATTTTTTTAAAAGGGATTTGTCTGGTATGACTTGTTTTTGAGAAACACGTGCTGGATCATAGTAATCTTTTTTTTGTGTAAGTATTTTTATTGATTTTCCAATATCATTCCAATAACAGCCCCATTATAACAATGCCAATTTTATCCAATTAATACAATTATTAAAACCAATTATTTATATTCTGAATTATACAATTAAATTAAAGTGGCCTCCTCATGTGCTAGATTTGATGAGTTCCTCTTTATTTATTTTTATTTTCTGTGTTCCAAAATCTTAATAATTTCCATTACATTCCCTTCAAGATAAGAATTCCTTATACAACAATTGCAATCTTATGGTTTCACTTCATGTTGATGCATTAAGTAATTTATAAAGTCTCAAGTGAGTTACTCAGTCTGTAATCATTGTTCTTTCCTGTGTGGTATTCCCCACCCCCACCCCGTGATGTTGTCCCAACCATATATGGTGCTGTGTCCTTCATTCTTCCAACTGTTGATGTTTCCCATCATGATTCAGGAGAAGTAGTTATCTCACAGTTTTCCAAAAGCCTCTGTGTCACTTTGTCCCGTGATTCAAGAACTTGTTAGAGATCCCTCTGTTCCAACAAATAAACGGTCCTTGGCATATTTTTCAACCTTGGAAGAGCGGTCTGATTCCAAACTCCAATGATTAATAAACCTCTGACCTTGCAGCTGGCAGACTCCTTTCCTCCTTTCAGCTGAACATTTATAGTCAATTATCCTTCCAGTTAGATTACATCCCAAATTGTCCCAGTCTCCTTCACTTTCCTTTGAAAATAATGGAGAGTAGAGGTGGTTTCTTTCTATATTCCAACATAGTCCTTTCAAAGGGTGAAACTTCCCTCCCTTTCTCTCTCTCTCCATTCCATTCCTCTCATACATGCAGTTTCAGTTTGATGCTAAATTCCATGTTATTAATCCAGTTCCTTCCAACTTCACATTTTATATTATATTTTAACATTGCATTCTGAAGAGGGTTGCCAAATCAGAAATGTAGAAGAAAAACTTTGAAAAAAACAACCATGAAGTCCCCTCCCCCCACCGTCTCTGGCACCGAATGAAACCTTATCTCAAATCCAACCTTTAAATCCTTGCAGCCGACTCATCGCTCCTAGCACGTGCCTGTACTTTACTCCAGTTAAAGCCCAATTAGCAGGATATCCTCTGTTTCCAGGAATGGATCAGGGGAGGGGGGTCACGGCATTCAGAGTGCTCCATGCACCCAGTGCCTTTGCCTGCCCTCGCATTCCATAGGAAAGCGAGTGCCAGACTGCAGGGCAATCCACAGGTGAAAGCCCATTCCTCTCCCACCTAGAGAGGAATTCAAAGAATGAGTTTCCCTCATCATTCTTTGTTTATCTCTGTCTGTATCTCCCTGAGATGTCAAGGGAGACCTCCATTCTTGGCACAGGCAGAAACAGGAAGCCTGGGTCATAATATTCAAATTATCCTTTTCTAAGTGCTCACAGACCAACTGTTCTAGGACCTTTTCTGGAATGAATGTCAAGCTCTCCGGCTGGTAGTTACCTGGGTCTTCTTTTCCCCCTTTTTGAAGAAGGGGACAATATTTGCCTGCCTCCAGTCTTTAAAGATCTCACCTGTTCTCCAAAAATTCTCAAAGATTATAGACAGAGGCTCTGAGATTACATCCACAAGCTCCTTTAGTACCCTTGGGTGCAGCTCATCAGGCCCTTGAGATTTGAATTTAAAGGAGCTAGGTGTTCCCTAACCACCTCCTTTCATATCTTGGACTGCAGCTCCCTCCTTGCATCATTTATTCAGTTATCTCTAGGTTGGGCACTGCTTGTTCTTTCTTTTGTTTCAAACCTAACCAAAGAAACCTTTACTATTATTATTTTTAACCTCTTTTGCAAGCCTAAACTCATTCTGAGTTTTGGTCTGCCCAACCATCTCCCTGCAATTGTTGGCTACTTATGTATACTCTTCCTTCATGGTTCCCCCCTTATTCCATTTCCTATACATTCCTTTCTTACGTCTCAGCTCTTCTGTATGCTCCTAATGCAGCCGCACGTTGCTTTAGGTGTCTCCCATTTTTCTTTCTTGTTGGAATTTTGAAGGCCTTTGTGCCTTCAATATTTCACCTTTAAGAATCTCCCATCCATTTTGGACTCCTTCTCTTTGAGCATTTCTGACCATGGGACTTCGCTCCGTAGTTACTTAAGCTTTTTGAAATCAGCCTTCTTAAAGTCCATAGTGCATGTCCAACTACTCTCAACTTTCTCTTACCTGTGTATAATGAAACCCAAGAGGTCATTATCATTTCCTCCCAAGGTTCCCTGTAGTTTCACCATCAATCAGTTCCTCCCTCTTGGTGAGGACCAGGTCCAAGAGAGGTGGTCCCCTTGTTGCTTTTTCCACCTTCTGTGGAATGATATTGTCAGTGAGGCTATTGAGGAATTTGTTGGACTTTATATTATTGGCAAAGTTTGAGTTTCAAAAGATATCAGGGTAGCTGAAGCCTCCTGTGACTACTACATCTTTCCTTTTGGAATGTTTGGTAATCGGCTCTAGACATACTTGCACGGCACCAAAATAACAGTAGTGCCAAATCACTGTAAAAAATTATCCTCCCAAATTTAAGCACATTTGGTGGTATTCAGGCAAGTTTTAATGAGAGTAGTCACATTGACATTGATTAACATGACTAAGATAGCTCCATTAATTTCAGTTCTCCTATTCTGAGTAAAGCTTGGTTGACTATCGCTCATCAATTTCCATCACTTTTGAAAAAGTGAACTTAATTGTCAGCAATAGACATATGTGAGATCAACAAAGGCAGAACTGGCTTGACTGCGTCCACTGATGGTGATGGGCTTGCTGATTCCTTTTTGGGTGTGTGGCAGATGTTGCTGGGGACATTTAGAAGCATCTTGCTGAGCCCCTGATAAAATCTGTTGCCATGAGGGAGTGCTGCCACGAGGGAGGCAGATCAAAAGAGTAATCTAGAGGTATCTTCTGAGTTTGTTGGAAAACTCTGACTAGATTTCACCCTCATTCTGTCAAAGAACTAGTTCACCTAATGCAAATCTGGAGCATTATAAATTAAAATAGGTTCTGTGAGTCAAAATACACTGGTTACCAACACGAGGGAGCAAACCTCCAGTAGGCAAAGGTTTCTGTTTTTGGCCTCTATAACAGTGTTTCCCAATCTTGGGTCTCCAGCTGTTTTTGAACTACAACTCCCGTCATCCTTGGCTAGCAAGATCAGTGGTCAGGGATGATGGGAATTGTAGTCCAAAAACAGCTGGAGACCCAAGGTTGGGAAACACTGCTCTATAAGATGCTGCTAGAGGCTGAGCATATAGCCTAGAATGTGTCTGGCTATGCTACATAATGGTGTGCATGCAACCTTATTGAACTATCAATGAGTTTTGTCTCCTGATGGTGGACAATGAGAATGAAACTACTGTGAAACACATTAGAGAGTTAGTCCGCTTGATTACTCATCAGACTTTGTATTTTCATATATTTTTGTGATTTAACTCATTACCAGCTGTTTTTATCAATCCTAATTTTTACAGCTGTAACACTAGAAAAATGGCATTCTATAGCAACTTAACCTGGGTGCTTCAGAGGCTAATGATTCTGTGAGGAAAAGACAGTGGTGGCTTTGACAGGTCACTGAAGGAGGTGTGTACATGTGAGCAAGGGCCAACAGGAAAAGGAGTAGCTGCCACAAGAAGGCCCAGTGGGGTATTGGCCCAATAGCAGGTGATAGGACAGCACCACAGTTCAAACAAAGTATATGGATTGTTTTGAAAGTTTCAAGATAAATGTGAACTCCAACACACAGTTGCCCTAGGGAATATGTATGACTCTTGATCATTCCCACCATTTTACAGTCCAGACAAAATTCCCAAACAGGAATGTATATCTATTGTACTGAATAAGATTGAAGATATATGTATACAGTCATACCTCGGTTTAAGTACGCTTCGGTTTGAGTACTTTCAGTTTAAGTACTCCACGGACCTGTCTGGAACAGATTAATCCCCTTTCCATCCCTTTAATGGAAAAGTTCGCTTCAGGTTAAGTACGCTTCAGGTTAAGTACTCCGCTGACCGTCTGGAACAGATTAATCCACTTTCCATTACTTTCAATGGGAAAGTTCACTTCAGGTTAAGTTCGCTTCAGTTTAAGTACAGACTTCTGGAACAAATTGTGTACTTAAACCGAGGTACCACTGTAGTCTTATTCTAAAGCTACCTTAGATGTCCACTGAAATATATTTTGGATCTGTGTTAATGCAGACCTCCATATTATATTTATAATATTGTGGCATGAGGCAAAATATATGTTAAAATTTCAGCTCTAAAACAGAGGATACAGAAGAGAGAGGACCACCCTGGAATCATGAAACGACAAAACGCCAGCAAGCTAAAGAATCAGCCAAGGTATATTTAAATAGAAGCACACAAGGCAATACCCTGTGATGGTTCTACTCTTTTAGGCCTTAAAGTACACATGCATATCAAACATCAAACAAGTCTTTTAAAAATTAGTCAGTGGAAATGCTGGTGATCTTTTGTTAGCCCAGGAATAACCATAGGGGACCCCAACCTTTTCCATATTCCCTTTATGTTCCCTTGATAGTCTGTAGAGCAACCACCGCTATCAGATGATTTCTCAAACCTTCTCACAGCCTTGATTTCCAAGCTGGAAGAAATAATAATAATAATAATAATAATAATTATTCTCTGGGCGGCTTCCAACAAAACAGAAATTCTAAAATACAGAAAGGTGGGGTGCAAACATGCACAGATAATAACTGTTACGTCATTGTTTGATATTGCAAGAATCAGGCAAGGAATGTCTTGAAAAGGCTATAACCCGAGTTTCACAATGTTTACTATTAGATTTGTGCCCCAGGAGCTATGCACCCTAAACCAAAAATCACTGGAGAACATAGAGGTGAGAAGGGCATACTTCAAGAGGAGACAACACCATCTTTCCCTAGGGTACAGCTGGCAAAAGATGGAAACTGTGAGTTACTTCTTGCTACTACTTTAATTTAATCTGAGTTCAGTGGGGTTTATGGAGAAATATGGAGATGATGATTCTGGTTTTGTCTTATGGGGTTGTTGTAACAATCACAGCTAGATAATTCATGCTTTAATTGCTCCATAAGGTGCAATATATTTTTTCCCCATGAGAACAGTTGGAGAAGAACCCAGTACATGTAGTAAAAAATAAATGGGGTATGTGGTTGTAACTCCCCCCCCCCCAAAAAAAATGTTTGTCTGATCAGCTAAGAATAGAACAAGGCCTTGTTTTCTAATTTATTCCAGTCCTGCTGTGCAATGACTTTAGTTTGAGCTTGTCTTGTCACTCAAACAATGAGCCCCCTCTATCTTATGCATGTGGATTCTCTTGGCAAAAAGTTGGTGCTGCCTTTAAATGTTGTGATGACACGTGTGCTGTTTGTGAATCTTTTCCGACAGCTTCCCTAATGTAACCTGTTCTGCTTTCAAATATAAAAGAGCCTCGCCGCAGTGTTTGTGAGCTGGAAGCTGGGCTTGTTTCATGCTGTTACATCTCTTCCAAGTATAAACACTGCTGTGTTAAAGCTTAATCCAGCCGTTAGATGCATTTGCGACTCCCACAGAAAGCCATTAGCCTGCCTCAGCAGGGTTTGTATGATAGCGGAGAGAAAACAGAATGGAATAGTTTGGGTGGGTGTGGGTAGGGTTTGAATGCTCAAGGGCCAAATGTGGCTCTACCTGAAGAAGATGAATGGGGAAATGCTTTCAAATAATGTTTTGCTCCCTTTCAATGAAAATATGAAACACATCCTTTTTTCAGCTTGTTATCATCATTTCAATTCTTTTCAAGTTGCTATCTTCCAGAGAATGACATCTTCGGTTTAAAAACTTGGAAACTAATGAATGCACTTTTTCTTTCTTTTCATAATAAATGACCTCTTGTTGAGTGTTATCTGCCCCAATGGTTCTCAACATTTGCAAGTATTGAATATGCCCTCCATGCTAATTGTCACCATTTTAGGCTCCTTTAATTAAAAAAAGTGCATAATGGCAAACAACTGTTATGACCTCAGTAATGCTTTTAAATTAATTTGTAAATGTGCCAAAATCAAAGGAGGTGGCAAAAAATATTTATTTATTCCCCCAATGTACCCCACCAATTAGCAACTCAAGCAATTAATTCTAAGAGGTATTCAATATAAACTTGTTCATAACTGCAAATTCATTTATTTCCCCAATGTACCCACCAATCAACCCTATTAATCAATTGCTAAAGGTATGGAAGATATTTTTGTTTATAAAATATCATTTCCCCAGTAGACCCAATGATAAACAACCCAACTAATCAATCAAATTACAACCAAATAGAAATTTATTTATATCCAAGTGAACTGAAATGCAACCCATTTGAAGTAATCCTCAAATGAATTAAAATGCAAACTTTCATAGCTACAAATGTAGCATATTCTGTATAGAATCAGAACCATCATTTGTATACTCCAGTGAAATCCCTAATCTCTGTAAATAAAGCTATTTATATATACAGTTCATTTAATGATCTGTTATATATGTTTATTATTATATTTATTTGAATTTTTTAAAATAAGCTAGTGGGCATGAGTAGCAAATCCTAAAACAGCCTCCAAAGATCTGCCCCTAAAATTTACCTAATCCAGTCTGCCATGCAAGAATTAGGCAACCCTTGTCCACAGAATTTATTCCAACAGAGCACCAGAAATACTCCCTAATAATGCCAAAACTCAGGAGCCAGAATGAAATCAGTAATTAGGATGAATGAAGCCCATCAATGGCCCACAGTATGTAGTCTGCTAAAATCCAATGAAGGGCCTTCAAGCCACCATGCCATGTAGTTTACCTCCCACTAATAAGCCCTATGTGCAGTGCAGTATCAAAGTCCAGAAAAACCTAGGCACAACGCAGACAAAGCAGCAGAAGCATGGAGGGCAAGGCCAAACTTACTGTTTCCATGCCTTGCCATCACTTGTTCTTTTAAATGCACCTCACATTAAATACCAACAAAGAAATAACAGCAGGGAACCCAGGCAAAAGCCACTCAGTGGCAATCTTGTGCTTGCCAATGGTCATAAATACCTCAGCGATAACACAGCGCTCCTAGAGACGCCACTGTGAAGCAGAAGAGGACCGCAGAGGAAATGATTGCGCTCTTTAGAGGAACATTCTTTGTGGGTGGACCCCTTGGGTAACTCCACGTCCCTTCCCAGTGGCCAGTGTCTCCCAGGTTGGGAACCCCTTATCTATACATCCATCTCAAGGTTGTGCTTTTGTTGCTGTTGCTGTTGCTGTTGTTGCTGTTGCTGCTAGCTCAGATCCCACCAAAAGTCACCCTTTTGATTAGCTACTGTAACATTATGGTCAAACCTTAGGAGAGACGTGAGATACAAATTTGAATGTTGTTAAACATCAGTATGCTGTAGCTCAGGGGTCAGCAAACCTTTTCAGCAGGGGGCCGGTCTACTGTCTCTCAGACCTTGTGGGGGGCCGGACTATATTTTTTTGGGGGAAATATGAACGAATTCCTAGGCCCCACAAATAATCCAGAGATGCATTTTAAATAAAAGCACACATTCTACTCATGTAAAAACATGCTGATTCCTAGACCATCCATGGGCCGGATTTAGAAGGCGATTGGGCCGGATCCGGCCCCTGGGCCGTAGTTTGCCTACCCATGCTGTAGCTTCTCAAGCACTATTGAGCCCTAAGAAGGCTGGAAACATAGCAGGCAGTAAGGACTGAGAATGTTGGTTGCCGGTAGATTTTTGAGGAGGCATGCGTGGAGAGGCTGATACACTCATGTCTTACCTAAGAAACGCAGGATTCTGTTTTGCGATTTCAGCAAAGTTGGGGTAATGCGTCAGTTTTGTATAGGTTTGGGAAAGCTTGAAGCAGGAATTTTGCTCTAGTTTCAGATGATTATGTGTGCCTGGAAGCCTTGAAAACAGATGAAGAGAATTCAAGTCTGGCTCCAAGGACTCCCAGAGTGGTGGAAGTTCACGAGGAAGTTTATGATGACGTGGAAGGAATACAGAGAGAACTGTGAGTGCTAACAGTGTGTCTAGGTGTAAGTTTTGGAAATGTATTTCGAAATCTGAAGCACATATTCATCACAACTCTTTTAAAAATTGTTTCTGTTGCAGTCAAACTTCCGATGCCCACAGCTCACTGGCTTCAGAGACCTGTAAGTGTGAAAGTAACACTATCCCTTTTCTTTCTTTCTTTCTTTCTTTCTTTCTTTCTTTCTTTCTTTCTTTCTTTCTTTCTTTTAAAAAAATTAAGTTATTAAACAAGTATAACAAGGGCTATAATAGATATGTGGAAACACCATGTATAGAATGCTTTTTTTAAAAAAAGCATTATAATCCTAGTTCAGAACACCTTTGCCAATCCAAATTAGTGGTCTCCTGATAACCTTGAGTTAATGAGTAGTGTACAAAATAGGAATTGGTGTTCAGTCTATTTTCTTATTGTACAGGATAAAACCTTCTAGGAATCAGAAATAATGCTTTCTTCTCCATCCATTAAATCTGTTGAGGCTGCATGGCAGGAATGAGGGCCTTGTAGCCCTCCAGATGTTGCTGGGCTACAACTCCCATTTTTCCTATCAGCTATGTTGGCTACAGCTCATGGGAGTTTAGTGCAACAACATCTAGGAGGACACAAGTTCTGCATCCATGCTGTATGGAGTTGTTATGATGTGCTTTCCAAGTCTGAGGCATGCCTAGTCCCTGCTAATAGGATGCACACTACATTCTGCCAGATCCCTTTGGGGCTGTCCTCAATGTTTTCTTAATCTACTTATGCACCTGTTCTGTGATTTGATAGGTTCTTGTTCATCCTTATTTTGATGGGACCTCTGTTGTTGTTGTTATTATTATTATTATTATTATTCTGTAGTTGTTTCTTACTGAAAGCGCTCAAGGCAACATACCCCCTACCCTTGTTTTCCTAAGTTAGGCCAAGTGATTGTATGGATCCATCACAAATATTTCCTGAGTAACTGGGTCAGTTATTATCACACTTTGAACAGGCCCACTGAAATCAATGGGGCTTAAAGTTAGTGACTATCTCCAACTTTGCGTGAGTCAAACCCCTTGTGAGTGAGCAGATTCAATTTGCCTGCTTAACTATATTTGAAGCAAATGTTCAGGGGTTATAACCGTACTGTCAGAGACCAAAATGGCCCTTTTATGAGAGACCGATTAGCCCACAATAATACTTAACAGCAGGCATTCCGTGTGTGATGGTGGAAGTCATAGTTATCCCTGTTTTTTAATGTTGAGGTTTAGTTGAAGGGAAAGTGCTAGTTTCTAATCTGGTTCAGTTATTTTATAGACTACTTCTTCTTCTTTTTTGCTTTGGGAGTATATGGGCTGTACAGTATTAGAAAAGCTTATTAAAATAAGTTGGTATTTTAAAGACACTAAAGCACCATATAGGTATAGCTCATTTAACATGTCCTCATTTAGAAGGTTTATAGGTTGAATAATTCAATGCTTATTGACCTTCCAATAGTGCCTTTCTTTTATGTGGAAGTAGTCCTGTGGGTTATTCCCCTTGTAAGATGTGCTGAATTTGAAATTCACTTGACCCTTCCTTCTCCTTCACCACAATTTACAAGGCAATCCATGGGAGGGGTTTGGATGAGACAGAGCTATCCCTCCACCCAGCCCTGCTCTGTAACTGCTTCTGAAGAGGGCCCCACTTCTCCATACCCAAACAGTAGGCAGGCAGAAGCCACCCCCATGCCCAAACCGGGCATTTCAGGGGAGGGGATGGAGCTAGGCTCTGTTGGAACAGAGATGTCCCTGTGTCATCATGTGATGGCAACAGGTCTGCCCCAGGTGTCTTTGCTTTACCAGTTGGGGAGCTACTACAGGGAAGAGGCATTTTTCTTGCCCTCCATCTGCCCTGGCCAGCTTGAGCACCGTACAGGCAGCAACGATTTTGCACAGGTGTCCCTGCACATAAGGCCCCCCTATTCTGCTCTCCCCACCCCCATTCTGCCCTCTCCCAGGCCCCAAAGAACCTGCAAGTCATCGATCGCGTATCAATTGGACACGCAGAAAATTGTTGCTGCCTATAGTACTGTAGTAGGGACCCAGGTGGCGCTGTGGTTAAACCACTGAGCCTAGGGCTTGCTGATCAGAAGGTTGGTGGTTCGAATCCCTGTGACGGGGTGAGCTCCCGTTGCTTGGTCCCAGCTCCTGCCAACCTAGCAGTTCGAAAGCATGTCAAAATGCTAGTAGATAAATAGGAACCGCTACAGCGGGAAGGTAAACGGCGTTTCCATGTGCTGCTCTGGTTCTCCAGAAGCAGCTTTGTCATGCTGGCCACATGACCTGGAAGCTATACGCCGGCTCCCTCAGCCAATAATGCGAGATGAGCGCGCAACCCCAGAGTCGGTAACAACTGGACCTAATGGTCAGGGGTCCCTTTACCTTTATAGTACTGTAGTAGCAATGTGGATGCAGCGGTGGCTGGCCACCGAGTTTGGATTGCAGAGGGAGTTTCTGCTTAAGGCTTCAAAGAAATGCTTGTGCTATGCTAATAAGTTATAATAAAAGGTCTGTTGTACATTAAGCTTTATTGCTACATCCCTTAACTTCTCTGAGCATTTGACTTTCTGTTCAGATAATAATTCACTGCTGGGAACTGTGTTATTAAAGAGATCTAAATGTATATCAAGTTTCAGAGGATGCCTGTGAAGAAACCTATGAGGATGTTCGAAGTGAAGGCTATAGTTCAACTAAGTCAGAGTGAGTGCTTTGTTTCCTGTCTTACCTCAGAACTGGCATCTTAAGTAGGTTTTCACACTATGAAGGGCAAGACCTATCAATTTTTACTTTTGAACACCATTGGTGAAAAGGAAAGACACACATTTAAATAAATAAATAGAATCTAGTAGTCCCTCAGAACACCCATGTTCCACTTAGACCTCTATACCATGGATTTGTCTAATCCCTTTCAAATACCTCTTAAGTCAGTACAAATGACTACATATTGTGGTATTGAATTCCAGACATTAATTACGAATCTGCCGTGTTCCGAATGACTGCCTTTGGCTAGTCTTAACCTTATTGCCAATCAGCTTCACATTCATAAATGGCGATAAAGGACGAATGTGCATAACTTCCCAGTTCTGGGTTTAATCTGATGTTTCTAATCTTCTCTTTACCTAGTGATGTCAAAGAAAAGTTAAAGGGACTTGGAAAATTTTTCAAGAAAGGAAAATTCAAAATGAAGAATGCACGCTTAAAAGAGAATTCGCGGTATGTAGTCCTAATTTAAATCAACAGGTGCCCTTTATCCTGAAAACAAAGTAATTTTCATTGATTTACTAGCCGGGTTCATTTGCATGTGACTATAAAGCTGCCTGGTGCCCAGGACTGTGTCTGTACTGAAAAGGTGTCAGCACCCAATTCTGCCATTTGGAGAGAGCAAAGGGCAGCTGATAATGTCAAATGCTTGCCAATACTCAACAGATAATTACATTTTATCTATTTTTGTGTTTCTTTGGGATCAAAACACGGGGCAATATAGGAAGCTGGCTGAGAAAGACCATTATTACTCTGTCTAGTTCAGTATTGCCTATACAACTGTTTCCCAAACTTGGGCCTCCAACTGTTTTTGGACTACAACTCCCATCAACCCTAGCCATCAGGACCAGTGGTCAGGGGTGATGGGAGTTGTAGTCCAAAATCAGTTGGAAACCCAAGTTTGGGAAACACTAGTCTATACTGATTGGCAGTAGCTCTCCAAGGCTTCAGACCAGTATCCGTCCCAGTCCTACCTCAACATACTGGGGACTGAACCAGGGACCTTCTGCACAGAGGGCAAATGCTCTAGCTTACAGACCTTCGCTCTCCCCACCCATGCTAAGATTCTCAAGAAAATGATTATGTAACTTGTAATTCCAGGATTTGTTGTGCGACCTGCCAAAGGAATTCTAACACCTTGAGCAGTTGTCTCATGATCAGCTGCTCACTAGTGGCTTGCGTACATTTCAACTGACTTTTTCTTCTGCATCAGCCTCTCTGCATAGCTGGCTCACCTTAGAATAGTGTAGTCATCTCAGGCTCTCCTCTTTGCCCATTCTTCTTCCACTGGTCCTATGATCTTGTTGCTGCTCAAGTCGGTAGGAACTCTCTTGGATGAAACCCCCAGGACTTTACGAATGTAACTCCTGTTAGCTACACAATGGTGTATGCCGTGATGGATATATGGATACGTAGGGATTTTTTAAAATGCCAAGAGTTGGGTTCAAAAAGAGTGTAGGGCCCAGATGGAGAGATCGCAGCCCTCTGGGTTGGACTCCAACTCCCACAATCCCTGATTAACACTGGTTAAGACTGATAAGAAGCAGGGTCCTATGTGTAGAAGTCAAATAGCCCATGAACTCTGGACGCCACTTTTCTCCTTGTCTTTTCACATGCTCTATTCCTCCCTGCAGCATTGATTTATTCTAGGTGTTTCTAAGCTACGTTAGCATAATACTGTAAACAGTACTGGATATGGATTAGGTGGCAGATGTCTAACAATTTGCTCTAATGTTCATCCAAAATGTAAGTGTGGTGAGAAAGCGGATGTGTGCATGCAAAAGTCTTTAATTGCATGCAACTGATCGTGAAATTTATGAACCACGTTGAAACGCACAACCTAGATTTTGTTTTGTTTTTCTCCACAGCATTCTTTCCAGTTCTGCACCAAATCTAGGTAAGCTGATGTGTCCAATACTGGAAACTGCCTCCCTTTTGAACACATTGGGGTTGTGGAGGTGAGGTGTCTCTGACGCTTTGAGGATGGAGAAATAGACAGGTCACGAGATGTAATTGCTGGTTTTTATAATGCAGCCTATAATTTACATCATAACAATTGTTTATAACCAAGTGCAACCCAGGCATGTTGTCACGCACCTCCTGCCACTGACCTTCCAGGGTGAGTCTCCCTTTGTGTGCACTGAAAACCCACAGAGCTATATTTCATACAAACCAGAATGTCGTTTCCAAAACTTACTGCTTGCTTAGCAATTTTAAGGCTTATTATACAGGTGCTAGGAAGGCAAATGACCCTCATGCCACAAGCAAGTTGCCTAGGATTTCAGAGGTGGCAATTTCCCAGATTTGAAGAGCAGGTTATCCGCTTCCTGGATTTTTGAACAATTAGATGCTTTGTGAATTGATTTAGATGTCAAGGCAGGTTTAATTTCCGATTTGTGCATTAAATGGCTTGTAGAAGAGAAACGGGAGCTGGAATCCAGCAGTGCCCTTAGATTACAGTATTGTTTGTAACTGAGTTAACTGTTGCAATGCTGAAACTTCAATGGATGGTTGCTCATCTGTGTGTATTTCCCTTTTCTCCCCTTATCCAGCTCCAGATCAGAGCCGTAGCTAGGTGATCTTGTGCCCCTGGCAGAACCGTCCAGATTGCAACCCCTATCCATGGACAACTTAGTTCTTCTTTCCCTTCTCCTCAAACCCCTCCCTCCACCCATTCAATTCACCCTCTTTTATTATGAGGCAATAATCAATATTTTTATTTATAGACATATTTATGGACATATTTTACCCGATTTTGTGGAGCCCCCTCTCGTCTGTGCTCCTGGCGGGGGTCTCATTACCACCCCCTAGCTACGTCCCTGCTCCAGATCACTCTGTCTCCTTTTGTGTCATGTCTATGAGATTATAAACCTGTAGGCAGGGAATGTAGCCTGTTTAAAAATCTTTGTACAGTACTTAGGAATGTTTAGCACATTGTAAATGACAGATAATAACATCCACGTGTGCTTTTGACAACAGATGTTATGGCCCCGGAAAGCATGGTGTATGACAACATCGACGCAGAACAAAGTGATACAAAGTAGGTAAAAACTGTGATAAATGACATTTTGGTCTCGTAACCAAAACTCTGTTATGAAAATGATTCTGCTGCCCTGAAGATGGACCTCCCAGTATTCTGGCTTTATATATAGTCCACGGTGAATTTATTTGAGCAAGAATACCTCTAGTACTGCATTTTGAGCCACACCATCTGCCTCGGAATATGAAGGATATGCATTTGGCTTTATTTATGCTATAGTTTCAAGTGATCTTAAGAGAATTCCCTTTGTGCAAAGGGAGCTAGCGATTTCTGAAAATTATTGGCATTCTCCCCAAGCAACACATTTCCAGCAATCTTTGGAGGGGCCATGATAGCAGGACAGAAACAAAACAGCTTTGCAGCATAGATGTACGCCACCGACTGTTTTTCGTATACCCAGGATCAAACCTGCTCCCCCCCCCCCAGTTTGTGAATTGTGGCAATGGCTCTAGGTTAACAGATATGATGAGTCTTGAATCCATGGTGGGGTGTGTGTGCTGGCTGCTGGCACGTGGGGTGTAAATCACCAATATTCTTACTACTGCCACTGGCTTCGGTAAAGAAGACAGCAAACAATCGTAGGTGCTAATCTACGTTTATTCAGAGAGTGTGTGTTCAGCCATCACTCTCCAGTTCAGAAGAAAGTGAAAGTAGAAACAGAACAAAGAACATCACATGACAGGAGATCAGGTTACAGCTTGAGCTCCTGTGTGGGAAAGTTACAGCAATCACATAAAGTAAACATTCATCCACATGCAGCATCTGTGCCATGCAGAGGATTTATGCTAACATCTCCCCTGAATCCTGAAATGGAAAAAGATGCAAATGTGAGAGCATCATTAAGAGAAGTGAACAGACAGTTGTCATAAACAAAATAGGACTTTCCTGCTGTGGAACTCTCTGAGACTGGATTGACCAGCTTTGGCTTCCAGGGGACCAGAGCAGTTGCTCTGTTGACAGAAACAGTGTTGCGTTTGACAACCTGTTGTTGTGGCTTAGCCTGTGTGACTGCTGCCTGTTTTGGAGTTCTAAGCACAGCTAAATTTGCAATTGCTGTGTTGGCAAACTCCTGAGAATACCTCTTGGGTCCTCTTCTAATCCTCTCAGACCTGCGTGAGAGGTGCAAATCCTGTTTACTGAGATTCTCCCCTTCAGGACTTTTGGGAGAACTCTTACCAATGGTAAACAGTGGATCTAGTGCTTCAAGCACTTTCTCATCATCTGATGAAGGTCTGTTAAAAACAGCATGAGTTCCTTTGTGTATGACTGTCTCCCCTGTGTCAGAGCTACTCGGGGTAGAGCCTTCAGCAAAGGAATCATCTTCACTACCACTTGTGTCAGTGTAGGAAGCATCAAAATCATTGGCACCTATGGGAAATTCATCAAGAACATATGTTTCTTGTGGCGTAGGAGTGTGTTCTACCTCTTGAGTAAGAATCACCTCATTGGAAGAATGCAACATAACTCTGCATTGACCTTCCTCAAAACCCAATAGAATGCCTTGGACTGGCTTGCCCTCAAGCGAAGCCACCCACATTTTGGTTCCAAAAACCTTAGTGTTGCTCACATCAGGCTTTTGTTGGAACAGAATCTCATAAGGAGAACGCTTCTGTCCTTTAGGAACCTGTCTGAGCCACTGGTAAAGGAAAAATGAGATGCTTTCAGCCCACAGTTGTTCAGACAATCCTGAACTCAGCAGTTGCGCTTGCATGCCTGCTTCTAACTCAGTGTTAACCTTAACACATAAGCTTTTGTCCCAAGCTGCCTGGGTTTTGGCAAACTTGTGGTGAATGCCTTTGTCATCAAAAAAAGCTTGAAACTCCTGTGAAGTAAAAAGAGGAATGTCATTGGTCAATAAACATTCAATTTTACAACCATGTTTCAGTTCAACCTTAGCATGAAATTCAGAAAATTTCACAATAGCCTGCTGAGGCTTTTGCAGAGGATAAAACCACGTATACTTAGAGAAGTGGTCAGTTATCAGAAGATAGTATTTGGCCTTGCCAAGGGACTTCGGCATAGGACCAAAAACATGAGCAGAAACGATCTGGAAACAACGTGTTAGACCTTTCTTGCTTGGTTGCTTCTGTGTCTGCTTAGGCTCCTCTGGACCTGTCAAACAATCATCAACAACAGTAAAACATGCATCACTTTTATCATAAGATAATCTGAAAAGGTTATCTTTGTCTCTGTGTCCCGTCAAAAGAACTTCTCCATCTTTAGAAATCACACAGGTGCCCCTGTGAAAACACAGCTCAAACCCCTTTTCATCAATTTGAGAAACACTGAAAAGGTTTTGCTTCAGCTCTGGAACAAGATACACATTACTGATACTCAAATTTAGAGATTTCAGAAAAATAGTTCCTTTTCCAATGGATTTCAAAGAATTGCCATCTGCCTGTGACACGATGGAGTCCAGCTTCTCGAAAGTCTGGAACAGTCTCTTGTCGTTCACCATATGGTGCGAAGATCCCGAATCTATGATCAGATAAGACCCATCGTCGTCTTGGTCATCAAGCTGAGTGAGCATTACAAGCATTTTGCGTGCTGTAGGGCCCTTGCTGCTGCTGCCGCCGCCGCTGCCTCGCCCCTTAGGCCCAGAAGCCTGTTGTTGACTTCCTGAGTCCTTCTGGGGTCGTCTACATGTCTTGGCTGTGTGTCCAGGAATATTGCATAACTGGCATCTGACCACAGCTTTAAGGGCTTGTGCAGTCTCTGCAGATGCACCAGGTGAGGGTGAGTAGCGCTCCCCGTTGGCCTCCGCCTGTGCGCGGGTCCTGTCCTCCTCATTAAGCAATGAAGCATAAATTCCTGCTGCAGTCATTTGCTGAGGGTCTTGAGCCCCCAGCTGGGCTGCAATAGCATTATAGGACTTGGGAAGGCTATTTAGCACTGTAAAGCAATAAATGTCGTCATCCAAATTGACGTTTCTGTCAACTAGCTCCTGGCGTAGTTGACGCATCTGATGCAAATGGGCTCTCAGGTCTCCTCCCTCCTTCAGACGCAAATTAATTAATCTCTGAAAGAATAATGTTGTTGATCCGGCGCGCAACCTCAGGTGCTCGTCCCGAAGATGAGTCCAAACATCATAAGCATTATCTAAGTTCCGAATATGAACCAGCTGTGATGGGTCCAAATGCAGAACTATTGTTGCCCTTGCCTGTGCGTTGCGATTCAACCACCTTTGGCCTGGCAAAACGGGCGGTGCGTTCTGAATCAACTCAATAAGTCCTTGCCGGATAAGAACACATTCCATTTTAACACTCCACGTTGCGTAATTCGAGTCATTTAACAGAGGACACAAACTCTTGGGTGTTTGATCTGAATCCCCGGCTTTAGCCATCTTGTTTCTGTAAGCGTGCTGCTAGCTTCTGACTTCAAAGTACAAAGAAGCTGCAAATTAGGCTTTCGGCAGGCATCTGCAATTAAGCTGCTGCTTTAGAGGTTTTATTGCCGCTATAAATCAGTCCCGGTTACTCACTGCTCCGGTGATAAGGAACGCAGACTACCGTGCACTTCCTCCCCTGGAACGCAGGAACCGGTGACTCCCAAGCAGGCGAAATTCCTCAGGATCAGCTGCTGCAGATTAAGGCCTCCTTGCCAGTTTACGCTTTTCAGAGGTCCGTGGATCGCAACCAGAGCTCAACCATCCTCTGCTACCACTGTTGGAATATTGGGGTGTAAATCACCAATATTCTTACTACTGCCACTGGCTTCGGTAAAGAAGACAGCAAACAATCGTAGGTGCTAATCTACGTTTATTCAGAGAGTGTGTGTTCAGCCATCACTCTCCAGTTCAGAAGAAAGTGAAAGTAGAAACAGAACAAAGAACATCACATGACAGGAGATCAGGTTACAGCTTGAGCTCCTGTGTGGGAAAGTTACAGCAATCACATAAAGTAAACATTCATCCACATGCAGCATCTGTGCCATGCAGAGGATTTATGCTAACATGGCTCACAAGGCCTCCCCATGTGGAGTTCTGCAGCCCATTCCCCACAACCTCCCACACCACATGTAAGCTTGAAAAAGCCTCCTATTGAACGCAATGGGAGACTTTTCTCAAGCCTTAATGCAGAGCTAGGGGGCATTTTGGAGGGGGAGACTTGCAGCTTGGGAAGGGTTAAACCCTCCTGTCACCATGCACAGTGACCCCCCACCCAAACAAAACCACCCCCTGCCTTAATTAGATTTCAAATAAGCTTCACGTTTTCAAGTTTAATTGCAGTGGGGTGAGGTTGGGGAGGTTATAGAAAGTGTGTGGATGTGTGTCTGACTGTTAGTGAAAATGAATGGGTTTGTGTACTGCATGTCTGTATGAATGTTTGTATGTGTGCAGTGTGAGAATCTGTGTGGGAGATAGAGATGGTGTAAATGAGCATGATAAAAACGAATTAGTTCTTCAGCAGCTTGAAAATAATTGACTACTAAATGTATAACTGTCTGTTCGTGGGGTAGGAAGCCATGGAGATGAAATTCATGCGGCATTCGAAGAAAAATTTAATTTTTGACATCTGTTCTATGTTTACAATTTTTATATAAAGAAATCCCTTTTAGCTCTACAGCTGAATAAAACTGCTTGGTTCTCCACTTGCAACCTATTGAACTGCAAGTCTGTGTACTGCTGTATCTACATGGTTCCTATTGGAAAATGTTTTTTGTGATTCAGTGGTGCATGAAATGAGGCCTGTTTGTGTGGGGTATTGTGGTTGATCTCGCTGATACTCATTGTCTCTCTTTGGAACATCAGCATTTTTTGCAGCATCTGTGCCATCAGGAAACCTGGTGTTTTCCCTTTTCTCTGGAGAGAAAAATGAGATTCATAAAATGGGAAGTTAAAGTTCCTCGTCAAAAGAGACGGGTTGGTGGAGAAATGGTGATGGCCCCAAAATGTAATGAAAAGGTGTATTTGTTGTTATTTCCTATTTGCTTCAGGAAGCTATGGGACTCTATCCTTAAATAAATCCACTCTTTTGGCTCCTAACTAAATATTAGTAATGGAAAGCCTTGATTCCCCCCCCCCCTCCCCACAAACTATAATTAGTGAAAATAAGTTGGGCTCTGAAACCATGCGTTGACCGTAGCTTGTTCTCTCACTAATTGTAGTTTAAGCAAACTGGAGGTTCCTGTGTTTGGACATCAAGGGAACCATAGTTGATTTGAAATCATGTTTGAAAGAAGAGAGGGAACCGAAGCCCGAGGCTCTCCAAGGCTCACTTCTGTAGCATCAAATCATGGTTTCTCATTGCCTCCAAACTAGGCTGTAACTCTTTATTTCTCTAATATTTGCTAGTGTCCTTTTGTTCTTCTCTCCTTTTGGTATTAAAAAGTTTCTGTGCATATGTAGACACAATTCCTGTATTGTAAAGCTAACGTTTTTAGTAAGTTTTGATAAAATGCAGGATAGAAGTAATTTAAATTGGATATAAAGTCTGTGTTGACTAGAAAATACATTTGGCTTAATAAATTTTCTCTGTTAATAACTTTTACAAATGTTATCTTCTAGATAAAATGGCATTCATACAAGAGACTCCTATGCATGTTATTCTGAAGTAGGTTCAGAGATTTGTGACATTTTCCTTTGCATGTCTATGCAAAAGTAAGTTCTACTGAGTTCAGTGGGACTTGCATCCAGATAAGTATGCTCAACACGGATGCTTTCTTCTCACTTGTGAAAAGTGCTCTTGTATGTCTCCATCTTGTTCCAATACCACCCCACTTTTGTTCTGAATTGCTCACAATGAGTTGCTGCTTTATCATATGTATATTCTTTCTTCATAGGCCTTCCTCAAGAAATTTCTTCAAAGTCAAGAAACATACTTTAGAGAAGAACAGCAAGATGACAAAAGAAGAAAAGCTGTTTAGAGAGAGGTTCATGGTAGGTTTCCTTATTTTGTTTTTACAAAAAGCTTGGAATATGTTGGCATGGTTACCTGCAATGCACTCAACGGTACTGCACAATCTGTCACCTCCTGTCATGTACAGAACTGTGAGCTGCAATGTTCCAGAAAACTCTTCCATTTAAATTAGTTTGTCATTAGTTGCATAGGTAATTTTTCAGCAGTTTGCCAAGGATTCTGGGGGTTGGTTCAGATAGAAACCCATGAGCTGCAAAGTACAGAAGTACCTGAAGAATTGTAGGCTGCAGAACGCAGCAATCGTTATGGCACACATTTGCTAGAAACATACTAAAACAGGGTTCCAATACAAGGAAATGTTTTCTAGATCTGATGCTGATTTTTCAAAACAACTGCTTGAGCCCAGTCAAGAGTATTTCCAGCTACTTATATGTCGTCTCTGGTAAGCCAGGACATAAACCTCCTAAGAGGTTATCCCACAGTTTTGATGCTTGACACTTTCCAGCAGCTGAACACCCTCAGGAACTGTTTGTATGATCTTTATAGTGTTTTAGGTGGAGACCTGGGCATTACAGCACTTGTTAACATGTCCCTTCCCAATGTTTTCCATAGTTTATTATTGAATGGAGTTGAATTGAAACAGTCTATTTTTTTTAAAAAAAAATCTAGTGTTCATTTTCATTTTAAATCTGCTTCTGAGACTTTGGGGAAATCAACCTTTCTGCTGCTATATTTTGCGAGCCCTAATACCTGGTGGTTTGGATACTAGGATTATTTTTAAACAAACCGTAGGCATCATTCATATATTTCATGGTCTATTCAGAAGGCTGCAGATCCTCCTTAATAGTGATTGGAAATGTTCAAACTCATGATATAGCCTGAAATCCGAATAATAATACAACTGGTTCTTCTGCATGCCCAATGAAGGTTTGGCCTTGCATTTCTCAAACATTCATATGTTCCGCCATCCTGATGCTGCGTGGCAACCTACTTCTGAAACTTGAGACTTTGCAAAGCAGCTTGTGATGTGTGTGTGTATCTTTTGTTCAAAGAACCATTCAGGATGCCCAAGCCCTTTTAGCTACCTCTGCTTAATTGAAAGTAACCCCATTATTTTCAATGGGTCTTTCCCCAGTAAGTATATACATTGGATTGCATCTTTATTTTCTTATTCCCTTCTCTCAGTATGATAAGGAGATCGGGGTAATCAATACTGCAGTTGCACACTGCTCAAATACTTTGACCAAAGGAAAACTTGACTTGAGGATCACGGCAGGCGAGAAACTTGAAGTCATTGATATTACGGAAGGGAACCAATTGATATGTCGGAATTCTGAAGGCAAATGTAAGTTTTCTGTTGAATGGAACGGCCATGTTTTAAGCAGAGCATGAACAAAACAGTTTGGGTGGGTAAGAGGAGAGTTGGCAGTCTCAATTATCACAAACCGGGTATTGAGTATTGCAGGGAAGAACAGGGTAGAAATCTGAATGTGTCAGTAGCTCAAATGAAATTCTGGGCTCCCCAGACTCTTCTACCGCTGAGAACCAGACTCCTTTTTCTCCTTTATTTCCAGAAACCAAAATTCTGCTACCAATGATGGGCTATGGATTACTTACTTGGATCAGTATTTGAAACTGGCAATTTGAATTAGGAAAACTTATTCCTGGCATATCTTTAACTATATTCACCAGTTTTAAGGCATTTATGTTTGGAGGATTTTGCATATGCCTAAAATATTAAGATTTATGAATAAAATTTTATTCTTTCCTAGATGGATTTGTGCTACTAGAACACTTGAATTTCAGGTAAATTTTGTGTATTTGTTATCCCTATGTTAGGGAACAATTTCATCAGCATTTGGTAGTTTTGTTTCTTCTTTGAGACAATTAAAGTAAGAGGCTCCTTTATAATTTTATTTTGGGAATGATTCGTGTTCTTATGTAGCTGCATTGTTTTATACTTTTCTGGATTCCCCAAGATCATATTTTAAAGTAGGTGTTCTATGTCATCAGCCAAACACTGCTAAGGGAGTTGCTTCTTTTCTTTCCCAATGTATTTTATCATCAATAAAGAATTTGGTGTGGCTTTTCAATAAATATCCACGTGCAATGCTGGGGTAAACTTGTGTCTTTTCTTTTGTAGCAGACATTAGCACTGTACATCTGCAGCACAACTGTTTCCTATGAAGTGATGATGTATTGATGGCATCCACCGAAAATAAGCACCAGTAACAAACCTTCTTTGCGTGGGAAGAAATAGAATTGAGTTGTCGATGGCAAACTGAATGCTAAGCTTGAATTCTTCAGTAGCTCAGAGTTAACAGCTGCCACTTACTTGAATGATAGACTTGGAGTTGAGCATGGTTGCTTTTCAATATTGCAAGTTCAAAATTGTTTTTCAAGTTCATGCTGTGCCGTTCGTGTGACTTGATAATTTAGATTCTAGGTACCTGCAGGGATCCCAAGACCCTCATACACACGGCTAATGAACCGGCATATGTATAGGAGGCTTTTGTCGGGTTCTGTTTCCAGCTCCCATCCCCTCCTGAACAAGAGGATTTTCAGTTATGACAGATGGAGAACATGTAAAGTCCCTGTGCATGTGCAGAAATCACCCTGGTTCCTTGGATCATGGCCAGCGTACTTACCATTTTGTGTGTGAAACAGCTGGTCTGTGTGTGTTGTCAATGATGAAAATGTAAGCCTTGGCATTTGTATTGTATGCTCCTATATTAAGTCTGCATCAATCCCTGTATATCATTAGATGTGCTGTTGGCATACTTGATGCATTCATTGTAGATGTAAATAAAATGAAGTATGAATTGACATTTAATAGATTGTTTTTGAAGGCGATGCTGCTTAAAACTTGGCTTCCTGTTTTTATTTAACTTAATCTGCAAGTAGCTTTAATAAAACAAGGGAAGTGGCTTTGAGTTAGGAACAAATGGCCATGGGGGGGGGGGGGGGCTAGTTCAAAGATGAGAGGCCTTGACACAAATGCATGTTGGCCTGTTCTTCTGATTTTTGTGGTAAATGGGCTGATTTCCCTCTAGATTTACAATGTCTTCCCAGCCGGGCATCCCATGGTAAACTGTGCAAAGAAGGGTTGAATGGGAGTATGCACAATGAATATCTGAGCTCATTGTAGAAGACTCACCAAAGAAAGTAAAACTAATGCAGATTGGCAAAAATAGGCACCGTGTGCACAGAGGCCTTGAAAACTACATTGTTTCAAGCTTGCACAATCAAATTAGAGTTTCTGCTTGTTTCAAGATGTTATGTTAAGAGATTATATAACAACAATTTGTTAGAAAACATGATTCGTTATGGAAAGCCAATTGTAGAAATGACACTTGTTAAAATGAGCAGATAGTACAGCATGTGGGGAAAATCTGAATAAAAGCCAAATCCCAATCTCAAGCAAGAACTTCTTTAGAAGTTGATACCCTGGAGTTTTGATTTTCTAACATGTGGACAGAATTAAGTGAGCTGACATGCACGCTTGCTTTCAAAGTGGCTTAAGCCTACAAAACACAGGTTTGCCAGCACAAAATATTGAACTTCCATAATCTCAGGAGAAAACTCAGAAGAAATGTGGATTTGTGTAAATGAACAGTTTCCACATTAGATAAATTTAACGTTAATTACTTTGACTTGGCTTGTCAGTCTCTTTGATATGCAACCACCCGAGCTGGATTGTAGGAATGAAAAATGGCAAATACTGAGATATTTCCTTGATAGTCATGTCAATTAGCTGAATTTCCCTACACTGTGCTAGAATCTGGGACTCACTCTCTCTAGCAGAAAACCTATTTTAGGCCCAGTACATGGGTGCCTGAAGTTAGTGTTGGGGAAAATACAATTAAATAGTATGTGGGAACAAATTCTAGCATAGCATTCTGCCCATATTTCTAGTGGGAAACACCAATAGGCTTTCCTTAATATTGTGGCTGCCTTTGTGTCACCCGTGATTATTTTTCACTTTTAATGGCAATTCTCTGGAAGCTCGCATTTTCCGATAACTTGCAACGCGTTTTCTTCTACACGCTGCTCCCTGGTAATTCAAGACATACCTCACTTTGCCATAAGCAGACAGAAGGTATCTTAAGTCCTTTACTAAGTTTGATTTTTATCACAAGAACAGCTCAAGCATGTAGCATTTTGTAAGATTCTCATCTCTTTATTAAAGTGCAAATGTCAACCATGGAGTAATAATCACAAACTGTGCGGTACAATAAAAGGGGGAGGGGAGGGAATCAACACCAAAATAGGTCGGTGAAACTGCAGCCACCCAGCCTTCATTTTCTGCTTAAGTTACAAAACTAAATGGGCAGGGAGCAGTGCCTTCCCCGTAACACTGTCATAAATGCAAAACACTTGATCGGTTTTTAAGATAATGCAGGCTTGCTTTCCTATCTGAACAGAGATGCCAGCTCAGATTGGATTTAGACATGAATGTCTGATGAGACAATGAAAGTTTGAGCCATAAGATACTTAGGCTTCTCACCCACCCTTGCCAGCTCTTGCAGTCCCCAAAAGACCTTTTCCCCTAGCTCCTGCTCTCCAAAACTGACACCTCTCTACTTTTCTGGCAGAAGTGCTAGCATGGAGGAGTTCCTCCTTTTCCTCTTTCTCTCTATTCCCCCGACGTACTGATAAGCAGCATCCTGGAAGCCCCAGGGAACCATGAAATATATTATTCCCCTCAAGGGCCAAAAGGAAAAGGGGAAGTTAGTTTCAGGAAAGTGGGTTGGGTATCAAGAGTTCATGGCATTGCTCTATTTTTACATAAGAGAAGCTGCATGACACAGGCTTCTCTGCTATTTACCCAAGTTACAGTAGTTCAAGGACACAGTTGTCAGGTGGCTTGCAGTTTTGTTGTGCACACCGAAGAAGAAAATGCTGCTAGATTTACAAAATATACATACAAAGATTTCTTAACACAGAAAAACTGGGTTCACTTCCAAAGTAAGAACAAACACTATGGTATCATTGGTATTCATTTCAGAGCTTTGTGAGGTTAGGATAAGGAAAACTACATTCACCACTTAGGGAGAAATAAATGCATGAATGAACACAGAGACACCAAATAAATAAATTACATAAATAAGTTTGATCAGTTAAGGCATTTTCAGCAGGAGATTCAAGGCTTTTTGGGGGGAGAATATGCTTTATCTGAACGCAAGGGTAATAGAGAATTAGAAGATTTAATGTGACCAGGTTTCTTGTCCAGTAAATGTGTGTAAAGAAATATTGCTGTTCAATGCATAGAAGACTGCATTTACTAAGGCTTAATTTTACAGTAACTTAGAATTTCCATAACCAGAAAAATCAACACATTGCAATTTACCGCATAGCTTATGACGTTCTTGAGTCAAAGTCACTTGCGTGCAAGCAAGAGAAATTACATTTGGGACAGTAATTCTTCCTAAAAGCAACTGTCACTCCTGAAGAGACAAGACAACTTTTTGAACGGAGTAATGGCTTGCCTTTTCTGGCATGGGAGCTGCTTTGGAGAAAAATCAAGGAAAGGCATAAGAGCATTGACTCTTGCTTTTTGCTTGCAAGCTGACTTGCTTGTACTGTAAGCCATAGCCAGGTACCTGATCTAGCGTGTCGAGAGAAAGTTCTCCTGCCCACAAGCGTTTCCTTGCTCACTTCAATGGAAGGGCAGCTCTACATGTGCAAAGAGCTGTGCCTGTGGACCTGCTACTTGCTTTGAAGTGAATGGGGCATCCTTCAGAATCTCCTCCTGTACGTTGCACGTAGTGGACTGGGACACAAGTTAGCTTTCTATAAAAGCATGCCAAATCTTAATAGCAAACATGTTAAACTATGGATGGGATGAACTCAAAGCCCAAAGAAGTCATGGATAACCTGGGGCTGGAGAGGGGAAAGGAAAGGAGTGACAAATTATTATTATTATTTTTAAAAAAGCTGGATTAAAAAATGTGGATTCAGCCCCAAGACCTAGGAAGCTGCCTTATGCTGAGTCAGAAAATACTGGCTGAAATAACTGTGTATTAACTACACTGAGTGACAGCAGCTCTGCAGGGCTTCAGTCAGTCATCTTTCCAAACCCTATGCTGGGGATTGACCTCTGGGCCTTTTGCATATAAAAAGCATGAGCACAAATACTGACCTATATGGCTCTTCCACAAATGGCATCCCAGCTGCTGCTCTACAGAAGGACTCCAACAAGAAGTTTTATCCCATGCAAATGCAAACACTGAGGCAAAGTGAGAACACAGCAAGCACACTTCAAGTATTTTAAAAATCTGCACCTATGGTACTGAAGGCAGCACACTATTTTGTAAAATGAGAGTGGAAATGAATCATTTTTGATTTTTAGCAGCTGATATGAGAAGGCACGGTTTTGTATTCTCTAGCTCAGGCTGATCTTCCCCTTAAAAACAATATGCTACCACTGATAATAAACGGTAAATTGCCTAGACTTACTAAGCTACGTCTGTAAATTACGTCATATGACTCAGTGTGTGGTGATGCGAAGAAATGGGACCACTGGGGGGGGGGATTCGTGCAAGGATAGTACCCTTACTGGAAACATAGCTTAAAGACGACAGAATTTATGCTGTATTATATTGTGCTATCTTAAATCCTTACTCATCCAGTGTTCCTTCTAGAACACAGTTAGTGGTTTCTTATCTGCAACATGCCATTAAACCAGCAGCTGAAAATTGTGCTTTTGTGCACAGCTTTGCATAAATGCATCTATTCTGATTGCTCAAATACATATTTGCACATGTCTGTTGGCTATCTGGCATACATTAGGCTTGAAAGAAGCCACCTCTTGTCGTGTGGTGTGTGGATGGTGTCCACAATGATTTGCCCACATGGCAAATGTGTTCATGGACCCCAAAAGGTTAGCACAGCCTTTTCAAGGGTAGAATAGCTATTAGTCTTTAATGTCGGTGATCGCAGATGTTTTGAAGTACCTGACACTCAGATGCTTCTAAATTGTAGTTCTAACTCTTGCCACAGTGGAAGTACGATAATGAGGATGTATCTACACGAGGTGTGGCTTTTTATTATTGGCACGCAACGTCTGTGGTCCCAGATGCGACTGACGTTACAAATGATTTATGACCACTCAGAAATACTAATAAAACTATTCTGTCTCAAGCCTGCCGTAGTATCAAATTATTTATTTAAAAAGTATCACTGATTCTTCCCCCGCCCCCCACCCCCAATATTAGTAGTGTCTTTCTTAAAAAGAGGTAAAGTGCAATAAAAGTGCTAAATTTAAAAGTAGCAATTCAAGAATTCATGCCTGTCATGTAGGTAAGGGTTAAGAGTTGGCCAAGGAAACCTGTCCCTATACACTATGCATGGGAAATATTTTAACAGCCCAGGAAAAGAAAATGACATTCCACTCAACTGGTAGTGGAAATAATTATATTGCCAACTCTTCCCTAATGGTATCCTTCTTCTCCCAACTATTTCCTTTAGCCAAACTGATGGGCTCCCTGTATGGAGTGGGCTTCTGCTTTCAGAGCATTTCAAGGTGAAGAATTGGGGGCTAATTCAAAGGAGCAGAATTGCACAGAATATAGCCTGTATTTCATGTATTAGTCACGTGAAGGGGTTCTGCGAGATTAGCCCCTGATGCTGCACAGCTTACCCACATTGGCATCCACACACTGAGCATGGGTGGATGGGCGGGGTGCTTGGGGGAGCCTAGACATGTAGAGATGTGCGCACAAAGGCTTTCCCCTACTTACATGCCTGTGTTCAGTGCCTGGGACAGGAATGCTGTGCAATGTTGGGTGGGCAGGGCTAGCGGTACAGCCTGCTCCTCCTTCAGTCAAGGCGATTCCTTTCATATGACTGTGTGAAGTAAGCCATAGTGCCTCCTAGGAAACTGAATATCCTGCAGTAGTTTAGAACAAACGGGAAACTGAACAGCCGTTTTGATAAAACGATGCTGTAACAATGATGGAGAAGACTTCACAACATGTTTGGCAAATGTTTTCCTACAGAGGCTTTTGACTAAAGCTGTGCCAACTGTTCTCCCATTATTATTATTATTATTATTATTATTATTATTATTATTATTATTATATAACTGTTTATGGCCCCAGTGTAGTTTTTTGGCCCTCTTGTCTTGACTTGGAGCCTATTCTGCTTCCTTTTAGTTTATCAGGGAATTGATATCAAGCGCACTATGAAATTAAAAGCAGCTAATACTTACTGAGAGCAAAGTGACATAAAAATCTCCCCCCCCCAAAAAATGTTACTGCAACATCCACACAAGCTATAGCTTTGTCATCCTAAAAGCAAGGTTTTTACCCTTTAAAAATGATGCGTTATTGCAAATTTAGTAAACCTGATTCCTTCAGCTATCCTGCAGAAAAGGAACAATAAAACACAAGTTATTCCTGCTTTATCAGGATATCAGTAGAGGTCACAGTCAATTAAGCTTTGGAGGTACATTGAAGCCCTGAGGTCTAAAACAGTATTGTCAAATTTACATTCCAGCTTCCATGAAACAGCACACGGAAGGGATTCTATCCGCTCTTATATTAGAAAGTTAAATTCGGCTGTTGTCCTGTTGAGGGGGGCCGGGAATAGCCAGCCTCTTTGTCACTAGGAAAAACATTTGAACTGAAATGCAAAACTCGTACAAACTCCTTAGACCTCAAGGGCACTGGCCTGTACCATGCAGGGAACCCCACATGAGGCTGCCAAGATATATTTTGGTCAGTGTAATGACAAGTCTGTCCGGTGCAGCCTCCCTCTGTATTATAATTTCTCATTCAGTTGTGATACCTTGAGCACCTGTGATTTGTGGAGTATGAAATACCTTTTTTTTTGCGCCTAATGAAACAGCACAGCCCACCACTGTGAAGGGCTACTTCAGGGCCAACCGTACGCCATTTGTGAAGAAAGCGCATCCTGAGATGGCAAACCGACGTTGGGTCAGCATGGCCGATGCACTGCAACATTCAAAAGTGATCTGCCAGCTGCCCTACTGAAGAATGCACACTACACGCGGTCAGAAAACATTCAAGACACAAAGCTTGTCCCACTGCAGCTCTATGTTGGACTAGCTTTGGCTCAGTCATTAGGAAGGAGGAAAGCGGAAGCTGATGTGTTTATAATTCAACAGAAGTCTGAATAGAGGAAAAGGTCACGGAGGGCGAGGTATGGAAACAATGAGCTGCGTGTCTTATTTTTAGCAGATGTGAAGACCTGGTTGGAAGCAACAAGGTGAATTGAGAAAGAAGGGGGCAAAAGACAACATAATGATGGTTCAAGCACTGAAAGATGTTGGCGATCTAACTGTAGAGGGAAAAGGAGCAGACTGGGAAACACTCCTGACTCTTGAGTAAATTTTCAGATCTTGGGGATTACAGAAGCCTGACCCAAGTCCCAGACAAAGTACACACCTTGAGGGGTTGAGTCCACTGTGGATTCCTAGTTATCTCTCTTAGGACAGATTAATGTGTTTCAAAAGACAAGAGGGCGTGGGAGCAACGGGTTCTTCCTGAGCACTGAATGCCTGGTCTTTATCGGTTGGACACAGATTGTCTAGCCTTTATGGCAAGCACAATCTGCCCTGCTCTTGCTCCCACAGCTGGCTGTGTAGCAGAATGCGGACCAGCTGGGCCTTGCGACAAGAAATGCACTCCCGTATCTGAATTTTTAAAAACTTATTTGGTTTGGTTTTCAAGGTCATGGATTAAACATTTTAAAGCCCTTTTTATGATTGTCAGTTATATACATTTCAATAGTTTTACAATTATTCTAACATTTCAGAACTCGACTTTCTTCCTCCTCTTTCTGAGATTCCTTAATTTTATTTTTATCATTCCCTGCATATTCTAAGTTAACTTATTCTTTTACTCATCTACTTTAAATATATACCGGTTCTCTTATGAAACTGCAGGTTATTACAATAATCCTGCCAATGCCTGTATCTGTTTACAATTAAAAAGTCATTTCTTGAAGAGGTTATGCTGATGAAGATCTGTGTTGGAATCAGGATCAAGGAGATATTTGGGGGGGGGGGAGCCGCAGCAGGAAAAAAAACACCCAGGCTCAGTCCTGAACGGAGGTCCATTCATCTTGCGAGCCAGGATATTCTTCATTTGATTCTTTACCTTAATGCTCCTAATTTTATCCATTACCCTCTTTCCTGCTGTATTGCTCAATACACTCTCTAATTATCTTGCTTTATGCTGGAGAACAAGGGTGTTATCAAAGGACCTTACTCCTGAAGAAAGGTATAATTTTGTCTCCCCCATCCCACTATTATGAGTTTTACATAGATGGTTACAGCAATCTTTATCTGCTCTACAGCTGCCATGGGGTTAATGATTGCTCCTCATTTAAATACACAGGCCTTGCGCTTTGATGTTTTTGGTACAAGGCAGGGGCTGCAATGATTGATGGAAGACTAATAATGTGATTAGGAGCAGGCTGCGAGTATTGCTTATGGGATATAGTAGGTGGTCTGAGCTTAACAAGCCCAGGACAATGAACAGCAGTGAGCACAAAATAGTTATGAAAGGCTGTAGAGGAAAGAATTCCTTTGGAGGGAACAGAAACACCCAAATGCAAAACTTTAATTAAAGCTGTGAAAAAATCTTGCTGTGGGATGTTTACTAAATGAGATGGCAGCCCTGTGTAACCATGTCACAAAAGGCTTTTACCAGCATTCAAGTGCTGACTGACTTCTAGTGATCGCCAGCTAGGAGATTTGGGAGAGGGGGGTCACTACCTACCTAATATCCGAAGAGGGGGGAAGCCAAGGATACATGCATGCACACACACCCATCTGTCACTTCTGGGCAGCAAGAGAGAAGGCGAGGTGGGTCTGGTACATGCACTGCAGGCATATATTATATACGCCTTTGTCCTTTTGTGCACCTTGTTAGCACTGTGGCTGTATAATTACAGCCTTGCACTCTGCATACTGACCCATCTATTTCATTCTAACAGATTTGTCTTTTGAGGATGTGCAGCAGGGGTTGCTAACCTGCAGTCCTCCACCTTTTTTGGGGAGGGCAACAGGTCCCCTCATTCTCGGTCACAGCAATTAGGGCTGGAGTCCAACAACATCTGGAAGGCCTCAGGTTAGCCACCCATGATCTACAACTCTCTACAAGGGTGTGAGGCACCCTAGCAGTAATCAAAACTATGTTAAGAGTATACAGAAATCAGGAAAGGACTAAATCAAAGGGCTTATTTATACATCGGATGGATGTATAAATACACATTGTTCCTCAATGGTAATAGCTGATTCTCTCTCTTATTTTGTGGCTGACTATAATGGCCAGCAAGATTTAAATCCTGCTCTCCGCTGTTTTAGGAAATGGTGGGTTTTCCCTGCTGCGGTGTGTTACTTTACAAGAGTGTGCTTAGAATGGAGGGATGCACTTGTAGGCTGCAGCTGTTCATTCATATGAATCTATGAGCAGGGAAAAAGATTCCTGTTGATTTCTGAACATTCAAAGAGCGCTTCCGCGAGGTGGGGAATGGGGAAGGGAGAGAGAATGTTACACTGCAGCTTGGCCACAGAGGCCTGTCACCAAATATTTCCTAGCCAGAGATGCCCGAGACGAAAACCTGTAAATAGTTGATATGTGGGATTGGAAACATTCAAAAATTGCACTTCTCATCAAGCTACGGTCCTTCTACAAAAGGTGGTTTTACATGTAACAGTAGGCGAAAGAACAGCAAAGCTGAAAATTTCTTCCACATGCGTAAAGTGAAAAGCAACCCCATCAGAAAGTATACATTTTCTGAAATCGTTTTTTTCCCCGGAATCCTTTGGAGAAATACTCAAGTATTCAGGAAATTATTGCACTGATATGTTTACACTGGCGGGGGCACTGTGGATTCTGTGACTGGAGACATTTTTCAGATTTTTGGCAGACGATGCTGTTTCCTGCATAATTGAAGCTTAGTGTGGCAAGCGATGAGACTGGACAGTGACCAGCTGTTGGACAACGGGCCCAAAGCCCTCCTTCACTGCTTTCTACCTCCACTTCTACCGTAACTTCTAGCACAACTATTCCAAATTCCTTGCAAAAAGAATGAAGCAAATTCTGCAATAAGGATTACATACATAAAATCGAACACATTTGCCTACTTTCCTTAATATACTTCATATATTCTGGGTACTGAATCTGGGATTTCTACTTCAAGGATTAGGTTCCTTGCTGCACGTGCCCAAATGACCCTTTTACATGCAGCTTTTGCAAAGAAATCAAGCTTCTGGGTGATACCTGTCAGCGAGCCAGTGCCATGATGAGACTGGCACACATTTCAAAGAAATCCATGGTGTGGCTACCGAGACGAGGTGTCACAGAGGTCATGCTCCCGGTCAAGGAGCCCATGAGAGACCCAGGAAGTGACTGGCAATCGGCGGTGGCAGAATCGAGACTCAGCCTCGGTCTGTGCAAGCGGGCTGCAGAGCAGGAGCGCTGAGGTGTAGAAGAGCCTGACCTTTGCTCCATGACATCATCTTGAAAGCACAAACAGGAAAAAAAAGGTTTTAAATATCTGCTCAGGCTGATAGGATGCTACTGTTCCTTTCTCCGGCAACTGACTTTGCTCCTATGCTTTATGGCAGCCTCTCTTCAGAAGACTGAGACTGAGATAAGCTTGATATGCAGAAGACATTCCAGGACACATATAAGAAACTACAGCGAAACCCATGCAAGCATTGCTCACCCCTCTCCCCCATCCATGGCCATGGCTCTCTCATATTATGTCTGGGAGCAGGAATGAGCCACAATGCAGGAGTTCCTGTGCCACAAAGATCACATGAGAAGTTTAGGATCATAAAATTGTAGAGTTGGAAGGGACCCCGGAATACATTTAAGTCTACCCCCTGCAATGCAGGAATCTCAGCTAAAGCATCCATGACAGATGGCCATCCAACCTCTGCTTAAAAATCTCCAAGGAAGGAGTCTACCACCTCTCGTGCAAGTCTGTTCCACTGCCAAACAGCTCTTACTGTCAGAAAGTTCTTCCTGATGTTTAGTTGGAATCCTGTTCTTTGTAACTTGAATCCATTAGTTTGGTTCCGAGCCTCTGAACCAGGAGAAAACAAGCCATTTCTGCCTATCGCCTTCAAACCATACTTTCTCTGCAAACTCTTTTTTTTTTTTGCATCTCCTTTTTGTGCTCTGTACACTGCCAGTTGACTCTCTCTCTCTTGCTGCATCCTTTTAAATATTCTTAATCAAGTCTAAGACCATCCTTTCACTTTGTTTCAAAGTGTCCCTAAGGTTTTAGCCTTGTGTCCCTAAGGTTCTAGCCTATTTCAATGGACTTTACTGCTATTCAAGCTTCCATCCTGCTGGCTTTTAAAGGACGGTGCTGTTGGACAGCTGCGTTCCATGAAGCAAGTCCCGCTGTGTTAAATGGGCCTTGCTCCCAACCAAGTATGTATATGATTGCAGCCTAAACCGCACATTACCTTGGGGAAGGGGAATCTGTGGCCGTCCAGATGTTGGATTTGAATCCCCACTAGCCCAGCCGCCATAGCCAAAGAGCAGATGGGAGTTGGCAGACTTTTTCTTTGGAATGCACATTTAATAAATTCATATTTGCATCATTTTATTGAATATTTAAGGCCCTTTGTATTTTACTGTAAATCGCTTTGGGATGCCTCTGCATGGGTAAAGCAATTTAGAAATAGAATAAGAGTAAACATATAGAGAACCACAGGTTGACTATCCCATATTTAACTGAGCTGGTGCCAAGGAAGAGACTGTAACGCTTCTGAGTTCTGTGGGGGGAAAGCACTGGTAGCAATTAGCTGAATATTCACAAGCTTTGACTGTCGTGTTGAAATGTGTAGCTTTGATGACGAAGAACCTTACGTAAAACAGCTAAGAAAATTGCATAAACATCTACAGTATTATTTTGGACACAATGAATAGCTGAAGTGATTCTTAGCTGTAATGAAAGTGAAAATTACTGTGAGATTGCAATGCCCCCAGTGGTGCAATGGGTCAGTGCACCTGGCTGCTAACCAGAAGGTTGGTGGTTTGAGCCCACCCAGGGATGGCTGTGGGCAGGATTTCTGCATTACATGGGGTTGGACTAGATGACCCTTAGGGTAACTTCCAACTCTACAATTCTATGATTTTACAAATTCTTAACTGGGTGGGTAAAAGTCCTGTTGAACTCCATGGGGCTTACTTCTGAGTATGTAAGGGAATGAAAAAAAACCTGTGTCTCAACTAGTAGAAGCAATGGTAACAATTCTACAGAGGCGGGGAAGAATTTCACTGCCAAAGTTCATTATTTGGAACTCCAAAATGGTCTATGGTCAGAAAAAGTTTGCAACAGAATTATCCATTTAAGGGTTATTGTGAATCCTGCTAGGAGTAGAATTCTCTCTTAACTCACCAAACTGCAATTAAATTGTCACAGTTAAGATTAGAGGTGACAAAAAGATTAAGGTAGTATTGCTGGAACAGCAGCTCTCACTAGGAGATATCATAAAGCAGAATAAAAATAAAAAAGAGTAGATGGGGAAAGTGGGTTTAAAAAAACAAAAGAAAAACTTCCTTCGCGCTTGTGGTTTTATTCTACAACATTTCTTGCTTACCATCAATGCTTTTAAAGTCCAACAGATAGCTGCGATTGTCAACCTGATAAAGCTGCAAACTCATTTTCACGTAATTTCCCGTCACTGGATTCTTTCTACGGACTCTAAGATGATAGGCATTCACCACCTAAAACATGTAATTGTCTTTCAGGAAAAATGGATTTATGGCACAGGCGAAACAGACTTTTTTCTTTCTTTTTTTGCAACTTCACATTTCAAGAAAACAATTCTGCCTTAAGCATAGGCTGGCAGTGCAATCCTACACAGGTTTGCTCCCAGGTTTAGTGTCCACAGAGCTGCAGGTTAACTGATGGCATTCCAACAAAGGTTTACTCAAGAGTAGACCCACTGAAATTCATGAACATGACTATGTTAGGTCTACTCAGAATAGACCTTAGTTGAATATTGCCCTCAGTGTCCTTTAAGAAAAATATGCACATATTTTCAAAACACTTCGTAATAATCTATCGTACCCAGAAATGCTTTTTGTGCAAGGATATCAGACACAGCCCCTCCTTCCATTTCTGGGTAATCAATGTTAGGTTTGTCTCTAACCTAACACAAATTTATAGACTGGGGGGGGGGGCAGGCTGGACACCAGTCTAGCCCACTTCAGTTCTGTGATGACCCAGTTTATAAGAGACCTGCAAATTCTCCCTTCAATACAATGGTTTTGTTCATTCATGGAATTGTCTCTACCTCCTTGTTACGAAGCATGCGTGAGTTCGGATTAGAAAGAGTCCATTAAATAAATAAATATTTGGCCTGAAGTCAGCCCCTAAGCAGTCACTTGGTTAAATAAGCCTATATGAATAACGGGCCCTAACTACAGTCACAGACTATTTAAGTTTTCCAGTAACTCAGCACACAGTATTACTACAAAATGAAGAGAAAGGAAGTAAAATGCTAGATTGATCAAGGTGACCTTCTGGGTGACAGTAATTGTGTAGGTAGACAAGCGGAGTCTCACCTGCCGGCTCCTCCCCACTGCCCCTTCCCCATCATGGAGGATGGAGACTATACACATGTACCTGGATCCCCCTTTAGATGCATTTCTCTCCGTCACACCACAATGTTCAGGTGGCAGAGAGGGGCACGAACCTCAGGCATGCTTTCTATTCAGAGAGCCCCAACTGGGCTCCTGCATCGCATGCTAAACCCTTGTTATGTTGAGGCATGAATGGATAACCTGCAGCCCTTCAAATGTAGTTGGACTGTAAATCCCCTAAACCCCAGCCAGCATGCGGGGCCCTTAATGTGCTAGTTAACCCATCCCACTCTCTGATGCTGGTTCTTAGTTTTCTGAGAGGAAGGCATTGTGTGGCAATGTCCCTCCGATCAGCGTAATAATGACTCGTGACACAGAATTAAGATTTAATTGGGTGGTTAAGGCCACAACTTTATTAATTATGCATGTTGAGCGGAATTGGCTTAGGCGTTGGAACCTATCAAACTAAATCCGACTCGAACCCGTGTGTTGAAGTCCGTGAGAAGTTAACCACCAGTAAGGAACCCGGCGATGTAGATCAACCGGAACTCCTCCTGTGGCCACCGAACGGGGCGTGCCTTACGGCCCTGGCGACTCCAGGCTCTGGACCAAGCCTCGCCCCCGGAATCCTTTAACGGAATACTTCTCCAAATTTGGGCAGGTGATGACGCAATCTGCCCCTCCTCCATCTTATTGTTATGCAAATTTCCAACGCCTAACCGCCTAACCTAAGTTGTGACGACATGCTACGAGGTAGGCGAAAAACCCATCATGGCTAGCCCAGTATGGGAAAAGTCCTACCCGGCCCACTGACTAACCAGGCAACCGACCAGGTCCGTAGCAGCGCCCCCTAATCTCTTTTTAAGGGGTGGGTGGGCGGGTGCTTCTGTTCGCTCCGGCGAACGGGAATAAAGAGGGCGAGTTCCGGCAACGTGGTGGGATTTAAACGCCGCGGCCCCGCCCCCTCGTCCCCATTGGTCCGCGGGGCGGGTGACGCAGGCGGAAGCTTCCATTGCGTAGGGGCTGAAACAGCAGCCCCCACGCAATGGGCTCGTCGGGCTGCCCACAACTCCACCTCCGGCGAAGGCACGGAAGTGGTTTTCCTGGAAAAGCTCAGGCATGGAACACAGCAGGCTGTTATAGACTCTCTTCCATCTGCTCCATTCCTTCCTGTGTTTTTCTTCTTTCTTCTAAATATCCTTCATGGAAACTCTTGTCAAGCCTTCCCTCCATTATGAAAATGAAAGTTTTCAACATGGGGAGTCAGGTCATCAGAGCAGCAGACCTAGTGCGGCCATCCACGTGAAAACAATTGCAAGCTTCTGTTCTATTGGGCTTCTAGTTAGCAGGGCTTAGGGTTGCCAGACTCAATAGAGGACAGGACTTCTGTGCCTTTAATTGCCTTGTTCTCTTTTGAGTCTGGAAACCTTAAAGAGAAACCAGCAGACCCTTTGTTTAATTTCCAAGCAAAGGGTCTGCTGGTTTCTCTTTAAGGTTTCCAGACTCAAAAGAGAGCAGGGCAATTAAAGGCACAGAAGTCCTGTCCTCTATTGAGTCTGGCAACCCTAGCAGGGCTATGTGTTAGTGCACGAGAGAAGCCAACTATACAAATGCTGAAACTGGCATGGGCCACATTATTATTATTATTATTATTATTATTATTATTATTATTATTGGGGGAGAAGAGACCCACTGACTTTCTATAAGCAACAAGTTTCTAGCCATTATGTTTATAACGATAGACAACATCTGGAACTGCTGAATTGCGATGATTAGGAGGCAAGGTTTTCTCAAGCTACGTAGCTCTGTGCCCTTAACAATGACTAGAAGAATTATTCCAAATAAGCAAAGACATGCAAATTGGCTTCGTTTTAAAATGTATAGGTCACAGAATTCTCTTTTCTTGGCATGGAATGTTGGTTCAGTTTGTACAGGATATTGGAAGCAATCCTGTACCGACTGAACGTAGTGAGACTTACTTTCAAGCATACATACAGAGGATTCACTGAACATTTATTCATTTTAGAACACCTGTACCTTGCTTTTCTCATTCCGCAACAGGCAAAGCAGCCAAGAGAAACAAAGAATCAAAATGCACACGACAAAATGTAATAAAGGCAATAACAAAACAATAGCAGCAGGGAAATAATCAACATCTAAGCAAGCAGAACAGGCAAGGAGCACAGGTGCCTTAAATTAAAATTTGTATGTATTATCTTTAGTGCATACACAGTTTGTTTTTTAAGTAGCTGCTTCAGTAAACATATCGGATGTAGCATATGTCAGTAAGCAAGGCAGCAGAGACTGCATTTCCCTTTCTTACTGAGGACTTGAAGTTAAATCAACAACAAAAGAGAGTGAATCTAATGATTATTCAACACTAATTCTTGCCTATAAACCACTAGCTCAAAAAGGCGGGGTGGAGGCATACATAGGAAAATTAGGACATTAAGATTGTGAAATGAAGGCACCTTATGTACAGGGAAATACTGGGGAAACCAGCAACTACCACAATCCAGTGGCAAATAGAAGACTCAGCTAATACCAAGTTATTTAAGACAGATTTAAGGGAACAATATTGCATTTTCCTACTCTGACCACATGGTTCTTGGAAACCATGTAGAAATAACATCTATTTATTAGGAGCTTTCAGTAAGATTATTTACCCAGAAGGGAATTAGCTTCTATAATTAGAAATGTGAAGCTCCTGTTATCCCTACCACTGTGCAAGGCAGAATTATCTGCCTATCCTCAAGCTTAGGAAGCTTAAAAAAGAAAGTGTGTTTTGTTCCCCGCCCCCTTTAGGTCAGTAATTAAAAATATACATTATTTAACTGCTTTGAAGGTGCTAATATTCACAAAGAGGATGATGTGAGAGTAAGCTAATAATAATTAACGATGAGACGTGGCGAATACTATCATGGCCATTAGAAGACTGCTATAGTGCAATTCTAACTCCCAGATGCTGAGAGCTGGAAGAGGTTAGAATGGCATTCGGATGCTTCACTGCCAGCCACTGAACCAGAGGTTCCAGCTGTGCTGGGCAGAAAGATACCGACAGCAGTTGTCCCAGTGGCGGTGAGGTGGCCAGATCCAAAGTCCTACACAGACCCAGAGGGGACCTAACCTCAGGCCCCTCTGCTGCACCAGCCTGGATCTGAAGTACAGAGAAAGAAAGAAAGAAAAAATCATGTGTGTGCGTGTGCAGGACTTCCACCTTGGACAGCGTGAGCTAGAAAGGCTTGGGTTGTAGTGCTAGATCTGCTGCTCCATCTGTCCCAAACCCCATTTAGGATTGCTATGCCTTTTATTCTTAATATAGCTGGGGACCTTGAGAGTGCCTACTTGCCCATTTTCTGATAGTCGCTGGAGGCCCTCTTCCAGGTGTCCCCACCACCAGGTGTGAGGCAGGTGGTCACTGGGCCTCCTCGTTTGTCGTCCCCCAGTCCAGGAACTGCTTCCCTGGGCAGTCTGGCCTGGTGCCTATTCTGCTGTCCTTTCTGCACTAGCTGAAGACCTTTACATTCTACCAGGCTGCTAACCTTTGAACTCTGACTGAATCCTTCCGCTCGCTTTATCCACTGTTTAAATTCTGTAAATATTTCTTGAGTGTTTTAATTGTCGTTGTTCTCTTGATCTAAGCTGCTCTGAGAATAATTATATTGAGGGGGCAGCATTTGAATGCATTCGCAAGTACATGAACAAAGCCAGTTAACTGAGAACTTACCAGAGGTATTAATTAATCAATGTGTTATTAAATATTATTAATAATGCATTAATGCACAATTAATTAATGCATTGTTTAATCTGAATGTCGTTTAATGCCAAAATAGGCTTCTAAGTTGTTTACAAAGTATAAAAAAAAACCTGGTATGCAGATAGTAAAATATAAACTTCCATTAACGAACGTTGAATAGCATTCAAAGCATTCGTATTCCTTACCTTCCACTCAAAATCTAGCTGTTTCATAGCACGGTAGACTTCAGCCATGATGTCATAAGGCCTGCTTTGACTCCGTATTCCTAAATGCCACTTGGCTTTTTTCACAGTCAATGGCTTTGGCTTAGTGGTATTCAGTGCATCCAAGGGGCACTTTCCTTTGGGACTATCTGCTACGAGAGGAGGCATCCGTTCCGGGTGGGGCTTCACCCCCGGAGGGATGTGCATAGTGTCATCCATGAAAGAGCCAGTGGGAGGGCTGGAAGCAAGGTAGAACTCACTGGCTTGGTTCATGATTCTCCGATTGTCAATAATAAGGTGGTAAGCGACCGCAAGCTGGTCTTGAGGATCCCCACTGTACAGGCTGGTCATCACCTCCGACTCAGTGCACTCGAATTTCTCACAAACTTCCCGCACGGCATCGTCGTCAATGACATTGGCGTCGTACGAAGGGTCCTCTGGAAACAAGTAACTGGGCAGTTCTTGTTTGAACCACTCGTGTTCTCTAAAAGGAATCGTTTCTCTAATGAATAATACTGTTTATGCAACATTCGATATATGACTCATCATAAAAGATCAAGCACGGCACTAAAATGTTAAATGATAAGTTTCAAGCTGGTGTATGCATACTTGTTTAACCCTTCTGAGTTCAAAGGGCTGAGGTTTCGAAATGCACTGCTCCGAGAAACTACGGACCCCAAGAGTTTAGCAGGAGTAAAACAAGCTGATTATAGGAAGAACTATAAATTATTTGTCCCTTACAGCACATGCTGTAGTGACCTAAGTGCTATAAGGGACAAAGCAGTCTCAACCACATTCTTTAGTCATATACTACACTGCATGTTCACACAATGGCACCCAAGGCTTTCCTGGTGATATTGGGATGAGCTGGAAACTGGAGGTGAAAGAAACATAGGGCAATGCTATGGTGGGTTATGTGGAGGAACTGTGGAGGAAAAAGAAGAAAACTTACAATTTTGGACCATATAAAGATTTTGACATACTACTTAGTTTAGGGATTTTGGCCATCCTTGTGACACTTCTGATTATTCAAATGTTATGCATATCTCTTGCTATTTCAACAACTGAGGTTTGGTGATGTTTCACCTTGGTTTCTCCCAATCACTCCTTATGAAATACTGTAAAGAATGTCCCAATGAAGAGAACTTGGGAATAATGTAAGCTGATTAGATCTTTTCCAGCCTGTCAGCTCTGTTCCCTGTCCAGCCAATTTCCTTTTTTTATTTCTAAAGGACATATTGGCAGATTGTCTCCGATCATCTTCTCTATCTCCAAAAAATATCACTAAGGGACAAGTTATAATTTTGGCACCAGACCTTACCGGATGTCCTTGATGGTTGCTCGTTTGAGTGGATCCACCTGCAGCATATGCATAAGGAGGGTGGCAACTGAACGGTTGAGGTATTCGGGAATGTAGAAGACACCTCCACGGATTTTTTTAAAGAGGGTTGGGACATGCTCATCGTCAAAAGGAAGAGTCCCACAGAGGAGGGCATAGAGAATAACACCACAGCTCCAGATATCAACCTCTGGGCCAGCATACAATCTGAACAAAAGGAAGGTGTCATTAACCAGTTCCTTAAGACATTGCAGTATCTTGCCTGAAGATCCAAAGCACACCCTAAGTAGCTGGGAGAGGGGGGGAAAGGAAGCAATGCTAAACAGTCACCTTGAATCAAACACAACAGGAAGAGCATCTGATTACAATAACATCCTCCCTGAACTTTGTTCATAGCCTGTTCATCATTCCAGAACTGTTCAAGCCTCTTCTCTTTGATTGCTCTCCCCTACATTCTCCAAAAATCCTGAACATTTCTCTCGAGTGCTGCTTAGAAAGTGTCCACTCTCTTTGGACTTGCCTTGGTGCAGTAAACAGAAATAACATGTCCAGCCCTCGGTGGTCAATTCCTGGTATCTACTTTAAATCCTTTTGGTGCTATTGTTTCTTGCTTAAAGACAAACTGTGCAACCAGAAGGACAGAACGCTGCCATACAGACATTACCTAAGCACATATAAATGACCACGAACTACTCAGCTATATGAATGAATCCCATTTCAAAAACATGCCTCTGATCAAAAGGGTATCCATTGGTCTTTAATGTTCTACCTTCCAGAGATGACTTCTGGTGCTGCATAGTTGGGTGAGCCACAGCTGGTTCGCAGGAATTCGCCATCTGACATCATGTTGGACAGTCCTAAAAGGTTGTGGAGGGGAGAAAGAAAGTGAGAGAGAGACTCATTTGTTGACAGACCCAGAAGGCAGAAGGCATCAATTACCACTGCTAGAAGAGAGGGAAGGGTGTGTGTGTGAAATAGCAAGGGAGGCAGAAGGGAAAGATACGGATTAAAGTTTTAAAAAAGGCTCTTGGAATTGTGTTGCATTATTTCCTTAAGAAACAATTTCTTACAGGTAGAAAGGTCTTTGTAAAGATCTACTTCAAACTGAATGCTAGATTCTCAAAGCTTATTCTAAGCATTTCCCCTGGAGAGAATTCAGTGCACCATCTTTCCACAGGCTCCTTCATCTAGGTCACAGGTGTCAAACACAAGGCCCGCGGGCCAAATCCGGCCCGCCAGACCTCGTCATGTGGCCCGCCGAGCACCCCAGCCAGCGGGACCCAGCAGCAGGACCTTGCTGCTGAAGCGCCGCGCCGACAAAGCGCCGGCAAACAGCTGGGGCCGGGGGGGATATAAAGGCGGCCAGAGCAGCGCTGCGTGGAGCGCCCCGAGCCACAGCAGGAGAAGGAGGAGGCAGCTTGCCGGGTCAGCACCCGGCAGCGCCGCACAGAGAGTCCCGAGCCTCTGCGACGCAGCAGTGCTCTGTAGCACTTTGAATCCTCCTCCTCCTGCCGTGGCTCGGCGTCTGGAAACAGCTGCTGCTGCTGCTGCTAAAGCACAGACAAAGCACCCAGCAGCGCCGTGTGGAGGAGGAGGAGGATTCAAAGTGCTACAGAGCACTGCTGCGTCCCAGAGGCTCGGGATTCTCCGCACGGCGCTGCCGGGCACCGACCCGGTAAGCCTCCTCCTCCTCCTCCTCCTCTTGCCTCACCTCCTCCTGCCACGGCTCAGCCTCATGAACGTGAGCTCAGCAGCGGCTCAGCCTCACGAACGTGCAACTCTGAGGCTTTACGCACTTCTCCTAAAACGGACACCCGCTGCCTCACGCTGCACGGGAAATGCTTTTTGCCCCTGGGTCCCTTCGCGCTCTTTTCTGGCACTGAATCAAGGCGGCGACCCCCCCTTCCCTTTCTTTCTTCCTCTCTCTCGTTCTTATTCTTTCTTTCCCTCTCCTTCCTTCCTTCTTTATCTCTGTCTTCTCTCCCTCTTTCTTTTTCTTTCCTTCTTTATTCCTTCTTTCCTACTCTTCTTTCTCTCACCTCTTTCCTTCCTCTCTCCCTCCTGCTCCCTCTTTTCTTCCTTCCTTCCTTCCTTCCTTTCTTCCTTACGTCCTTCCCATCTTTCTTCCTCTCCCTCATTCTTATTCTTTCTTTCCCTCTACTTCCTTCCTTCTTTCTCCCTTTCCGTCTTCTCTCCCTCTTTCTTTTTATTTCCTTCTTTATTCCCTTCCTTATTTCCTACTCTACTTTCTCTCCCCTCTTTCCTTCCTTCCTCTCTCCCTCCCACTCCCTCTTTTCTTTCTTTCTTCCTTCCTTCCTTCCTCCCTCCCTCCCTCCCTCCCCTCCCTCTCCTCAGAAACATAGGATGCTGCTTTATACTTCTGGCCCTTAAACCCTGGAACCAGGAGAGCAGCTCCAGTGAGTCAACCTCAGCCAGTCTCTTTGGTGAAGGGTGGTGGCTCACTGGCAGAACATCTGTCCTGCATGCAGAAGGACCCCAGCATCTCCAGGTACAGTACTAGTAGCTCTGCAAAGGTCCTGCATGAAACCCTAGCGAGCCTCCACCACCCAGTGCAGTTACCAAAAATCATTTTTCAATAAATTGTACAATAATTGTACATTTGAATATCTACTTGCCATTATTCTGACTATGTTTCTGCTTTCAGATCTAGTTATTACTTACATTATTACAAAAAACAGTAATAATTGAATGCAGTGACAATAATTTATGATAATAAAGAGTGGACACATAGTCCTACAGATACAACCGGCCCTTTGAGGGTGACCAAACTGCTGATGTGGCCCCCGATGAATTTGAGTTTGACACCCCTGATCTAGGTTACTCAGGAGCTGGAGTAAACTCTGTGCAACGGAGGCCTAGAGAGGGAATGCTTCTGTATGCCCCAAGGGGAAGAGAGAAGGACCTCATGTTTCTGACCTATATGGCCAACCTGAAGCTGAATATCAGTACTATGCAATCAGTCCTGTCCTACTTGCTTTAAGGGGCAGGATTATGGTCAATGGGACAAAAAAAAAATGAAACCTGATAGTATAAGAAGCCATATGGAACTGTATTAAATACTGAAAGTGGCAAAGATCCAAAATAATTTTGTACAGTAAATGATTTTTATTATATATCTATATCCACACTGACAACGCCATAACAAGAAAGTCCTGCCTTCCCTAGAGCCCTGCCTTCCCTAGAGTTCATACAGTGAATGTATGAATTGTATTGTTTCAGTCTGCAGGAGAAGGTTCATATGGCTGAGTGTTCCACCATATAAGATAAAGAAATAGATGTAGAAAACTAGATGTCAGGGAAATGGCAAGGCTAGGACCCTTCTCCCTGAAATCAACATTTTATGTGCCAGAATTTTTTAAAAATAATTTGAAGAAGCATCCAGTTATGCAAGCTTCCACGTTCAGGTTTAATACTCGGTGAAGACAAGACTAATGTTTTCAACTTGGGAAGTTTTTCACAGTAGCAAAGAAACTGCTAATAGTGATGAAAATTGATGCTGGGTTCTTTGAAGGATGTTAGCCCTGAAACAGTTCAGCAATTGGCATAGAGCTGGTCACATTTCTGGAATGCTGCTGGGGTCACATACCAAAATCAGCAATCTTGGCATTCATGTTTGCATCCAGCAGCACATTCTCTGGTTTCAGGTCTCTGTGAACTACCATATGCCGATGACAGTAATCTACAGCTGACAGAATTTGCTGGAAAAGACGCCTGGCTTCGGCCTCTTCAACCTAGAAAAATGCACAGGAAGGGAAACAAGGCTGAATGCTTTTTTTTTTTTTTTTGCCCTGAAAGGATACTCAGCGAGGCAAAATGTGCCTCCTTAATGGGCCACAAGAGACAGAATTACAGTAAGCAACACTCAACAAACAAGTAAACAGGCGAGCCATCCCAAGGAGACATTCCATTGCACTATTCTCTTATAATTAAGTGCGTCAAATAATTAAAGGCCTTTAAGCTTTAAAACTGTGCTACTTTGACCAATCAATTGTTCAGCTCATTACTCTGAAAAAATTCTCTGCTACAGACTGCAACACATGGCCGTAATTTTCCAAAGGCCTCTGCAAAGTGAAGAAACTAGATTGCCCTTGTTACTTTTGCACCCAATTTGGAAAAATCAAACATGGGTGCCTGAGACAGCAAAGTAGAAGGCCCTGCCTCCTCATCTCGCACTTTTGAAATCAGGACTGACCTCTAAAGGTGGCCATACTTGGGCATCAGCCAAAGCCCAATACCTGACCCCCTGGCCCTGTTGTTGCTCCTCTCCACTGCTGCAACCAGCTTGTTTACTTTTCATTTGGACTGGAGGGGGATGAGGAAATAAGTGATGGTGGCAGTAATAATTAGGATCAGCAGGCGCTGCCACCTGCTTGCTGGCTCTTTTACTGGCAAGTCAGCAACAGTAGCAAAGTGTGGAGGAAACTTGCCCAGGCCAGAACCTTAAACCTAAAACCAGCACAGTTTAAGATCCACTCCCCACCCCCATGCTATTGGGGATGGATCTACAGTAGAATGAAATAGGAATGTGCCAGAGTGGGGTCACATATTCACCTAGTTCCACAGCTCCATAATGTACTAGTGTTGTTGAAATGAGCCTCATGGTCCCCTGCCCCTATCCCTCATGCATATGAGGAGAGCACCAACTAACTACAGTTTCCTGTCATGCCTGAACTTGAGAAACTATGGTTTATTCAAACTACGGTTTGTGCATATCTTAAGGGAAAGAGAGTAGAATGAGCTATACCATTTCAGACAAAGAGAGGGAGATCGTATTTTTTTTCATGGCACCTACCAGGGCTGGATTTAGGTTTGATGAGGCCCTAAGCTACTGAAGGTAATGGGGCCCTTTATATGTCCAGCTGTCCTTTGTCAACAACAAATTGTCGCTGTTTTTTGTGTTGAATATATGCTATGGTAATTTATGAAGCCAATAGGTATCTTGGAAGGGATACTGGAGTGGCTTGGCAGTTCCTGCTCCAGGTGGATCACGTTTAGTCAAAACTCTCCACTATGACCTATCCATCTTGGGTGGCCCTGCACGGCATAGCTGATAGCTTCTCTGAGTTATTCAAGCCCCTTCGCCACGACAAGGCAGTGATCCATGAAGGATCACTTCCTTCTTGGGAGAAAAACAATGACAAACCTAGACAGCATCTTAAAAAGCAGAGACGTCACCTTGCCTACAAAGGTCCGTATAGTTAAAGCTATGGTTTTCCCAGTAGTGATGTATGGAAGTGAGAGCTGGACCATAAAGAAGGCTGATCGCCGAAGAATTGATGCTTTTGAATTAGGGTGCTGGAGGAGACTCTTGAGAGTCCCATGGACTGCAAGAAGCTCAAACCTATCCATTCTTAAGGAAATCAGCCCTGAGTGCTCCCTGGAAGGACAGATCGTGAAGCTGAGGCTCCAATACTTTGGCCACCTCATGAGAAGAGAAGAATCCTTGGAAAAGACCCTGATGTTGGGAAAGATTGAGGGCACTAGGAGAAGGGGACGACAGAGGACGAGGTGGTTGGACAGTGTTCTTGAAGCTACGAACATGAGTTTGACCAAACTGCGGGAGGCAGTGGAAGACAGGAGTGCCTGGCGTGCTCTGGTCCATGGGGTCACGAAGAGTCGGACAGGACTAAACAACTAAACAACAACAAATAGGTATCTAAAGCCATTTGCACATGTTGCCATGCAACCAGTCCACGCAGAATGTAGGCACCCTATATAAAGAAATGAGCAAACCAGTGATATTTTAGGGAGCAGGCAGGACCAATGACTTACATCATAGGAGCCTACACAACACAAAACACTGTTGCTGTATGTAGGTTTTATTTTATTTGTTTTTTATCTTATATTTTGGAAATGTACATCCAATTGTTGTTTTTTCCTTTAATTTTTTTGGGGGGCCCAAGAGAGTGGGGCCCTAAGCTATAGCTTGTTTAGCTTATTTGTAAATCCGGCACCTACTGATACACCCCGTAAGGGGAAAAAACCCAAGGACAACAAGGACTATTCCAGGCTAGACTCTTCCTGATGTCCTAGTTTTTATACTTGCAGGAAAGTCCCACCCCTCCACCCCACCCTGAGACAGCATTCAAAAATGGCACCCCTAGCTGCAGACTCAGTCTGCGAGATCCTAGCAGTTGTTGTGAAACAGCCTGAGTTGACTAGGTCTGTTAATAGAAACTCTATTTTTAAACTGAATTCAGGCCATTAATGGATGCTCCTCACCAGTTAATCATAGTGGTAAAACAATGGCAATGATAGTACATACTTAACATTTTACATATTTCTATAATTATATAGCAGATTATAATATCCTCTCAATAAATTATGAACAAGGGATCAAATTAGGAAATATTATGACTACATGGTACAAAAATTCAAATACTGAATTTTATGCAGTCCAAGTGGTGAGGTGACAATCACATAGCACGCAGCAGGGAACATTTCAATTCTGCTAATAGCTTCCGAAGGATTAAAGAAAAAATAGATATGAGATCCTCTCTAACCTGTGAATTGGAGCTATGGAAAGAGCACAATCCTAAGCATGTCTATTCAGAACTAAGTCCTGCTGAGCTAAAATAGACTTATGTACATGTGTACAGGAGTGCTGTTTATTATTACTGCTTTTGCACTGAATTTAGAGTCTACATTTTAAAAAGCATTTAATAATTTCTATTTCAGGGAAAATCTGGGCAACAAAAATAAAACGCTGTTCAACCATGAATTGTGCTGCTTGGCTGTACAATGTAAATTTACAGAGGCAAGCACTTCTGTCTTGCTTCTGGGCTTGAACTATCACCTACACTCTAAGAAATTCTGTGGCTCATTGTCTTTTCTGGCCAATTATATAGCAAACCGATAGTTATCACTAAATTATACTGCCAACAGCAAATAAATGCTCAGCATTGTCAGAAATGACTGTTCTACCAGTGCAATGTCACACACAAAATTGCACCACCATTACAAGCACAGATGAACATATTTAGTACTGGATCACTATCACCAAACTGCTTTTATTTGCCAGAAGGCATTCGAGTATAGAGAGCCAGGGAAGCTGCTACTGGTTATTGCCTTGCTTCTTACATGCTTATTCAAATGATATGTAATTCAAGGCAAGGTGGATCGGCAAAATGTTTGCACTGTAAGACTGTGCAGGGCACTGGAGTGCCATCAGGCCAGTTGCAAGTTATTCCAGGTGGGGCTGTGATGAAGCCAGGTCTATTTTGGGCCTTAATAACCTTAAAAAGAACCCTCATTCAGCAAAGATATTATAGATCGGTAGAATTCACTTCCCTCCCACCCACACATTTATCCTTAATGGAAAAAGTCACTTACATGTCCATGTTTACAGATGTAATCAAACAATTCCCCACCAGACACATATTCCATTACCATGAAAAAATCTGTTGGTGTGCTGATGACCTGGTACCTAATAAAAATACACACAAAAATTATGTTGTTTTTATCAGCATCTTCTTCAATAGTGAGACAAGAGCTAGTGCTTAATAAATCTTACTAAACTAACATTTTCCTTAAAATTAGCACTGGATTTCACCTCACACATAACTGTTTTCCACTTCTGATGGTGAAATTTATTATATTTTTTATGATAAAAACAGATATAAGCTCTTTCTGGGCTCTGACGGATTTACCTTTCTTCTTCCGTAAGCTTATTGAATCTCTTGGAATCTTTGCACAATAATTATAACTCATTTATGACTAACCCTCTTTTCAAATTTCCATTGTAGCTACAGATACTCAAGAATGTTTGAAATGATGGGAGATAATAGTCAGACTCGAGTAATATGGTAAAACTGAATCCCAGTGGCAAGATGAAAGGGAAGTCCAAGTATAATAGTCAAAATATTTTACTTTTCGGAAATTCATTTTTGCACAGAACCAAGGGCTGCTCCAGCTTTAAATTCACGATACCCCAGAGAGTGAGATGCACATCTAACAAGCAGAATCAGTTGCTTTGCCAAAGAAATTGCTCAACTGCGCATCAAACCCTTCCATAAAATCCAGGAATTTACTTCAAATCCATTGGCTAGTCCAAGTTTTATTTCTGTTCCTCAGTGAGCACGGAGTATAATCCAGCCATTGTATGTTACTATCACAAGCTCCCAGATGACGAGATGAACGTTTTACAACAATATTTTATAACTTTCCCTCTACTCTAATCTGGGAGCCATAAATTAACAGAATCCCAAAAGAGATCCTGCTTATTGTGGTTCAGCAAAGCAAAGGCTGCAGTTCTAAGTATACTAGGAAGTAAACTCAGTGGAGTTCAGTGGAATTTACTCCAGAATAAATGTGTCTGGAATTGCATTGCAGGTTACTATTGAAAATATTAATTCAACACACAGTAAAATAACAGGAGCACACAGGGTCCCTGAGGGCAGTATCCCCATTTCATGCAACACACAACAATGGGAGTAGTGACAGCAATACTTACAATTTGATAATATGGGGGTGTCGGAAAAGCTTCAGATTTTGGATTTCTCGTTTGATCTTCCCAACCACATCCAAACTGCGAATTTTTTGCCTATTTAAAATTTTGACCGCTACTTTGTGCCGTGTGAGCTGGTGTTCTCCAACTAATAGAAAGAAAGAAAAGTTTCATGTTTATTGAAGTACGTATAATGTATACTAGATAATAACGAAACGACAGACTGTCATGAAACAAAAATAGCAAAAGGTAATAATATAAGTCTAAGGTGAAATGTTCTCCCCACCCAATTTCATCATCCTCTTTGTAGGCTGTGAAGAGGGTTGTTAGCTGCCAGTGATTTTTATTATTAATTATTATTTTTATTATTATTATTTTGCCAACAAGGGCAAATTGTTTACTCCAGTGAGCAAATATGTTCCCACTGCAGTTGAAAGCCACTTTCTCTCTCTCTTCTCAAAAGACACAAATTTGAGATCAGAAACGGCAATATTTCAACCTCACAGAATATGTGTCTGTGACATTAGAATGGCCATCTTGGAGCAGAGGAACTTTAAGGGTAACTTGAAACAGTTGGATTACAAAATTAAAATAAAATAGAATAATTCCTTCCAGTAGTAGCTTAGAGACCAACTAGGTTTGTCACTGGTAAGAGCTTTCGTGTGCATGCACACTTCGTCAGATACCTGCATGCACACGAAAGCTCATACCAATGACAAACTTAGTTGGTCTCTAAGGCGCTACAGGGACGCAGGTGGTGCTGTGGGTTAAACCACAGAGCCTAGGGCTTGCCGATCAGAAGGTTGGCAATTTGAATCCCCGCGACGGGGTGAGCTCCCGTTGCTCGGACCCTGCTCCTGCTAACCTAGCAGTTTGAAAGCATGAAGTGCAAGTAAATAAATAGGTACCGCTCTGGCGGGAAGGTAAATGGCGTTTCCGTGCACTGCTCTGGTTCACCAGAAGCAGCTTAGTCATGCTGGCCACATGACCCGGAAGCTGTACACCAGCCCCCTCAGCCAGTAAAGCGAGATGAGCACCGCAACCCAGAGTCATCCGCAACTGGACCTAATGGTCAGGGGTCCCTTTACCTTTACCTTTAAGGTGCAACTGGAAGGAATTTTTCTATTTTATTTTTATTTTGTTTCGACGGCAGACCAACACGGCTACCTACCTGTAACTCGAGTTGGATTACAATGCATCAAAGGTTCAGTGCTATTATTTATGGACTGAATTAAGACAAAGGATTTATTTATTTTAGTAAAGTATGTGTTAATTGACTTACAAATGCCAGCCATGTCCGAATTAACATTTTATGAATTACCGCTGCTAATTACGTAATTATCACTGTCTGTGTTTTTTTGCATTTCATTTCCTCTGACCTTACTGTTTACAGCCCTCCCTGCAAACATATCTGTAACTCAGAAAAGTGTGTGTCATGTTGCAAGGGACGAACGTTGCCACCCCCCCTGGAAATGAAAAACAAACAAACGGAGTTTTACAGCACAACCCAAGCTGCAAGGTTCTAGTAAAAGCCATTACGCTTGTTACAGCAAACAATGAAATGACATTTAGGATACAATTCACTGAACTCTCACACAGCTTAGCATTCCAATTTAAAAGTCATGGAACGATAAAACTAGGCAAGAGACTATCTGTGATAGTGGTTGTGGCCCCGACTAAAGAACGGAGCAGAGCGGTAAATGCAGTAGCTGAGTGTATAGGGTGAGCAAGTCACTATTATTAGCAGAGATAAGAGCCGTCTGAAATTCTTTCCTCAATACGAGCGTTCTAAAAATAAAGTGCTTTGCCACACTTCCAAATAAAAACACTTGGGCTTGTTTCCTTTTTATGTACTCGGCTAGGCTAGGAAATGTTAACAGGATGCTGTGCGCTGCATCGCACAAGTGTGTTTCTTTATTTTACAGATCAACCATATTTTTATCCTGCCCTAATAATGAAGTAAAATACAAAGCGCGGATTAACAAAAAGGTTTCAGCAACAAGAAATAAATGAATCAGGTTTTAGATTTAAAAGTCAAGAGGTTACATTTTTTTCACCTGTCACCAAAAAGACTGCAAGCCTCTCTGCAGAGAGCATTCCATAGCTGGGGTACCACTGAAAAAGGGTTTCCCCTCTAGCTATATGACTTATGGGGCAGTGAGCATTTATTCTGATTTGTTTGCAGGGAGGCTAGACAACGGTACATGAAGGTAGCATTATCCACCTTTTCTAGAGCACTTCCCCATCACGTTCCTTTTTGCAAGAAGTCTGATATTTGGGGACGAGGGTTTGTTTCACAAAAGCTCTAAATCAAATCAACCATAACTGTGCAACATGAATATGCCCGTATATGGTTGAATCCCACTCGACAATGGGCGCCTCTAGTGAAAATCTATGCCTCTATCTCGACCTTTCTCTAGCAAACATAACGCACCCTAGGAAATGTTCCCAACCGATTGCTGTGAAACGACAGGAGGGCTAAATAAGAATGATCATTCCTTTTCCTGTTATGGAAATTCACCCTTCTCCATATCCCTTGATTGCCTGCTGCAGCCACTATGCTATTTCATAAACAGCCAAACACAGAGTGAAACCAAGTCCTTCGATGTGTTTCTGTGCAAACTTGCAGGTATTTGCTTCAACAAAATGGGTGCACATCATATAGCTTTTCATGCCTTGGGTGACCAAGGATTTGGCTTTTGTGCTTTATGCAACTGCATAAAAGAGGGGGGGATCTTTTCTTACTACTGCTGCAATATGATGCAGGTGCCCAAATAAGATTTTTCATGCAGGACCATGTCAGCTTTAGCATTTGGTCAGCCCTTCATATTCCAGGTTGTAACCATGCTCCCAGGATCCTAGCAAACCCATGTTTAGTAACTTTTGTTCCAGCACCCTATTGCAGTGCCAGAGCCAAAAAAATATGGGCCACAAATTAGTCTAGTAATTATCCTAGTCTGATTATTCCTATACCTCTAGCAGCAGCTTGTTCTGCATACATTAGGAGGCAATAACACATTGCCTCCTAATCTTTACCTGCTACTTCCTGAATGCTACGTTTGTATTGTGCAGGAGTATAGCACGACATGTTTCCTGACAACTGTACTGCTAATATTTTGCTCTAGGAGATGAAACAACAAAGATGACAGCTGTATATACATGCATGGAATAATCTGGGCCTTAGAAGTAGTGGGAACAGCACTCACTGAGTTCACAGCTTGCTCCTGCAGCTGAACTCACACACATTACAGGTTCTTTTGAGGATCTGTGGATGCAGCTACGGCTTGTGTTTTTATACATGGGGGGGGGGGGGGCGGCAGAGTGAGGGCCTAATCATCCCTTGGTAATTTAGGGAATAACTAAGTGGGGAAGAGACTAAGCACATGATAGCAATGCTGCTGATCATTGAGCGAATGGGCGATAGCCAATGTTAGTCATACTCAAAGTAGACCTATTGAAATCAGCAAGCAAATTACTTAAGCCAATTGGATTTCAGCGGGACTACTCTTATAACTAAAGCCGAGTATCACCCAGCGGGTATGAAACATCCTTGAAATTGCCCTGTTCAATGGAATTTTCTGTCTGCTATTTCTCTCAGAAGGAAGTCCTATCGTATCATCTTATGCCAGTGTGGCGTAATGGTTAGAGTATTGGGCTACAACCCGGGAGAGCAGGGTTCGAATCCCCACTCGGCCATGAAGCTCACTGGGACAGTCCCTGGGACAGTCACCATTCCATGGTCTAACCTACCTCACAGGGTTGCTGTGAGGATGAAATGAACGAGAGGGAACCACGTACACCACCTTAAGATCCTTGGAAGATAAAAGGCAGTATATAAATGTAATAAATAAATGGTTATGTGGCATCTCCCAGATCAACAATGTAAATATGTTCCAATGGGACAAAGTCCCAGTTGTATGCTTTGGTGACAACCTTAGGATGATCTACACCCTGCTGTAGTTCACACAGAACATTTGCTAAACTCCAAACCAGAAAAGCAAACAAACCAAAATATTAAGCTGCAACTGAGTAGCCCATCTTTCCTTTGTTATCAATAAAAAAAAACACCTACATGTGTCTGTCTGTGGTTTTCTTAGTGCTGATACATTAATAATTAATAATAAACAAGTCTGCTTTGTAAGCCATCATTTGCTTACAGCAAGGAAGTGATACAGAGATATTATTGTTTCGCTCCCTTGGGACTTGTTAAGCCTACTTGAATGTCTTAAGAGATGCAGGCAAGAGAGACAGTATTATTTGTTGTATAGTGCGGTAACTCAGGTTCCTAATATAACCACAAAGCAGAGGAACAACAACTCCCTATGCTACACTATTTAACACATTACTGTGTGTGCGTGCGCGTACATTAAATGGTATATAAGGCAGGAATGCTGAAAGACGGTATTTCCCTCTGAGTAGCTCTACTCAGCTTAGAAAGCACTGCTAATAACAAAGCCAGTGGAAGTGATGATATTCCAGCTGAACTATTTAAAATTTTAAAAGATGATGCTGTTAAGGTGCTACACCCAATATGCCAGCAAGTTTGGAAAACTCAGCAATGGCCAGAGGATTGGAGAAGATCAGTCTACGTCCCAATTCCAAAGAAGGGCAGTGCCAAAGAATGCTCCAACTACCGCACAATTGCGCTCATTTCACACGCTAGCAAGGTCATGCTTAAAATTCTACAAGGCAGGCTTAGGCAGTATGTGGACCGAGAACTCCCAGAAGTGCAAGCTGGATTTCGAAAGGGCAGAGGAACCAGAGACCAAATAGCAAACATGCGCTGGATTATGGAGAAAGCTAGAGAGTTCCAGAAAAACGTCTACTTCTGCTTCATTGACTATGCAAAAGCCTTTGACTGTGTCGACCACAGCAAACTATGGCAAGTTCTTAAAGAAATGGGAGTGCCTGATCACCTCATCTGTCTCCTGAGAAATCTCTATGTGGGACAAGAAGCTACAGTTAGAACTGGATATGGAACAACTGATTGGTTCAAAATTGGGAAAGGAGTACGACAAGGTTGTATATTGTCTCCCTGCTTATTTAACTTATATGCAGAATTCATCATGCGAAAGGCTGGACTAGATGAATCCCAAGCAGGAATTAAGATTGCCGGAAGAAATATCAACAACCTCAGATATGCAGATGACACAACCTTGATGGCAGAAAGTGAGGAGGAATTAAAGAACCTTTTAATGAGGGTGAAAGAGGAGAGCGCAAAATATGGTCTGAAGCTCAACATCAAAAAAACCAAGATCATGGCCACTGGTCCCATCACCTCCTGGCAAATAGAAGGGGAAGAAATGGAGGCAGTGAGAGATTTTACTTTCTTGGGCTCCTTGATCACTGCAGATGGTGACAGCAGTCACGAAATTAAAAGACGCCTGCTTCTTGGGAGAAAAGCAATGACAAACCTAGACAGCATCTTAAAAAGCAGAGACATCACCTTGCCGACGAAGGTCCGTATAGTTAAAGCTATGGTTTTCCCAGTAGTGATGTATGGAAGTGAGAGCTGGACCATAAAGAAGGCTGATCGCCGAAGAATTGATGCTTTTGAATTATGGTGCTGGAGGAGACTCTTGAGAGTCCCATGGACTGCTAGAAGATCAAACCTATCAATTCTTAAGGAAATCAGCCCTGAGTGCTCCCTGGAAGGACAGATCGTGAAGCTGAGGCTCCAATACTTTGGCCACCTCATGAGAAGAGAAGAATCCTTGGAAAAGACCCTGATGTTGGGAAAGATTGAGGGCACTAGGAGAAGGGGACGACAGAGGACAAGATGGTTGGACAGTGTTCTCGAAGCTACGAACATGAGTTTGACCAAACTACGGGAGGCAGTGCAAGACAGGAGTGCCTGGCGTGCTATGGTCCATGGGGTCACGAAGAGTCGGACACGACTAAACGACTAAACAACAACAGCTCTACTCAGAGGGTGACCTTAGCAACATTATAGGAAATGGTTCAGCTCAATTATTACAATGGTCCCTAAGAAAGCTAGATACTAGCTATTGTGTGCTGCGCCCTAACATTTCATACCCACTGAAAAAGTGTTTTGTTCCACCTTGCAAATAAGACCATTAAAGTTACTAGCCCTAAAAATGTTTTACTAGCCCACCCACGTTAGTAGTCTGTTAGCACACCAATGAATGAGGACAACAATCCTATACATATTTATTTAAAACAAAGCCTCACTGAGCTCAGCGGGACTCATTTCTGAGTAAAATATGCATAGGATCAGGCTGTTAAGGGGAAAAGAATAAAAATAATTTCTTGCTTGGGAGCAAATCTTACTCCCTACAAGCAACCTGGCAAGTGGCAGTTGACAAGCCTGGACTTTACCTTGCAATGGTTGGGATATGATTTGGACAGAGTATGACAGATGGAAGGATCTGTGTGATTAAGAAATCAGTGTGGTTCTGGACTTAAACTGAGGAAACTCAGGTTCAATCCTCACACAGCGACTGGGTGGCCTTGGGCAGTTCACTACTTTTCCGCTTCAAGCTTTTTGCGACAATAAAATGGGTAGAATGAACCATGTATGTCACCTGAGCTCCTTAAAAGAATGTAACAAATATGGCTGCAATCCTGTGCATACCATATTTACCTGGGACTTATATTTGAATAAATATGCACAGAATTGTGTTGCATTAACTTCATGCCAACCTTGGAAAAAATACTTCACGGTGTGAAGATTCTCCATGGATTTCCAAAGAATCAGACTCGTGAATGACATTTTATGCCATTCAACACCGGAAAATATCTCACAAATATCTCACAACAACAACAACAACAACTTCATAAATAGTAATAATAATAGTAATAGCTTCTAATAGCTTAGCATCTCTTCCTGAATTAGCCTCTTTGGTGATAAAACAAGCTTTTGTGGACTACAGTCCACTTCAGCTTTAGCACCTTAAAGTCTGTTGGATTTATAACAGCATAAGATTTCATGAAGTACAGTCCATTTCAACTGATGATGCCGAAATTAAACTGTTAGCCAAGAGTTTTGTGGCCTAACACAGCTATTCCTCTTGAAACTGTTTCTGTGGTGACAGCATACCCATGAAGTTTATTCCAAAAGGCTACTACAGGGCAGCCAAAGACCAAGGTTATGTGAGCTGAAGATGTCCAATGTTGTTGCACCTTGTGCAAATGCTGGAGGGAGCAAGATGTGTACACCCCAGAGCAGCCAGAGGCAGGGCTCACAATGCGTTGCACATCTTACAGGAAGGAAGGGAGGAAAGATTGTGTGATTCATTAACTGGAGGCCAAACAGTGTGGGTAACCGCATTCGGCTTGCACACATTTTGCCTCTATTTATCCTCTCCTGTCCTTTCCACGGTGTCACGTTCCCTGCTGTGAACTCATCAGGGCAGGGACCCCTCTCCCCGGCACTTTTATTTTGCTAAAGCATATATACACAGCTCATGTGTACCGTCAGCGCTGACTGAACGAGAAAAGAGGAAGGTTTATGTGTGCTGGATGCTTGCCAGGTGCTCCCGATTTCAAGCCGGGAGCATTTTGTCTCCTAACCCTGGGAGAACCTCCAGATACCTCAGTTGGTAGAGCATGAGATGCTTAATCTCAGCGTTGGCAAAAGGATTCCTGCATCTCAGGGGGTTGGGCTAGTTGACCCTTATGGTCACCTCAAACTCTACAATTCATGACTCTTTGAAAAAGACCCTAACTCCCTAGCCCCTGTCATCAGTCCCCAGCATCCTATTGTGGGTTTCTGAAGGCTGTGGGAAGGAGGGTGCGAACGTGTTTATGGGACGGGGCTGAGGGGGAATTGCTGGACTGGGTGCCTGGCTGAATGGTCAGATGAAAATGCAAAGCAGGGGTGCCAAATTGAATGAAATATGGGGGGGGCAGGTAAGCCCTGCTGCACAGAACTGATTCCATGACATAATTGATCACGACATGTACATTCCATGACATAATTCATCACATGACGTGTACATGTGTGCGTGTGTGCGTGCATTCCATGACATAATTGATCATGGCATTGCCAGGGGTGCCAACTTGACTAAAATATTGGGGGGCCCAGGTAAGCTCCACATAACCGATCACATGGCATGCATGCCACTTGAAGGGCAATGACCATGAACTTTGAAACGGGAGGGGGGGGGCTCAAACATTTCATTGGGAGTTGGCTCCTATGCCCAGCGGCTGCCTCAGAGAAAAAGGGATATACTGTGGGGTGGGGGCGCCGGGGTGGGGGAGGTGTACGCTTCGGGGGGTAGGGGGCTATGGGGAGGAAAGGTGCAGGATGGAGACGGCGGGATAACTGAGCGGGGGGCTGTTGCTCTGAGCCTCTGGCGCGTGTGCGTATATTTTGGGGGGGGGGTGCGCGCGCGCTGCGCCTTGGAGAGGCGCGCGCGCGCTCCATCTCTCCCTCCCGTCCTCGGCAGCGGCAGCGGCTGCACCTCCGAGCCCGCCCCTCCCGCGCCCCATACTCAGCTCTTGACTTTGCCGAAGGTGCCGACCCCCAGCGTGTCCCCCAGCACGTAGTGGCCGATCTTCACCCGCCCGTCGTGCTTCTGCGGCTGCTTCTCAGCCATCTTCGCTCGGCGCTGCCGCCGCCGCCACCGGCCGGGCCGGACCACAATGCAGCAGGGCAGGGCCGGGAGGGGAGGCGAGGCGGAGGCAGGCAGGCTGGCTGGCTGGCTGGCAGGAGGCGCGGCGGCGGCGGCGGCGGCGGCAGCAAGCGGGGCGGGGAGGGAGGGAGGGAAGGAGAGGGAGGGGGCCAGGTAAGGGACGAGGGGCGCTGAGCTTCTGGAGGCGCCCCAGGGAAGGAACAACTTATTCTATAAAATAGCAACGAAAGGGGAAAGGGCTCATGTCGAAGGCTTCTTCCCACCCCCCCGCAAGCTTCGCTGGACTAGACTGTGGGTACGGCCTTGCACTCGACACATGCTCAGAGACAGTCTGGTGGTTTTAGGTCAGTGATGGGCAACCTTTTGAGCTTGGTGTGTCAAAATGTGCCAAAAAAACCGAGCATAACTCGGGTGGTGTGTCACTTCGAGAATAAACACATAATTTTGCAATATTTATAGTTTAAATAACAAAAATGTATAATTGTAATATATAACTGTATTTAATAAACCAAAAACTAATTATTTAACCAAACCAAACCAAAAAAACCCTTATTTATCACAAAGTACCCAGAACTGTTGAGGTTGTTGGGGGAAGCTGCTGACCAAAGTTTTGGAGGTTTTTCGGGGGGGGGGGGTGCAAAAGTTGCTTTGCTTTTGGGGGGGTGCCCCAAAGTTGCTGCACTTTTGGGGGGGGGAAGAGAACGGAAATAAATGACAAATAATACCTTCGCTGGAACTAACATGCACCACCAACATAGTCTGCCAAAGCGCCAAAAAACCCAGCACAGAACGGGTTAAAAAACCAATCTCTGGCTACCAGCAGCAACAACAACAAAAGGATCCGGGTTTTAACAGTGGAGACAAGCTGTAGGAGGAGCAGGAGAACAAACAGGGGGAAAACAACAACAACAACAGCGTGAATGGGCCGATGGGGCGCGTGCCAGCAGTGAGGGCTCTGCGTGTCACGTCTGACACGCGTGTCATAGGTTCGCCATCACTGTTTTAGGTTCTTTCCGGATCGTAGAAGCATAGAACTGAGGATCATCTAGTTCCCCCTGCAGTGCAGGAATATGCGGTTACGTTATCAGCACCACGCTCTAACCAAGTGAGCTGTCCAGGCTCTTCCTTATTTTACTGTTATTGTTCTATTTTCGTAAGCCGCCTTGTGAAAGAACCATAGAAGTGGAAAGAAGCACAATGATCATCTAGTCCAACCCCCTACCATGCAGGAATCTTTGGCACAATGTGGGACCCGAACCCATGACCCCTGAGGTTGAGAGTCTCATGCTCTACCTACTGAAAGGAGGTCTATCAATAGGTCACCGATATTGCAGAAGGAACATTTTGATCAGCTCTGTCCACCTTGATCTTGTGCAAGGCAACACAAGCAGAGCTGTCCTTCCATTGTTCCTTGAACAATTAGTTGTCAGAGAGGAGCTCATTCCAAGTCTCCATGCTTGGGTCTTTTTCTTTTCTCCATATCTTCCTGAGCTGAAACTTTGCAATGCAAACCGTTTTAGGCTGCAATCCAGTTACACACACTTAAATGGAAGCAAGTCCTGTTGAACTCAAATGAGACCTATTTCTGGGTAGACATGTGTAGCATTGCACTGTTAGACCCTCACATTAACCCTTGAATAGAAAAACAGTGGTATGTACCGGTATATATAGTTTTACCACCTTTTGATAAATACTGCATGTTTGGCATGCTGCTAGAGGGGAGTGGTGACTGCCAAGTGTGTGTTTTTGGAAGTATCCATAGGAAGTTGAGTGAGACTGCTTCTGGCAGGGGAGAAAGGCAAGCTGGCGGAAGTAGATAAAAATCTGAAATGGCATTAAATGTGCCAGGCATCTATTTTCTGTTTTCATCAGGTTTGCTAATTTTTAGCATTGGTGACTGTTGGCTGCATTTCGAAATTTTACTTTTCATTTTCATTTCACTTTTAATTTGTATATAGTCTTTCTATTTCACAATACCCAAGGCGGTTTCCAAGCTGAAGAAACAAAGAATGTACACCTTATAACAATCTAATCCAATACAAAAAATGTGATAATAAAACATAACTTTAAAATAAGCAACTTATATCAAATAAAGTAATATTCAACAATCCATTAGAATAGCATAGAATAGTATTAAATATCAGCATATAAAAATTAAACAGAATTCCACTCTTAATTATAATAATTTCTAAACTATAATCAATAGAACAGCAGCAAGTCACAGTGCATAAAATGATACAGTACAAATTGAGAAGCAGAGACTGGAGGGTGGGGCAAGGTAGGTGGAAGAAGGCCTTGCCTGGTTAAGTCTCTCCCCTCACAGTTCTAGATCCAAAGATTCAAAAATTGTTCAGAATCTCATTCTTCAGTAGAGGAAACATATAGGCTTGGCTGAAGGCAGCAGTTGATATCCTGCCATTTAGAAAAACGGAATAAAAGCGTAATTGGTTTGGGTGGAGAGCCAGCAGCAAGAGCAAGTGAAGCAACAAGGGAGTGTAATTGGAAATAAATGTCAGCCCTCCCAAGTTAGTATTAAGCATAGGGACTTTGCAATTTAAAAAGAATGACTTCTGCTTGTTGGGATATTGTTAAACAGTCTGGTCTACACACTTTAAAAGAAGGAGATAGTAGGTAGCAGAAGACAACTGCGCATTCTCAGTTGCCTATTTTGGCTCTGTTGCCTATTTGGGCACTCAACACTTGAATTCACTGTTGTGGGTAGTGATATCAGATGACTTGCTTGGAGCACAGAGTTCTTAAACAAATGAATAGAGGGAAAGGTCAGGTAGCTAAGCAGAATTAAGAGTTGGTGCCTTTCCTTTTTATAAAACCAGCTTTGCCTACAGGCATGCAATGTTGTTGGTTACCAAATAGCCTCTATTAATCAGGGGGGAGTTTAATATTTCTTTCTTTATTTTCCAACTACCTAGCATCCACAACTCGTAAGTTGCAATTGAACAGAAGTCGATACAGGTAGGTAGCCGTGTTGGTCTGACGTAGTCTAAACAAAAAAATATAAAAATATATAAAAAAATTTCTTCCAGCAGCACCTTAGAGACCAAATAAGTTTGTCATAGGTATGAGCTTTCGTGTGCATGCACACTTCTTCAGATACAGAAGTCGATGTCTGTTACAATGCAAGGGGTCATAAGTATATTGGCAATATAAGGTGCATTAATTTTTTAAAACACCATTTCCAGTTCATCCTGAAACCAAATTCAGATAAAACACATAACTTTCTTCCTCGAATATAACTTCAACACATTTTTCAGGTTCTTTCCCTTAAACATTTTAGGTTTGCTTGTTCCTTCTTATGCTCCCATCAAGATCTTTTCCCTATCTCTCCACACACTTTTTGTTAGTTCCTTGAATAGATTCCCTCATAGATGATCTTATGCAGAGGTTGTTTTATACCCCCGCCATTTCCTAGTAGTTATTCTCTTGAAGAATGCTGATCTACCCTCAAATAATTTTGACATGTCCAGAATGCACATGATGACACACATGAGCCCTCTCATTCTTTGATTACAGTGGTACCTCTGGATGTGAACAGGATCCGATCCGGAGCCCCGTTCGCAACCAGAGCAGTACGCAACCTGAAGCGCCAAATCTGCACATGCGCTTGACATCATTCGTCACGTCTGCGCATGCGTGAATCGCCGAACCCGGAAGTAACCCATTCCGGCACTTCCGGGTTGGGTGTGTTCCTAACCTGTGATGTACGCAACCCGCAGCAAACGTAACCAGAGGTATGACTACTTCATAACCTATTTGTATTGTTTACATTTTTATCCCACCTTTCATCCAAGAAGTCCAAGGTGATGTACATTGTTCTCTTCCTCCTCCCCGTTATCCTCACAACAACCCTGTGAAGCTGAGTGATTGTGATTGGCCCAAGGTCACCCAGGGAGTGTCATGGCTGAGTGGGGATTTGAATCCTTACCTCCCAGCTCCTAGTCCAGCACTCTTAACCACATTTTAATTTTTGTAAAGCACCTTGAAGCCATTGATACAAGCCAGTATATAAATAACTCTGAAGGGAACAAATGCTTTGCAACAATGCCTTCTTTCCCAAGCTATTATACTTGCAGGGGAATACTTTGGTAATATGATACCCTGAGCAAGGACGAACCCCTACCCCAATATTTCTCATTTTCACAATAATTCCTTTTGGTATATTTGATTTTTTTTATGGATCTTCTCAGTAGGTACCCATATAAATATAGGGTGGGTGGGTTGGTGCCCCCTCTGCTCAGCACCCTGTGCAGGGGAACCACCCACACTGGCCTAAATCTGGCGCTGATACTTGCACCCCCCCCCTTTTAAAAGGAAATTGAGAGACATAAGGGGGTTGTGAATAACCAGCTATTAAACTTTCAGTGTAGGTTCTTATCGTTTTCCAGACAGGTAATGTATGTTACTCATAAATTATCCTGGTTCACACACAATTAAGGCACAGGTAACCCACAAAAATCGCAACTGTTTCATTCTTTTCCTGGTCTAAACCACTGAGCCTCTTGGGCTTGCCGATCAGAAGGTCGGCAGTTCACATCCCCATGACGGAGTGAACTCCCGTTGCTGTCCTAGCTCCTGCCAACCTAGGAGTTCGAAAGCATGCCAGTGCAAGTAGATAAATAGGAACTGCTGTAGCAGGAATGTAAACAGCATTTCTGTGCACTTTGGGTTTCCGTCACAGTGTCCCGTTGCCCCAGAAGCAGTTTAGTCATGCTGGTCACATGACCCGGAAAGCTGTCTGTGGACAAACGCCAGCCTGAAAGCGAGATGAACGCCGCAACCCCATAGTCACCTTTGACTGGACTTAACCATCCAGGGGTCCTTTACCTTTTTTTTTTATCTTACCTATAGCTAAGCCATCATTTGGTTTAGCTGTATGTCTGAACCTGGGATTGTGGTTTGTCTTACTCCAAACAAACTACAGTGGGACCTCGACTTACGAGCTATTCGACATCCGACGTTCAAACTATAGGCTGCATCTATAGGTTTTGTTATTTGTTTCTTAAAATATGACCTTAACAGATTGGAGAACTGGGTGCAAACTAACAAAATGAGTTTCTGTAGGGACAGATGTAAGGTTCTACACTTAGGCAGCAAGAACCAGTTGATCAAGGGATGTAATAGTCCCACTCTATTCTGCCTTGGTCAGACCACAATTTAAGAAGGATGTTGACAAGCTGCAATATGTACAGAGGAGGGCAACCAAGGTACCAAAGGGTCTGGAAACCAAGTCTTATGAGGAACGGTTGAGGAAGCTGGGTATGTTTAATCTGGAAAAGAGGAAACGGAGGAGATCTGAAAGCCATCTTCAGATATCTAAAGGTCTGTCACATGGAAGATGTAGAAAGTTTGTTTCGCCCCTGCTTCAGAGGGCTGGACCCAAACCAATTCCTCCAAAGTACAAGAAAGGAGATTCTGACTGAACATCAGGAAGAACCTTTTGATGTAAGAGGTCTTTGACAGTGGAACAGACTCCTTCGGAACATGAAAGATGCGTATAAAATTATGAATGTATTTAAAAAGGGACTAAACAACTTCATGGAGGATAAAGCTATCAGTGACCACAATGGCTATGTTTTACCTCCAGCTGTCAGAGGAGTATGCCTATGAGTACCTGTGGCTTGGAAGCACAACTGAAAAAGTGCTGTTGCGTTCATGTCACGTTTGTGGGCTTCCCATAGGCATCTGGTTGAACTCTATGAGACAAGGATGCTGGACTAGAGGGCTTCCGGTTCTGCTCTGCCTTAATGGAGGCAGCTCCCTTTTCAGCGGGATATCATTGGCAAAGGAAAAACAAGGATGATTATCCTTGCAAATTCCCCCCAGGGATGGGGGGTTTGTAGGCTTCACTCGCAGTTCGTCTCAGCACCTGGCTCTCACTCTGGCATGGAATGGGGGGGGGGGGGCAGGTAGGCGCTGAGTGCAAAACCACTTTGCCTGCTTAAAACCCTCCAATGCTGCCATTAAGAAGCAGAGGTTCTCCTGTTAGAGCTTAATTGGGCTAAAGCACAGGTGTGTGCTAGAAGAGATGAGATCAAAAACTGCAGAACAAGCTAACTGCAAGGACTTTAAGGTTTGAACTTGGGATAAGACTTAATTTGGTGCAAAAGACGGTGGGAGGGAGGGGAGCATATGGTTTATTTAAAGTTTTCTTCTCAACATTTATGATTTGGTAACCCTCCTCTGAATGGGCTGGAGGTTGCTACATGGTAACTTATGGACCTAATAGGTATCTAAAGCCATTTGCACATAACAAAATATGTATTTTCTCAAAGTAATTGATATAGAAATGAGCAAACCAGTGATATTTTAGGGAGCAGGCTAGCAGGCGGGGCCCATTACTTGCATCATAGGAGCCTACACAACACAAAACATTGTTGCTGTATGTAGGTTTTATTTTATTTGTTTTTAATCTTATATTTTGGAAATGTACATCCAGGTTTTTTTTCCTTTAAATTTTTTTGGAACAAGCTATAGCTTGTTTAGTTTATACGTAAATCCGGCACTGCTTGTGAACATACCTTAACTGGTTCATACCTACCTTATTTAAACAAACTATTTAAACTATTTTAAAAAAACTTTTGTGATGCTAAATTCTGTTGTCTGTAACACCCTATTTCAAGCTGATTTAGTCAACTCAAATTACTGTTTGTTAGCTGTTAATTGTCTGGATCTGTTTCATTTTTTGCCCCAGCACAATTGTGACGCTGCTTTCTGTAGTAAAAGACAATAAAAAAATTAATGAGCCCTTTTAAATGCAGTGTCTCTCTTCTGATTTTTTTAAGTGACATTCCCCCTTACCCTCTCAACAGAAGTAGTACTTAAAAAAAAAGTTCACCTTTAGTCAATGGGGTGAAAAAGGATTTATGAATTAAATAAAAATAATACGCATTCCTCCTGGAAAGACACATTCCAACTTTTCCCTCTTTGCTCAATAAAGCAGCATTTTTGTGGCAGAATGCCAACATTTTTATGAATAGAAGCCTTACTTTCTTCATCTGCAAGGAACAGCTCTGAAATATTAATTAAAATGAAAGCCCCACATGAGACACTCCATAGCTGTGCTATTTTTAGTCAAGGATAAGGCGTTTTTGCAATGCAAGTATTTCTTCAAATGATTTCTTCCAAAAAAAAAAAATTTAAATACAGGAAAACTAAAGTATAATTTACAGTAATATGCTTACTATTGTTCTCATTATTTCTGGTATCAACACAACCCCCTCAAAGGATTGTTCTCACAGCAGCCGATATAAAGAACATTAGTTGCCTGTTTAAATCCTCAGTGAATATTTCACAGCTCAAGTGAATGGAGGGGGTGCAGGGAAGCAAGCAATAAACCTGTCAGTCTAGAAACTAGCTCTTTTAATAAAAAAGGTTGAATATAGTGGCATTCACCAGACTGGAAATGGGTGGGAAGATTGTTTTCATATGTAAACAATTCCCAGCAACCTTTTATAGTGTATTCACTATCTTACATTGGAAGACAAAGTAGCATCAATTTTTAGTAAAATGGTGGTTTCTCTTATAGGATTTGGAACAGATACTTACATTATTACTCTTCCCTCTGCATCAATGACAACCATGTGCAAGAAACCACTGTTTTCAAGGCAAGATTTCTCAAGCGCAACCTTATCTTTCCAACAGTGAAGAAACCATGTGATGACACAACTTTTCTGTTTTCCACTTTTTATTTTTAAAGGTTGCGTGATTTATCACCGATAGCACATATAGGAGAGCAAAATGATTTTTTTTTAAAAAAGGAACCCTATTATACCATTTGAAACAAACATACCTAAATAAGAACAACTCAACAAAGTAACTGCATGCACTAAAGAGATTATGTACATGTGTGTGCATTGGTTTATCAGCTTAACGAAACCCCTGGCCTACCTGGTGGCAAGTCAACATGTCAAGTCCCCAGTCCAGGATCAATCCACGTGTCCAAAGTCCTGCAGAGAACCTGGTACTTCCAAGCTAAGGACCACCAACAGGCAGTTGAGCAAACACAGCATCTTAGCTCTGCTGCCCTTTTATACTTTGCAAGCTGATTGCAGCATCTGGGCCTGATTAGGCATGTGACCCTCACCTGTTCCAAGCCTACCCAAACTGAGGAATGACAAACCTGCTCATGGAGCTAGTGATCCCCAGCTGGCCAGCTAGGGAGCTGGGCTGTGGACTCTTGCCTGCCTCAGCCTCCCAAAGCAACCCCTCTCGCTGCTCCCTATGCCTCAGAGCCTGCTGTGTTCGAGGAGACAGGGGCCCTTCTGGCTCCATTGATGGGTCCTGCTGCTCTGGTTCCTGTGCGTTGACCTCCATCCCCTGTCACCCCGTGAGTACTTCCTTCACCAACCCAATCCCCAGCTTACCCCGGTGTGTTTTAGTCCCGGCTAAAACCCCTTGCCAGGATCCTCTTCCTTCTCTTCCAACTCCTCGTCATCCCGCCAGTTCAGGGCATGCAACTTATATTTCTCCTCTATCCTGCTGCAGTCTTCTTGTGATAGATTTCACTGAAAGCCCAGTCTGCAATGAATTCTACCCCCAGTCTGACTTTCCAGTGCTAGGTTTATACGCCTTTGCTTTCTCGGTTCCGCCTTGTCTCTCCTGTGGTTGCTTAGCATGATATTTTATATATATATTAAGAACATTTTATGTAGTTTGATTGCAGGCATTATATATATTACATATATGCATGTATTTCAAATGATCACCCATCAATAAATGTACCCTGGGTGGCTTACAAAGAAGACAAAATTACAAAATAGAATATAAAATACAGTTGTGTTGGCTACCATTCTAAGCTTCCTATTTTATACACAACAACCTTCCCCAGCCTGATGCTCCCCCAAAGTTTTGTACTATATCTCCCATTAGCCCTAATCACCACACCATCAACACCAGCCAACATAGCTATCCTGGCTGGGGTTGCTGGGAGCTGAAGTCTGAAACATCAGGAGGGCACCAAGTTGGGTAATATTGCTACAGCCAGCTACCTTGGAGTAAGCCCCATTGAACTCAAGGAGATTCCTTGCATAGGGTTGCACTGTGAATGCCACTTGATGATAATAAATGAAATATTTGATTAAGGTTCCTTGATTTAATGCCTTTTTCCCCTTCAAAAGATAGTGACTATTGATTTTTTTTAAAGAAACAGGCTGTCTATCTCCTCAACAGCTCATAAATCATAACAGGGTATATTTGGACAGTGTAGTTATTGTCCCCTAATAGGAAAGGGGGAGCCTATTATCTCTGACACTTGGTGTTAGCTGACATGAATGGAAAAAGAGGATGGTTGTTTTGTTTCCCCCCTGTAAGCAAGAGTGACTAAGGAGGACTAAAAGACAGCAACTTGTCTTACTGCAAAGTCAAGGACAGCTGTGTCACTCTAGATTCGCAGCCTTCATGCTGCACAAGATTGATGTGTCCTGACATTCCAGAGATAAATGAGCATACGCTTAGATTATCTGCAGCAATTCTGGACAAACGTTCGTGTTCTGATGGAATTCTTTGACTCGTTGAAACTTGCATCATAGTGAACGTATTACTGAACCGTGAATGATGAACACTAAATGGAGCATCCCCCACACTATAATTCGAAAGAATATTTTGGGTGGATTTAATTTGTAAAAGCATGCTTAATGTAAGAGAAGAATGCGTCATGCCCCCCACCCCCACTTTTTGCCAGACTGCCCCATCTACATCTGTCCCTTGCTGTCCCTCTTAGTTTTTTCAATTTTCAGTTTAGTTTTCCACATTTCCACATCAATTTTCAATTTTAAAAAAGTTGTCATGTGAATTCACCAGCTTTTTAGTTTGAACTTTGCCTAATGTGCACATTTGTGCAAAGCGATTTCCCCTAATATATATATATATATATATATGCATTTGAATGCATACTTTATTCCCCGCCCCCAGTATATCCATTTTTCTATACTTTGTGCAACCACAGAATTGCATTGCCAAATCTGGAGAAATATTAGGTGCCATGGGAAATAAATTTCCCATGGTTTCTAGTTGTCCTGGATGTCAGCACAGCTGCGTCTAGGGCTTAATAAAAGCCCCATCATGAGCCCCTGCTGTCACGTAAAGGAAGGGGAAATATGATGGGGGCAGTGCTGTCAATGGAGAGGGTTCGTGCCAGGTCTAAACCACAAAGTGGTCTGCACTCAATGCATAATGAGCCCAGAGGCAGTTTGCTTTTTTGACTCTGCCCTGAAGTCAACAATTCTCTATAAACACCTAAACTTACCAAAAAATACTGCTGCTAGTGTGCATGGGAGATCACAGCTCACATATGTGCAGTACTAGGAAAGATAGTTGGTGGAAACTGACCTGGTCTCAAAGCAGGTACAAACTATAGGCTGATTTATTTTTTAAGACCAATGTAAGGCATAGGGACGCAGGTGGCGCTGTGGGTTAAACCACAGAGCCTAGGGCTTGCTGATCAGGAGGTCAGCGGTTCGAATCCTCGCGACGGGGTGAGCTCCTGTTGTTCGGTCTCAGCTCCTGCCAACCTAGCAGTTCGAAAGCACGTCAAAGTGCAAGTAGATAAATAGGTACCGCTCTGGTAGGATGGTAAATGGTGTTTCCGTGCGCTGCTCTGGTTCGCCAGAAGTGGCTTTGTCATCCTGGCCACATGACCTGGAAGCTGTACGCCGTCTCCCTCGGCCAGTAAAGCAAGATGAGCGCCGCAACCCCAGAGTCATCCGCGACTGGACCTAATGGTCAGGGGTCCCTTTACCTTTACCTTTAAGGCATCACATAGCAAGGCACTGATTCAAGTCTCATCATTCCCCCACCCCAATGTTGCAAGAGAGATGCATAACTTAGAGAGTTACTTCCACAGTCTGGCATACAGCACTCCACCTAGGGCCTTTACTGAGATTGCAGACAAAACCATCTCAATATCTATCCAGTCATTACTCTGAGGTTCCAGTAAACCAACATTTTATGTTTTGGGGAGATATCTGTCATTATTTGTTTCATTGCTCTATTTATTCAGCCCCATTGATGCATGTGTTGTCAGGTCTGCTAGTGAGAACAGCAGAAGCAAATGACTTTTTGAGGAAAGTAAACCATCTGTTGTGCAACCATGGGAAATAGATTACCTATAGGGGAGCTCAATTTGCTACTGCAGCACAAAAGCTGAGAAGAGCCTTTATAACAGGGGGCGGGGGGAAGGGGTGGGTTGTCACAAAGATAGACTTTCTTCTATTTATGTTACTGCTGCCTACCATTTTCATGGTATTTCTACAGTCTTATCTTCCTGAGTTCTGTTTTAAGTGAAACTCTTGCAATGGCTGTGCTTCAACTTTTCTTTCTTTTTTTGCTATTATTAAAGATGTCACCCATCTGTTTAAAAAATAAAAGTGAGCTGCCTGATAGAATTGTTGTGAAGACACATTACATGCTAATGTACTGTAGAAACGATGGTTCTGAATTTAACAAATCAGAATTCTGCAGACTCAGCTTGCAGTGGGCACTATAACTAGAGGAATACATGAGGGATATGTAATTCAATCTGAGATGCTTTTAAATCTCAGGCTTTTTAAAGCACAGCCAGAGGCACATGCATTTTGGTTGCATGCATGGAGTTGGAAAAGGAGTTAGCCCTTCAAGAATTGGAAAGGATTCCAGCAGTTCTTTGGACCAGGAATGGGGAACTGGATTTGGCTGGTGGGCCAGATACTTATCTCCCTGCACCTGCCATGGACCAAACATGGCAGGTGGTTGGGGTCGCCCACCTGTCAATCATGCAGTGATGTCAGATGGCCTGTTTTTGCCTGCAGCAGCCATCAGCTGACCAGATTCATTTGGGAGCTTTGCGTGTAGGACTCTGCAAGCCTCAACAATCAGCTGCTTGTCAGAGCTTGGGTGCTTTGCACACAGAGCTACGAGCTTCACATTGGGGCTCTGGAGTCTCAGAGGCTAAACATCCAGAACCAATTCTTGTTCTGCTTCAGGTCCTGTATACCTGAAGGAGCGTCTCCACCCCCATCATTCAGTCCAGACACTGAGATCCAGCGCCGAGGGCCTTCTGGCGGTTCCCTCATTGCGAGGTTACAGGGAACCAGACAGAGGGCCTTCTCAGTAGTGGCACCCGCCCTTCCAACAGATGTCAAGGAAATAAGCAGCTATCCTATTTTTAGAAGACATCTGAAGGCAGCCCTGTTTAGGGAAGTTTTTAATATTTAATGCTGTATTGTTTTAATATTCGATTGGAAACTGCCCAGAGGAGACTCAGCCAGATGGGCGGGGTACAAATAATAAATTATTATTATATTATTATTTTCTTTGACAGCTTCCTATGAGGTATGGTCATGTATTAAAAATCACTCATGTTCCTGCCCCTATACATTGTGTCTCCTGCCCCTATACAAATAATTGATAGAGGAGGTGGCATTGTCAGCACAGGATTGGGCTGTCTTTAGAAACCCTAACGACCTATTGGTGTAAATATTGTACATATAAATTCCTTCAGTAGAAAGTAACTAGTGAAGCAGTACTGCTTTGTGGAAGAGCCATAGCTTAGTGGTAGAGCATCCGAGCTGCACTGGTGGGGGAAATCGGGACATTCCAGGATCAAATCAGAAGCCAGGATGGCTTTTGTAATTCTGGGACTGTCCCTGGAAAATTGGGGCACTTGGAGGGTATGTACTTTAGCAGGTGTTGGCATTGGCCAGTTTGATGTTTTAATTAGGGACTAAAAAGCTGGCTTATACTGAGTCAGACCAGTGCTGGATTAAACCCTGTGGAGGCCCCTAGGCAGTTGAAATCTTGGAGGCCCCCTTGCAAATTATCTATATATATATATAAATGTAAAAATAGTGAAAGTGCGGGATCCACTTTTCTCCGTAACCGCTTGACCGATCGTCCTGAAATTTTGATACAATGATCCAGGCCACTCCCCGAGCATTGTTAGAAAAAAATATCCCTCAAATCTCACACCTCCGCAGGTACAAACCTCTTTTTCAACTAAGTAAAACAGCGCCCTCAAGTGGATTTCCTCCCACAGTACACCCCCTCCCTTCCTGTGAAATCTACAACACACCCACAAACCCCGCCTCCACCAAGAGATCCACCACTCACATCCATCCATCCGGCAGAGGCGTCGAAGACCAAACCAACTGAAAACAGGCTTTTTTCAGCAACAAGGCCCAACATAGCCAAGTGGAGGTAGGGGCCTGCCTGGAGGGAATGGGGGGCCAAATAGGGGGCAGGGATACGTAATGGGTCAGAACAGGGTGGGGGGAGACACAGGGATGAAACCTGCCCTCTCCACAGTGTCTCGCCTCGACTCAGGGGGACTCTGAGGCTCAGGGGGATCTGAAGGGGGGCTATTACCCTCCATTTCACAGACTAACGCACAGCAAACACGTGCAGGGCCAGCTAGTCTCAAATATTACTTTAGACTAGGATCTGGAGTCGGCAGGAACTCACAACCCTCTAACTCACAGAAAGCTTCGTATCTGGAGCTTTTTATATATATATAAAGCATTTTATTAAGTTTTCCAAATAAAAATTTAAAACAATAAACAAAACAAACAAACATTCAACAACAAATAACACATACAACTATCTTCTTAACAATTCTCCCCAAATTTCTCTTTCTCAGTGCTCTGCCGAGCTTGACTTCCCTCCCTCCCCTCATTTGGTTTTCTATTCAGCTCTTATCTCGCAGTTCCTTTATTCCATCCATTTAAAGTCAATTCGTAGGATTTATTTCAGTCCTGCAAGTGTCTTTAAACTTCTACAGTTCTTTTCCATATAGTCCACAAATTTACTCCAATCTTTTTGGAACCTTGTTTCCACCTGGTTCCGGATCCTGCTAGTCAGTCTTGCTAGTTCCGCATAGTCTATCATTTTTGTCTGCCACTCTTCAATCGTCGGTAATCGTATCTGGAGCTTTCTTGTGCGCTCGCTCTAGTGGGATAACATTGAACTAAGAAAGCTTGATTGAAATTTTCTTTCAAGATCAAATCAATATTATTTTGATCCGTTGTTGCGGGGCACCTAAAAGGCATGGGGGTCCATAGGCCACGGCCTACTCTGCCTATTTGGTAATCCGGAACTGAACCAGATCTTTGGTCCAGCTAGCTCAGTATGGTGTACACTGACTGGCAAGCAGTGTTTCATACAGGAGACATTCCCATGTGAGGGATTGAACCTTCTACATGCACAGCAGATGCTCTAACTCTGAGCTACAGCCCTCCAGCAAAGTCTGTTTTCAAACAATCCCCTGGAAAGATTGTAAGGTACCAGGCTATCCTTACAGTGACCTGAAAATGCGGCCTCCGCATCCCCACTTTACTCGCTTTCCAAACTTTACTTCTGGAAACCAGCCAGGCTGTAGCACAAAGTCGGAATTTACCAGCCTTTATATAGAATCTTGCACACATACTATTTCTTTCATTACCGGCTTACTCCAAAAATGCCTGCTTTGTGTACATAACACATAGGGTAGTATACACACAGCTCTCTAAGGTGAGCTATAGCCACATGAAAAAGAGTTTGAAAATATATACATATGGCAATGTTGTGATTTTGAAATACTGTTGTTTATCTTCTGCTGGAATGTCTAATAATTACTCTCCTTTTTGCTTTACTTAATAGCCTGCCACACTTACTCTAATTTTGCTCCAGACACTTACATTTGACAGTTAAGCCATTTTGGAAGCCACAAGATAATAATTTCAACTTTTATATCCCATCTTTCTATCAACGTTGAAGCTCAAGTTGTATATATAACTTTAGGTGATTTAAGTCTGCATTTATGAAGAACTGCTAAGACCTACTGTTAAAGTCTGCTGTTATATATGTATATAACAAATCAACCTCTGCCAGATACTCAAAAGCTATGCTCAAAACACACATTTGCCAAAATAAATATATTTTAACCCTAGTCTAGCTTGAGTGTGAGGATTTGAATCAAACAGAATTTAGAAGCACTATGCTAGGGAAAATGGCAAGAGATTACCGTATTTATTTAAGGGTAGGGAATTTGCAATCCTCTAGAGGTTTTGGGGATTCCCAGCTCCCAACACCCCCAGCCAGCCTGCCTAATATTCAGGGATGATAGGAGCCATAGCCTGGAAAAGAGGAGACTAAGAGAATATATGATAGCTATCTTCCAGTAACTCAAGGGCTGTCACATGAAGGATGGAGCAAGCTTGTTTTCTCCTGTTCTGGAGGGTAGGACATGAACCAATGGCTTCAAGTTCAAAAAAGACTCCAACTAAACACCAGGAAGAACTTTCTGACAGTAAGAATTGTTTGACCATGAAACAGACTCCCTCAGGAGGTTGTGGACTCCATTTCCTTGGAGGTTTTTAAGGAAAGATTGGGTGGCCATCTGTCTGGGATGATTTAGCTGAGATTCCTGCATTTCAGGGGGTTGGACTAGATGACACTCGTAGACCCTTCCAACGCTACAATTCTATAATTCTAATATCTGGAGGGCCACAGTTTCCCCACCCTTGATTGAATGTCAACTATTATTTACTGTTTCAATGGCTTTCAAAGCAGGAGGCTCACATTCCTTTTAGTGTTGCCACACCTAGGAACTGACGTCTTTCATTTAGAATCCTAAAGTCATGAATAAACATGCAAAGGTTTCATTTTCTGGCCCACATCTCCTCTGGCCCTGTCAACATCCATATCATCTGTTGAAATGAACAGATGCCTCAACAGGCGTTTTATCCATTTTATCAATGCAGCTTGAAGATTGTCTGTAGCAGGGATGTCAAACCTGTGCATCGCTCCCCAGGTGTTACTGGGCTACAACTCCCATCATCCCTGACCATTCGGCATGCTGGTTGGGGCTGATGGGAGTCCAGATTTGGTTCCCCACCACTGACATGAACCAGGAACTCCACACACAACCACCTACATTCCAAATATTCTTTCCTGTTCTTCACTTAAAGCTTTCGCCCTGCTTTTCCCTGATGGGTGTGTGTAGATGTGCTGTACTGTGCACAACAGTTTACACACACAGATTCACACACACACACACAACCTGCTGAGATTTCAAAACGTGGGTTTGAAATTAATATGCACTTGAAGCCGCTCATCTGGAGTTTGTTTGTTGTTAACCAGAAGGATAAAGTCAGAAAACACAGTATCCCATAGCACTGAAAACCTGAGCACACCATTGTACCGGCATGAAAAAGCATAATGCATTTTACAAGATGGGGTTCCGTATGTTCGAAAACCCTTAACATTTTGTTGGATTGCAATACCTGCCGCAGGCACTAGATGGTAGCATCTGCTTCTGTTTGAAAATGCAGAAACATCAAATCTGATTCACTTTGTCAGGCAGATTATCAGGGAAACAGCTCAATAACTTTCCAATTACCTAACTATTTATGAAGAGTCGTTTTTAACATTGTTAACCCTACAGGCAGCTTGGCTATCTTTCTGGTAACAATAGTTGTGCTTTGCTGCACTTCAACAAACTTTAAAAATAAAATATACAAAGGACACCAGTAAAATGTTATTTCAGTTTTTTGAGGAGAGGAGAGCATTGGCAGCTGGGTGCTGTTCTATGGATGTGACTTCTGAAGATGGCAGACAAAGATATTCCTTGCAAGTCTGGCCTCCCTAGAGCAGAGGAAGGAAAACTGCAGCTCACTAAGGTGTTGTTGGACTACAATCCCCATCAGCCAGTGCAATCAATGATCGGGGATGATAAGGGCTTTCATCCAACAATATCCAGAGGGCCACTGGTTCCCTAACTCTGCTTAGAGGATACTAAATCTTGCATGCCATTTCTGAGCATGTGCAGTAACAGCTTCCGTTAAAAAGGGCAGATCTGAACAAGTGAAAATTGGATTGATTTGTCCAGGCATGATTGCATATCTCTAATCCTATCCAAATTCTCTCAGATTTAATGCTAATTGGGTAGTGCTTCCTACTGGACTGCGGGACTTACTTCTGGATAAACACAAGCATGCTGCAAGTCCCACGTTCTTCACAAGCCTTTGCTCCGTGTAAGTTTGCCTAGGGTTACAGCCGTACAACATGGTCCCACACATTTATGTCCAAGGAAATACTACTGAGTTCCATAGGATTTTACTTACTGGTGAGATTGGGACAGCAGAAGACGTATATCCCAATGAAAACAGCAACTGGATTAAACATTTTAGGTTTAAGCAAATTGTGTCAACCACACAAGGATTCCTCCTTATACAATGGAACATTCTCTCCCATGGGTCCTAAGAATCTTTTCTGGGTTTTTCCCAAAGCAGATTTTAACCAGCAATAGCAGCAGTTGTTGCCAGTGTCCTTCTGGTCCCAATTTAATGTGCTGGTAGTGATGGCCTTCTAATCCCTAAATCATTGCAACCAGGTTACTTAAAGGACCGCATACTTTCCTATATGCCAGCCTGTAACTTGAAGACTGTTTGGAAGCCCTGATGAGATGCCCACCAGTGAAGGAAGTTAGGCACGGGCTTAGAGCTCTCTCTTTTTGGTCTGTGGTGCCACAATTGTGGAATATGATCCCACGGGCCACCACATTTCTTTTACCTTTATGACACTTGTTGAAGGCTTTCCTCTTTCCGTTAATTGTTTTATATGTGATTCTGTTGGTTTTGTCTAATTGCATTCGATATTTTTATTGTATTGCGAATCGCTTTGAGATGAACAAAAGAGGTTTAAAGACTGTCTCAAGGCAAATCTTTAAAAATGTAGTATAAACACTGACAACTGGGAAACACTGGCCTGCGAGCGCTCCAGTTGGAGAACAGCCTTTACCAAAGGTGCCATGGGCTTTGAAGAAACTCAATCTTAAGACGCAAGGGAGAAATGTGCTAAGAGGAAGGCATGCTTGGCAAATCCACACCGTGATCAATTCCCGTCTGGAAACCAATGTCCCCACTGTGGAAGGACGTGTGGATCCAGAATTGGCCTCCACAGTCACTTATGGACCCATTGTTAAAATCATGTTTATGGAAGACAATCTTACTCGGCTACAAGTAATCGCCGAAGAAGAAGAAGAAGAAGAAGATTGGAATTAATACAGGCTGTGGTAACAGACTGGATTCCTCTATCTTATTTAAAAGAATCATGCAACCAACAGCAGATTAAGCATAAAATAGTATGTACTTACACAAAGTCTTGCACTTGATTCCAGCACTAGCAGTAACAAAAACAAGACAAGCAAATTCTATTTCTAGATTACAAAATACGTAGTTGAGTTTAAAAATTGAGTCTCTGCGGAAGCGGAGACCAGACAGATGCCTGTCTGCCTCAGAAGCATGGTGGGGAAAGAGAGTGATTTCTGAGGTAGGGGGAAGTAGAAAGGCTTAAACCCATTTTGTCTTTTTCCAGGCCAGAAAACTCAAGGGAGTGCCCTCTTTAGTAGCTAATCTTGAACTCTCCACCCATTCATATTCTTATTTAGCAAACATGCATTGTTAGATTTTGGTAGCAAAAGATATACAATGAATGGATGACAGAGAGCTACATGGGATTTGTTGCGTTTTACTAGACAGAAAGGGAGGAGGATCAGGAGTTGGCACCAGGCAGCTGTTTTACAGTGGCAGACATATGTCAGTCATTGCTGTGATAGAGAATTGTGAAAAACAGGGTGGGTGAGCATATGCACTTTGGCACAAGAGAAGGGCTATATAGAGCCTGAGAAGACATTAGGGTGATATTTAATATTAGTCATACCTATAGCAGACTCAATGAAATCCATGGGCCTTCTATGACTATTACTAATGTTAGACATGAGTGTGACTAATATTCTTTACAAATATTTCCTGACATAAAGAGGGGTTTTTCTGCAGGGAGGAAAGAGGGTCAATCACTGGTGTTTCCCTAGAACTCTTGCCCAACTCATTTCCACATTAATGATGCTTAAATACAAGATGCTATAGAATCCTTTTCTGTGTGAGCAACTTTTGTTCATACGGGATGGGGGCTTTTCCCTGCGCATTGACACAAGGGTGCATAACATAGGGCAAAAGATTCCTGCATTGCAGGGAGTTGGACTAGGTGACTCTCATGACCCCTTCCAACTCTATGATCCCATACCCACAATTCCTTAAGGGGCAGCGCCAGCTGAATTATCCAGCAAAGTGGATCTCTAAAGCCTTTCCTCTACCTACAGACTACAGTTTGAGCCCCAAAGTTAGTCACATCCATTTTCTCCAAGTATGCATGAAAAGGAGTGGCCTGATCCAGTATATTCATGATCCAGAAGCCTTTTCCGTTTGTTTCAATGAAAGGGGCTGATCTTTTTGAATGAAGACAGATCTCTCCACAGGCACACAAAACCTGTGTGTGAATTCAAATACATACAGATCAGCGCCAATATGAATGATTGCACCAACACATACTACATTATGCAAACCATCTGACATGCCTCATCCTGGAGCTTCCATAACCACTGTATCTGTCTGGATAGCACAGGATGTTCTGATTTCCCTGGTACTGGGCCTTACCTCTCTAATTTGTGCTGAATTCTGAAATTCCACGTTTTAGCAATTTAGAAACACGGCCATTTATGACGACGACGACGACAACAACAACAACAACAACAACATGGCAGTACCTGTCTTCGCCAACTTGATAGCACTCTCCAGCTGCCTTGAAGCCCAACTCCCATCAGCCCCAGCCCCAGTGCCAGATTACCAATGGGCAGAATAGGCACTGGCCTAAGGGCCCCATGCCTTTTAAGGGACCTGCAACAACGGGTCGAAATAATATTGATTTGATCGTGAAAGAAAATTACAATCAAGTTTTCTTAGTTCAATGTTATCCCACTAGAGCACGCACACAAGGCCCCCCCCCCTTAAGATTTTGACTGCCTAGGGGCCTCCACAGGGTTTAATCCAGCACTGCTCAGCCAGCATGGCCAATGGTCAGAAGCAAAGGGAGTTGCTGTCCTTCAGTATCTGAAAGGCACCAACTCAAGGAAGGTTGGTCCGTGCACATCTCTGGCACTTATAAGCATAGCTGCCAAGTCTCCCGTTTTTCACGGGAAACCCCCGTATTTTAAACCGTTTCCCACTGGCAGCCCGGATTGGGGAAAATCCCGTAATTCCCTTGGATTTCCTACCTGCTAGGGAGGCTCCATTTTGGGTCTTGGCGCTGCCCAATTTCCAGTGCCCAGACATGGGTAGCGCAGCACCGGAAGTCGCTTCTACGCATGTCCAGACTTCCGGTGCCGTTCCGCCCATGCCTGGGCACAGAAAATCGGGTAGAACGGCACCGGAAGTCGCTTCTACGCATGTCCGGACAGCTGCTGATCCCGCATTTTTCAGCGGGAGACTTGGCAGCTATGCTTATAAGGTTGGCTCATGCAAAAAAAAAAAAAAGGTTGGTTCATGGAAAACCCCACACTATTTATTTATTTAGGCTTGTGGTGGGAAAATCCCCCATTCCTGTACCAATGATGCAAACAGTTGTACTCCTTAAAAATTGAAAGCGAACAGCCACACATAAGTGGTCAGTTACACGGAAGCGGAGTGAATAATAATGATAAGGGGATTTAAAAAACCAAAAAAAACTCTGTAATTTCCCGATAACTGATAAAAGCTGTTCCAGGACAAAAGATAAATAAATAAATCACATATTAACAGTCTCAAGCTATCATAACATTATGGAAGTGTTCCTGTTAATAACCCTGCTTTTATAATAATCATTCATGTAGCATTAACAAGGTATTTATAGAGTCCCAGTTGTGGTCTTCTTGTTAAGGGCGAGTCAAGGCCGACCCACCCATGAGGCAAGGTGAGGAGACCACCTCAAATGGCTGGAGAACCATAGGAGTAGCAGATCCTTATCTCCCACCCTTGTTTCTGATGTAGATCTTCACTCACCCTGACTTCCCTGGCAGGGAGGGTGACGCCAGACTGTTTTGGGCCAGCCCTGAGCGAGTCATCAGAATCACATTTCACCATTATAATGAGAAATGGGGGCTGGGGCAGTATGTTCTATGGCTTAGAGTTCGAAAAAGGCTCAGCCAATTGACTTGAAATTTGGTATTGTAGGAGAGGAAGGCTTGAGGGCGGTCTGTGCTGAATTAGGGATACAAAATATTTTGATCAAGTTAAATGGTTGATGAGAGACTCTGGCATGCTGACAGGATCTCCTTCTTCCATCGACTTTGCTGAGGTGTTTTTTCTGAAAACGTTTCCCGGTTTGTCCTGCGTGTTTTAAGAAATGGGCTTCTACTTTAGGTCAAAGGGGAATGCTTAGTATAAGTTTTTTACCCAGTAAAACAATGATAGCTGTATGAGACTCTTACTCTGCTGTGTCCATGCAACCATTTCTGGCTGTTTGGAACCTTGCTGTTGCTAGGCAGGATTCTCACAGACCAAGGCTCAGTTTGAAAGCACAAGGGAGTGGTTGGCGCCTGACATCTTTAAAGAAATCGGGTCCTCCCTCAAAAAGGTGAGACCTGGCAATCAAACCCTGTGTTGTGGGTGGGTATGATTGGGTAGCCACAACACCCAATTGGTAGATCCCTTGATTCAGGGTTTAATCAGGCCAATGGGACGCAGGCTAAATGGATCAAGGGACCTATATATACCTATGGACATGATCCAAAGCTTCCTCTTTTGGTGTGTGCATCGGAACACCCGCCCACCTCTCCCTACTTTTAGGGCTTGCGCGCTTGACCTTGCTATGCCGTCATGTGTCGTCTGTCGTTGGGACAGGGGCACGGCAGGAATTTTCCCCACTTGGCTGATTGGCTGGTGCCATTTGGTTTTCACCTGCAGCGTAGAAAATTGTCACAACTTGTAAGGTTGCGGATAGGCTCTAGTTCAGGTGATAGGGATGGGGGAACGCTCTCGCCATCCCTATGTGAAGGGTATTCCATTAAAGGAATCCAGGAACAAAATGGTTTGGTCAACCATGTGAGGGGGTTGTGCCCATGCCTGAGTCCAGCGGGACACCTGGGTGGTGGACATAGCCTGTTCCCGGCTTTCCACCTATCCGAGTGTTCACCCTAGGCTGACCTAGGCTGGCGCCCTGGGTCAGCGCTACCTGCAACGGTGCAGGGAGCTAGTCGAATCAGAGCCTATGCAACCACTCACTTGCTGTAATCAATGAAGTTGTGGCCTAAATTCTGCCAAAAACCAAACCAAAATTTGAGTCTTGTCTGAATTTATTTTAAGGGGGAGGTTTAAAGGTCTGGACACGCAAATGGCGATGTGGTCACTCCTACAAATAAAAGCTCTGTGTGGACCCTGAGTACTTAACAATTACGTACCGTTCATCCACAAACACTCCCTTTTGGGGATAAGGTGCTCAGAAGGATGGTGACAGGCCAGGTACAGATACTTTAAGAGGTTATTGTGGCTCTCCCTCTCTCTCATACTGTTTGTGTTTTTTAAAATAATAATAATATTGTTCTACTGTTTTTATGCTTGTATCTGTGTTTTTATTATACTGTTTTACTGAGGGTTTTGTATACCACTTAAATATTTTTTTAAATATTAAGCTGTTTAGAAATATTTGTAAATAAATAAATGCACAAATTCCTTACTTGCTGCTTATGTAGCCAAGAAAAGTTAGGTATTAAAGGAGATGGGAAGAAGAAACCAGAGACGAGTCCAAATAGTTTGAGACATGGGCATAGCCGACGGGGGGGGGGGGCAGAGGGGCAGCTGCCACCCCAAATCAATACAAATCTGATGTTCTTCCCCCCCCCACAAAAGTCTGCCCCTAACAAAAAGCCTAACTACACCCATGGTTTGAGAAGTGTGTGGGGAGGGAAGGTAAAATATCTCAGAAGTACACAGCAGCTGGACTTCTGATGGCCAGCTTTTAAAGGCACAGGAAAGCCTTAAGGAAAACGAAAGTGGGAAGAGAGTTTTAGGGGGCGATTGTGTGGCAGTGTGTGCTTTATCTGTTGAATTTCCCAAAGCTACTCACAAGAACTTCATTCTGTGACTCATGCCACAGAATGACTTAATCTGAAGACAGTTGTTACTTGTCGATGTGACCTCACTTGTACACAGGGGCATTGCTTAATAGACTTTGTGCTCGGGCCCATGACACAATTTACCTCCAGACAAATTAAGAGAACAAATGGCTGGGGTCTCATCAGGACTGTCCTTTCCAGTGCACGTAACCACTCTGTTAGTAAAGAAAAAAAAAGGGTTTGAAAAGAGGGGAAGTGGGCAAGAGATATGTAGTGGTGCAAAAGACCCAGGACTTGGCCCCCAGGGCCATCTCTACCCTAGATGGATTTAACTTTATGTTGATAATAATAACCTAATTTCTCGGGACAAGGAGTTCAACAAACGAGGTACCTGTGCACTATCACTGACCAACATTGCATGTTTACCCATGTTTTGATCACTTGCCACAGGGTGCCATTGGAGGGATGGGAATCTGCTGTCAGAAAGGCAGGCAGGGAAAGTAATGAACATCAGTCCCCCATGTGGCTTTATCCTTATTGCTAAACCAGGCATCCCCAAACTGCGGCCCTCCAGATGTTTTGGCCTACAACTCCCATGATCCCTAGCTAAGAGGGCCAGTGGTCAGGGCTGATGGGAATTGTAGTCCAAAACATCTGGAGGGCCGAAGTTTGGGGGTGCCTGCTAACTGAACAGCCACTTCTTCCAGCTGCCCCCCAAGTCAATCAAAATCAATACAAATCTGAGGTTCTGCCGCCCCCTAACAAAAGCCTGCCCCCCCCCACAAAAATCCTGGCTATGCCCATGTCCTGACCTTCCTCATTTAGCAAGATAAACTCTTAGGTGGAAAATAAAAAGAGGGATGGGTAAAGGAACTATAATCCATGCAAGAGTTACAATGCCATAGACAAAGAATATTCTCCTAAGCAAGGAGGTAAAGACTAACTGCATACTGTACTACTGTATCTGAAAATTATGAGTCACGAATCACATGAATTTTGTGCAGCTAACCCCATGATTTTGGAATAGACCATAACTGGCACATCTTCACAAATTGGCAGCTATACTATGCTTAGAGGTCAATTTCTAAAGACAGGGTTAGTGAGTTGGTCTAAAAGTCTTCCCCTCTCAAGAGAAATTCCTTCACCTTAAATCCCAGATATGGGTGCGTGTTTGTGTTGTGTGTGGCTGCAGATTGGCTGTAGTGTTCCGGGAACGGAATTCTGCACATGCTCAGAGGCTCATATATGTCCCAGGGATGAGCTCTATGAAAAACAGGGTTGAGTTCTACTAAAGCCAATATTCTCGCAAACTCTGTTTTACTCTTAAGGCTTCGAAGAGTGTTATCTGCAGGAGCCCACTAAGAATTAAATCCCACGCTCCGTCCAGGATATACCAAAAGGCAGCGGAAGTTTTCAAAGCAAACTTTTCCAGCTTTGCTTCCAAGCAAAACGGGGACTGGGGAGGGCGGCGGGGGGGGGAGGAAGAGAGGGCATCGTCAGAGAGAAACTCCACCTTAGCAAGATTTGCGTCCTGCCTCACTGAGCTCAGCAGGCTTGTTTTGAACGCAAGGGGCGCTAGGGGCATATGGAGGATTTTCTTGCCTCTTTTCATCCTGGTTGGGGGGGGGGGGGATGTGGGGTTAATTATCATATGTATATGTCAGTTTCAGGAAGGGGGTTGTACTTGGATAGCCCGTAGGAACCTTTAAAAAAAAAGGAGGGGAAAGAGAGAGGAGTGGAAAAGGATCAGAGGAATTAAAAGTGCAGAAGTAACCCCGTCAGATCACACAAGCTCAGCCGAAGCCTGACTTTCGACGCGGCCGGGTGTGCAAGTTGCTTGTCTCTCTCTCTCTCTCGCCATTCATTGGCAAGGGACCGGCCGAGTTGCAAGCTCCGCTCCTGCCGCCAGCCGGGATTGGTTGGATTCCCGATCACGCTGCGCCAAACTTTCCCAACTTTTTAAAAACTTTCGCTTCCCTCCTTGTTGTGCTCTTTTTGCATGGTCTTCGCAGCCGACGAGGGAGCTGCTACTCGCGCGCTTTCTGCTGCCTGGGAAGAGGAGGAGGAGGAAAACTTCCCCGCGGACGCCGAAGGGCCCTGGCCGAGGCAGCCACAAGGACAAGTCTGCAGCCGCCTGCAAATCCCCTTCCTCCTGCTCGCTCTTCCGACGTGAGCAGGCAGCGAGCAGCCCCGGTCTCGGCGCCCGGATTCCCCAGCGCGACCCCCGAGCGGCGAGAAGGAGACGCAGCTGGGAAAGGCGATTCCCCTGCCTGCCATGCAGAACTACAAGTACGACAAGGCGATGGCTCCCGAGAGCAAGAACGGCGGCAGCCCTGCCTTGAATAACAACCCCAGTAAAAGCCCCAGCAAGAAAGCTTTGCTCATTTGCCTCGACCTCTTCTGCCTCTTCATGGGTGAGATTTAAAACTCGAGCGACTCTCTCCCCCCCCTCTCCCCCATCTTAATTCACTTTCTTCAGATTTTATAAGAAGCAGTTCCAGAGAGGGTTGCACAACTATTTTTTTCCTCCTTCCAGCAGTCTCTCTGCTAAAACTAACCAGTGTCCCGTTCTTCTTTCCACTCTTCGTCTTTACTCTCTTGGTTGCTCACTTTTGCACTCTCCTTTCTTGCTTTTTCCGTTAAAAAACAACAACAAAACACCACAAAACTTTGTGACTGGGACATAACAAATCTTCTGGAGCCGCTCTCTGCTTTGCAAGAAGACAGTTCTTCGGAATAGATTCCTCTCCTCTCCCCATCTTGCATCCTGCAAGCTTTTTTTTTCTCTTTCTTTCCCCCGACCTTTTCTGGTTTCATGATGGGTTATGATGCCAAAGGATAAAAATGTGGGAGGAAAAAGCAAGCAGAAACAAAGCAAAGCGCTCCACTGCGTTGCAAAAGAGCTCTTAAGTAGCAATCTATGCCGTACTGTGTGTACAAAATGCACGAGCTAGGGCAGCCGGGCGTTGTTGATGCCAAGAAGGTTTTTTTTTTTTTAAGGGCTTCATTTTACTCTAGGAAAGCACCCAGCGAAACCACAGAAAATTATGGAAACCCAAACCAGCCCTGGTGCCCGTCCAAATAAAATGGATGTCCCAGCAAATGAGTTGAGCCTCATATGTAAACAAAGCATCTCCCATCCCAGCTGGCCCCTGAGGAGCAGCCAGGGAAACAAGGCATGCTTTTCACTTGGCTGCTCCTGGTTAAAGAATAGGCTTCAAAGGTGCCCTCCAAAGGATTTTCTGTAGTGGGAAAGGGAGCGAGGGAGTGTTTTGTGTGCCTTTTAAAAGAAAAAAGGAGAAAGGAATTACAACGACCTCAAGAAAAGATCCAGCTAGCAGCAGTTGTCCTGAAGCTAATTTTACTCTCAAACCAGTTTGTGGCTGAAAAGTCCCCAGTTTTCCAAGGGAAGGGGTAAAAATGTGGCTTGCAGGAAAGAGAGGAGAGGTGAAGTTTGGTTGTGCTGTTTGGTACACACACACAGAGGAACACACATCTGTGACCTGTCAGTGTTAAGAGTGGAAAGCATGTGCTGCGGTACTTGACCTGCTTTGAATTCTACCTTGTGGAGTTCCAGGGAAGTGTCTTGGTTAAAATGGGGGTGTTCCTTAAAATGAGGGTTTTCCTGTAGTTGTCTGAAAGGGTATAGGAAACAAAGAAAGAACAAACTTTTCCTCTCTGTTAGGGCTCTTGTTTCTTTAACCGAACAGGAAAGCCAGCAGCGCTAGCTCTCCATGCCTGGAAAGGCTTCACCTTTGACATTTCTGTCTACCATTCAGCTGTTAATGGCACAGAAACCCTGTCTGAGGAAATGTTAAAAGGTGACAATCCTAGCATGTAACTATGGTGTCTTAGTTAGCTTATGGTGGCTTTCATGCCACCATTCTTGATCGGAGGCATAGAGTATTCCAAAAAGGTGGCGAGTGTGCAGAAGCTTGGGCTGAAACCTTCCGGTGGATATCAGCCAACCTTGTGCCCTTCAGATGTTTGGGACAGCATTCCCACAGGCTGTGCTGGCTGGGGCTGATGGGAATTATAGTGCAAAGGGTGTGTTAAGGGCTGTCTGGGTATCCTATCTGCTCCTGACAAATATCTGTCTGATTTAGGAACACTGCAAACCATCCAGGACAGAAAGATGCCCTCTATCTGAAAAGATTGTTCCTTTCTTCAGACTGTCAGTGCTCCAAAGAACTTTACAAAACAAACAGTGCTGTTGACATACGCTCCCGTTTTCTCTTGATAGTGAAGATACAGTGCTGATTTGCCCCTTTAAATAGCTTGCCATAGGGAAAAAGTAAAAATGCGTGTCTCAAGCTTCTTACTCTAAGTAAGCTTGGAGACACTGAAAGGATTACTCCCTTTTGAAGTTCTCCGAGTGTCCTGGCTCCAGTAATTTATTATGCTTGAGGGGTTGTGATGTTTAGAGAAAGAACAAAATAAGGATGTCTGATCACCTGACTGAATCCAGATCAGGGCCATTTCACATTCAAGACGAAGGTTTTATGATGAGTGACTGTACGTCTTTTCGAAGTCTTACTCCTGCTTCAAATGTTTAGGTACCCTTAAAAATGCAACGTGAGAAGCAACATAGCCATTGGCATTAAGAGACTGTGGAAGGGAATCCCAGCTGGTACAGAATGGAATGAGACACTGTAGTTTACGCTAGTAGCATGTGGCTTTGTTGGGATCTGTAATAATGCTGACTGCTGTCCAATCTGCACAATTTGATGTGGATATAATAACAGTGCGTGTTAAGAGCAATTAGATCCCAAGAGCTGAATAGCTCTACTATAGAAGAACGTCAGTGTAAGTGGAATATTGGCGTGTTCCGCGGCACTTGAGATGCTGCATATGTGTAAGGCTTTGTTTTGAGAAAAGAGAATCTTCTCTCATTGTTCTCTTATGTATCATATGATGAACATTTAGTGAACCAGCATCTTTAAAATATCTTTGTGTCTGCTGCTCATTTCTCTTGAGGAGAAATCCATTGGTGTTTGGTGAACCGATCAGTAACCATTCTGTATCACTTAAGAAATTCTAAGAGTTTTTGAATGTAGAAATCTTCTTGATGTAGCTCACAGGCATACTATTTCAGTTCAAATTAGTTGGTGTTTTGTCATTCACTCTAAAAGAGGCAACATGAAGAGGGATTGTGCTCAATGAAAATTTTCTAACACACAAGAAAGCATCATTATTTTTCTCCTCTGTCATCATAACAACCTGTTTATAGGGCAAAGTGCAAAAAAGAAAAGGGATATATCTGTAAACAGAGTCTAGGGGGCACTGTGGTGTAGTGGATGGTGTGTAATTCACCAAAGACAATTCATGATGGCACATTGAGTCAAGGACTTGAGTTCCAATCCTGAGCATAAGTTATTGGGAGAGTAACCTAACATTTGTGTGCTATGCCAGCTATGCATTGTAAACTATGCTCATTAATTTTTGGAGCATTAAAAAAGAGGAAGCAGTATTGTGGTTACAGCGGGGGGGGGGGGTGGTCACAATTATAGGAAAATGTGCATAAGAAACAGTGAGCTGAGTTTTGATAGCTGGATTTCATCATTTACAGTCCACTCTACTCTATGAGAAATATGGACATCAATGGTGCATCTTTGTACAGATATGTCATAATGAGATGACTATGGAGTGGCACCTTAGTGGCTAATTAGTTTATATGATAAAAGCATTTATAGGCAATACTTACTTGGATGTCTGAAGTTCACTAAGAAAATGCTAGGTAGGTAAAACTCACAAGGATCAATTTAACAAGGTGAGAGCTAACGATAATAACACATCTCTTGACTACTAGAGCTCTCCATGTATCTACTATTGAATATTTTTAGTGCTTCAGTAATCATATATTGCCATGAAAGCTTGCCTTATGCCATAATCAGTTTCTTAAAAAGAGTTGGAATCTTCTGGAAAACAAGAAAAAGATAAAAACAAGATACCACAAGACTATGGTTTTTGAAAGCAGTTACCCCTCTGGAAACACATTAAGCTTATTACAAATTTCACAAAGTGAAATTTTATCCACGCTTGCTTGGAAGTAATGAATTCTAGGAGCTTTACTTATGACTGAACCCAAATAGGATCAGGCTGTGAGTTTTAACACACTGAAAATTAAAGAGAGTTTCAATGAAGCACTTGCCTCAGTTGTGAAGCCAACGCACCATATCTTGTCATTCTGCCCCTGTACTCCCAAGTAGCTTCCCAGCTGTGAATATTTAGTTGTAACATTGTATGAACATCTAGCAGGGTCCGGTATTGGAAGAAAGCTACAGGACTGCAAACAACTTTTCTATGAATGGCTTACACGCTGAAGAATCTTTCAGTTATACTAATGTTACAAAATCAATGGATTTCCAAGAAAGAAAAGAAGAACACAACAGCATGTGACTTTAATTATCCAGATACCACAGCCCTTTAACACTGATTGTTTCTGCTTAGAGCACATTTTTCTTCATACTGTCAGTTTGGTTTAATTTTTGCAGTTTATCGTTTCATCTGTTCTCTATTATCAGGCACAAATATATTAGGCAGAGAGGGAGAATAATAGCATTTTGCTTTATAATCCCACATGAATATGGACCTGTGGAAAAAGTTTCATCCTCTAGTGTCTGGAGGAAATGAACTATTTGATATGCACAGCATAAAAGTGATTAGTAGAAACATAGGATCCTTTATCCTAAGAACATAAAAGGAGTCCTACAAAAGCAGACCAATGGCATATCTATCCCAGAATTCTGTTCCCACAGTGGCCAACCAGATGTCTGTGGGAAACCCTTGAGGAACTGGTATTTGGTATCATATGGCCTCTGATTCTGGAATTAAAAGCCTTATCCTGCATGAAATTGTCTAATTTGCTTTTAGATCTTTCCAAATTGGTGGCCGTTGCTACATGCTGTGGTAGTGAATTCCTTAGTTCAATTAAGGTGCTACGTGAAGAAGTATGTACCCCATTATCTCCCTGCCCCATCTTTTCTCCAAGATAAAAGCCCCAAAAGTTGTAGCCTTCAGCCCCCTTGGTTACCCCTTTCTGCATCTTTTTCAGCTCATTTTTTGAGGTGCAAATAGAGCATGCAAGAGATCAGATTGCATGGCCTAACTCTATTTATCCCTGCCTAGGGATAGCATTGTCAGCTTTCCAGGAGTGCACAAATCATAGAATTGTAGAGTTGGAAGGGACCACAAGGGTCTTCTGTTCCAACCTCCTGCAATGCAGCAATCTTTTGCCCAATATATGGGGCCCACAAGCTTGAGATGAAGAATTTGTTGCTCTGCTGCAGTGTTTCCAAACTTGGGTCTCCAGCTATTGTTGGACTACATCAGGCACCCCCAAACTTCAGCCCTCCAGATGTTTTGGACTACAATTCCCATCTTCCCAACTACTGGTCCTGTTAGCTAGGGATCATGGGAGTTGTAGGCCAAAACATCTGGAGGGCCACAGTTTGGGGATGCCTGGACTACATCATCCCTAGCTAGCAGGGTCAGACATGATGGGAACTGTAGTCCAAAAACAGCTAGAGACCCAAGTTTGGGAAACACTGCTCTGCCAAATGAGTTATCCCAGCTGCTATCAAGATGGTGTGGGGACCAGGTGTGAGAACCTGCTAGCAGATATTCACAGCTCTGTAGCCAGTGCTTGTGGTGGTGCCCCCCCTCCCTGGCCACTTCACTTGTTCACTCTGCTATAACAGTGACTGTAGGCCTGGACATATCAAACAACATATTCAGAGTGGTAGTAATACATGTGCCAGATTGAGAAGAACAAGGGAATTTACTACCTGCCCTACATTTAACCATGCCATTAATACCTAACACAGGCAACTGCATATCTTCCGAGAGATGCACGTGCTGTTCTTGCATTGGGAGACTGCCAGCATTCTTTCACACATTGACAATCCCAGGATGTGCAGAATGTATGCCACTTTGCTTTTAGGAATGTTTCTAAGAGCATTTAGCCAAGCATGTAAAAGCTCCCTTCAGACATCTGCACTCAGCGCAGGAAGATGGATGGACTAGGTGCCCCTAGCGCACCTGAAGACATTGGGGGTTGGGCCAGCATGCACACTCCCATTCCTCTTCCTAGTTTGAGCTCTCCATTATTTTTGAACACTTGAAGAAGACTCAACTCATTCAGTCATCCATATATGTGTAGGAAGTGTACTACAGTTACATAGTGTACCATCAGTGATGGGAATGAATGAGCTTCTTAAATACCTGCGGTGTGGCAAAATTATTCTGTGCTTCAGACTTTAATCCCATGGACACTTACTTGGAGTAAGTCCCATTGAAGATTTTTGGATTTATTTCTAGATAAACATGGATAGGATTGTGCTATCAGCTGCATGTCAAGAACAAAGGTTCTTGGGGAGCTTTGCAGATGATGTATTGTTAGAAGTGCATTTCTTCCTCAGCGCAGGTTACATATTGGAGATATTCCTGCAGGATTGCAAAAGCACTTGGTTCTGATCTAATCCTAACTTGACACTTTGCTTTTCACATGTCTGTTTGAAACAACAAGTGCTTTCTACTTAAGGAAAACGAGAGCCTGTTGGAGAAGATCTAGTGTTATGTTAAATAACTTTTGATCAGAGTTAATGGGTTATTGAAAGTTCCACCTGAGTCATAACACTGAGTGGCCTTAGGCAAGTTGCTATTCCTCAGCCTCCAATTTCTAAAACAGGAACAATAATGTGGTGAGCGAAAATGAAGTAAAGATGGTAAATGAATTTGCATATTCAAATTAGTTCTCCTTTATTACTAAGCCAGAACATATTTAGCTTTCAGTATTATAGAACCCAGGTATAGAGACGCTAGGCTGGTTGAATACCAGGAATTTGCAGTGAAATCTTATACACATGTACTTAGAATCCTACAGATATTTTACCTGGGAGTACAGTGGTACCTCTACTTACGAATTTAATGCATTCCGAACGCACATTCGTAAGTCGAAAAAAAAAATGTAAGTAGAATCCCATAGGAATGCATTGGGAGAAAAAATTCGTAAGTTGAAGCAACCCTATCTAAAAATTCGTAAGTAGAAAAAAATCCTATCTAAATCGCATCCAAGATGGCGGACGGAGCTCCATTCGTAAGTAGAGTTATTCGTAAGTAGAGGTACCACTGTAAATCCTGAGCAGACATGTATGACTTGCATAATTATACTGATAAATTTGAAATGATGGATCAGGTTTGTATCCGTCTTCTTCTCCTTGCCATCTTAGCAATAATTCCTTTTCTGTGTCTCATGAAAGCACCTGAATGTTCCATTTTATTCACAGATGCAGAAGAAAAAAAGAAAAATAATGGTTATAAAAATAAATCCTGTGTTGGACTATTGTTTTGTATAGACTATGTGGAGCCAACTAATAGCAGGAAAAACTGTGTCTTAAATTTCTTATGATTGGATGTCAGAAAGAAATGGCTACAACTGGTACTTGCAAACTATTACTAGTGTGAATTAATGTTTCTTCTCATGTTCTACCTAATCATTAAGAAAACAGTTTATCTGAAGGGTGGAAAAGTTGGATTTTGATTAAAAATAATTAAAGTCCTTAATGAATTTTCAGACAAGGAATTTATTCACTTTCTATTGATGAATTGGTTGAATATCTTTTGTTTCTGAAGCCCTTGTTTCCTACCAGGATTATTCTCCAAATAGACCTTGTCATAGAAATATTTGCCCATTTAGTTTAGGACTGTTTACAACCTTGTGTGAGAAGTTGTGTGAGAGATGATTGATTAGATTAGACTCCCGCCTCCCATGGTTTTGCTTTCATTTATATCTTGAATAACTTGAGGTATTAATGGTAGCGATAGATATTCTCCAGGCTTTTTACAACTCCTTGTAATATAAAGCATCTTGCTTGATTTTGTCTTAGGCTTCCTGAAACACTTTCAATGTTTGCTCCTCTTAGAAGGGCAGTATTTGTACTGGCAACTCTGTATATCTATGTCACAGTTGCTATCCCAGATTCAGCTACTGAGCTTTATTTTATTATACCAGCCAACAAGAGCAAGCAGGGGATAATGAGCTGATAATGTGCTTGCTATCTCTTCTGCTTGTGTGAACTCTGCTGGACTTAGTGGTTTGTAAGAATAACTTCCAAAGTAAATGTCATCCTAAAGTGTTGGTGCCTGGAACAGAGGACAAATGCTATATGGGGGATGTTGTGAAATAACGGGTCTCCTTTAAGAATCTTGGATTCCTGAATTGTTTTAACAGCCAAAAAAGAAAGAATAGAAAGGAAACTGGTCTGCAAACCGAAGTATATAAGATCTCATAATTAAGTCTTATGAAATCAGTAATTCACTAATCTAGCTTGCTTTCTATCACATAATATATCCATTGCTCATAGTTGGTCCTGGAGCATATGAAATATTGGTTCTGCTTAGCCCCTTTCTATGTTTCATCATTAACTGCATCTCACCCTAAGGCATAAGAAATCTTCTATTGAGACAGCCCTTTGATTACTCTAAGGCTGGGGAGCCTATGACCCTCCAGAAGTTGGACTCTAATTCCCATCAGCCTCAGCTCGCAGGGCCCCCTCTCTATGCTCTATGGAACAGAATGGTCTCCCCACTTGCTACTGATGTTCTTATAGTGTTTTTGGCTTTTGGATTAGTGTTGCCTGCAGCTGTACTTCCCTACTGTCAGTTATTCAAGCTGTGATCAACCTGGAGAAACATTGGCAGCCGCAGTCTAAGATTATGACAGATTTGGTATGTTTGATTCAGCATGGATTGCTGGTTCCATTTACATCAGCAAATGCTTGTTCTGTATCATAACAAAATGTTGCCCAGTTTCCCTTTTTTCCTGCCATTGCCATTTTTTCCAGTGTGTTTTCACCCTTCTGTGTACCAGATATACTGGAACCACAGGATATAAATAGCCCATGCTCCCAATATTCACTCAAGATGTAAGGGAAAGGGGCTTATCCTCTAGGTGAGCCTGGGAAACCAATTCTGAAACCCTGGTGAGCATTGCCAATCCTTGCAAACAATACTAATTTCCCCTTTGGATCAATGGTCTGAATTGTTTTAAGGCAGGTTCCTATGGCACTGTGTTTCCAAGGTGACATGATATTTGCATGCCTGATTTGAAACCACACCTTATAATAAGTTCTGATAACATCCCAGTGGGCAATCCATTATCAACATCTCCATTTTTACAGGTTGGAAAGACAGGTGTTTACAGTGTTAAAAGACAGGTGTGTTTGAGTGCTCATGAAACAGACTTTGTACCTCTGTCAACCAGCTTACTTCTCTACACATATTGCATTGCCTGAATGGTGTACCAATATGGTTGCCACTAGGAGAAAATGAAGTCCTTGTTGTTTTAGTAGCTCTGATGCAGTAAGACCTTATATGGGAATGATGACAACTTCCCCGTCATCCAGATTTCCCCTTTTTGCTGGAAGGAGAATGGACCACTGAAACACTGGGGAGAATGCATTAACACCCAGGGTAGTTTATGCAGGGTCATTAAAGTGAATTGTTTCTAGTTCAGCAGCTAGCAGCTCTGTTTGCATATTTGAAGGTGATAACATCTTATGTACTTACACGAACTTTTGAGGAAAGTTACCGGTAGGTAGCTGTGTTGGTCTGCCATAGTCGAAACAAAATAAAAAAGTTCCTTCCAGTAGCACCTTAGAGACTAAGACAAACTTAGTTGGTCTCTAAGGTGCTACTGGAAGGAATTTTTTTTTTTAAGGAAAGGTACTGCAATTTCACTGTTGTTGAAATTGACCTGGTGAAATGGGATCAGCACCTGAAGACCTACATTGCAGAGGTTCCGCATTGTGCCATATTTCAAACATTGCTTTCATTTCATTCTGTTTTTTTAATCCTTGGCATACCTTGCAACTTTCAGCATACCAGAGTTTATACATTCCCACAATGTGTAGGCTCTTTTGCTGGTGGGAAACTAAGCCCCTTAATCAGGCTTCTGTGCATGAGGCTTTTGTTTTGACAGCTGTCAAAAGAAATTCAGAAGGGTATAGCTTTCACTTGATTGGTGGATGATTCAACTAGTTACAAGTCTAAGGACTCTAATCGGGAGGAGAAGCATGTGAAATTGCCAGAAGTTGCGATTGCTTTGAAAAAGTAGACAAGTGATAAAACAGAGGGTTAAGCCACCTTTAGATGGATTTGGCCGACAGTTTTTATGCTCATGGTTGAGGGGGAAAGACCCTCTAGTGACAACTTGTAATTAAAAAGAAAATCAAACTGGAGTAGATCAAATGAATCAGTCACTTTCTCAGTCTTGAGACCCATAAAACTCTACTTCTTATGTTATCCAATAAGCTTTTTAAAAGATATTTGATTGACTGGGTATTAGGCCTGTCAGTGGAAGCTAACCCCAAAAGCCAAACTCAATCTCCATTTTGAGATTTTTGTTAGAGCTTGAGCTGATGGAAATTGTAGTCCAAAATGAATGGACTGCACCAGGTTGGCAGGTTGATCATACCTTGGGTTGGAGTGTAACTATTAGGAATGTATATCACTATTATTATGTTCTGATTGTGAACCTGCCTTAGGCATCTTGTCTGATCTCTTGTCAATAAGTTTTATGGACCATTGATATGACTCAGCCTGAAAATTCTTACTTGTTCTTGATTTTGCTGGGGAAGTTGATTGAGTCAACCTGCAAAATAATGAGCTGTGTGTATATATTGTATATGATTTCATCACAGAGTCTTTGCTTAGCAAGAGGACTTCCTCAATATATTGTCTTGGGACAATTCGAATTAGCTCTCCTCTGCATTATCAGTGCCTACAGGCAAAGTGCTGCTTGACAAGGTTTAGCAACATCTGACAAGTTAATCAGTGCATGATTGCGTTATCATTGCATTAAAAGTTGCATTGTGTTAAAAGGAGTGTTGGTGAAGTAATTGAGTGATTCTAAAATGATGGAATCAGAACCTATTGGTGAAACGTCAGAAACCTGTGGCTGACATTAGTGGATGATGCAAACCTCTCCCTTTCTTTTCATTACATTCCTTCCAGACTCCAAAGATCAGATGAGTCTTTTACGTACCTTTTGGCAGAGCTTTAAGAAGGTTTATGGCACAGTCTTCAAGGAATAACAATTTTGATGAGGAAGGAAGGAAAGGAGTAGGGTAACTCACACTTTACAATGTTGTATGGAAGGTCCTATATTTTGAAGGCTTTGTCAGCTGCAGTTCTGATGAATCCTGGGAGACTAAATGGGTGGTGGAATGTTGAGGAAGACACAGATAAGCAGAGAAATGACAGAGACCCTGGAAGATGAATTCAGGGACTTCACAAATGAAATCTACTGTCACCCTGGTGCATTTGACCCGATGCTTGCTGTTTTTAATGAACTGGCCTGCCATGCTAAGTTAGCAGGTGCCTAAAAGGGATAGGTAGGCTAAAATGCTGAGTAGAAGTGGGCAATCGTTTTGATTCTGAGGGACACTTGCAGCAGTGGGTAGCCAGTCCGACTACATGCCAGTGGGCACAGCCTAACAGTAACCGTCACCACCATATCCTCCCTCCCCCCCCCTCAAACACACATGTTTTTGTATGCCTCATACACAGATACACACCCTCCCTGCCTCTGTCACACACTTAAGATACACGTAACCCGACTCTCACACAACTCGCCCCCCACATATGCACACTCTAACCTATCCCCAGCTGCATTGGAATTGCTGGAAAGGGCCCTGCAGGTGAAATAAAATCATTGTCACAGCAATCTTGTGTCACTGATGCAGCTCATATAACCACCGCTGCATTGCTTAGCATCTAGTTCACACCTGGGCAACTTGTGGTCCTTGCCCTAATTATGAGACAAAACAATTGACCTAGTGCTAGACAAAACAGGGTGTCCTATCCCCTCCCATGCCTCTCTCTTTAGACCAGGCATCCCCAAACCTGCGGCCCTCCAGATGTTTTGGCCTACAACTCCCATGATCCCTAGCTAACAGGACCAGTGGTCAGGGATGATGGGAATTGTAGTCCAAAACATCTGGAGGGCCGAAGTTTGGGGATGCCTGCTTTAGACAAAAGGGAGTGTAGTTCCAGCCTCTGGTAATATGTTTCAACGTTTCAAGCACATTTATGCTTATCTATGTTCTCTTGTATTACAGTCTGACACCAGCAATGGAAGGGTGTACAGTGTTATGATGTCCCTATATTGCAGGGAGTACCAGAATAAATAAATAAAAAACCACCCAAAAAACCAACAACTGAGCTTATTGGTGCATCTCTAACCTTCCTCTGATAGCATGGAGAATGGGCTCAGTTGTTTTGTCTGCCTTCAAGGATCTCTGCATGCTCTGCTGTGGAACAGGGTGGCCCTGGGTTGTGTAAGGGGGGGGCAGAAAGTAGAAGGCAGGCAAGGTCACAGAGTCTGAGAAACTTGTCTAGAGATGATCCTGTATTAGTGGTGGTTCAGAGAGATCGCCTTCCATTCCTTTTCAAGTTTCCCACTAAAATAAACAAATAATGCAAACACCTGTCAGTTGGAACTTCAAGTGAAAACAGCGGCTTTAATAACTGTTTGCCTTGTAATATACTAGTATTTTGACAGATTGCTGCTGCTGCGGCACACACCCTTTAGCTACCCACTGCACTTGACAGCAAGTGAGTGGCAAAACTGCATCTCATGTTTGAATCCCAAAATGCTGTTCTTCTAAACTGGTCCTTAGTGCAATCATGTTGAAAACCTTTTTAAAAAAGAGAAAATCATTGAGTTGCCCAAGGGTCTGATTCTGCCTGTGCTATAATAGCGTCCAAAGCATGCAAATTAATTCTGTTTCCAGACCTAATGGAGGCAGATTCCCCCTCCTTTTAATGAATTTGGTTAAGCATTTAATTCAAAAACAACAACAACGGACAGAACGTGAAGTATGTGTGTGCTCCAGCTCTTTGAAAGTTGTTTCAGTCCTGGGGAGGGGATGCATTCCCCAACCCACCCACCCCAGCCACAAAAGTTGTTAGCAGAGGTCAGTCCCTGCTGTCCATAATTTGCACAGAAGCCTGAGCTCGCTGTCTTTCCCACTGTTGCTTTTCAGTGCAGGCATTGTATAAGCCTGGTATCCATGGCAACTGGCCAAGAACTTCAAGCTAAGATCTCCTTAGCAAAAGAGAGTCTGTCGCCATGGTTTTGAGGAAAGCATTGAGAAAAGAATACCATAATCCCAGAAGGTTTTGGTAAACTGGTCATTTGAATGCAGTTAACTGTATTTCTCACTCAGGCAGCCCTCACAGATCCCCAGAGGATAAATGCTTCGTTCCCAGAAAGTCTCCCCCCTCATAAAAGGGGGGGGGGAGAAAGAATTTTAATTGATTACAGATAATTGATGCAACTCACTAAATCACTTGGGAGTAGTCTCACATCTATCATAAGTGGACTTTGTTCCGTGGGGGGGGGGGGGATTTATGGATCCAAGCCCAAGTATTTGCCAGTTTTACTTGAGGTCCACTGAGGCCTGTGTGGAAATCCTTCTCCCACATGTCACACCCCCAATTATTGGAAGGACATATGAAGACTCTAGCAGAAGATGGCAGGTAGTGGGGCTTTTGGGGGGGGGCATTAAGCATCTAGAAAAGTTCTAACCCTGCCATGCCTTATATCCCTCCAGTTCACTACTTCAGCCATTTCTGCCCATTCGTAGCTCACTTCTGGTATTGGGGCCAGGAATGGTGGACACCCGGCTGGAGCAATCAGCTATCAGGAGGTAAGGCATGGGAGGCAAAACGTTAATGGCCCCTTTACTGCTTGAGTAACTGCCAGCTCCATCCCCAGCTTTCCATGTGAATAGGGTGGACACATGAATGGTGGTCATGTCCAATTTGGCCCACTGAAGATTTGGGTTAATACTCTGCTGAACTCAGGAAAATACACCAAGACTGCAACCACGCTCATTTTTTTGCCCTGGTTCAAAGAAAGAGGGAAATTGCTTTTCCCTCTTCTTACCTTCTGATTAGCACTCATTTGATCAATGCATGCACATTGAGCAGCAGGGGAAAGAAGACAGACTCATCACAACTTGGGAAGCTGCTTATCAAAAAACAAGGAAGAGAGAAGGAGATTGGCAAGTCCCGAGGTGGCAGAGTCTGCTCCCTCAAGTACCTCCTATTTTAACAAGACAGACAAACCACAAGCCACAAATCACCAAAGGGTAACTGATGTACAAACCACTCTGGCAACTTGGTGAGCTGAATCTTTTTAGTGCCTGAACTTTCTTCTTTGTTGTGGGTTTGTTTTTCTGTTCCTTTTTTACTGAAGCAATAGTCTGTGGTGGTCTGAGAAGAATGGTAAGGTAGGACAGAGGTTTAGCTTGGTCCTGCTGGTGGACCTTGTTCTTTGAATCTTGCTCATGGTTCTATGTAGGATCCACCTGCCCCTTAGTAAGATTGGATGGTGACACTACTTTGTTCCCTTATTTTGTCTTTTGACATGAATTTCCTGACAGAATGATTTGGGTGTATCCTAATACAATCATACCTCGGGTTAAGTATGCTTCAGGTTGAGTACTTTCAAGTTAAGTACTCCGCGGATCCGTCTGGAATGAATTAATCCACTTTCCATTACTTTCAATGGGAAAGTTCGCTTCAGGTTAAGTACACTTCCGGTTAAGTACGGACTTCCAGAACCAATTAAGTACTTAACTTGAGGTACCACTGTAACTGACTCTTCTGTTCCTGGCACACTTTGTACCACCTGCTGTTTGATTAAGATAGAGCAACTAATGCTTTACCTGTAGTTCATTAAAGTGGGCATAAGCAACATGATGCCCCCCCCCGGATGTTTTGGATGACAGCCCCCATAATTCCTGACCACTGGCTATGCTGGCTGGGGCTGATGGGAGTTATTGTCCAACAAAGTCTGAAGGGCACAATAACTAATCTGAAAGACATGGAAGCCATAGTTTCACTCTAGGATCCATAAAGACACTCTTGTTTGCATTGATCATATTGAAAGTTTTGCTCTACCATCTATGAGACAACACTTTTCAGAAGTTGGAAAAGTCAGTGCTCAATTAAATAAATCTTGTGAAGTTTACAAGTCCAACTTTGTCTCATTATGATGTTTATGCTTCTTCAGTCAAGTAGAGGAAGGGCCCCCAGAGACCAGGTAAATATTCACATTAATGACTGTCTCATGAAAAACAAGAACCAAGGACTAAGGGACAAATTAGACATCAATAAGAGAAAACGCTGTTTTCCTCCTGCACTTACAATTGTCACAATACGGAACAAAAACTTGTACACCATCTGTGAAGAATGCACATTGCTATATGTCTATTTTGTCACAGGTACACATTACTGTGTAAAACCTTGTGTGCAGTTCTTCCTTCCTACACAGAGCTGATACCTATTGAGGACAAAAGTCTTGTGTGTGAAGGAGCGCTTGGTTCTGTGTATTTCAAGGCCTTTGTTGAAATGCCATTAAGGGTTAGAGTAGCGTGTGAGCCAGCTTCTGAGAAAGAATACTTGCTCTCACCCTCCTTTCCCTTAAAAGGATAAGTTTTGTGACGTCCCTTTTGGTTTTTTTTTACTCATTTGGCATGAATCTTTCACAAACACAAACCCATGGAAAAGTCAAATAGAGTTTTGGAGGGAGCCCATTTAAGGGGAGAGAGAAATATCCTCACACGTTTTAAGGTTACAAAGAAGCTTTCTGAAGATTTGGCTATGTCTGTCCTAGGGAATGTGTTCCAAAACCCAGCCTTTTCTTTTTCTGGCATCACAGAGCAGACTGCACACCAGCAAGCATCGTCTTCAACTAATTCCCTGGCATGTGCATGATTAGCCTTTAAAGGTGATCAGACTGAGGGCCAAATTAGGCATTAAACGAGGCTTTGCATTTAACCCACATGGTTGTTGTTGTTGTTTAATGAAGATAATAGCCGGGGGGGGGGGGAGAGCTAATAATTATCAGGATAGCAGCCAGTGGGGAAAGGGATTTTTAACACTCTCATTTCATGCTGCTTCCCCATAGAAAATCTTTCATCTGGAGGTACTATTTGCATTGGGAGACACTGTCCCCTTGGTGCCAAGACTTAAATCGCACCCCCCCCTGCAATCCTGATAATTATCACTGCCTGCCACATGATGCTATTTTGAATCTTACCTCTTGTTTAAATGAACCACATAATTCCTGTTTATTTGGATCCTGGATAAGGGCCTCTTCAGTTGGTCGCAACCCAGTGAGTCTTCACCACTGCAAAATTGGCAGTATGGTGTGGATACCAAGAGCGATCAAAACTGTTGGATGTGACTTGGATTTTTCCCCTTGGCTGGGATTGTTCCTGATTCTCTGTAGTTATTAGAGCGGGGAGATTCAAAAGCACAATTCTCATAGCTGCCAAGTTCTCCCTTTTTTAAAGGGAAATTCCCTTATGCTGAATAGGCTTCCTCGTGAGAAAAGGGAAAACTTGGCAGCTATGAATTCTCTGTAGTGAGAACTGGTATGTGACATCAATTTCAATAGGCTTTGCATCAGCTGATAAATTAGTTGCAGTGGGAGTAGGAAATGCTTGGAGAGAGTGGTTCCAGTGAACTGATTCAGCACACCCACTGGGGTGCATAGCTCACATGCTCCTCCAATAGTTTTGATAGCATAGTGGAAGGATTAGGAGATTAGCATGGCAACGCCCGCCTGCCTGTATTTAGAAGGATCTGTTTATAAGCCCACTTTAATGTGCCCTAGCTTAGCTTGGACAATTGTTTACATTTAACCATTACCGGTAGTAAAAATGATGTTAGTGCTGCTTTTGTTTACAAAACCATCCTAGCAGATCCCCGCTCTCACCTGTGAATGCTTCTTTCTGATTTTGGTCTTCCACTTGGAACCAAAGTTGTTGTAGTTTTGTTAAATGAGTCCTAGATAGATGGATCAATGGTTCAACTTGTTTTAAGGACTTTTCATATGCAGGAGAGTGACAGTTGCCCTTCCATGTGCAGCCCCACCAAGTAGTAGCAGGTATCTGGAATGGAAGCAGGCAGAGTTTATGCATGTAGTGTTATACCTGGACTCACAGGTGAGCATCCGGCACTCGTGTATGTTCATATACACGCTGTTGTGTATTGTAGAATTTGCTGCCTGCTTAGATTGCAACTTTGCTGTCTGAAGCAGCATTTTTATATATTCTGTCACTCCTATTTCATACAATAAGCCAAGCTTTCCTTATTCCTCTGTGTGAGAGCTTCCTGTGGGCATAACAAGCACATGTCATTACTCCAGCAAAAGATCCTAAAGCTCTCTCAGTATATGAACATACATGAGTGCTGGCTGCACACTTGGAACAGTAATTCAGCAGAGTTCCAAGCTGAAAGCATATGTTGAGCTAGCTGACCTTAATTAATGCTCATATTTAGTTTCCTATAAAAGAAGATGACATTTCTTGGCCTGCACTCACTCTGTGATAGTCAAACCCAGTAATGCAAAATACCATTTAGAAATGGCAACTTTAGTAACTCATGGGAAATTTGAACTGTGTGTTGTTTGGCTTTCAAACCCTAAAGCATGTATTTATCAGGTTTGCAAGAAATGATAAGGACTTTAAAGTTACTTCAGAAAAAAAGCAAAGCAAAGGACTTCAGCACAGACCTTGGGCCAAACATGTGGTTGCTACCCAAAGTGGCATCTTTAAAGAAACAAAGCAAACTATTTCCATCTTTCTGTTGCATCTTCAACAGATGCTGCCAGAGGCTGATTACCTCTTATCATTTAACCTGGGGTGAAAATGCCTTTAGATCTCTGGTAGTAATTAAGGATAAAAGTTTTTGAAGTCGTTCTGTAATATTGTCTCTTTCTTCCTACTCTGTTAATGTTTCTGTTCTCCCTGCCTGCACACCCTGTCCCCCGCCTCTCACCGGAAAGAGTTCCTTAATAGTAAATATACTCCGGCATTGAAGTTTGGAAAGCTATTATGGGAACCATAGACCTGCTAGCAGACCCTCCAGCTGCCAAGGCCTGTGAGTATTATACTGTACTGCAGGGTTCAGTCACAGGATATGCTGAATTGGAAAGAGATGGCAAACAAAGAAGCTTTTCAGTGGCAAAGTTGAGGTTTGGCTTTGCTCAAGAGCAGTTTTGGGTCGAAGAGGCATCCGGAGCTCTGGGAGAGGAGCAGAAATGTATTGGATAGATGCAATGAAGTAGTACTCAGAACAGCATGGTTTTGTTTGAAAGCTTACAGACTCAGCTTTAGGGGGTTTTCTCTCTATTCTTTTTACAGTTTAGCTTCTCTCTTCTCTGCTTTTTGGTGCAGATCCTTCCTTCCTCCAAACACATGCTAGTTTTCTATAAAAAAATTATTGACTCATTGCATTCTGGGCACATTTCAGCAAACATTAGACATGATTAACTTACACTTGGCTTTAGGTTACTCTTGACTAAGTCCCATTCTGTTGATTGCAGAGGGACGGGCTAAGGTCTGCTGCATCATGGCAAATGCATTTGCCTTTCTTTTCAACCTAAATCTCCCGTTTTTGTGGGAAATCCCCGTATTTTAAACCGTTTCCTGCTGGCAGCCTGGATTGGGAAAAAATCCCATAAATTCCCTGGATTTCTTACCTGCCAGGGAGGCTCCATTTTGGGGTCCTGGCACCGCCCGATTTTTGGTGCCCAGACATGGGTAGCGCGGCACTGGAAGTCGCTTCTACGCATGTCCGGACACAGGGCTGGCCCTACGGCAAGGCTGGGTGGTGCAGGGCGCCAGGGCACTGGGCCGCCAGGGGGCGCCATGCTGCTGTGCCCGCGGTAGCCGCGCTGCACCCGCCAGACAACCGCGCTGGGAAACGGGGCGGGGGGGGGCACCAGAGGGATCTTCACATCATGGCGCCAGATATGCTTAAGACGGCCCTGTCCGGACATGCGTAGAAGCGACTTCCAGTGCTGCACCACTAGTGATCCTGCATTTTTCAGTGGGAGACTTGGCAGCTATGCCTGAATCCAGGTAGCAGAACTTGAAGCACGGTGGATGTAAGCAGGGAGGGAGAAGTTTAATTGTGTTGGGGAGGAACAAGTAACTAAATTGCAATAAATGATTATTGCCCTCCAGATGTTATTGGACTCTCATCCCCAGCTAACCTGGTCAGTGGTTGGGGTAATAGCAGTTGTGTCCAGCAACATAAATTCATCATCCCTGATTTGGGTATAGTTATATTATTCTAAAGTTCTGTACTCATGGCAAAATGGCTTGTAGAGCAGACAACATATATCTGATATACTGTATCTGGTACCCTCCTGATGTTTGGGACTGGCTGAGGCTGCTGGTACTTACAGTGCAAAACATTTGAAGGACACCAGGTTAGCAAAAGCTGCCAGAAATTCATAATATGGCACTTGGTACTACATGAGCTTAACAATTTCGCTTGTAGACTACAATTTAGAGAAAACTGCAAGCTATCAAAAAAAAAAGGGGGGGAGCCAGCAATAAAATGCCAGCCTCATATTTCCCCATTTCTTCCTAGTTTATTTTAGCAAATCTTAATGGTGAACAAAACCCTTTTATGACTGGTTAAGACTTGCTTCTTTTGAAGCATGCGGAAATGTTAATTTAAATCAAAAGAGAAAAGACGGAAGGGTGTATTGCTCTGAAGGTGCTATGAGGTCAACAAACCATGCAGTGCAAGCTGTTTCTGTGATCTTAATTTATTTTAGAATGTGCAGCTTTAACTGCCCTCCTCCTGGAGCATCTAAGGAGTAAAATGAACAAACATACAGATATTAAGTGTTATCTTTGGCAGAAATTTTGAAGGTCTGTAAAGATTTGTTCTTTGTTCAATCTGAACTCGTCTGAAGGTATCTTTATTTATTCACAATTCTGTGTAGTGTTCTGAGTTAGACAGGGGCCAGGCATATGCGACCCCAACAATCTTGCCAGGACTCTTGGAATTGTACAGTTGGAAGGGGTCCTCCTAGTCCACACACACACCTGGAGTGCAAAAATTCTGCCCACATTTTCACAGGTGTTTCACCTGAACAGGACCCTGAATTAACACGTTTACTAGAAACCCAGGACTGCACTGCTGTTCACTCTCTGGGACCTCATCATATCACCATCACCACTCTCTGGGACTCTAGCTATAGCTGCAACTAGGACAGGAGTCACCCCTGTGGCACCCATGGGTGCAGGGCACCCACAGAAGCCTTCCAGGACACAGTCCCCACGCTGTGCTGAATTAGGTTAAGAAGAAGCATTGTACTGTAACCAATAGAATAGATAGCAGTGTGTGCTTGACTGATGTGTGCGTGTGCATGTAGTGCCCATGACAGCGTCTCCAGTTTGCACATGGGCTCTAAAAGACTGCTGACCCCTACACTAGGATAAAAGCTGTTAAGTGATGTTACATTGTTTGGAAGTCCCCTGTTGGGCAACTGCCTTCTTTTTCTTTTTCTTTTTGCTGCTGGATAGATGCTGATGGGTTGCGCAATTTCACTTATCATGTGGATTTTGAGTCCACTGGATAAAGGAAAAATGAACTCGCAATGAATTTCTATCCTGTCAATGTTGGAAAAGCAGTTAGAAATGAATCCTAGAATCGCAGAGTCGGGCCCTGAGGGTCATCTAGTCCAACCCCCAGCAATGCAGGAAGCTGATGCCCTGTGCACAGTTTAAAACCTTTTTTGTATTAGGAGGTGGCCTAGCTCCCCTCACCCCTTATTTTCAGCTTCTATTGATGCTAAAGACAGGGAAAGCAACCTTTTTCAGCCTCAGGGCTGCATTTCCCAAGTGTGGAGCTTTCCAGGGGCCACGTACCTGCGGTGTGTGGGTCCAGAGGCAGCAAAATTGGGTGGAGCAACATCTTTGTACAATAGGCTGCTGTTCAGCCACGCACGTCAGAGGTTTCAGAACATGCCACTACATACCTCTCCGTCTACCCAAGCAAGAAGCATCATCACAGTTCAAGTACCCATTCCAGGTAGGCAAAAGTGCTCAAGGATGGAACAGAGCAAGACAGGCGAACAGTACGGCCTGGGCACACAGCATGGCTTAGTCTGATTAGAGAGGCTTAAAAGGCCACATTCAGCCACCTGGCCTGAGGTTCTTCACCCTGTTCTAAAGATAATTTAGATCCCCATAATATTGGACTATGGTTTAGCGCTCTGTCCAAACCAGAGTGTCAGACATGAAAGACTATTAAGTTTTTAATGGTTTACTGAGTGTCTTTGGTCAGGATCGTCATTCTTACCCTCTATTTTCTGTTCATACGACAGGAAGACTATAACAAATAACAAATAGAATAAAGATGAGAAGTTCCTCGACTATTTTAACAATTATCTGTCTTAAAAAAGAAAGAGTAGTGACCCCCCACGCAAGTGGTTTGCCCTGCTATATACATATGCACTCTTTCTTCCCTTCCTTGACTGCAGAACATCTGCAAGATTGTTTGAATTGTTTGCTTAATGTTAGGGCTAACAAACATTCCAACTCGTGCTGAGCTTCCATTGATCCATCGAATGGCACCCCCTCCAACTCCGCTGGGAGTCCAAGGTCCGGTCTATAGCAACACTAATCTGTAGGGAGATAGACGTTATCACGCGTCCATTCTCTTGCTCCCTATCTCCCATGGTATTTTTGTTTACAGGCTTCAAGAGTAGTCTGCCTCTCTTAGCTCTGAGGCTGGGCCAATTCCATGATAGCAGTTGGAACTATTCACAAAGCAGACTGATTGGAGTACTGCGGAAGGACAATGGCAGTGTGACCTGTCAGCACGCAGTTCTCATGACTTACAGCCCGCAAGCCAGATAACAGATTTCCTTGCTGTATTTCTCTTTCATCATTGGGTTGATGATCCCTGTTGAAGTGGTTGGTAAATGCAGCATATGGATTGATACGAGTTATCAGAAGAATGCATTTGATGTAGGTCAGCTGCAGAAATACTATACACTTGCTCAGAGAGCATCAGCTCTGATAAGGAAGAAGATCCTTTGACTTCCCCCTAGGTGGAAACTCTCCTAGAAAATGCATAATTCAGACAGCATAAAAACTAATGGACAGATTTGTGCAGGGGCGGCTTTGGCTTTGAACTTCATACTTTGGAAGTCCCACTCAAATATTTCAAGGATTCATATATTGTGTATTATGAAGATGGAAAGGTCAGGGCAGAATCCTTTGTTTAAGATTTCTGCCATTGATAACATTTACTGTTGTACATATTTTTCTAGGCACCATCAACACAGTGTATATATAGTAGATATGCTCCATTATTAATAAAATGCTGTACAAGTCTGGGGTCACTCAGCCTCATTGCATCCCTCTAAAGAAAGGCATTTATATTCCTGTTTTGCCAATGGGATGTTGAAACTCACTTTTAGGGACTTTCCCAAGCCACAATCCCCCTTTACTTCTTTTTGGATGTACAGAGAGAAGTTCAATGTGTACACCTAAAAATGTAAAACTTGTGTGCATCAGAAAGGCATTTACAAATATATGTAGCATGCATGGGGGGGTTGCTTTATGATTTAAATAATATTTTGCATTTCCACCCCCATCATTCAGCCCAGACACTGAGGTCCAGCTCCGAGGGTGGTTCCCTCAGAGCAAGAAGTGAGGTAACAGGGAACCAGGCAGAGGGCCTTCTCGGTAGTGATGCCCACCCTGTGGAACACCCTCTTGTCAGATGTGAAGAAAATAAACAACAATTTGACTTTTAGAAGACATCTGAAGGCAGCCATGTTTAGGGAAGTTTTTAATGTTTGATGTTTTATCGTGTTTTTAAAATTCTGTTGGGAGCCGCCCAAAGCGGCTGGGGCAGCCCAGTCAGATGGGCGACATATAAAATTATTATTATTATTATCATCATCATCATTATTAAGCTGTGATGTTTATAATCTGCTGTGGAGCCACTCTGTGAAAGGCAGGCTAAAAGTACAAATAAATAAGTAAAACAAGTGCATCTTTTGGGGACCCATAATTAGCCAATGCTTCCCCATATGTACACTCTGAATGTACTTTGGGTTCTTAGGTGGTCTACCATCCAGGCATTGGATGAGACCTATATCTTCTTAGCTTTAGCAAGGTGGCTACATCATGTGCCCTTTCTCTCAGTAGAAATCTATGCTTGCTATTATGTGCAAAGGAGTCTTGTGCTTGTGATCGGAGATTTGAACCTAGCTCTAAATATAGCACTCCCTCCACTTTCTATAATGCGGAAGAACATGTTCAGTATATCAGCATTTAACTGTTCTTAAATCTGGGATTTCAGAGGGATTTGTCAGGTATATTCTTCAGAGGTTCCTGTGTTTCAGCTCTTGCCCATTCTGCCAACCAGCCTCTCACTAGTGTCTCTGTCCCCTTCCCAGTTAGAGTCTCACCATCCACAGGGCTTTATCAGCCCTCTTTCTGCGATCCACCTACTATTGGCTGATTCCTGGTGCTTCAGAACAGCTTGCAGCTGCAGTACCCTCCAATGTCACTGTTCCACCTCTGAGGCTTGTATGTCCTGCTTTGGCATTGCGATGCATATTTTTCCCAGTGTCGGAAATTCATAGCTCCATAATGAATTAGTTCCCACAGTATCCCACATTGTCACAATTTGTCCGAAGCCTCAAACTGAAAACCTGCTAGTGATGGGGGAGACCATCTGCCTTCTCAGTGGGGGAGGTGGCAATTAACACTGGGAAATGGAGGATGAATTAAAGAAACAATTGGATTAACAAACACGCAAGTTTGGTTTGGGAAGGGGGGGGGGAATTGTTTGAACTTGTGAGAAAACAAAGCCGAGTAGAGAATAATACAACTTCCTGTGTTCTTGAAGTCAATGTGGTTGAGCCTGGAAGCATAGGGTTTCAATATGGTATTTCATTGAAGTGGTCACTAACTTAGATAACTTTAAAAATGGATTACTGAAATCTAGAGAAGATAGGCCTATCAATGGCTGTTGATCATGTTCACAGGGAGTGTGCCATTGAATACAGCTGGTGGAGAACAAAAGCCAGGGAGGGCTATTGTACACCAACATAAGAAACTGCATTTTACCAAGTCAGACCACTGGTGCACCCAGCTCAGTCTTGTGTACACTGGCAGCAGATTTCCACAGTTTCAGACAGGGGTATTCTCCCAGTCCTAACTGGAGATGCCAGTGATTGAACCTTCTGGGACCTTCTGTAGGCTAAGGAGATGGTCTACCCCTGAGCTAAGACTCTTCTCATTTCTTTGCCATCATGTCTGGTTTGGTGGCTTTTCCAGACCCATTTGGAAATCAGGGTGCTTGGTTAGACCTTTAGCTGGATCTAGTAGGGCTTTTTTCATGTTCTTAGTCCATAGAGAACAAATGTAGCCATTGTCATCCTTCCGATTAGTCATTTCATTGGGATTTACCATAGATTGATCATATCTAAAGATACCTCACACTGAAGCAATTTTTTTTTGCTTACTCATGTGCCTCACAATCTCAGATGGTGTTGTATATATCCCTGTGGAGCACTAAGAATTCATATATATATATATATATATATATATATATATATATATATATATATATATATATGGTGTTGGGCAGGCTGCTTCCATAAATGTCACAACTTATCTACCTGTGAATCTACAAGCAGCTGGTTTAATTGGCGTTCCCTTTGAAGATTAGAATCTGGCAGCAGATTCTACACTTAATTATGATCCACCAATGGAAAGACATAGGCAGCTAATGAACTTCTGCCAGAGAGACCCCTGCTCCGTTTGTGAAGTTTGACAGGCTTTAAAAAAATAAAACAAAATGGGAAGCATATTGAAGAGTGACAAAAAGTTCATTTTGGCAGGATTTAAAAAGGGACTAGCCTTCCCAGGTTGCACTCTGAGAACTAAATATGCATATGTATATTCTGAAGTAAAGCAACAGTGGCGGACTTTGGTGTCTCAAATATCACCAACACCCTGTGCGACACTAAAATTGAGCGTCCGTCCCCCCCGGCATCTCACCTTCCATTCAGTAACTTAGTTGTGGCTCCCCTGCGGTGTGCCTGAAACTCACCGCCCACTGTGACGGAACCAGTTGCGTTCCCCTAAATCCGCCTCTGCAAAACAGCTTTTAAGCTTAGCTAGGGAGTGGGGAGGTAGAAACGAACGACAGTGACCTGACATCCTTCCATCCATCGGTCGGTCTGTCTGTCAGTCAGTCAGTCTCTTTCTCTCTCACACATGCACATGTATATCTTAGGATGCTCAGAGTCTTGGAAGAGAGGACTGCTGAAGCTTTCAGATCAGTATCAGTTGAACCAATTTATTCAGTGATGTGGAAACGTTCTTTGATTTAGCTCTTGGGGCTCTTGTAAAGTTATTTACAGTTCTTGCTCTATGTTGGATAGGTTTATAATGTTGGCAGTGTTAGAAGGTAGACCGTGAGAAATTTCAAAATGTTACTGCCTGCGAAAGGGATCACACACGTACTTTAATGAACCCTGAGAGCTATATCGTGCACTACCCACTTAAGCCGCTGCTTGGGCTCTCCTTGGTGGCGTTTGCCCAGTGCTATGTTCCCAGTTCTGATGATTAGATTTCATCTGAGCGCTTCTCCCTTTTCATGTCTATTTTGACAAAGGGAGTTGTTGAGCGAAAACCATTTCCATGAAAAACCTGGTGAGTTTCAGGCAAACATACCAGCCTACTCTCATGGCAGTACCATGGTGAAGGGGAATAGCGTTATTTGGCACCAAGCCCTGAAGGAGGAAAAAAGTGCAGAGAACAGGGGTGCCTTTGTCGAAAACCTACCGCAATAAAGTGCAAAAGTAGTAGCGGGGGGGGGGGGAGGAATGAAAGTGAGAAAAAGAGGCTGCTATTCCCTTAGGTTTCTTTAACCTTTTTTTCTCCAATTTATTCACACATTGCCTGACAGCAGGGCACTGCATTGTTACAAGAGCTCTGAAAAGGGAAGCTGGGACTTCTCCATTTTTATTTGTGAACGAACACTATACACATTGTGCCCCAAGAGAACAAATGAACTGTAGCTCTGCTACTGCCTGCTCCATTGAGGATTTATTAATAGAGTCCAGATTGGGACTGCATCTCTGAAAAGCGCATACAAGGAATAGGAAGGAAAAGTTACCGGAGACTCCATGAAACCTTTATTTGGTGACAATTCGAGGCTTGTAAATGTTTCCCTGCCCTGGGTTACAAGTACGACAACAGGATGCGATGAGCCTGCCTTAAGAGGCATTACTGTAGAGACTCAGACATGGAAACCCAGCAGACAAGAGACTAGCTTTCCACCTAATTGTTTTCAGGCTACTTCCACTCTTCTCAAGATGTGAACCATGAGGGAACATTCTTCAGTATTCTGGTATCTTTGTGGGGAGTGCAGCTTAGGGTAGGTATTTGGAACCTCTAGGACAGGCATCCCCAAACTGCAGCCCTCCAGATGTTTTGACCTACAATTCCCATGATTCCTAGCTAACAGGACCAGTGGTTGGGGAAGATGGGAATTGTAGTCCAGAACATCTGGAGGGCCGAAGTTTGGGGATGCCTGCTCTAGGAGTTTGCAGGGCATAAAAAGTTACTGTTGTGAGTTGGGAAAAGGATTAGAGTTAGCATTTTCTCAAAAGTCTCAAAATGAAATAGACAGGCTAAGAGGAAATTATCTTTTAAGCATCTTTTGTCTTGACCCAACAAGCAGATGCATGTGTAGAAGGAAAAACTTGTGTGCATTTTAGGTATGGATTCAGGTGTCATTTGGATGTTCATCTGAGCCCCTTGAGTTGGCAAGATGCATCTTTTGTTGCTATGGGGATGTATCTGTACAGTGCACACAACTAACCACAGCTGCTAGTTGTTCTTCATGAGAGCTGGATTGGGCTTTCTACGTGGATTCTCAGGGTTAAGGCTTTGTAAGAAGCTAATGAAAAAGCAAGTGACTCCTGGGTAGTAGTGGAAGCTGTGTAGGTGTGGGGGAAACAACATTTAATTGGGGATGGCCAGCATGTTGCCCTTTAGATCTTGTTGGACTGCAACTTCCATCATCTCTCCTGGTTGGCCATGCTGGCTGGGTTGATGGGAGTTGCGGTCCAACAACTTCTGAGAGGCACCACATTGGCTCCCCCAATTTACCTGAACAAGTTTTGAACTATTCAAAGCTAACATAGAAAACAGTGAAAAACTGTGGCTTTGCTGGTAGGATAATTACAAAATCAAGAAAGAAATCCACTCGCCTTAGAATGGAAATAAATGTACGATCCTTCATGCTTCTTCTTCTTCTTCTTTTTAAGGAGCCTGGATTTAACATGCCCAGCCATATTGCTGTCTTGGACCCATCACATTTTCTCATACCCCATCTGTTCTAGTGTATGAAGACACACTCTCTCTCAATATATAAGCACCACAATTTTCTTGGAATGTCAAGAATTGAAACTGTAGCGTGCATGTTAAGAAAGAGTGCATAAATAGGGACTTAATGTCCTATCTTGAGAAAATTTCACTTACTTAATAGTTCACTTTGCTTGCCCAAACAGAACAGCCTCCCCCCCCCAAAAAAAAATGGTAGGAAGGAAAACCATAAGAAGAAGCTGATTTTGTTAATACTGTAGAGCAAATAAGGCTCAGGTACTCCCAAGGTCTCTATTCTTGTTGCAAATTACACGTCACTCAAACATCTGCAGTGAGTACTTGGAGTGAAAAAATCTGGTATGTTGCTTAAGCCAACCAAAATAATATTTTTGTAACAAAAGACCATTGGTTCAGATTTCTGCTAGATACTCCTGATCAGAGCTGAGACACTCATTTTAAATTCCTAGGCTGCAGCATCATATTTTAAGAGCCAAACCTGCAAAAATATTAAACCGTGAAGGTACCAATGGTAAGTTTATTGTGATGGTTTTAGGAGCCCGGACAGTCAACCAGCTACCGTGTTTCCCCCTTTTTAAGACGGAGTCATAATATAAGCCATGGCAGGATTTTAAAGCCTTTGTAAAATATAAGACATACCCCGAAAATAAGCCATGCCTGCAGGGTCGGCTCCCAGCAGCGCTGGGCATGGGAGAGAGGAGACTGAGCAGCCACTGTGGCATTGCGCTGCCAGAGACTCGCAGCCACTGAGGAGCTTGCGGCGCCGGGGCTTGCAGGCGGCTCTCGCCTTGCCGCCCTTTCTCCTGCTCCCGGGGGAGACGTGGCTTCTATTCCCCATTGCCAAGGAAACAGCCCGGGGGAGAGACGCCAGAGCTGAGGCGCCCCCCGCCCGCGGATCCCACGTGCCGCCGAAAACGGCAATGCTTAGGGCCCCCCACTCCTCGCCCGAAGTGGAGTAAGGCCCCCCGAGCGGTCCAGGGCTTGCTTCCGAATGCGCAGGGACAGGACTGCGCTGTTAAACTCTTTGCAAACTCCTTGCCCAAAAGAAAGCTGTCCTGCAGAGTGCCGGATCGAGGAGCCGGTCTGCAGAGTCAGCGCCCAGCAGCGCGGCGCTGGATTGAGGAGGCGGTGCTTCGTGCGGAGCTGCTGGGCGCCGACCCGGCAGGCCGCTTCCTCGATCCGGCGGCCTCCCGGGTGGGCGCCCAGCAGCGCCGCGCGGAGCACCGGATCGAGGAAGCGGCCTGCCGGGTCGGCGCCCAGCAGCTCCGCACGAAGCACCGCCTCCTCAATCCAGCGCCGCGCTGCTGGGCGCTGACTCTACAGACCGGCGGTGCTCCGCGCGGCGCTGCTGGGCGCCAACCCGGGAGGCCGCCAGATCGAGGAAGCGGCCTGCCGGGTCGGCGCCCAGCAGCTCCGCACGAAGCACCGCCTCCTCAATCCAGCGCCGCGCTGCTGGGCGCTGACTCTGCAGACCGGCTCCTCGATCCGGCACTCTGCAGGACAGCTTTCTTTTGGGCAAGGAGTTTGCAAAGAGTTTAACAGCGCAGTCCTGTCCCTGCGCATTCGGAAGCAAGCCCTGGACTGCTCGGGGGGCCTTACTCCACTTCGGGCGAGGAGTGGGGGGCCCTAAGCATTGCCGTTTTCGGCGGCACGTGGGATCCGCGGGCGGGGGGCGCCTCAGCTCTGGCGTCTCTCCCCCGGGCTGTTTCCTTGGCAATGGGGAATAGAAGCCACGTCTCCCCCGGGAGCAGGAGAAAGGGCGGAAAGGCGAGAGCCGCCCGCAAGCCCCGGCGCCGCAAGCTCCTCAGTGGCTGCGAGTCTCTGGCAGCGCGATGCCGCAGTGGCTGCTCAGTCTCCTGCTCTCTCCAGTGTCCAGCACCGGCGCAGCTGGGCACCGACCCTGCAGGCTGCCTCCGGAACCCAGCAGCAGCAACGCTGGCTGCCGTAATTACAGTTAAAAAAAAATTAAAAAGACACCCCCCCGAAAATAAGCCATAGGCTTATTTTCTTGGGTAAAATAAATATAAGACGGTGTCTTAAAATGTGGGAAACACGGTAAGACTTTTTCAACCTTAGCTGTACTTAATGCAATACGTTTGGTAGCTATTTTTTCATTACACACACCAGTTGCTGATATATGTGAATTCATAAAGGCCAGTGTAGTTTTCCACAGAACTTGTTCGTTTCATCGAAGGTTATGGACAGTGCTATTTTTCTAGAAAAAGAGGTACCAAAACTCACTATGAATGCTTCCCTCGTTCTCTTAGAATGACAGGTTCCACCTGAGAGGTGCCAGAACTGAGTTCCATTGAGTTCTAGCTGAAAAAAAGCCCTGGTTGTGAAGAACACTCTAGGTTGAATGGTCAGTACATACTGAACACTGGTTAGAATCTAGCATGAAGTGCTGCTGAGTTGCAGAAAAATTGCATGGTGATCATCACCTTTATTAACAGTGATGGTTCACAAAATACAATAGTTGACAACACAAAGACATACTGGCTTTGGTAAGCCAGTAGCCAAATGTAGTGTGATAAAAATCCATTGTGTCAATTTAGTCCACCACGCACTGAATCTCTTGATGCATTGTAATTCAATGGTTTTACATTGCCAGCTTCCCTTTGAAGTTCCTTTGTTCAAAGATAGACACCATAAGGTCAGTCACTGAGTTCCCAGTGCCAAGTTGTCTGTTCTTTTATTAGTGGCCACTGTTAAAAGGGTACTTATTTCCATTTGTACTTCTCTGAATTTCCTTTCCTTTTGACCTCACAATTTACAGTATGTTGGTCCCTTCCATCTCTTCTGTGATTTTATACCAAAGTGTGACAAAATTGTTCCTTGTTTTACTAAACATGTACACACAACCCTCCCCCCCCCAAGAATTTCTGCTTGATTCTAATCTTGTCTATATGCAGAGTTGAGCACAGTGCAGAATGGTTTCAGGGGATTGTTCCCTTGGCTTCTCAACCCAAATTGGCAGCATTACCTTGGGTATGTTGGCACAAGCAAGATCTATGTGATTTTAACCACCAATGTTGCATACTGGTTGCAGAGCACTCTATGCTTGTTCTAAATGATGAATTGTACTCACATCTACACTACTGTACAGTCAGTTGCCTCACAGTAAAAACAGAGATACAGTGGTACCTCGGTTTAAGTACACAATTGATTCTGGAAGTCTGTACTTAACCTGAAGCGGTTAACCTGAAGCGAACTTTCCCATTGAAAGTAATGGAAAGTGGATTAATCCGTTCCAGACGGGTCCGCGGAGTACTTAAACTGAAAATACTCAAACCGAAGCGTACTTAAACCGAGGTATGGCTGTAATGCAAAAGTCCCCCCCCCCCAGTGGAATACTCTTTCTTCTGTTTAACTCATTGTCTTCAATTTGTAAAAACAAAGTAATGTATGAATTATATGCTGGCCACATCTACTCCAACTCTGCCCTGCGGGTCACTCAGAGGGCATCTAAATATAGGACCCCTCTTCACCAAATGGGCCAGTTTAGGATCCAAGCCCTGCTTTCACCAGAAATGGCATTAAGATTGTTCCCTTAGTTAACAAGGCTTAGAGACCACACAACAGAGTGGTAGCAGTTACTGAAAATTAGCTGAGGTGTTTTTGCTGGACTGTATTTCTTTCTGTCTTAATATGTCTACAAGGGGCTGAAGAGGCTGGTTCTTCAATGCTTCATTCCAAAACAAAAAGAAGAAACTTGAATGTGGGAGAGGGAACTGTGTTTAATTTAGTGCAAAGGTGAAACTTCAGCTGGGAAGATCAGAGCCGCCTGGTTGGGTCACCACAGTAACATATCCCACACGACTTTATCAATGGGTGGCCAATGAAAGCTTATCCTGTCTTATATCCTCCACGCTCCCCAGATCTGCCCAACTCTTAGGTTTTCAAAGGTTCAATGTTTCAAAGCATTGAATTCAGCACAAGAGGCCTTTGGTTTTCTATCAATTGCAAGCTGCTCAGTCAATGCCCCCCCCCTTTTTAAATCACCTCCTGTGTCTCTGAGGTTGTTAGGTTTCCTAGGAGGTAAAGAAAAATTAATTGATTGTTGAGGAAGATGTTAATAAAACAATGTTGCTTCTTTTACATTTAACGTTCAAAGCCTGCCAAGATCCAGCCCAGCTGCAGTAGCCCTTATTAAAATGTAAAGCAGAATGCAATGTCAGCTCTCCACTGAAGCAGCTTCGCATAGGACACCAGCCGCGAGGAGTCAGAAAGTCATTTTGACTTCCTCCAAAGAAAAGCGGCATCGTTTTCCTTTTCCTTCCCTTCCTCCTCCAGTGTATGCTGCAGAAAAAGCAGCTCCTACAGGGCCTAGCTGAACTCCTTAGTGCCCTCAACCTGTGATAGTCCAGCTACGTATTAATTGATTCATTAGAAATGCTTCTAAATCAGTGTTCACCAACCTGGCGATCTCCAGATATTTTGGACTGCAGCTATTTTGGAGAGCATATCTGTGCTTGCTAGAGCTGGCAGGAGTGTGTGGAGCACATCTGGAGGACATCAGGTTGGTGAAGACTGCTTCAGACTGCCCTTCATCCAGATAAAGAGAAATAAAACACTCAACTCCAATATAATACAGTTAAGGATAAAACAGCATCTTTGTCATAATTTTTTTAAATAAAAAAATGAGTGAGTTTTTAAAAAGCAGGAGGAACAGGCAGGATGCTCCTCAGTTTTCAGCCTTTGGAGTTTAAAACATCTGGGCAAATAAGTTTTGACCTGGCACTGAAGCGAAAAGCAATTTCTATCGTTTACTTATTTAAAGCATTTCGTACCTGCTCTTCATTGCAAGTGTAATTCTAAAGTTACAGATTAAAGCAAATCTGGATACGCCATTCAAGTACTGTACTAAAGAAGAGTCATAGAGTTTAAAACAGCCAAATGGAGCAGGTACCAGTTACTTTAACACTGCCTTACAATAACAGGAAAGCCTTCCTACCACCCTTATTCAAGATGCTGCTGAATCTGGCTTTCCAACAGCATGCTTTAGTAAGGACTTGAGCAGACCCCTTAGAAACACAGAAAGAGGCCAAACAGGAATTGGAAATTACTGGAGTGGATGAAATAATGGCTTTATCAATTGTGGCTATATGGGAGCTTTTTGTTCCAAGGCATTTATCCACTGATTACCCAGAGGATGTCCTGAACTTTGTCTGGTTGGCCACTGTGGCAAGCAGGATATTGGACTCTGGTCTGGTCCATAGGGCTGCTGTTTTGGCCTTTGCATGTAAAGTCCAGAGTCATCCCAGGTTCCTTGTGCCATTACAGAGGCAAAGGGATACATTGGGAAACTAAGCAAGCACCTCTTCTTAGCTGTATCTTTCATGGAGGAGAAAGGATGGGAATTATAGGATCCTAAAAGCTATCCAGTGAGTGCTCACTGGAAGGACAGATTGTGAAGCTGAGGCTCCAATACTTTGGCCACCTCATGAGAAGAGAAGACTCCCTGGAAAAGACCCTAATGTTGGGAAAGATGGAGGGCACAAGGAGAAGGGGGCAACAGAGGATGAGATGGTTGGACAGTGTTCTCCAAGCTACGAACATGAGTCTGACCAAACTGCGGGAGGCAGTGGAAGACAGGAGTGCCTGGCGTGCTCTGGTCCATGGGGTCACGAAGAGTCGGACACGACTAAACGACTAAACAACAAAAAGCTATCCAGGTCTCCACAGTTGTTAGAAGAGACGTGTGGCATGCCTGCTCGTCCCATGCCCACCACCCACATGTTAGCTAAGCTTGTCTGTAGAGGATCCTGCAGGGCTGTAAATCACAAGGGGGTCTTTCAGGTATAAAGCAGGCAGACACCCCACACTGGTTATGCACCCCAACATGTGAAACTCCAAACAATTACAGATATGTGGAGAATAATGCTGAGAACCGGCCTAAAGAGATTAAGTGTCAGAGATAAGCTTCTAAAATGGCTACAGCAGAAAAATCCATGGTCACCTTTCTCTTGAACTCAGATTACTAAACTTTAGCCCAGAGACTGATATTTCAACCACCAAATCCAGCTGGGAACTAGAATCCACCTTTTCCAATTTTGTTGGAACTTCGTTTTTGTTTTCTATCAAAAACTGACACCGTCATTTATACTGAAACACTGTCAAGTCTTGTTGAAGTTTGATTTCAGCAGTGTTGGCAGTGAGTCTGAGTGAATGGTTTTTGCCTGACTAGAACCTGATGTCTCGCTGGTACGACCATAGTAGGTTGTTGCTGGCCTGGGAAACTGATTGAGGTGGGTTATAGTATGAGATGTTGAACTGCCGCAGACTGATCTTATACTTCATATTTACCATTTTGGTGTAAATGAAATTAAGGCCTGGAGCCTTTCCTGTAAACAATCGCGCAGCTAGAGCTATTTCCATTTTGTTATTCCTTCCCTCCCCTCCCCTTCATCCTTGATTTTCATCTGTGGCATTACTCCCCCCACACACACTTTTAAGATTCCTAGTAGTATCTTTTGTAAACCCCTTTTCAGGGTGGCCATTGGCACCAGCCCATGCTGGAACCTCAGCGCCAACCATTTCCAGAAGATGGGGTTTGTGCCAGAAGTTGCGGGTGGTGACACAATTCCTCAAAACAGTCTGTGCTCCAAGAGATCTTCCTTGGAAACAAGACTACCTTAGCAAGGGCTCTGACACCACGGTGCTCATTTTGACGGCAATGTGTGCCCTGGCCTGGACGGTGACCTTGGTGAAGCATGGCCTCCAGCCCAGTCCTCAGAGTCTAGGCATGCCGCGGGTTTTGTGAGCAATATCCGTTCGGCTCCTGAGGGTATGTTTATGTTTCTCATATGAAAATAGGGAATCTGAGGTTACTGTTGTGCTGGAAAAATGTCAAGACTCAATTGGCAATATCCCACTAAACCACAAGTTTGCAGGAGGAAAAAACCAAAACCCTCACATTTTCAAAACCATGTCTGTATGCTTTTAAAGAAAATATATACAATCTAGGTCAAGTCTTGCTCGTATTATGGTGGTGGCAGTCCTGAAAATAATTGAAATGTGGAAATACTACTCCCATGCTGTTCGGTGAATGAAGGGGAAAACAAATCTTTATTATTCTAGAGTTCACATAATTTATAGGAACGCTATTGTCTTTCCTACCCCTTAACCCGTGCCCCCTATTTCTTTCTTTTTCTTTTTTAAAAAGCCCGATTTAGCTCTCAGATATGTTTTATTGTTTGAGGGAACATGTGTTTTACAGACTTGTCATATGAAAACGATTAAAAAGAGGAACTGGAGCAATAACAATAAGTCACGTAACCATGGTATGGTTAATCCCCAAAGTTTGACTATTAAACTGCTGCTTCTAGTGGATGTGAAACCAGATCTCATCATGCAGTGTTAGCTTTTTGGCAGCAATTTTTTATTGGGATGCAAAAGTTTTTTTGTTTTTTTTTCCTAAAAAGGCTATTCATATCATATATTGTTGGCTCAGAAAACAGATTCTGTATCCAGGTTGACTCTGTTCCAACAGGTTTTAGGTAGTGGAATGAGGATGGCCTGGATCTGTACAAATACGCTAAATTTTGAGTTGCAAAATCAGAGGTTTGTTGATGCCTCTTGACACGTTTATTCACTATTTTATGAGTGTGTTGCAAAACACACACTTCTGTGTACAATGAGTCAAGCTTTTGACTAGGCTTGTGAAGGTAGCAGTGCATCACTTCACTTTATGAAGGTGCCAGTAGTAGAAGATGATCTCACTAACTATGTATGCTGCAGTTCAGCAAAAAAGGAAAATGTAAAGTTATATTTTAAAATTTGACTTTTTGCATAGGGTCGTTCCACACAGTGCTGCTTTGTGTAGTGTTCACATGACACCTTTAGGAAATCAAAATGCCCCCCCCATTTAATTTGCATTTAGTGTTTCAACAGTTTTTTGTTTTAAAAAGACTTTTCTACATTAAGAGTAAATGGGAAAAAATATGGGGCAGCATTCTGATGAGGACAATGTTAAGAGGACACTGTGCAAAACCTACATGCATGACAAGCACCAAGACCACAATTAATAGCTATATGGAAACCTATATACTGTACGGTAGTATTAAGCTAGTATCAAAAGCAACTAGAAATAATATTAAATCCTTAATGACCTTCCGTTTTCTTCCAAGTTAAAAATCTTTTCAGTGATTGAAATTTAGCTTTTTAAAAATAATAATGATGTGGCTTTGAAATTTCTTTCAAGCAATTGAACCAAAGAGCACAGTTGGTTTCACCCTGGGCTCCTATTATTGTGCTTTGCCTCTGACCTCTATCTGCTTTGGGAGATTTAGGGCTGGTGACATTTTAAACAAGTTGAATCTTGTTTAAGAGAATCTTGTGAATTTGACTGATTTTAAATGCATAAGTCTTTTTCTTTGGGGGGAGGGGAAGTATAGTTCTGTGTTGAATAAGTTTATGCAAACCCCCCACCCCTAGTATCTGTATGGGATTTCCCAGTGCAAGTCCCAATAAATACCGGTAACATTTCCCAATGTGCCATAATCATGACTACTAAGGTCCTTGTTTAATTCTTACTTGTGTTTCTGACCACACTTTTTTTTCTTTTGTTCCCCTTCTTTTTCTCCCTCTAGCTGGCCTGCCATTTCTGATAATCGAAACAAGCACAATCCCACCCTATAAGCGGGGATTTTACTGTAACGATGAAAGCATTCGCTACCCTCTGAAAAGTGGAGAGACCATCAACGATGCTGTCCTTTGTGCTGCAGGCATTCTTATAGCCATACTTGCTGTAAGTAGGACAAAACCACTGTGGTTTCATTTCAGCTCCCTGTACTATAAAAATAAACACCCAGTACCAAACAACATGCCTATTTTTTCTGTTCTGTTTTTCTTATATTGATTTTTCATAAATAAAAGTTAGGATGTTGACTAATCAAATGTTAGTGGTTCTAAATACTTTGTTACTGAAAAAGGTTGATGTCTTTGTAGAATTAACCCAAACCAGATCGTACCTTAAACTGAAATCTTCAAACAATTTATTATGGAATAGTCCTCTGAACACACCAAAGTGGGGACCTGCCTTTTGGTTGTTACCCCGTCAGGGTCATGTGCACTGCTGATAATGCAGCATTGAAAATGATAAACTTTTGAAGGAAGTGACTTGTGGCCTCCATAGCTGCCAAGTATCCCATTTCCGCTGGGAAAACCCCTTTTTTCTTACCGTTTCCCAGCGGTCTCCCGTTTAGTGAAAAATCCCGGTATTGTCCCTTAAATCGGCTTCTGCCCGGCGGCCATTTTTCTGGTGCCGCTTTGCCCTTCTATGGGCACCAGAAAATGGCGGCGCCGGCGCCGGAAGTCGCTTTTACGTGTTTCCGGTCATGCACGGAAGTGACTTCCGGCGCTGGCGCCGCCATTTTCTGGTGCCCATAGAAGGGCGAAGCGCCACCGGAAGTTGCGTCACGCAACTTCCGGTCATGCACGCGCTGCCGATCCCGGATCTTTACGTCCCGGACTTGGCAGGTATGGTGGGCTCACTGGCTTTGAGAAAATAGCTTTCAGTATAGCCACCACACTCAAATCACACTGCAGACCAAATTAATCTGTATATTAGTTGATTCAAGAAGCTATGATATTATCCAGTGATAGAAATTAGCCAGGTGCCAGGTGCATTTTGTGTCTGGCACGAGTCCAATTGCAAGCACATGGAGATCTTTGGATGCCAGGTTGACGACTGACATCTTCATTTGGCTTTCTTAAGCAGGTAAGCAGAAGAGCTCATTTATTGTATTTATATCCCATCCTACATGGTACAACTCCTCCTCAGTTAATCTCTACAACAACCCTGCGAGGTAGGTTAATAGGCTGTGACTGACTCCAAGGTGAGCTTCATGACTGAGTGGGGGATTTGAACCATGATCTCCCAAGTCCTAGTCCACCACTCTAACCATCCCACCACATTGGCTTCCTAGAGTTCTTCTGCTATGGAGCAGCTCTATAAATTATGTAAATAAATACAGGAAAAGCAAAATGTCGCTTAGAGAAGGATATGAAATATTTTTCTGGAAGCTTGAATTTTTTTTATACTGGATTGTTTTATTTGATGTTTCAATGTGTTGTAAACCGCTTGGAGATTCCCCCCCCCCTTTAAAATGTAAAGTGGTGTAGAAATGAGATAATAATAATAAGAACCACAATAATAGTAACAAACACCACTGCTGGGGGGAGAATGGTGCCTAGACATACCATAACCCAGACCTAAGGTGCCATTTGGCGATTAGCTTATATAGCTGAGTTTCTAACACTGCACCCACCACATGCTTATCATTGTGTGAGTGGGGAGGCTGTGCTTGCTCCCACTGCCGCCTTAGCCATGACCTTGGTGGTCTGGCCTTGCTGCTGTCCATGCATTGCTCTGAAAGTTTGAAGCAGGCAGCCTGCTTACATGTGTAGGCCATGTGTATAGTCTAGAAAAGGCATCCCCAGACTTCAGTCCTCCAGATGTTTTGGACTACAGTCCCCACCATCCCTGACTACTGGTCCTGTTAGCTAGGGATCATGGGAGTTGTAGGCCAAAACATCTGGAGGGCCGCAGTTTGGGGATGCCTGGTCTAGAACGCCTGAATGATCAGGGTGGTAAATTGTGTGAAGAGTCTATTCATATACTGCAGGTGCCCTAGTTCAGACAGTGTGAATGGCAACAAGGCTGCACCAGCCAGGGATGAGGCCACTGGGGCGCAACCCTGCTCTCCCAGTCCCTAAAATTAACTCTGTGAGCCATAATATCTGAAGAGGGCTCTTCAGCACAGATGCTGTGAACTACAGCTCCCTTCAGCGCCAGCCAGCAAAACCAATGGTCAGGGACGGCCGGAGTTGTGGCATGCAACATCTGGAGAACACAACAGTTGCTAGGCGGCCTCTACTGTATGAAGAGCATGATTAGTTATCCAATCCAGAAGTACGCTGGAAACAAAGTCCGTGTTGGGGACAAAACGTTCCTTCCAAAACCATACAAGTAAGCCAAATCCCATAAATTTCATTGAACAACCAAAGTAGGAGACATTTTCCAGCTCAGCAACTACGTGCTTGTTTGGCAAAAAATTAGTGTCTTGAAGGATTTGGTGTACATTGTCTGCATTCTGGTACGCTTTGTGGTATTTACATATCCCGTATTTCATGTTGGGTTGTGAAGAATGTTCTGCTTTGCAGCCAGCCACTGACTGCCTGGAACAGTTTTGCAGACAGTATTAGGTTTTGATATCTACTAAGGAGGCAGATTTTGAAAGGAAATTTGAAACTTGGGAGGCCGAAGGGAAGGGGCAACAACGTCTGTGTTCCCAGCATTCTTTGCATTAAGATAGATAATTCTGTTTGCATGTTCTTTTCTTTTGGATCTCTGCTAACATGTTCTCATTATTGAAAAAGATTCTGCTTCATGGAGAGGGGGCAACTGGATATTTCTTTTTCAGTAAATGGAGGCATATTCTCAGCCCAGGCTTATGAATGGAGGTTGCTCATATGGTTGCATTGATGACCACTTTACGAACTGAGAAGTTCAGTTCAAATATGATGCCAAACTATGATCTGGTGCTAAGAAAACAAATCTAGAGGAACCTTGTGTTTGTGTGTTGGGCTGAAAACTGTAGTTTGTTGTTACCTCCAACCTGGCAAACTCTGGTTTGCATTTTCTCTACAAACTAGGAATAAACCCTGGTTTGCATGGCAAGTCGAAGCTACGGTGTGGTTGTATCGGCAAGCTGTGGTTTGTTGAAAACAGGAAGTAATGAGGGAAGAGGAGGAGAGGGAGCAGTTGAACCTGAGGTTTATTTTCCTAGCACTAAACCATGGTTTGGTACTACATGTGAAATAAGGCATAGGAAAGAAGAGTTGTACTTCTAAGTAAACCAAGAGTTTACACATAGTTTCCATGAAGGTCTAAATTACAGTTGGCTCAGGGAATGTAAGAGTGTTCCTGCCCCACAACATCTGCATTGGTGACATTTCTGTGTTTGAGGGGTGAGGTAAGAAATGGGATTGAAAATTTGTTCAGCTGAATGCGATTGGGAGCCCTTCATGATGAGCTGGACTCACCTCAGACCTTATTGCTGAAAGCAGGGAAGCTCAAGGGTAGAATGGGAGCAGGGGACTGGCACATGCAAGGATGTTGGGGAGGGGAAGCCTGGCACATGTTCTTCCTGCACTCTCTCTCATGATTGGAATTTCCTTTTTATACCAGAAATCATTATAACATTCTTATAGAATTATTGTTATTTGCAGAATAATTGTTTTAAACGGGTCTCAGATTTGTTAGCATCTAGAGAGGAGACCATTCTCGAGCTTCCCAAATGAAGAGTGGAAATAATAATATATGCCAGCAAGTATTTCCTTTGACAACTTCTCTTGTTTGAACATGGCCTACTCCTGACAGTTGTAGGTTCTGTCCTTCAGGACTTTGAGGACATTCTTCAAAATTCTAAGTTGTATAGCAGGCTAAGACCATGCGTAAGGCCCGACGCGTTAAGAAAGGTAATTTCACCAGTCACATAATTTTAACACGCAGATCGCATATACTATTGATTGTGACTTTTAGCCTAGTCCCACTCATTTCTCCCTCTGTCTACAAGCCAAGTTCCTGATGCTTCAAGTGATGTAAAATAAAATAAAAACAAAATACAACACAACGGCAGAGAGCAATCTATAGCAAAACCCTTGTTTGTGGCGTCCCAGAGTTTTGTGTGCTTGGGTTGGCCAACCATTGTGTTAGGTCTGCCCAACCTTTATGTGACTCCCCAACCCCCACTTCCATTCTAGGTTTCTTTGCTTCACGGCTATTAAAACTTCCTCCTGCCATTATTTGTCAACAAAGTCTGTTCCTACTAAGTGCTCTATCAACTAAATAGCCCCAATAACCAGTTATTTTTGCATTCAAAGAGAAAATGAATAAACCTATAAACAAGAAGGAATTTTATCCTGCAGGGGAACTTTCCCATTATAGAAAGGCCATAAATGAAAGTGAAAAAGCTTTTCATTTCCATGTTATTGCCTAACATACCGTCATTTGGGCTCCTTGCAGAATCTGCTTCTGATCAGGAGCAAGCCAGTGGTGTGTATTATTAGTGTTGAAAATGTGGCTGGAAACATAATCAGCTGACTATATAATCCGTCAACTTTCTAACAAAAAATGGCAGGCTAATTAAAAACTGGGGGCGGGGGTGGGGGTGGGGAAAGAAAGAAAACCCTGGCAACTCTGACGTAAAATAGCCAACTCTACTATTTTTGCTGCTTTCCCAACAAAAGCAACCAGGTATGGAAAATACAAAACAATACAGCACTTTTATTGTGGAGAATTGCCAATCTTATCAAGCATGCAAAGAAATGGATTTAGAATTTTTATTTTTTATTTATGATGGGAGAAGATAGGGAAAATTTGTCGTATTTTTAGTATCATATCAATAAATATACATGTAAAATTGCCACACACCAGAAGCTACATTATGCAGGCATACAGGCAGACCTAGAAACAACAAGAAAACGCCATGCATGAAGTAAACGTTCACTTTCTCTCTATCAGAAGTGGGGAACTTCTGTCCCCCCAACATGTTCTTGGACTCCTTCCATCAGCAACTAATCAGGATTGGTCAGGAATGATGGGAGTTGTAGTCCAGCAACATCTGGAGGGACACAACATCCTCATTCCTGTTCTATTCCATAGCACCAACAATTTTCAATTTATAAAGCTGTTTAAATTCATATATACCATACCATCTAGGAAAACAGTTTTTCACCAAGGTGAGCTTTTAACTCTCATTCTGCACATACATATATTTCCCACCACCACCCAGAAGGCATTACTTAGACACCAGGATTATTGTAGCACAACTGGAATTCACCCTAAATTCACTGAGTACTAATTATTCCCTTGAAATTTGATGTATTTGCTTTTCAAACACTCCATAAGGGCATTGGGGGACAATAAGCAAGACAATCATTTTCACACTGCTAACCCTTTATTTTATATAGTGTCATCAATAGACTCCCTCGTCTAGAGCAAAAGGTCTAGGTCATGTTTTATGGGGCTTGCAAGGCCCACAAAGTTCTTGTTAAGTAAATACCAGAGGCTGTGACCTTTGTCTCCATCAGTACATGGGAGGATATGAATGCACAAGACCCTTGAGATACTAATTGCCTTAGGGGATTGTGCTTTCCAGACCTCCCCTAAATATTCCCAAATCTTATCCCACATTGTATTTCTTTTACTTTAGAAAATGTGGCTTGGTTTGACCTTTCAGGACCTCATGTTATCCACAAGTCATGGCTGCAAACTTCTATGCAAACTTCTACTTACTGGCCAACTAGTAAAGTCTCACATTTGTGACTGATGGCCCTTCTCTCTTCACATTTCAGTAAATAAGCAATGCCTGGTCCCCTATTGGCATCTATACCCGACTTCGTCTCCTGTAAGAAAAGTTCATCTTGTACAAAGGAGACATGTGACCTTTTGCTCCTTAAGTACACAAATCCTATGCATGCTTACATGGGAATGTATCCTGTTATACATAGTAGGACTTGTTTCTACGTAAACATGTATCTCCTCAATTATACAGAGCCTTTTCTGTTCTCTAAAGAGGTGAATTTCACCTTAGCAGAGTAAAGGCACTACCAGTGCACCGTAAATTTGAACCAGTGACCTAGTGAAAGTGAAAGTTAGCCTACTTCCTCATGTCTCTCTGACTTTTAGCCTCTTAAAAGTTTTGTTTGAAGCAAAAATAGAAACAGTTGCACTTAGTAGAGTCAAAATCATTGCAAACAAAACAGGGAGAAGTGTGTTTAATTTATTTAAATCTCCCCATCCTAGTAGATGCTTGGGGGGGGGGGATTTCACAGTAACTTGAAAATGAAGCATGATTGGCGGTGGTCAGGAGAGATTGCAAGGGTGACTGAATAATAGAAACTAATTGCACAGAGACCCTTCAAGGATTTGATGAAAACAGATTTGCAGCCATGCTTTCCAAATACTGGGCCATTTTGCACTTTGTCCCTTACCAGCTTTGCTCCCCTTTAAGCGCTTCCAGCAGTTCACACCACATGCATACTACTTGCTGGAGACACAAGTCAGAAGAGGAGCTTAATATCTTTAAGACTTGTTTATTCAGGATGAAGTTTCAGCTTTTGCACATCTGTGCTGAATTAGTTGCTTGAGCTTTCTCCCCCCCCTTTTCTTTTTAATCAAGGACAGCGTTGCCAAAAGAACAAGTTTATCCTACTTCGGCTTCTCATTAAAGGTCCGGCCCTGATTTCAGCTAAAGCAGGACGGGTCATGACTACACACTGTTGTGCTGGTGGGGGGCTGAAGTCTCCAATTTACAGTCTGCTACATCTGTGCAATTACCAGGACCACCAGCAGTGAGAGAAAATATTAATCCCTAGACTTTGTTGGCCCTGGTCAAAATATTCCCATGTCTATCTCAGGACAGGCATCTATGGTTTAAGAGGCTCCATGTGTTAGGGATAAAATGGTGGAGCACTTATTGTTACGCTCTTTCCCTAATTCAGTTTGTTATGGTGACCCACGTTTGTATGGAGCGAAAGGCTCAACCACTGTAAAATGCAGATTTCCAGTTGTTTTTTGTTTTGTTTTTTACATTGATCATTTGCATCCACATCCCAGGACAGCTGGGAAGCATATAATCTCCTCAGAAGCGGCTGAACACATGTGCATCTCATATTATACATATACATATTTGTACTTTTTGAATGCTATGCTCCTACAGGCCACTTTTGCTTGTGCATATGTGGTGGAAATGCATTCCCAAGTGTCCACAAAAGCCACAGGGGATTTGTAAGAGACTCATCCTCCAGTCAATGAGCAATAGGGAAAAGAAACTGATGCTACGGTTGTCGGTGAGAGGCCCTGGCTGTAAATAACTATTAGAGGCCATCTGGCAAATTAATTGCATTCTGCCAAAGGAGGAGATGCCGAGATTCAGATGCTTTTATTCTCCCCACATGCAAACATAGGCCCTGGCCAATCGCCTGCATTTGAAGATGGTCCAAAAGTTGAGATAAGCCATCAGCTATGCAGCACTTGTGTTCTCCAGGGCCTGCATGTGATTCTGGAGCAGGTTAGCTCCTAAACCTAGACAGCCTGGGTGAAGCCCCAGGGACCGCAATATTAATTTCCGTTTGGGGGGGAAATGTGACGACACAACTCTTCAGTATGTGCCATTTTTCTGCCGACTAAACAAAAGAAACTCAACTAGCAAGCCCACACTTCTTCTAGACACTCTTCCATGAAGTAGCCATGAATGCTTATAATTTAAGTGAATCCCTGTCCCTTTCTCCTCTTTCCCATCCCCACCCAACTGTCACATTCTACCTCCATTTCTGAATATTCATTCAGTTTCAGGTTTTGCACCTTACAATACAAACCTTCCCAAACCAGGCAACCCAGTTTCCTGTAGTTAGTCTCCTCAGTACCTCTTATGTCTGCAGCCTTTAAACTTTGCATTTTTTTGGTCCTGTAAACTGGATTGCTTGCTACCCTCTAGGGGTCTTCCTTTGCCTCACCCCCATGCGGTTCTAAGCAAAATACTCAGAATACTACACTAAGTTTTTGCTTGTGACACATTATTAATAACTATTATTCTTGTAAATCTATTAATAACTCTTATTCTTGTAAATCTTATAATCAACAAAACAGACACCCCCCTTCTATAAAATATCTATAAGAGAGCTATCCATTTCCTTCTTTTCTTTTGTGGATAAACCTGCAAGGAAGCTGTTGGGTGGTGTGACATGTGAAAAGCAATCCTTTCTGGACCTTCTTAGCATCCTTATTTTAGCATGTTGCCTGCATGCCGTTTGTAGCTGGGCAACAATCTTGAAAAAACAACAATACTCCATCCCCCAGAAGCATTACAATATTAAAAAAATTGTGTTTCCATATCTAGTGAAGCAGGCTTAGTTGCTCTTCATAGTTATTTCCTTGTTTTGCTTAATTAGTATATTAAGCTAAATAACTTTATAGGTTCATTTTAGTGATACTAGTTGGTACACAAAGATTTTGTGGTGAAGGGGAGAAAAGTAAAGTAGAAAGAATGTGTGTGTGTGTGTCTGTATTTGGCAATGTTTCCATGCTGAGAGTAATACTACTGGCTGTTTCAGAGATTGATTTGCATGAGGGCATTTTTCTGGCCATTGAATGTATATATTCTTCTATTAGCCAGAATGAAAAACATGTAGAAGGAGGGGGAGTGGGAGGAAAGGAACCTATTTTATTACAGAGGTATAAAAACAGTGAAGTAATTAATAAAATCCTAAAAATGTAAAACCAGAGCTCAAAAAACCTACTTGGGTAATGTGACAAAGAACAATTTAAGCTTTTTGCCTCTTTCCTAGAGGTGTGACATTTGGAATTGATTTCACAGCCTGATTTTCATTAAACTGCCTTTAAAAGCTTGAGATTATAAGAAGCCAGGAAACCAAGTTCATAATGATGATTGATAGCATTAGTGTCAGGTCTAGAACATTCCCTCTAGATGTGGCACAGGAAATACTTACAGTGTGTGGTTCAAGGGTTCTTGGGTCGTGCTCCCAGAAACATGCTGCATTGTAGGAAGAGCAACAGAAAAGTGTGTGCAGGTATGAACTGCGTTTCCCACAGTTTTAGGAAATTATAACGAGAACCATTTTGCTCTTTATGCAGTCAAGCAAGGAACTACAGCTAATCCTGGAATCTGGCCAATTGTAACTATGCTGATCACATGCAAAAGGTGCACATTTAGACAATTTAGGATGAGATCTAAAATGTAATAGCTGAAGCAGAAAATGTCTGCATATTCCCACCCTCAGTAACCTAGAAAAAGGTAAAGCAACCCAGTTTCTTCCTTGCTCGCTGCCTTGTGCCCTGCACACAACCCAGGGTAACTGTTCTTGTAGCAGTCAGCAACTTGTGACCCTCCTTTCCCCCCTTTGAATGATCCCAGTGGAGTCACAAGCGAAATAAGCTTGCTATCTGTGAGATCCACAAAACTGTTTGCTCCATCTACCAGGTTCCCATGCTTAACAAGTTGAGGAATGCTGATGTATTGGAGAACAACCTATGCTCCCCCAGGAATGTATATGCAGTTCCAACCTACCTCACCTAAGAGTTGAGAAGGAGCCTAATCTTCCATCCGTCCAGAGATTAGAAAAGTGTGATATAAATTAACAAAATATTATTGGACAGTGGCCAGATCTAGACACATCAAAGAAGTGTTTCAGTTAAAAGCGTTGTAAACTTTGTATGAGAAATCAGGTTGGCGAAAACAGAACTCCACAGCGCTATCTGGTGTCACCGTGTCATAATGGATATACAACACATTTGTTGTTGTTTAGTCGTTTAGTCGTGTCCGACTCTTCGTGACCCCATGGACCATAGCACGCCAGGCACTCCTGTCTTGCACTGCCTCCCGCAGTTTGGTCAAACTCATGTTCGTAGCTTCGAGAACACTGTCCAACCATCTTGTCCTCTGTCGTCCCCTTCTCCTAGTGCCCTCAATCTTTCCCAACATCAGGGTCTTTTCCAAGGATTCTTCTCTTCTCTTGAGGTGGCCAAAGTATTGGAGCCTCAGCTTCACGATCTGTCCTTCCAGGGAGCACTCAGGGCTGATTTCCTTCAGAATGGATAGGTTTGATCTAACCTATCCATACAACACATATAAAGCGCTTTTTCTTTGCCAGTATAGCTGAGTCTAATGTTTCGAAGATCATACAGGCCTAAGAGGGCAATCTAAACCCATGGTCACCAGTGACAGGGTTTGATGGATCATCATGGTCACATCACCGCACCACTTGTGCTGACCAGGAGCAAAGAACCACCACCCCAACCTCAGAAAAACGTTGTCTTGCTGTGTCAGCTCTCAGGCTAATACAACAAAGAGGACTGGGTTGGGCCTGTTGCTGTCTTGTGATGGCACCAGAACTGGCTCTCCCAACCCCTCATGATGTGTTTATCCCAAAGAAGCCATTAATGTCAGTCAAAGAGGAAAACCTTGGCTTCTGCTTGTGGTTTGTCTGGAGGGAAATTACGAGCCTGGGATCAGATAACACAAGCTAGACAATAGCTTGCTTCCCAGGAGGATTGGGGAAGGAGCAAAGCATCTGTGATTTCAGCAGCACACCTTAGCACTGTGTGCTCATTTGCATTAAGCCATAGTTTATTTTAACTATGGTTTAATGTGACATGCGAACTAGCTCTGTTTAAATAGAGAGAGGGGAAAGTGCCCTTGTAGTGACTTCATTTTCAAAAAACATGTGAATTGGCCCAGGTGTCTTGCATCACTAAGGTTTTGCTGCAATTACTAGAGCAGAGTTTTTAGAGCTCTCCGTTCAGGTGACAGACTTGGAAAAGCTCAGTTTAGGAACTGTTGTGCTTGTGGAATTACCTGCTATTTTTGGCTACACCTGCAGCTTATTTCCAGCTTTGTCTGAGGTGCAATTGCCCAATGACTCATACACACACACACACACACACACACACACACACACACACACACATATAAAGATGCCAAAAGCACCCACATTACTTAGATTTGACTCTGTTCCTTTGGTGTTTAGAAGTAGATAGGATCGTCCAATGAAAGCAGCTAGACAAGTTCTTTCTAATGATATCACGGGGCTTGTCATCATTGCCTGTAAGCTAAGGCATGGAATAACAGTTACTATGATTGCTCTCGTTTTGCAGCCTTTGCAATTGTAAGAGATTCCCCCAAAGCCTTCTGATTTATTATTGCATTCCAAGGTGTACTTATAAGATAGTCTCTAGGAACAAATTTGGGACGTGTAAATTGTTTGGGGAATGTTGTCTGTCTCTATACTAATAAGTACCTTCCTTGTCATTTTGGCTGCATTCTTATGGGAGTTACTAGGTGCCATTTGAATAATTTTCTCAAATAAAGACCCTAGATAATTACCAGGGGGAAGAGGAGGGAATCACAGAAACCTGGCCCAGCATAACAATGCAAGTCCACGAACTCAGCAAGCAGATGCAATGGAACGCAAGTGTATATGATGTGCCCATTTCAACAGTGGGTGAAGACGGAGAGGCACAATGATGCTGCCCCCCCCCCAGATTAATCAAACAGCGAAGTGGGATTGTTTCTGATGGGATATCTAAAAAAGCTACACCTGTACTCTCTGGTCCAATAAAATCGCATTGACATGTTGCCTGCTCATGAAGTATGCATAATTTCTTACTTAAAAATATACATCTCTTTCCCTTACAGATCATAATAGGAGAGTTTTATCGGATCCATTGTTTAAAAGAAACATCCCGATCCTTCATCCAGAATCCGTATGTGGCAGCTCTCTACAAGCAAGTGGGTTGCTTTGCCTTTGGATGTGCCATCAGCCAGTCTTTCACAGACATCGCCAAAGTGTCTGTTGGACGTTTGAGGCCCAATTTTATTGCGGTTTGCCGGCCGAATTTTACACTCATCAACTGCTCTCAGGGTTATATCCAAGAGTACCAGTGCTTTAATGATGATGAAAGCAAAGTTCAGGAAGCCAGGTGAGAACTTTCTTTCTTTCTTTCCAAAGGAAATGGTGTGTTGTGACTTGAATAAAAATGATACTCTTGTTTGCCTACACATGAACACATTGAAAAAAGGGCAGAGGAACCTGAATGAATGAGCAAGCGGGTTGACTTTCTCAGCAGTAAATTTAAAGACATCAAAGCTCTCCTTTAGCCTCGATACCTCCATGCGAGTTTGCAAGTCATTTGTCCGATTTTTATTCCCTTGCACTGGGTGTAATAATATCACTGTAAGTCCTGTTTCAATGAGAGAATTGCAAGTATTTTTCCTTAAACAAACAATGCATAATTGTCCAAGGTAAGAACTTAAGAATGGAAAGGTGAGAAAGATTATAAAAACCTGCTGGGTGGTGGTGGTGGTGGGGACAACTAAAAGAATTTGATACACTTAACATAATAAAAAAATCACTGCTCCTTACAAAAGAAGCATTTTTTTTGAGAAAGGTGTAACTTAACTCAGATAAGCTATGTAGCCTTGTAGCAAATAGATTTGGCTACACAGACTTGCAAAAATCTGAGTCCACTTATAAAGATAAGCACCTATTGTTTTGTCACTAATAACAAAACAAAAAAGCAAAGGAATTTCAGAAAGCTTTTCATATCAAGAAAGGCAGATTAAATTATAACTTTTTTAAAAAATGCTGTTCTAAACTGCCTCAAGAAGATATACAAGACCAACTGATTATGCACTAGGAGATGGTAAAACCTGCTACGTAAGTGCTCTGGGCCGTATGGCTGCATGCCATAATTTTATTTAAGATTGCCATCTCTATGAGTGTGTATGAGTAGGGAAGAGGAGACATCTCAGAGACATAAAAATAAGTAAATATAGACAGGCCGTGTGGACTGTTTAATTTCATATCCTTAAGTAATTTTAAGCTGCTGTTCCTGTTTTGGTATTTTAGGGGTTGAGAGTTATACTTGATTTTATTGATGACTGTGCAAAGGTGTTATTCAGAAAACCAAAGCATTTTGCCATTTGCTCCAATTACAAAAACAGGTGTGCTACTTTGCTTCTTTTGTTTTGCAGGAAATCATTCTTTTCTGGACATGCTTCCTTCTCCCTCTATACCATGCTTTATTTGGTGGTAAGTAGGAGGTCATATATCTTTAAGAAATCATGTTTTATCAATGCATGTTAGGGCAGTGTGAGAAATGAGTAAATGCTTATGCTGGGCCAAAGTTGTTTTTTGACATTACATTGGGTGGTAGTGTTCAGGTGACAGCCCCCCCCCCACCTGCGGACCAAAGAAATCAAATTTGAATCGTTTAATTAAAAATAATGATTTTTTTGAGGGTGCAATTCTAAGAGCTTTTTTGTACATCTGGCCATTTGGCTTACCTTAATGAAAGGTGACTGGGAGGTTTTAAATTTTTCTTTTTCTTTTCTTTTTTCTCTTTAAACCCCTTTCCCCAAAATGTGAAAATCGCTGGGCCGAATGCTACTGCCCAACATTACCATAAGCCATGGTTTATGAACAGCGCTGTCTTAAGCATATGCGGCCCTGGGATGCAAAGATCCACCTGGCGCGCCCTCCCCCTCAGGTTGCCCAGTCCCAGGTGCGCAAGAGGGCAGAGCTGACCGGCTGCCTCAGCATTTGGCTGGCTCGATCATCCCCTAATTCACGGCGCAGAGCCTCCCGTAGCGGAAGAGCCTGCTGTGGCGCTCCGACTGACGGGCGGGCTCTTCCCCGGACTCAACTCTCAGGCCCCGGACTCTCGGCCTGGTGCCCCTGACAGCCCGGTGCCTGGGTGCCCCGCACCCCTAGCACCTATGGGTAAGACGGCCCTGTTTACAAGGGTAGCAATGCGTATTGAATGTGCACCAGAGAGTAACATCAGACATCAGCCTGATTTGTTCCTCATCTTCGAGTTGGGAATTATGACCTATGAAATGGGATTATGACCTATAAAACAGGTGTGCTGCGGATGCTGTGGTTTCAAGAAGTTGGTGTGAACAGCCATAGCTGAGAGGTAGGCAGAGCATCTGCCTTGCAAGCAGAGGGGACCAGATTGAATCCCCCAGCCTCTCTAGGTATAGTTGGAAAAGGCTCCTAGGCAGTGTAAGCAATAATGAGCTACGTAGACCAGCAGCTTCTTGTTCCTTTGCAATGTTTATCCTGCCAAAAAAAGAACCACATCTGCATTACTTGTTTCGATCTCAGTTTCACTGGAAAAAGCAAGCGCAAGCAAAGCTCAAGGAATGTAAGCCTGCGTGTATTTCATTTGGCCAAGCAACATAATTGAGATAATGTTAGGCTGCTTTATTTGTCATTTACCTACATTGATTGAAAATCATAATTATCTGCTTCATTAGTGTGTTTTTTTAAAATAAAAATAAAAAATTATCTGCTTTCTGAGCAGCACTTCAGGAAGCAGGGCAGGTGGACTTACTAGCCCACATAGTTTCATCCAAAACTATGGGGCTGGTCTTGTTTTTCTTTGTCAATGAAAAATGGCTCTGCCCTTCCTTTCCTCAGCTTGTTATGCCAGAGTATTTCCTGACTGTAGCTGCTGGAAGCATGCTTGATAGAGCTTGTGAAAAGAGCACGGCACAGGTCAATTATGGGTGGAACTACCCTAAGCTCTCTGGAAGGAAAAGGGAGAGAGATTTAGGGAGTGATTTGTGGTAAATGTAATTAGGGGAAAGCTTTTTCTTCTTCTGAGACTATTTCAAAAGATCTGTGGGCCCTGAATCTCCTGTAACTTTAGATATGAAATTGGGGGGCAGGTGGGGGAGGAGAACCCAGGCCTGAACTTATAAAAACATTAAACATAAGTAGATATATGTGTAGGCTTTCTGCAACACAATTGCTTCTCTTTGCTGCCCCAAAACATAAATTTACACACAGTTCCCTGCTGTTTCCCCTCCCCTTTCCCGTTTACTCTTTATGATGGGAGCAGCCTCCACAATTTAATTACCATGCCTTTCAGACTGTTTGGGAGTCTGCATGAATTTATTTCCCCATATTTTTCTCTCACTTTTCTTTAAATGTTTCAAAGTTATTCCGTAAACATTTACACTATTTCCTCTCAGTGATGGTAAAATAACATTGCCAGTGAACTGGAGGTGGGTGGATTTGCAACATGAAAAAGGCTAAAGCTCATTTTTGCCCCCCCCCTCCTCCTTAAAAAAAATAAGAATGATCATAGCAGTAGAGTGTGTGTGTGTCCTTTGGTTATAGCAATGGAGCTGGTCTCGAGGACTTCAGAATAAATGGTTTGTTTTACCTATCACCACTTCCATTTTCCATGAAATGGTTCCACCTTTTCCCACCCTGTATGTCTACACCCCGCTAAACTCTCCAGGACCTCTTTAGAGACCATTTATGTTCACTGATTTTAAAATTAGAGGAACAGTATGAAAACCACATGTACTGTTTGGACTGAGGTGAAAACAAAATAGTGATTATATGGCACTATATAGTATAGTAAAAAGGTAAAGGGGCCCCTGACCATCAGGTCCAGTCGTGTCTGACTCTGGGGTTGCGGCACTCATCTCACTCTATAGGCCGAGGGAGGCGGTGTTTGTCCCCAGACAGCTTCCTGGTCATGTGGCCAGCATGACAAAGCTGCTTCTGGCGAACCAGAGCAGCGCACGGAAACGCCATTTACCTTCCCGCCGTTTACTTTCCCATCCTACTGTTTACCTTCCCGTCCCTATTTATCTACTTGCACTTTGATGTGCTTTCGAACTGCTAGGTGGGCAGGAGCTGGGACCGAGCAACGGGAGCTCACCCCATTGCAGGGATTCGTACCGCTGACCTTCTGATCAGCAAGCCCTAGACTCTGTGGTTTAACCCACAGCCACACCTGGGTCCCTATATAGTATAGTAACCAAAGCAATTCATGGAGAATTCACAAAATGGTAGACTTCTATTAATGTATTGGACTGAGCTGAATGTTCTGTAGCAGGGGAGCCTATCCTGTGGCTCTGCAAGTCTTGTTGGACTGCAACATCCAGCAATCCCAAACAACATGGCCGGTAGTCTGAGCTAAGGGCAGTTGCAAGTCAACTGTAATCTAACCTAGAAGGTGTTCTGGTAAGCTCTGGGTTAGATTACCGCAATGCCTTATACGTGGGGCTGCCTTTGAAGACAGTTCAGAACTGCAGCCAGTGCAGAATCCACCAGCCAACTTGTTGACGGGGAGCAGGATGTTTGATCATATAACACCAATCCTGATCCGCCTTCATTCACTGCCAATTAGTTTCTGGACTCAATTCAGAGTGCCGGTTTCGAGCTATAAAGCCTTATGCAGCTCACGACCCGAATACCTTATGAACCACGTCTCCCCACATGAACCTATCTGGACCCCGCCATCATATTGAGTCCCTTCTTTGAGTCCCTACTCCAAGGGAGCTGCAAAGAGTGGCTAGACAAGAACATGTCTTTTCTCTGGTCGCTCCCCAATTGTGGAATGCTCTCCTCAGAAATATTACACTTGGTGCTGTCATTATAAGCATTTAGCCCCTGAGGGTGTTGAGGTGAGGGGACATAGCATCTTTTGTGCTATGCTCCTTTGCTTATATTCACAGTGCTACTCAATTGCTTATTTGGCACCATTCCCCCCCCCCCCGATGTATTCAATGAGAATTAGCTTGTTGGTGATGTCATTCAGGACAAACAAAATCTAACACAGTTTTTTTTTTAATGTCCTCACTCTGAATTTGCTTCATTTTACATTGGTAATATCATCATATAGCCAATTCTCACTGGCTAAATGACAGCTTCACTGCTCTAGTAGAGGATGGCTGATATGAGAGTAAGTTGCCATTGGGATTGTGAAGAGTTCTCCCCCCCTTTTTTCTGAGTGTATTTTGACCTGAGGAAATAGGATGGGCATATCTGCCCAAAAATGTACTTGGAAGAGGCTCTTTTTATTTTTGGCTGTACTGGGAAGGGGCACTTGTCAAGGGAGAGCATCGCAGTCCTGAGTACATTTGGGATTGGTATCTGCAATCATTTAAACACCTTTCACTCTCTTTCTACCAAATAATGGTCAAACAAAAGGAGGGGCGCAGGCAATAGGGGGAAAGTTGTTCGTGAAATGTGCCCAGCTAGTTTGGCTCAGAAATGTTCCAATTTGATCCTTGGAAATGGTTTCTGCAGAAAGTAGGTGACTAGAATGTGGCAGGGAGCTCCCCAAACATTCAGAGAAGTCACCTTTGACTTAAATGAGTCACTATAAGTTTTGGATTCATTAAAGAAAATGGCATGTGCAGACAAGCATGTAATTTCTGCAAAACTGGAGGCTGTCTGTGTGAGTTTCAACTTACTGAAAATGGGACTCTTTCTCTGCCCCTACCGCTGTACGCTACTGCCCCCACCCAGGCAATTGCTGATTCTGAACCTGCAGAGAAGCAATTTTACAGGCTTTGTGGGCCTGGCACACCATATCATAAAAACCTGCTCTGCTGCTTTCGTACAAAAAAACACAATAAAAAACCACCTTGAAGTGCTGACTAATGTCAAACTCTCCCACAAGGTGCTAATTTTCCTCTACTCTCATTTGACTTCAGGTAGAAGAAGCTGTCACGGTTGATCCAGTTTTGCCTGTAGGGTTCTCCCTCTTGCACTCCAGTCCTGTAGGGAGTGGATCTTCATTAAATTTGCCAGGGTTGCATTTTTTTTGGATTCTAAAAGTTCAGCATTGTGCTCTTCATACTGCTTGATACATTTGGGGGTTGGTTGGTTTGTTTGTTGAATGACTCTATTATAGACTCCTGTTTTGTTCCAGTTAAAATTGTAACATTTGAAGCATATGCATTGCGCATCTACTTTAAGTCTCGTATATTATTTGGAGAGCCGTGGGTTGGTCTCTGTTCCTTAATGCATGGTTAGTTCACAGGAGGTAAGAAAAGTTGTGTGTTATGGTTTTAGTTGATTTACAACAGGAATCTGCATTGTGTACTAGGGGTGTGCATTGGATTCAGATGAATCCTGAATTCCAAACTTAAAGTGGGCTGCTTTGAAAGTCAACCATCCACCAGCTGCAGCCTTGCCAGGTCCATTGCCAAACATCAACCTGCTTCAGGGCTTTAATATCAATTGCCTTCAAGTAGCCATCCCACCAAAGTTCCCCAAACCAAAGTGGGGACCTCCAAGGATTTTTGGAATGTTTTGGAAACCTGGGCATTAAAAATGCAATATTTCCCCCCCCCCAAGTGTCTCATATTTGGAAAATGATAGATTGAGAGGTGAGAGGGGGATCTCTTTTATGACTATCACTAAAGAGCTTCTGATCAGAAGGAACGTTTTATCTCCAATCACCATGCTTTGAGAGAGGAGAACTGAAGTAATTTTTCACTTTGCTGTAGTCCAAAGCTTTCATAGAGCTGCCCTTAAGGGAGATGGCAAACTCCAGGATCGCAGTTTAGTAATGTTTTTATTAAGAAAATGGGGGTGGAAAGATTCAGAGAAAGAAAAACAGTAAGATATTAATGAAGTAAAGCACAAGACAAGATTTCTGGCTGACCTAAACTGTATTGCTATGAAGCTAGGACACTTTATATGAAAACCACATGGGTCTTCAGGTGAAGATAATTGGGAACAGCAACATAGAAAGTGTCTCCCCCCCCCCCATCTGTATGCTGCGTTCCCAGGTGGGCAGATAGGTGGGTTGCAGCAATCAGGTTTTTTTTAAGGAGAGTTTGTGGAGAATCATATGTAATCTGAAGAGCCTAAGAGACTGCTTACGGCTTGACAAGGAAGAGAGCAGAGATGACAAAATGAACTGTCACTTTCTTTCTGGCATCCTGTGAATTCAGAGCATAGGTGCCTTGCTTACTTCACTGTAATGATGACAGAGTCTTTGAATTAGGGAATTCTGAGAAAGGAAAACCCACAATGGCGTAGTGAAGCTTCTTCACAGCAGTGTTCAGACGTGCTGGGCCAAAGCTCATTGTTGACTTAATGATATTCCATTAAGCAATTGCATTAGTTTCCTGCTGCTGCTCTCTCTGCCCAGTCCAGACACTACTAAGGCCAGTCCCCCAATACCCACACATTTACTTTCTCCTCTTTATGTGGAAGAACATCAGCCACCATCTAGGTCAGCCTTCCTCAACCTCGACCCTCCAGATGTTTTGAGACTACAGTTTCCATCATCCCTGACCTCTGGTCCTGCTAGCTAGGGATCATGGGAGTTGTAGGCCAAAAACATCTGGAGCACTGAGGTTGAGGAAGCCTGATCTAGGTAGTATTTAGCTTTCTAAATAAATGTGTCCCGACTCCAGGGGTTGTTAGAATAAGCCAGGTAATGTTGCCCACAGGGTGTTGCATTGTGCCAGCCAAATTTGAAAACAGCTGCTGGATTAATGTCTTATATAACTTCACTGACATTTATGTCGTTGGGCCATGCGGGGTTAGGAAATAAACTCCTGAGGTGGCCACCTTAAATGCTACTTGTTTTAGTTCCCGGGGTTGTGCTTTACTTACTCTAACAGCCAGATGAACAGCCAGATGGTCTGCAAGAGCACCAAATAGCAAACTTCTGACTCTATTTCAGTGGGATCATGGCCAATCTGTTAGTCATTAGATAAATATCAGTGACTGATTTCAAAGCCCCAGACTCAACAAAAGGGAAACATTTTCCCCCTTTACTCTCTTTTGTGTGTCTCTAACCCATCTGCTCAAATGAGGCCAGAAGCAGGTACTCCTTCATTTGAAAATTTCCTACTGTACTTCAGAAACTGTTAATCATTTATGTAAGCATTTCTCAATCAGCAATGTACTCTACAGTGTGTTCTTACTCATCCCCACAGCAATTTTTGATGTAGGTTAGGCAACCCTGACAGCTTTAGAGCTAACACTTTAGAGTCTGAAGAAGGGTCACGGTTACAGTTGTGTCAAACAGAGCTTACCTGTCAAGGGCTTATGAGGGGAGTGTGTGTGGTTGACCACATCTTCTCCCACCCCAAACAGATTGTCCAGTAGCCTCTCCAACTTCCCAAAGTGTTGTCAAACTACGCAAAATCACCCCGGAGCAGAACTATGAAGTAACAAAGATGCCTTCACACAGCTGGTACTGGTAGCATGAGTTTACTCAGGTAAACTTCATGACACGCAGAGCTTTTTTTCCCCAGCTGGAACTTGCCGGAACTCAGTTCCGGCACCTCTCGGGTGGGTGCCATTGCCATTATAAGAGAACAAGGGAGTCGTTCATGGTGACTTCCAGCACCTCTTTCTAGAAAAACAGCACTGATGAGACATGAATTCATTCACACATGATATTATAAATGTTGAAAATGGTGGATTTAACTGTTTTGAGCCACTGTCTGAAAATGGAATGAAATTTCTTACAACAAACATATGTTGTATGTGATATTATTATTATTATTATTATTATTATTATTATTTGTTCAAACCTTCTGAAAAGTAAAAAATGTAAGCGACTATTAATCTTTTTCTCCTCCTCACTTGTTGAGGGAACACAAGCCCCTCATTTTTATTTGCTTGGGATCCCTGACTAACCACAGACATTCCCACTAACATCACTGGAAGTCCCCTGGCCGCAGAACTGCTGCACATTGCCCTGAGTGCGGTCTACTCTGTGGTGATGTTGCCGCTGCCAGATTTCTTATATGTGAGAAGTTTTCCAGCAACCCCGGCTACATATGGCCACGAGGTCATTTGCCTTCTTCCCTCCCTCTTTGGTTTTGTCACACTTATCTCCTCAGCGCTATTGGCCGCTACTTTTCCTACTGCAGCTTATTGGTCTGCAAGTGGCAGTTGTTCATTTCATGTTACTAGATAAACACCACACTGGCGCCTCCGTAAACCTCCCATGACTGAGTTAGCAGCATATAGAGACTTTAGTAAAAACCACTTGTAATTCTCTTTCTGTCCGCTGTAAAAACAACTTCAGTTCAGTTGGGTTGTTGGTTTTTGTTTTTTGCTTTTTTACATTAAGTGTTTGTTTTCTTTAGCTTGGTTTCACTTTATAATGAAAACCTTTCGGATGTAAAGAGGGCAGAAGATGACAGCACTGGGTGGGTTTTATGAAAAAGGAACACAAAACCGGGCTAGTTCACCTTCCACATGCTTCAACTAAATTTTGTTCAGCAAATATGGTGATTTAAAGTTTCGTCAAAAGGGAAATAATTGACATTATGTTGAAGGATAATTCTACACTGTTTAATGACTGAATGGGCTCTTAGACATTCAGGCTTAGATAAAACATATCTATGATTCCAATAGCTACAGCCTCTTTCAGAACTGAAATGCCATGTTGGAAACAGCTGTATCTATTGAAGCTCTGCCTTGCTTGCAGTTCTTGCTTTCAGGAGCTCTCTTAAGTTTAGACCCGACCTTTCTTCTCTCAGACTACTGGCACGCACTGTTTTCTTCTGAAAATATACAGAGTGGCTTGTACCAGTGCTTGTGCTAGTAATAGTCCAATGTGGGTACCCATAGAAACAAGCTACCAGGCATTCATGAAAGCATAGATGGGTAAATTTTAATTTTTAAGAATTACATCCACAAATGCAGAAACAAAGGTTGGTGTTATCACAGTTGAGTTAATTCAGAGTCCATAATGTGGGGGTAGTTGTCTTCCTCCCTTAACTTCTATTCCGCAGTGTCTTGTCTAGTGACAGTTGAACACTATGCCAATGGCAGGTTCAACAAAGCAACTATATAAAAATGTCCCAGTTTGGACTGAGAAACCATGGTTTATTGGCTTAAGAATGAGTCTATCCTAATTCATGTCTTGATTTGTAAGCAGTGATCAGACTACAGTGCCTCGCTTTTCCTCCAACTGTAAACTTTTACTGCATCAATTATACAAACAGACATTGCTGTGACCTTGTCACGTTCATTTCCCTGCCTTGTGTTATGGGAAGGCAGCCATAGTGGGAGGACTTGGCCGTGTTCAGACTCCCCTCACCCTCACCCTGCATTTCCGATTGGGTTAGCCTCCAGCTCCTTTGATTTGTGGGCAGACGGTTCTGCCTTTCCTGCTGCCTCTTCCTCTCTCTCTCTCTGGCTTCCCAAGTTTCCCACAGGAACTCGAGGAATAGGTTGTGCCCACAACTTTCAAGAGGAAACCAGACCAGGATAAGTGGGGAGGGGTGAGGCAGGAGACAATACCCGTTTGACATCATTTCATCTACTTTATTTCAGGTCAAGTCCTTGGTTGGCTGTTGATTTGTTTGTTCATTTTCCCTTGCTGAAGCAAAAGTATCATTTCGAACTCTGAATTTTAGGTCCAAGGCATTTTAAAGTTCAAGTCACAAAGTGGTCACAAACACTGCTAGGATTCAAAAGCAAATTAGGGAAAAGACCATAAGATGGTCTGAATCTTAATGCTATGAACCATGCTGCAGCTGCACTTGCAATAATATTCAGCAGTGTTCCAGTTACCTCATCATAAAAAGGGGGTTGCAAGATCTGGGAAATGTTCAGAAGTGGGGAAGCCAAAATTATAAAGTGGGGGGGGGGAGACTTTTCTTCTGGGAAAATCTGGAGGTGGGAAAAATGATCAAGGAAAGACATCATAAGAAAGGTTTATACAATTATAAATAGTGTGTTAAAAGTTGAAAAAGAAAGCACACCATTCTCCAGTAATTGTAATCATAGGACTGTGGGTCACTCAATAAAGTTGGATGCCATGACAGACAAAAGAAGTTACGAAGACTGAGATGAAGGTTGGAACTTGGGGCCCAAATTTGGTTGACAAGGTGGCTGTTGAAATTCATCTACCACCTTTTGCCTACTGCTGACACCTGTTTCGGAGTGTTGGTAGTGACAGCAGAGGTCCTCCCTGCTACACAACACTTCTTTTTTTGGCTGCTATTTTGCTCTGCCCTGAAGATAGGTTTGTTTTCTGTTTGCCGTATTGTAAACCTGGCACCAATTCTATTCCACTGCAGTCTGCTGCGAGGACAGCATCCTAATGTCTTTCTCCTTCCTTTTTTCCCCCTTTGTAGCTGTACCTGCAAGCCAGGTTCACTTGGAGAGGAGCCCGCCTGCTGCGTCCCCTGTTGCAGTTCACACTGATTATGATGGCCTTTTACACAGGGCTTTCTCGTGTTTCTGACCACAAACATCATCCAACAGACGTCTTGGCTGGTTTCGCACAAGGGGCCCTGGTGGCTTACTGCATAGTAAGTGACATGCCATACCATAGAATTGTTTCACTAAACAACCACATGTATCTTATCCTAAGGCAGTGATGCACTATTTGAGTGTTAAAGCCCATCCTAAGAGCAGAGAAAAGCTTTACCCTGGCAGCAGAAAGGTAGTATCAGTGCTAGGTGGACCTCACTGGGGAGAGTGTTGCTGGCACTAAAACCAAGGAAGGATAGACTTAAAGAAGGGAGAAAGGGATGGAGACTTAAATAAGGAAAATAAATGTGGAATGCAGTGTTAGAAACCTAAAATATAAATGCACAGCAAACAGTATCTTTCACATGTAACATGTGGAGTTCATGTGAAACAATTTCCCTCTAAGTATTAGATTGGTGATGTTTAGTGCACGAAAAGAGTTCTCCTTTAATGCATACTAGACTGGACACATTAGCAGGGTGGTTCACACAGGTGAATGTATAAACCATTACAGCAGCCCCCACCCATCCCGAGTTTCGAAACATCTGAAAAGGCAGCTGAATAGATACGTATTTTCTTTCTTCTCCACTGATTCCAAACCACTGTTTGCATTCTGTGAACAATGTAGTCTCTCAGTACCCAAGTACAGATTGAAAAGCTAAGCAGAAATGTTTTTAGCTCTAGAAAACATGCCCAGATTAACGTCTCTTTTTGAGACATTGCAACTTTCAGGAGAACGGTACCAGAGCTTCACAGCATAGGGATAAAGGGTCACAACTCCACAATCAGCACCATGCAGTGCTCTGAATCAGGGCCAGCTGCATTTTGTGAAGTAAATAAACCTGGAGATTTCCAAGCACTGAGTTCCCACATAAGATGCAGTTTGACTATGCAATAACATGAATTGGGAGCACATATATGGGAGGGCAGGTGCTTACTTCTAGGGACCCAGGTGGCGCTGTGGTTAAACCACTGAGCCTAAGGCTTGCTGATCAGAAGGTCAGCGGTTCGAATCCCTGCGACGGGGTGAGCTCCCGTTGCTTGGTCCCAGCTCCTGCCAACCTAGCAGTTCGAAAGCACGTCAAAATGCAAGTAGATAAATAGGAACCGCTACAGCGGGAAGGTAAACGGCGTTTCCATGTGCTGCTCTGGTTTGCCAGAAGCGGCTTTGTCATGCTGGCCACATGACCTGGAAGCTATACGCCGGCTCCCTCGGCCAATAATGCGAGATGAGCGCGCAACCCCAGAGTCGGTCACGACTGGACCTAATGGTCAGGGGTCCCTTTACCCTTTATATGGGAGGGCAGGTGCTTACTTCTTCCCAAAACCACCAGTTCTCCCCTACAAATGCCCTGCCCTCCTCTCTTCCAATTTCACAACCTAGCTGGAAAGAAAAATAATAATAAAACTGCCAGAGAATTGGGGGGGGGGGGAGAGAGAGAATGCATAAGCGGCCTTCATGCCCCCAGGCCATCAATTTGTTTTCCAGCAAGCGCTCCATCCCCAGTCCTGCATCTCCCACATACACATTGAACCTCAATTGCAATTTCAGTGGGTGAACATCTCCTGCTTACATTTTACTTAGTAGCAGAAGTGATAGTCGCCACTAAGTTGAAGAGACAGAGCAACGACATTCTTCAAAGCTTCCATGGCATTTTTGTTCTTATTTATTTCTGTCGGCGGTTAAACAAACAAAAGATCACCCTGGAAGGAGGTATTGGATATATTCAGAAAATACTTTGGGCAACTTTTTCGCACAAGGAAACAGTTTCTTTTCAGCTCAGGCTTCAATTTGGGTCATGTGGCTTTGCTCTAGACATTATCGCCCGGTGTTAGAGGTAGCTATATGGAAGGCTTTGACTAAGCTCTCCTGTTAGTTGCTCTAAAAACTTTGCTAAAGGGTGGAAGAGGAAAGAGAAGAAGAAGAAGAAGAAGAAGAAGAAGAAGAAGAAGAAGAAGAAGAAGAAGAAGAAGAAGAAGAAGAAGAAGAAGAAGAAGAAGAAGAAGAAGAAGAAGAAGAATGCAATGCAATGCAATGCTGGGGTGCAGTAGGATGCAGATGAATTCAATGCATCGCCGCAAAAACGGTTCTGACAGACAATAAGGGTCTCGATGCGTGAACAGGACACTTTTCACCATTTCCTGTCCAATGACAAGTTACAAATCTCGCCCTGTTTTCCTGACCTGTAAACAGATGGCATGTTTTACTAGGCCAGAGGAGGGGTGAGAGTTCGGCTGCTATAGGCTGACTTTCCTGTGACGAGATAAAGGCCACGGAGGAAGCAGCTGCCTGAGAAACACCACACACATGTACGCCCCTTCCTTTTTATCCCTCTCCCTCCGGTGGCTGCTGCCCTTTTGTATGCTTCAGTCCATCAGGATGTGCAGAGGGTATTGGTCACTTTTAGTCCGGCCCTTGTCCAGCCATGGGGGTGGGGAACAGACATGGCAATAGAAAAGGAAACTAAGAGAGGGGTGGCTACTGCTTCCCTACGTCTTCCCATAATTTCCTGCTCCTAAGGGATGCCCTAAATGTTCATAAGCAACCTGAGTGTTGCTTATGAGTCTTAGATTTAGAAAGGCCCTAGCGTCACCTTTTTCACTGTACTTTATATCCTTTTATGAATTTATTTAAAATTTATGTCCCGTCCTTTGACCCGGACACGTTCTTGCGGTTAAGTTCTTCTGATTATTGGCAATAGGTGCCGGTAGCTGAGGCTAGCCTCTAAGGGGTTTGCAGTATTTGCTTCATCCAAGACCATACAAGATCTTGTTTTGTTTGGAGTTTAGATGCAATCAGAATGGCTGAAATCAAAATGTCTTTTATGAACCACTTTTGTGGTGGCTATAATTGTGTTATGGCAAATTGTGGGAAGATGCAAATCTTAGGGGCCATTTCCTTCTCCTATTCACCTAATCTCATGTTAAGTTGTTTGCTAAAATGTTCTGGATCCAAGTAAAGTCTCTTCTAAGATAATGAATTTAAGAAGGGCATCGATCAGCTGAAATGCTAAGCTACCAGCTTACAACATCATATAGCACATTCCCTGTTGTCTGCTGTTGAGTTTTCTTTATGGGCGGAGAGCACCTTCCACAGGAAGTGGCATAAATCCAAGCAAAAACACTCTGTGCATTTACCTCTTTTTTTGTGTTAAGCAGCTGAAGCATTAGGAAGGTTTAACACACTGTTCTAACCTTAGGAGATCATGTTTCATGATTTTTCAAAGTGTTTTTATAACCTCAAACCTTGCTAAAAGTGAAATACAGTTTAAATGGGAATTAAGGCTACTACCCAAATATCTGATTTAAAGCCACACACGCCATGAACTACGGAGCAAAGGCTAAGAAAGCCAAGATGACGCTCCATCCATAATTTATCCAGTTAGAAAATACAGGCCAGATTGAACCTAATCCCCCATCTGCCACTTCCACCGTGCAACCGCTACTCACTCCTGCCACAAATTGATTTGTCATGGAGCTCTCGGTATAGAATGTGGATATCATCGTGATTGAATCCAGTCTTAGGAAGTGGGTACATGAGAGGCATGGCATCAAAATTGCCTTCCAAACCTTGCTTCTGCCATACTATAGATGAATGGGTACAGACATTTAGCAGTTGTGCTAAAATTAAATGAAGATTTAAATATTTCCAAAATCTAGAAGCCCCACAGAGAACACCAAGTATGCCTATTCCCCCCCCAAAAATACAATTCTCCATCACAAGTAGTGATAGAATATGAGCATGAACCACAAGTACTGCACACCGTCCAACAAAAGCAAGTAGTTGGAAGTGGTTTTGACTAATTTAAATCTCATTGATTTCAGTAGGACAGTCAGACGTAACATTTGCTGCCAGGAGTTCACAGCTCCTTTTCCTCTCGTTATGAAGGGCTAGTGTTATAATGGGTAAGAAATGCACCTTTTTCTCCAGAACCAAAAGAAAGTCTAGAATGCCTATCCATCTCTAATATAGCTTCATTTGAAACAGGAGACTTAATATGCTGACAATTAGGAAAAGGAACTGTAGTTTTGGTTCAGGAACCCTAGTGTTGCCTTCAAAGAGAACATGAAATTTAAATAAGCTAGGGAAAGAGGTTGGTACACTATTTATTTTTCTTTGGTTGCAGCCAACCATCTATTTTTTTCCCCCTGAGTGGAGTTCTGTTTCCTCAAAGAAATAACTGTTTGCTTCAATGCTAATATTTAGATGTCAAACTAACCGATCTGGGAACATAGCAAGACAATTGGAAGCCTGAATGCAAACATTTGCATCCAGTAAAACAAGCAGTCTCTTTAAACAATCAAATACTTTGTGATTTCTCACTCTGAGAAGCCTAGCAGCCTAACTAATGGAAGTCTCGGGAAGTTGAATTGGGAGCACAACTTCTCTAACCCTGCTAGAGCTTCAAAGCAGTATAAAAGCAGTGCTTTTGGTCATAACATATAAACAATAATGCTCTTGCTGGACACATTCGCCAGTAGAATAAGAGCCTCTCACACATTGGTTACTTCAACTGCAGAGCAGAGTGATGGATTTTCGCGGAATTACATTTGTCAATAGATGGGCATATTTCATGGATCAGCTGTTTTATTTAACTCATTATCCTTTCTGTACCTTGTTTTTGCAAGTTCCCACAAACTAGTACAATTTGAAGAAAACACTCCCTGAGATAGAAGTTCCTGTGTTGTCAAACCTCAACAAATAGTTAGTATTTTACCTCCTCATTTGGACAAAGTTCTTGTTCCAAGGAAGATAGTATAATGGTATTAACATGTAACTGCAGATCTAATAACCATTTGATTGATTTGGGTTGCCTATGGGAGTTGAACAGGCAGGGTCATTGAGGCACTGCTGCAGCGACAGCACCATTGTATGCAGGTTTATTAAGAAGCAAGTGCCACTGAGGGCCACTGAGCTTAGTTCCAACCCTGTGGCTCTGTTTGCAACCTGAAACAACTTGGACCTGCCAAACACTTTGATTTTCCTAGAACCCTTAATGACAGGAGTCTCATAAATTGCAGGAGAGATGACATTACATGAAACTATATGTGAAACCACTATATAAAGTCAATTTTTTTTAAAAAAAAATTAGTCTACTATTTAACCCTGGTGTCTACTATTTAACCCTGGTGTCTACTAGTCTACTATTTAACCAAGACCAAAAAGGCTATTTTCAGATATCCTAAACATGTTATCACAGATATTTCTGTATTAAAATTAAGAGGGGAAATCACAAAATAGTAGTTATTGACTGACAGCCCAGAAAATTGTTTTCTTTTGGGGCGGATGGCAGAATTTGGGGGTTCCTTAGCTACTCATATCAAAAGAAAGTACCAATTTAACAGTCTTATCTAGTACATGGATAGTCAATGTGGTACCTCCAAGATGAACTGCAACTCTCATCATCGCTACCCATTGACCAAACTGGCTGGGCTGATGGGAGTTGCTGGGCAACATCTAGAGGGCATCACATTGGCAACCACAAAGGACCATGTGAATACTGCTAGATGGAAATGGAGGAGGTACAGGAGTCCTGCTATGAAGCATGGGATCTTTCCCCCTTTTTTGGTGAGCCACCACCCTCATTTACTGCTGTGGGGAACTTTGTCCTCAAAACTCCAGTTGGAGACAGAAGAGGAGTTGAGATTCCTGGTGGGCAAAAGGGAGAGGTAGTTGTTAGTTGGTAATGAATTGCCTTGGGCTTTCCATTGACTCCAGTCAACATATACAGTATTTAGACGGCAATCCGAATCTCCAGTCTGCCTACCAAATGACACTGGCATCATTCGTCCAGTATGTTCCACACACTCAAAGTATTACCAATGGATTTACACTGGCAGTAGCCTGCAGAAAACAGGATATTTTGGGGGTGGGGATGAGCGAGCCCACGACTCACTGTATCCTGACCCAGCCCATTGCTGTCACTTCTTGACACTGGGCCCAGTCACCACAATCAGGGCAGTCTTGAGCAGGTCGCGCGCCCTGGTGCTGAGGGGCGGAGATCGCTCCGGCGCCCCGCCCTCGCACGGCGCAGCATGGTTTCCGTGCGGCTTCGCCGCGCGGCGACCTGCCTACTGGCCTGGCGCCCTGGCGCACCGCGCCACCGGGGATCTACCTAGAGCTGGCCCTGACCACAATGCGCAATAAATTAGAAATTTGGTAGTAAACCAATTGTAATCCAGCCAGTGAACAAGTTTGTAGCAGCTTGTGTGTTTGCTGTTGTATACAAATATTATAAGTGTTTAATAGCTGGGATTTCTTTGTACCAAGGCTCTAGCACTGAATAGCAGAAATGAGCCTTACTCTCCTGTCGGCAGAGCCTGTGTTCTGTCTGGCCCTTTTCCTTTCTGGCTTCAGAGTTAAATTTTGCAAGGGAGAAAGTACATCAGTCATGCTGGACTTGATACGACTTTGGCTGAGGGAGGATGTCAAAGTTTCCTCCCAGGGCTTTCCTATTGTGTGGCTGCCTCTCTGAATTGTCAAGTGGGAGACTTTTCACATCCGTAAGAGCGGATACGTCATTGATTATTTCAGGGAAAGGTAGTTGGGAATATCTCTTCCTTGACACTATTTCTTTAAAATGACAGAACAGTCATCCTGACTAAGCTTTAATTTTCTAGCTGTGAGGAAAGGGCGTAGGGAAGGGGATGCGGGTGGGTGGGAAGGCAAGGAAATATCAAGCTACCCTGACTGACTAAGAATTACGGAGAATTGACTCCAAAGGGAAGTTTAATTTTAGTCCATTTAAATCACCAGAGGAAGTGAAGCTGTGTGAACTCTTGGTATGCATGTTGACAGCTTATTGATTGTGTGCCGGGTTGTTGTTGTTGTTGTTGTTTAACTGTAAATAATGTTTTTTAAGACTTCTGTATTAAGAAGATTCCCATCCCCTCAGTACATCTCCCTTCCAAACAGTGAATGTATTTGAATTAAAATAGTGAAAGAAACCAATGGGTGTTGGGTGAGATCCAGTGGAAAAGGAGAGGCAGGGAAAGGCATTTTCCATATAAGTAAAAAGTAGGTGAGAAAGTGATGCTCAATCACGCTGTCCAATTACATTTAATTGGGATTCGCTTTCCTGTTGGGGCACTCTTAAGAGAGGCATCCCAGGCGTCCCAAGTTCTAGGTATTTTCTTCCAGATTCCAGATAGATCTCTTGTCCCTTTCCCCCTTTTTGAAAGCATAATTTATTTTTTCTTTGCAATGCCAGGGCATGCTGCGAATTTGATACCAGTGAGATCCTCACCAGGGGCACTAGACATTTATGCAAAGTTGTGCTTTGGGCCTTTGTCCCTGCTAGGTAACTAGCAGTGCTTGGCTCCTGTGAAGTAACTGTTTGCTTTTTGATGGACCAGTCTAGAAGATCTTCAGTCTGGTTCTCATTGTAGCAGGATAGTGTAACTTCAGAACTGTTATGTTTATTAATGGAGGATTCAGATTTCCTCTACATAAACCGGAGCAGGTATAAAAATCTGAATATTTATATTGAATGCTTATATTCGTTTTATTTACAGGTGTTCTATGTCTCAGACCTCTTCAAGGAGAAAACAAAGATTTCTCTGCCCCCACCTCCAATCCGGAAGGAGTTACTTTCACCTGTGGATATCCTTGATCGGAACAATCATCACAACATGGTGTAGACATTTGACAAATATATATATATATTGTTTTTGTTTTGTTTTTGCAAAATGACTGCTGACAGCAACTACCTGCTGCTCTCAATCTCATCAGACAGTAGAATGTAGGGAGAGACTCTTGCCTGACCAATAAGGTCTGACTCTGTGGCCTTTTTTACACTCACAACATTTGCATAAAATGGGTGTTGTTCAAGTAAGTCAAAGGCAACAATTACGAAATAAGTCAAAACACGATGCAGGAATTCTAAATGTGCAATTGGCTGAGTGTTCATGTTGTAGTGAATGCTGAATTGTTCATAGCTTAATGAACACTAAATGATTTCTAGGAAACTGGCCATCTCTGCTTCTGCTTCTTTTATTTGCTATGACAGTTTTCAATTCCTATTAAGTGAGAGACGGGAGAGAAAAATCCTTGCCAACTAGATTATAGCACTATCTATGAAAAATAAGCACTGATTCATGATTTGTGATCACTTTCTAAGTGTAACCTCTTATTTTATTGGTTTTCTTTATCTCCATTCCAATTCGGAACTTACTTTTGGTTTCGGAGATGTATACCCAGTAAAATGTTCGAAAAGTGCCTATTTCCACTACACAAATGCTGCAAGACAGTACTTTTCTATATCCAGTTAGGTGTAGAATCCACTTTCTAAATGCAACCCAGCCTGCTTCACCAGTATCCCTGGTTGTAAAGAGTCATTCCATATTTGTTTTCACCTATCCCTCACTTTCTATATGACATTCTCCATGGTCACAATTATTATCATCACTAATACTTTGGAAAGCAGGTTGGATGTGCCAAATAAGGGACAACACAAGAAACATGGGGCCCATGCCTCTAGTATCTAATGTCAACAGTACTGTATGAATTGTCCAGCCTGCATAGTATTATGCTTGGTGGCCTAGTTTTTTTTAATTAAAAAAAATAAATCCCCTTTTACCATTGACTCAAATAACAAAAGTATTTTCTGAATGGTCACTTCATTTTGGATTCACATATGGATACCTTGTTTGTGGTCAGCCTTGTTCATCTACATTAGCACTATTGGCTCTGGGGTTGAGACTCAGAACATAACTCCTCCAGCTAATGGGCGGACTGCTGGGCGGGACCGCCTTAGCCTGATGTTCGGTCAAATCCCTTTTGTAATTCCCGTGGCTTGAAAAGGGATCATTTTCAACTATTCATTACAGACTAGGCTAAATGCTGCTCTCAGCAACACCAAGGGCACGCGAAGAAAGCAAACCAGAAGAGACCTGCTTCTAGGCTCTCAGGTGCAATTCCAAAAGACAGTTCTTAAATACCTTAAAAGGACTGAACTGCTGATTCTAACCAGGGCAGACTGACCTTTGCACATCTTTGTCATGCAAACGCCGTCCTATCATTTCAATTCTAGCAAGCTATGATTTTTTTTATGAATATAAATATATATAAATATATATATAAATATTATATAAATAATGTATAAAACATTAAAAATTAACTATGTAAAATATTATTTCTGAAACAATTTTAGATATATCCACTATGATCATAAACTGTGTTTTGACCTGTGTTATTTACATGTTGCTGCTTAAAACAAAAAAAGCATTGACTTAATTTTTTATAGTCGACTAAAATATTGTAGGTCTGTGGTAGTAATATTTTAATGAAAGTAACAACTAAAGACAATTGTATAAAAACCATATTAAATTGTCTGTATTTTTGTAATGTTTCTTTTTTTTGTAAAAAGAGGAATATGCGAGACTTTTTGTAGAGTACAAAATTAAAGTTTGTATTTGCAAAAGAAAAAAAACACAAAAAAATGCTGTATAAATGTGCTTTATAAATAAATGTTTCAGGCACAAGTTAATAATGCTGTGCACCCATATTCTCCATTTTGACTATTCCTTGGAGCCTAAATGAAATGGAAGATTATAGCAAGACTGATATTTCCTTGGAAATTTTTACACAAAAAGGGTTTAGTGTTCTGTGCATATCTACATACCAATGGCGATGAAAGGTTATGGAGAATACAGTTCAGTAGTACCTGTTGAATATTTTGCAGAGCTGTTAACGTATAGCCCAAACGATGCCCTGTTTTGAGCATTGGCCTCAACAGCATGGAGGAAGGTGAGCCAATTCTTTAGTGGTATACTAGACAGCACCATGCAAGGTTTGTGCAGGAGACTCCATAAGAGAAGAGCTCAACTTTTATACTGTCCCCATGGTTGCAGGGTGGGTTACAAAACTATCACAATTCAAATGACATTAAAATCAAAGTCACAATGACAAAATAGCAGAATAACAGGAACATGCACTCAAGGAGGCGCGTCTTGAGCAATCATTGAAAAGCATACGTCAATTGTGCTAGATGCACCTCCCCAACCACAGAGAAGGCCGCATGCACCACTGTCCTCAAACCACGGAATGAGGTGTGTGTGTCTAGCACAATAGGAGCTCCCCTAATGATCAGCTCCCAGACAGGTCAATGTGGAAGGGGCTGCTTCTTCAAACACTGGAGGCCCAAGTCACTGAGCCAGTGTGGTGTAGTGGTTAAGAGCGGTAGACTGGTAATCTGGGGAACCGGGTTCGCGTCTCCGCTCCTCCACATGCAGCTGCTGGGTGACCTTGGGCTAGTCACACTTCTCTGAAGTCTCTCAGCCCCACTCGCCTCACAGGGTGTCTGTTGTGGGTGAGGAAGGGAAAGGAGAATGTTAGCTGCTTTGAGACTCCTTAGGGTAGTGATAAAGCGGGATATCAAATCCAAACTCCTCTTCTTCGTATGCCAGTGTTAACATCTTAAATTGGGTTCAGTAGCAAATTCGAGAACTTTCAAGAGCGCATAGTATGTGTCTGGCAGAGGTACCCACAAGCAGCCTCATGGCTTCATTCTGCACTAATTGCAGCTTCCAGATTGTCTTCAAAGGTAGCTCTCATGTAGTCCAATCTGAACATTATCAGAACATGGATTGCTAGCACGTCAAAGTGAAAGTAGATAAATAGGTACCGCTCCAAGCGAGAAGGTAAACGGCGTTTCCGTGTGCTGATCTGGTTCGCCAGAAGTGGCTTTGTCATGCTGGCCACATGACCTGGAAGCTGTCCCCGGCTCCCTCGGCCAATAACGCGAGATGAGTGCCGCAACCCCAGAGTCAGTCACGACTGGGCCTAATGGTCAGAGGTCCCTTTACCTTTACCTTAGCAAAGGGCATAATTGATGAACTAACCAAAGCTGGTCACAGAGGCCACCTGGGGCTCAATTGATGGATTGATTCCAATATAGATGGATCAAGGAGTACCCCCTAAGCTACACACCTGTTTCTTCCAAAGGTGTGCAATGTCATCCTGAACTGGACTTCTTCCTGCTTCCCAGACTTGAGATGGAATGGAGAGAGAGGGTTGGGTGTCATCACTATACTGATAACACTGCACACCAAATCCATGGTGACATGTTTCATTTAAACATTAAAAACCACAGAGGACAAGATTGCCCCGGGGCACCCCACAAGTAAGCTCACATGATGCTGAACAGTAGTGTCCCATTGCTACTCTTGAAATTGGCCTTGGAGGTGGGAGTGGAACCATGGTAAAACCCAATTCACAACCCTCAAAGACACTCTGGGAGGACACAGTGGTCAAAGGCATCCAACGTTGAGAGGTTAAGGAGAAACAATAAGGCTGCCCTTCCTCTGTTGCTCTCCTAACAAAGGTCAACCAGGGTGAGTGAGGTAGTTTTGATGCTGAACTTGAGCCCAAAGCTGGATTGAAATGGGGCCAGATAGTCAGCTTCCCCCAAGCATGCCTGCAATTGGAGTGTCCCTTGCCTCTCCAGCACCTTCTAGGTCCATCATTATATACATTGGTTGATACTGATTAAAACTTGGTTAGCTGGTTAGTCCTCCTGTTTTTAGTCCAATGTTTAGCAATACAATATTTTAAACTAGCAAAAGAAAATTAACATGCTATGTTCCTGTTGCATATGGAGTAGAAATCATTAGGAAATCCTCAGCGAGGAGGTGGATCATTGTAGTCTGTGCACGCTGGAGCAGAATAATATGTCATTGTATACATTTCATGATCATTGTTCAACACTGAGGCTATAAGGCACTAATGTAATTGCTGTTGTTAGCTCCAAACCAGAGAATAAGGGTAGGTGATTTCATTAAAGGAAAGGGCACTAATCAACCCTGGAATGCTTAAGCAAAAGAAGAAAGGAAGGCTGACCCCCCCCCCCCCCCCCGCTGCCCCATCCATTACAGGTTCTCCAAATAACACTAGAAGTTGGCGCCTTGTTTGTTGTTCTGTTACTCATCTGGGTACTGTTGCAAATATCTGCAAATCCAGTTTCTCAACCACAAACAGGCATTAAGAATGCAAGAGTCAAAAGCTAGGAAGCATCCAAGAAAACTTCTATATAAAAATCAAGATTCAAACTCATGGTTTCCGGTTTCCTGGCACACAGATACGCGCAAGGGGTGGTCTCTCCCATCAGCCTGCCAGATATGTATATGTTACATTGAACCTAAAGAAGTGAAAACTGACATTATTTTGGTTTTGGTTTCAAGATCGTTTCCAACAACTGCCCTACAGGAAACTTGATTTTGTATTAATACTTGCACCAGATTTGTGCCGAAGCAATATTATAACAGTAAAGTGAAATGACTATTTGGTCTGATTGAGATCTGAAACAAGTAAGATTGCAAAAACAAACAGTTCTATTAAGGCTAAAACATTTAATCGTTTTGATTTCTTATAGTCATTAATGAAAACAGTCAAAATGTGAGGTTGACATGCAGTAGTGTTACCCTGGAAATTAAAGAACACCCATTTTCTCCCCCAACACTTCCCCGTGTATACAAACTGGATGAGTGTGGGAAATCACACACAATAAGAAATACTCGGGGGAAATAGTTATGGGTACCAATGTACCCCCAAAATACATTTTTTAAATATGTTTCAAAATGTGCCATTGCTCAGAGATTGCAATGCTATCATAAGAAAAGCTACAGGATTGAGCTAGATATTTTCTTCCAATTACTTTTGGACTGTCACTAGGGCCTGTATTGCTTCAAATTGCAGAAGGGAGGTGCTAGCTTTAATGTTCCATTCAATAAAAAACAAGCATAGCAAGAGGTGGAATCACAAATGAATTATCTCTCCCACAGAGACACTAAACTGGCTGCAACAGATCTAGGGTTCACAATGAACACTCACTGAAAACTTGTTTAGTGTTGGGAAAAGGGGAAAATTCAATTTAGAAAACATGAAGGTAAAGAAAGGAACTGAAAGTAAAGCAGCAGGTATCAAAACACCATTCTATTAACTATTGGTACAGTAGTACCTCTGGTTAAGAACTTAATTCGTTCCAGAGGTCTGTTCTTAACCTGAAACTGTTCTTAACCTGAGGTACCACTTTAGCTAATGGGGCCTCCTGCTGCCACCGCGCCACCGGAGCACGATTTCTGTTCTCATCCTGAAGCAAAATTCTTAATCCAAGGTACTATATCTGGGTTAGCGGAGTCTGTAACCTGAAGTGTCTGTAACCTGAGGTACCACTGTATATCACTTGTGGAATACCAAATGTGGCTCTTATCCCCACCTTGCTGAAAAGACATTGCTGAGCTGCAGATATATAAAAGGGAGGCTAAGATGTAAAGCACTCGAACATCTTTCCTGTGAGGAGGATATATTTAAGAGGTAGGACTACTTGAGGAAAGAATTACAAAGGAGAGAGGCGCATACAGAAGCTAATAATATGATGGATAGTGTAAGAAATGTGAAAATGATGTTGCCTCTTCTAAAATCGAACCTGATTGGCAACAGGTTTAGAACACACAAAAGCAGAAAGTTATTTACACAGTACAAAAATGGTGATGGCTATGCAATAGATAGGGGCTTACGGTATAAAAACATATCCGTTCCATAAGATTTTGCAATATTTTGAGGTTGGGCCCAAGGTGAAGCAAAGTTATTGAAACCAGGGGACAGATTTTAGTTTGTCACCATCTTCAGAATGATTGCCTTTGAAGATACGTCTGTCTATACTCTTCCCACAGAATGGGTCCTTCCTGATTACCCTCTTCAGCTGCAACCTTGAAAATGAACTGTGCAGTTAAATAAAGTAGAAGGCAGTTGGCAGTGAGAATGACGACCATAGTTACAGACCACAAATAGCAAAGGAAATCAAGATGAACATTAAGATGGTCTTTAAATACCTATGAAGGAACTGACAAGGAGTCAGCAGGTCTACTTGGAAACAGAGATGGAGACTAATGACAGACAATGTCGTTACTGTGAAGAAGCTTAACAAATTGTTTACTGCTGAGTGAGCCCGTCACGTCCTAGATAGTAGATATAACTCCATGGGGGAAGAGGAAATGCTAGAAGACTTTTAATATCTTTTGACTGTTCAACGTAGGCAACGGACCTAAAATTGCCTAGGAGTTCCATACCAGAATTCTAAAGGAAGTAAACAGAAACAAAAGAAGGATACTATTTTGGTAGATTGCTAAGCACAAAGGAAATACGTTAAAGGTTAATAAGAGCACTGCTATTAATTCTCAGTAACAGGTTTAGGAACAAAGCAAGGTAAAGAGATTCTTTTGTAATTATACACTTTTAACAGGTAATCATAGACCTCTTGAAGGTGGGAGTGCTGAAGATGGATTGAATCTCATGGCCTTTTAGGAATAGGAGGACGCTTAATCCAAATACCCCATTATCACAATGGGGCAATCCTAACCATGGGAAGCCAGCGCTTTAAGTTAAGGTAGTATTAAATATGCCAGATCCTAACCCCATTTAGGAGTGAGACTACTGCCAGCTAAGCCAGCCCGAGCTTGTCAGAGGGGGAACAAACCTTTAAAACAGAGTTTAACTTACACCACCCTTTTTGGCCAGCATTAAGTTCTGCTGGGTTTCCAGGTTGTGTGATGGAGAAGAATGGAGCTAGGATCCAGCTGAGCGGGGATGAGGGAGAGGGGTGGTGCCAGAGATTCATCACATCCTAACATGCTCATCCTGGCAGATCTTTGGTTTGGAACATCCCCTTAGTTATTATTTGCACCATCGTTTTGGTAAAACTATAACTGAGACAAAACAAACAGCCTCTAATCAAACACACAATGGGAGCCAACAGAAAAACAATGGCTAACTACAGGTAGCTGTCATTTTTAATTTGTTAATGAAGCGCATTCCATTTCTTCAAGCTTCTCAATTACAACTCACTTTCTTAGCTGTTCCCCAAATCCTTTCCCTCTCATAAATAATTTCCTTGGACTGTAGCATCTGGAAGAAAAAATAGTAACAGAAAAGAATGTTTGAGCCTAGCTAAACCAGCCTTGTTAATTTTCAGATCATGGGAAATGCTTCTGTTAATTCATCCTCAACTGGTCTTCCCTGCCATAGAAATACAGAACAATCAGAGAAGATTTACAATCCTTCTGTTGCCAGCTATCTCCATCTTAAGCTTATGAATGTAGATTTGTTGTTACACAACAATGAAACTTAAAATATATATAGTTAGATTCAAAGGTTCCCTTCCTCTTGCAAACAGGGTCTTTTTATTTCAAGGTCTTAAAACACCTGGCATTTCAACCAGGACAAAAAGAGATGTTAAAAATCTTATTTCCCCAAGATTCACCTCTATGATCCTTGTTTCTGCTTTCGGGGCCTAGTGCCAATAGGACCATGCAGCTGCCTCAAAGTGACTATTTTGCCATTATTCCTAATTAGCAGGATGGATTTGCCTACCTGTGTGCAGGTAGGACAGGCAGGTATAGGAAACTACAATTAGTTGCGGGACAACCTTCCACCATCCCTGACCATTGGCCAAGCTGGCAGGGTTGGATGAAAGTTGAAGTCATTTGAAGCGCCGTAGACAAAAGTCTTTCCCAGCCATATGTGGAGATACAGTGGTACCTCAGTTTACAAACACAATTGGTTCCAGAAGTCTGTACTTAACCTGAAGCGTACTTAACCTGAAGCTAACTTTCCCACTGAAAGTAATGGAAAGTGGATTAATCCGTTCCAGATGGTCCATGGAGTACTTAAACTGAAGTGTACTTAACCTGAAGTGAACTTTCCCATTGAAAGTAATGGAAAGTGGATTAATCTGTTCCAGATGGGTTCGCGGAGTACTTAAACTGAAAATACTCAAACCGAGGCGTACTTAAACCAAGTATTACTGTGTAGGGATTGAACTTGACAGTGGCATCTGACAGAGCTGTGTGGGTGGGGCTGTGTTGTTCTCTTGACTTTCCAATGCTATGTGTTGCTGCTGGTTACCGAGAGAGGCAATTCAGTGGGGTGCTCAGCTTGATGTGGGGTCTTGAGGTGCAAACAATCTGACACTCCCAGCATTGCACCCACACCATGCTGAGCTCCCTGCTGTCTCCCCCTCCCCGTCTCAGCAACAGTGAGGTACAACAGTGGAAAGTCAGGAGCGCAATGCAGGTCCACCTGCACAGCCCTGCGAGTCACTCCTGGAACTTGGATCCTTTGCATTTAAAACATGCACTCTGCCACTGGGCTATGGCCCTTCTGCAAGCTAGCAGTCTATATGTGCAGCCCTGGAGAAGATACTGCCATATGAAGGGTGGATGCAGATCTGCCATGGCAGTGAAGTACAGGGTGCATAGGTCAACAGGGAAGGGCAGCCTCTGCCTCATGCACGGCAATGTTGCCCAGGCAGTTCCTGACCCTATGCTTGCGCAACCGCATAATCACAAGTTTCACTAAAGAGCAGAAACAGCTCGGTGACAGAGCACACGTTATGCCTGCAGAAGGTCAGAAGTTCAATCACTAGTTTATCAGTATTAAGGATCAGGTGAGCAGGTTCTGGGAAGCACCTCTGCCCATGGCCCCAGAAAGCTACTTCCAGTCATAGCAAGCCATGCGAGGTCAAATGGACTGATGTGCCCGGAAGCACGTTTTTCAATATCTCTGGGGTTCTTTCCTGTGTCCACTTGCTGAAAATGAAAGGAGGCATGGTGAAATTGGTTGTTCCTGATGCTAGGACCTTTGGAACAATAGTAAAGAACTTCAGTTCTTGAAAAAAGAAATCTATAGAAATATATGCTGAAGGCGTCTTTTCAGTGACACACAAACATATCAATAAGCTGTACATTTTCGCTTCAAACCGCTTCATATTTTATCAGAGATCAAGATCAATTCAATTTATTCTTTTAACAAGAAACAATAGAAGTATGGGTGAACAAGAGTAGTCACACAGCACAGTTAAAAACATTTTGTGGATAGTTCTCAGATCGGCGTTGGAGATAAGTTTATAACATGAGATTTGTAGTTTGTGTTTTGTTGTGTCCTGTGTTTCTTCCTGTATAGAGGTATCAGATTAAGCAAAAATTAACAGAAGCATAAAGAAGATTCAGGACTTGTAAAAAGGTGGGGAGTGATTTTCAATATTGGGATCTCAACTGCTAATCCCAACTGCTGTTGGGTGGATTTTGCAGTCAAATCCACATTTGTCTCATGTTGTCAATCTCACAGTGACCACACAGTGGTTGTAATGGAAGACCTGATAAAAATGTTGTGCGTCTGGAAGTTAAGAAAGCATTAAATTGATGCAATGAACAACCTGGAAAGCCTCAGACTGGTTGAGCTCATATTACCATGAAGCAGCATATAGGTTTCTAGTGCACCAAGGCAGTCTAAATATTTATGTTATTTTGACAGTATATCATTATAATTAGTAAGCAAAAACATATGTACCCAGAAGAGAAAGCAAGAATAAGTTTAATTAAGGGTGTTATGAAACTGAACATTGTGTTTCTAGATCTTTCTTCATCAGCTCCAAGACTCAGGCTGCTAACACTGAAAGCTAATGGAGCACAGTGGTTGCTTTTAATAATAGCACCCACCAGTGTGCATTTTACTCCAAAACCATTTTTGTTTTTGTCAGTGTTGCTTAATTTTATGTCATCCTATAGAAATTAAGGAACAGTGTGTTCTCTCTCTCTCTCTCTCTCTCTCTCTCTCTCTCTCTCTCTCTCTCTCTCTCTCTCTCTCTCTCTCACACACACACACACACACACACACACATACAGACACACACACACAGAGAGAGAGAGAGGGAGAGAGGGAGATTATTTAATCAATCTCTCTGTTGCCTTTCAAAATCAAATACTTTCTCAAGGCAATGCTACAATAAAAGATGGTGCCATTATAAATAGGATCAATAGGACCACAATATCCACTTCAGCAAACTACCAGACTAATTTCACAGGGTTCTACATTGCTTGCTCTGCGCAGCCACCCTTCAGCTTACAAAGCCTATGGGGTGGGGGAGCTAGCACATGTTCCCCCATGAGTTGATTCTCCCAGTTCCTGAATGAGTGAATGGAGCTATACTTCCAGTTCGATCCAAAGCATGTTTACTCAGAACTAACGGATTCAATGTTGTGTGATGACGGCCGTGTGGGACAATTCCCCCTCTCCTACCCCATGCATTGCACTGGGGGTTCTCCTGAGCCCCCAGATCCAATTGTTGGGGGGTGCACATGGGACATGGAGAGTGGATAAAGCCCTGTTTTGCAAGTGGAAGTCCCTGAGCAGTGCTTCTGCTGATGGTTTTTTTTATTAAGTTCATTCATTTATTGAGTTCATTTGGGTCTTACTTCCTTGCAACTAGGTTTAGGATTCCACTTATAAATTGGTTTGAGTTGCATCTCTATCCTAGCAGGAAGCAGCCTCCCCTCCTCTTTGCTTTCCATCAGTACTGCCGGATCTAACTGGGTGTGCTGTAATTGGATTTCAGGAAGAAACTACATGTTGCTTTCCCTGGATCACTGAAGCACATAGAACAGGCCCTGAGCCATGGGGTTAGGAGTCAAATCTGGGATCTCTTCTTCTTCTTCTTCTTCTTCTTCTTTTTCTTCTTCTTCTTCTTCTTCTTCTTCTTCTTCTTCTTCTTCTTCTTCTTCTTCTTCTTCTTCTCCTCCTCCTCCTCCTCCTCCTCCTCCTCCTCCTCCTCCTCCTCCTCCTCCTCCTCCTCTTCTTTTCAGCATTTGAAGATCACAGAAGATACTCATTCAAGACAAGCCTGATTTTGATTTTAATGCAAATGTGCCATGGAACTTGATAAATGTCACAGAATTCCTTGTGTTAAAGAGGGAGGAGGAGGGTGAAAGAAAAATACTACAAGGGAAATAGACAGACTTTTCTTTTCTTTTTTTAGTGAAAACCAAATAGCACCATACCAAAGATGGACAGTTTCCAAATGTCATGAGGAAACTGCATTTCAGAGGGCTGGGAAAGGTTCTTCTGTCAAATGAGGTAATGTAGTAAACAGAGACTTTTCTTGGAGTAATCCAAAATGATGTAACATATATTTGATTCTTAAATGCACTGAACGTTATGTACCTTAGCCTGCCCTGCTTGGAAGAGAAACCATTTTGGGAGAAAGCACCACGTTTTGGCTTTTGTCCTGGAATCTTTTGAAAGCTGTCTCTGCAAGTTTCCAGCGCCCTTAACAAGTTAAGATACATTCTAATAAGACAGGGTGGTTCTCACCAACTCAGGAGAGATACCTCCCTGGAATGGTCTCCTTTTCCTATAGAACAAGGCTTTGCAAAATGCACTGTTACCTGCATGCCACAATATTTGTGTGGGGTGGGTGGGTGGGTAATGCAAAACACATGGCTAGGAATGCAGGAGAAATTTGATCCAGTCCCCAATTTAAAGGCAAACCAACATAATTTGCACTTTCTGAAACAAGGCAAACTTGACATGAGTCGACAGTGTGATGCAGCAGCTAAAAAAGCCAATGCAATTCTGGGCTGCATCAATAGGAGTATAGCATCTAGGGATGTAATAGTACCACTGTATTCTGCTCTGGTCAGACCTCACCTGGAGTACTTTGTCCAGTTCTGGGCACCACAGTTCAACAAGGATACTGACAAGCTGGAACGTGTCCAGAGAGGGCAACCAAAATAGTCAAAGGCCTGGAAATGATGCCTTATGAGGAATGGCTTAGGGAGCTGGGTATGTTTAGCCTGGAGAAGAGAAGGTTAAGGGGTGATATGATAGCCATGTTCAAATATATTAATGGATGCCATATAGAGGAGGGAGAAAGGTTGTTTTCTGCTGCTCCAGAGAATCGGACACGGAGCAATGGATTCAAACTACAAGAAAGAAGATTCCACCTAAACATTAGGAAGAACTTCCTGACAGTAAGAGTTGTTCAACAGTGGAATTTGCTGCCAAGGAGTGTGGTGGAGTCTCCTTCTTTGGAGGTATTTAAGCAGAGGTTTGACAGCCATCTGTCAGGAAAGCTTTGATGGTGTTTCCTGCTTGGCAGGGGGTTGGGCTGGATGGTCCTTGTGGTCTCTTCCAACTCTATGATTCTATGATTCATTAGCTGCCCCTCTCAGTTTGGTGTTATTATAATTATTGATAATAAATTATTATTAATTATTATTATATTATATTATTATTATTTATACCCCGCCCATCTGGCTGGGTTTCCCCAGCCACTCTGGGTGGCTTCCAACAAAATATTAAAATACAAATTATCTGTAAATTTGATGAGCATCTCCTCAATTCCTTCACCCAAATCTTTTATAAAAATGTTGAATAACAACAGGCCCAGGCTAGAACCCTGTGGCACCCCACTTGTCATCCCCCCCAGGATGAATTGGGACATAGCCATCCTTTGAAATTTGCACTTCTTTGAATTTTGCCACGTAGTTCTCCAGCCAGGCAATGTGCATTAAAAATGCATATATTTGCGGAAATCACATAACACACATTACATGGGATAGAAATATTTTGCAGGAATGTGTGTTTTAGATCACATTGCATAGAAAAATGTGCCTATGAAGATAAATGTTTGTGAAGACTTTTTTTTTTAAAAAAGTGAACTGACGTGGAAATGAACTTAAGAGTGGGGGAAAAGAGAAACAAAAAATTGGGGAGAAACAAAAATTGACAGCCAAATGAACGCATCACAGCATCATCATTTTCTCTGTGACCTGATGAATTTGCTGCGATGGACCCTTCAGACTCAAATCCAGCATAACACAACCCAGTGCCAGCAATGGCAAGAGGCAAAATTGCGACTAATTTTTATCCCATGGATTTCAGTGGATGTTTGTGGCAACTAAGTCTTGCCACATTATGCTCCTCCTATTTATATTGCTTGACCACACATGTGGCAATATGGACTGAGGTGGTTACACCTCGGTCTCCCATTTCCCATAAACATTCCAGATTTGTCGAAAGGAAGCTGGGCGTAGTTTGGTTTAACTTTTTTTTTTAAGCCAACAAACTTTATGGCTGGGAAGATTTCTTCTCCTGTTTCCATTACTGGGAAACATATAAGCAAGGAAGTAATATTTATAACAGTCGAGGAAAACACTGCTTCCTTCTTCAGCAGGAAATGGTAGTTATTCTCAGGGCTTTCGCAGTGGAAGGAGAAATTAAATAAAGAACTGTTGGCCTGCATTAGGTGTATTCCTGGGGATTTAGCACCCCCAAGTCAAAACAAACACCTTTTGCAATGCTGGGAGAGGTATAAGATAGAAAGAAGGGTGGTGGAAGAAGGGCTGTTTACAAGCTTCAGGGGAATAGCGCATGGGAATTTATCAAAGTAGGTGCCAGCAGCATTTAACATCTTCCGGGAGACATTATCAGACTCTCTGGAATGTAGGGGGGAAGTCTCAAGGACTCAGGTGCTTGATGCCGGCACTAGATCAAGGATAGTGCAAAGTAACCTACTGGTAACCAGAACTGGACACGGTATTCCAGGTGAGGTCTGGCTGTTAGCCAGAAGGTTGGTGGTTCAAGCCCACACAGGGATGGCTGTGGGCAGGATTCCTGCATTTCAGGGAGTTGGAATAGATGACCCTTGGGAAACCCCTTCCAACTCTACAATTCTGTGATTCATTCATCTTACTTCAAAGCTTACGTTGTGGTTACTCTGTGCGTTGTAGTAAGCATTCATTCCGATTTGTTTACAGGGCAGTTATACAACAATGAGCATTCATCCGGATTTTGCTTGTGGGGTGTTTACACATCTTTCTGTTAACCATTCATTCACCTCATACTTCTCAGCACATTTCCCCATCACTTTCTTAACAGCAAAAAGTCAAGGGTTTTCATTTTATTTATTTTTGTAATGGCTTTGTTGCAGAACACATAAATCCACTTCAGTTGGACAAACCTAAATTTCCAGTATGCGTTTGAATCCTTCCCACAAAAAAGTGACTATCTGAAAGCAGCCTGGTTCAGTAAATTATCTTCACTCAGCAAATTCTAATTGTAATGTTCAGGCTACATGGTGCCTGGTGGTTCAGGAGAGGGGAAAAGCTAGTTTTAGGGGTGGGTCTACGTCCCATAAAGTGCTGCATCTAGACAGGATACAGGGCTACTCTGATAACTCCATCACATAAGGGCTGAGTAGCTATGGACAATTAATTCTTTTTCCTATCTCTCAGTAAGTCCCTTGGACTGCCCACCAGCACCACCAGCAACTTAATATCCAATGGTTATGATGTCTGCCCAGACTATGTGTCACTCTGTCAGAAAAGTAATCACAGGCCCAGCTGCTTGCCTACTTGACTATTGCTTAGCCTGTATATCTCAACACCAACATTCTGGAAAAGTTACGTAGCCCTGTTATTTCCACAACAATCGCTGACGCTCTGTGTGTACCCAGATAGCGTTTGGGGTTTTTGTGTTTGGGGGCCTGTAGGTGGTGTTAATTTTGAAGGCCTTAATATAGAATGTATAACGTGGCAAAGTTAATGAGAACCACAGCTTTTTAAGTTTTCAATTTGCTGCATGTTTAAACTCTCAGCCCTTAGGACGCATTAACGAATAACAGATTTGCACTTTTAATTGCCTTGGGAGGAGCGCAGTTCTCAAAACGAAGTAGAAAACAATAGAAAACTTGGCTCACACACATATGGGTAAAAGCATGAAGTAGAATTCTTTCCATAATTACACCATTCCTAGGCCTCTTTTGAACTCCTCATGGAATTCCAACTCCCCTGGAAAACAGTGGACGGTTAGGTTGACAGGATCCATGTTTTTCAGCAGTTTCTAGTTGAATGCGCTCATATTTCTGACGTTTGGTAATGTAGCAAATTTTAATTCTCTTCCTAGTTGCTGTTTCTCAAAGAACAGAAGAACAGTGCACAGTTTGTTTCCGTTAAGTGGTTTAGTATTTGCAGTGAGCATATAATTGTACCAGAATTAATGACAAAATAGAGGGATGAAAGGGACCTGGAATAATGAGCTTCCCTAGGTTGCTTGCCCTAGCAAACACAGTCTATATATAATGCACGAGTACAGTTTGCCACAAGCTGAAAGCGTGTGTCGTGGTTTTCATCTGGACAGGCAGGAGCAGCATTGGATCAAGGGCAGCAGGTTGCTCTGACAAGAAGCTCTGGCAAAAAAAAAAAAACAGCAAAAGAACTCCTGGAGCCTAGCAAGAGTTTCTAAGTTTTAGCACAAGGTGATTTATATACCATGGCTGGCTCTGAACTGAAAGCTCCACCCTTGCCTGATGGGTCTGATTATGGCCAGGAAAGAGAGCTTGTTTCTGATAAAACTCAAGAGAACTCGCAGACGGTGTATGGCTTTCTTAAAGACACACACAGTTCAAGCTGCTGAACTGTTATTTCTCTACCCCTGAATCAACTTGCAATTGCTCTACCTCTGAATCAACCTGACCTTTGGGTGGGAGTCTCTTGGGAAGCTACAAGGGAGAAGTTGGAGGCAACTGGGAATTCTGTGAACTAGAAGCCAGTGATATCAGTGGGGGGTGGGTGGGTAGCTATTCCTCTGTGGTCACTGTGGGCCAAGCAAAGTAGGAAGAGGGCTGGGGAGGGCAAATGAAACTGCAATAGTCCACTCCCAGAAGACCTATTTATGGAACACTTGTTTGTACAAAATTTGTGGATTGAATGACACCAGCTGGCTAGGGAGTGTCCATTCTGATTTTTTTCTAGGAAGCTTTTCCGGTCTTGTGTGAAACATGCCAGTGCATTTTAACAAAAAGTCCAGTTTGCCTTCAGTAGAGGGGGCACAGAACATTACACACCAAAAGTGTCCCTCGTTGCTCCTCTCATAGTTTCAGCAAGCTGGGGTCCAGAGCAGCAGCCAGTCATGGCCCCTGGTCTGTTGGTGCAGCCTCCTCCCACCAGTGCCACGTTCCTCCTCCTTGTTCCCAGAATGCCTTGCCAAACACAACCCCCCCTTTCTATCTGATCACATGCCCTCCCAGCTCCAGATCATTGTTTCTTAACAGGACAACATTTTTGCTGATTCACAGACTTAGACATCTTCCTTTGATGGGTCATCAACACCTTTGTCACACTTAGCAACTTCCCCCCAGGTGATGCCCTGGTCCGGGAGACAAGCTTAACCTGCATTTTTAACACTACAAAGCCATCTCTCTCCCAAGTGAAGACTCCAAGCATTTTGTAATTCCATTGACATACTCCAATTATGGGTGCTTTTTCACCCACAAACTCTGGTACCCCAAATCTGTAACAATATAAGACAGCAGAAGCAAAGGGGGAGGTGTACACACCATGAATTTAAATCACACCCACCCAAAAAATTCTGCGAACTGTGGTTTGTTGAGGGTGCTGAGAATTGTAGCTTTGTGAGGGGTAAACTTCAGTTCCCATTATTCTTTCAGGGGGTGGTATGCATCCTGCCTAGATGTCTCCTGCTCTCTGGTCCTTGAGCTGCTCTTTGACAACAGCTGAAGGAAGGAAAGGCTACTTCACCATGAACATCAGGAGCTAGATACTGGGCAGCTCTCCAGCAGCCTTCATGCTTGGAGTTTTCTGCACAGAACCCATATTATTCAAACCAGGTGAATTCACCTAGAGCTTGGTGTGCTTCCCTGAATCGAAAAAGACTGGAAGCTCCTGTCTAGGACAGCACAACGTACCTCTGTAATTTGAAAAAGGAAAGATCAGGCACTGGAAATTTCATAGTGAAGCATGCAAGAAAGCTAGAGGAATTAGCAGGCTCAGACAGAGCAGCTTATACTTTTGCACATGTATACCAGGCATCCCCAAACTGTGGCCCTCCAGATGTTTTGGCCTACAACTCCCATGCTCCCTAGCTAACAGGGCCAGTGGTTGGGGAAGTTGGGAATTGTAGTCCAAAACATCTGGAGGGTCGAGATTGAGGAAGGCTGACCTAGATGGTAGCTGGTGTTCCCTCCAAGGGTGTCAAGTAGGGGGCAGGGCCCCCAATATTTCCAATGAAAGGGCTGTCCCCCAAAGTTCCACAGTGGCCACACGTGAATGTCACGGGGCATGCTGATGTCATGTGGCACACCAAGGGGCATGCTGATGTTGGGCCACCCTGCCCCCCCCCAATCATGGGGGCAAGATGGCATGTGTGAATCCCTCCCAAAAGTCTCAGCTTTGACTGTTTATGATTAAGATTTCAAAACAGAGGGATGAACCAGCTCACCACTGGACAGCTGAGAATAGAGGCAGTGGATTAAGAGGAAAGAGAAACAGTACCAACATGTCAAATAGCAGCAGATTTTGAAGGGAATATGCTAGTTTTTATCTGTTTACAGGTAGGTAGCCATGTTGGTCTGACGTAGTCGAAACAAAATTAAATTTTTTTCCTTCCAGCAGCACCTTAAAGACCAACTGAGTTTTTATTTTGGTATGAGCTTTCGTGTGCATGCACACTTCTTTAGATACACTGAAATAGAAGTCAGCAGACGCTTATGTAGAGAAAGGGTGGGGAGGGGGTATCACTCAGGAGGGTGGTGGAAATGGGTGATTGACAGACTGATAGCAGTTGACGACTGTAAACGACTTTTTCATGCAAAACCCTTGCTTTTTCATGTAAGACCATTTGCAGTCGTTTACAGTCGTCAACAGCTATCAGTCTGTCAATCACCCATTTCCACCACCCTCCTGAGTGATACCCCCTCCCCACCCTTTCTCTACATAAGCGCCTGCGGACTTCTAGTTCAGTGTATCTGAAGAAGTGTGCTTGCACACGAAAGCTCATACCAAAATAAAAACTCGGTTGGTCTTTAAGGTGCTGCTGGAAGGAATTTTTTTATTTAGTTTTTATCTGTGTTTGGCTTCAGGTTGCCTTGTGTGTGCCAGCCAAGATGAAGCTGGAAGTAGACTAGTTTAGTAGCAGTAACAGAAATGATAGACACTGAACTGCTAGGTCAGCCATCCTCAACCTGATGCCCTCTAGATCTTTGGGACTACAACTCCCATCAGCCTCAGTCTATGGTGACTCATGCATTGGGAATTGTAACCCAAGACAATTGGAGACCCCCAGATTAGCAAAGGCTGTGCTAGATCTGGTAGATGCAAAATTCTCAAGAATGTGAGTATATGATCAGACCTTTACTTTCTTCTTTCCTGAAGTTTGGCAAAATTTACTTTCCTCCATTTACTGGCTTGGCATTGTAGCTCTTCCCCCCTCCCCCCGAATGCTGATTTTTCTTTTTTAAACAAGACTTGAAGAATTCTTTGTTCTCTCATTTTAATGTTATTTTCGTATGCCTTGCCTTCTCAGGGAACAGACGTGTGAGGAGGAAGAGGCAGAGGATGTGAACTCCCACAGCCAACACAAAGAAAGGGAGGATTGTACATTACAAGCTCTGCTGAAGTGCTTCTCAGGAAAATGGAGTTTGCCATAAAAGTTATAAATAATATAAGGCAAGTATGGGATGAGGGAGTGTCTCACACCCAGACCATAATACCAGTGGCAGCAGAATACAGGGTTTTTGTCCCTTTCCCAGGAGGGGATTTGCACAGGTGGTGCAGCTTATCAGGCAGGAATGAGAAAAAAAATTGCCACATTCTTTAAAGAACTACTGAAAGGTACTAGAGTCTTGTTCTTGGCATGTGGTTAGCCTGTTCAGCATCAACCTTCTGAGGTACTTGCAGACTGTTTTCAGGTGTGATTCAATCGCATACTGGCAAATTCAGGCTGCAGAATTACAACCTACTTGAAGTTCTTGCACAACAAACCCGCTTCCCAAAAGATCAGACTTTTGCAATAAGGAAAGTGACGAGAAAATGCAGTGGAAAGTGTGGGATAATGCTTGTTTTGATGCAACGTCATCTATCAAATCAGAATTGCATGCTTATTAAAGGGTCGGTGTTGTCCAAGATCTCTGTAAACAAATTAGGATGGATGCTCAATAAACAGGTCACCTGGAAGTGCCCCATGAATCAGCTTTGGGTTTTCTGCAAACACTCAAAGTGTTCAGATCTGCCATTCAAGAGTCGGAAGGGAATGGCACTTTTAATCTCAGGGTCGTGGGTTTGAGCCCCACATTGGGGGGGAAAACCGATGCATTACAGGGGGTTGGAGTAGATGACCTCAGTGGTCCCTTCAAATTCTACAGTCCCATGATTCTAAAAGTGATATGTCAATCAGCACTAGCCTTCCGTCAGCTGTAATCGCAAAAATTACAGCACTGAGGACATTGGCAGCCTTGCAACAGAAGGCAGATACGCATTGCCGTTTACAGTACCGTGTCTTTTGCCAATGCCTGAAAATAGGTCTAATGGGGAAACAAGCTGTTAAAAGGGAGGATGCAGTGCAGGCCAGAGCTTTCCCAAAGTGCAACACAAAACAGTTTAGCTCAACACCATGTTTGTTATACACAGAAAAACATTACATTCTCAGAGTCGGAGCAAGGTTATTCAGGTTCTCTCCAGAATTTCGAAGTACAAGGGAAGGCAGCTTGTTCAACTCTTAAGCTGAACCGCAGTGGCCTACATTATTAGAGGTCTGTGGTTAATGTTCATGCTTTTATTTTGGTGTGCTGCATCTCAGGGCTGATTTGCTGCGTGCTCCACACATTAATTAGCAAATACCTGATTTGGCAATTGCTACGTTTTGGGCTATAAGTTGTGATGAAAAGGGGGGGGGGGGTCCCAACTATGTGACAGACCGTATGCTGTGTCTCCCAGAGTGGCTAGGGCAACCCAGTCAGATGGGCGGCATATTAACAAACCTGTCAATTTCCGCTTCCAATTTTCCAAACCTTAAATTCATTTCCCAATCACTTTGTTTGTTTGTTTAAAACATAACCATAACAGCTGCCAGACATGCAGCATTACTTCTCTGACTTAGCTGAAAATAAACTGCTGTAAAAAGATATGGTTTCAAGTGTGCATAAATAAATAAAAAGAAGTTAATGTCTGAAAAGGATGCATTGCAAGCAAGGCCTTCCTCACCAACGGAGCTGTCCAGCTCACTGGGATGATCCACTCTGTTACCAAAGTCTCTCTGCCTGAGAGTAGATTCAGCTCCAAGAGACCTCCAGAGAATTCCATGCATATTAATGAAACTCTAATTAAATACCTCTGCTTCGGGTATGCTTTTCACATAGTTTCATTTAGCAAATTGACCTAAATCCTGCATTTCATTTTCTTGACCACGGGAAGACAAAACAGCCTTTCTTTGGTTGAAACAATTAACTCTATGGGAATCTGAAGATTTTCGAATTCATTAAAATGGTAAGCAGGTGCGTTTTCTGCACATGAAGTTGAAGCTTCTGGCTCTGAATACAAGAAAAACCCTTGTCCTTTCTGAAAAAAACCACACATCCCAAAACAAAATAGCTGTTCAAAACTCAGATGGCACCATCCAAGACTTCACTGGGAACATTATTCATATTCTGAACACTTCACGTTCTGAAGCAGATGACTATTTCTGACCAGATTTAGGGGAAGGGATCCATTGCCCAATAGTATTTTTCTACATGGCTGGATGGTTTGTTCTCTCCCAATTTTTCACCAGTGCAGAAGGATTATGGTTTAGTGCCACTATGTTCCTTTTAAATATGTTGTCAGATGGGTATTTTAGTTTTTGTTTATTATTATTATTATTATTATTATTATTATTATTATTATTATTTTAATATTCCCATTATTTATTTATTTTCTGTGTAAGTTGCTTTGAGGCATTTGGGTACAAAAATGTAATGGATAATAAGTATAATAAAAAATATACAGTGGTGCCTCGCTTAACAAATGCCCTGCTTAACGAAATTTCCGCTTAACAAAAGGATTTTTCGAGCTGAGGTTGCCTCGCTAGAAGAATTCATTTTACGAAAAAAAAACCGTCTAGCGAATCGCAGTTTCCCATAGGAATGCATTGAAATTCAATTAATGCGTTCCTATGGGCAAAAAAATTCAAACAAAATTCAATGCATTCCTATGGGATTCACTAGACAAATTTTTTGTTATAAGAAAAGACCCGTGGAACAAATTAAATTCGTCTAGTGAGGCACTACTGTAGCTAGATCTGGGAGGCTATGCATTAGCTAGGTCTTTTGGCACCCACAACATGCATACAAACTGTACAAGGAAAGGGGTGGGAGGGGAATTTGTGGTCCTCCAGATGTCGTTGAACTGACTGGTTGGAGCTGATGGGAGACGGAGTGCAGCAGTGTCTGGAGGGCCACAAATTCCCCTCCCACACTATGCATACTAATGTAACGTCTGCATGAGCAAGGATCCATACTTGTCTTTTCCAGGGATACTAATAACAGGGGCAGAGCCTAAGGGATCTGACATGGCAAACATATTATATCTTATAAGATTATAAGAATTCTGGCCACTGTGGTCTACCCCTCACAAAGTTACAGTTCCCAGCATCCTACGGGTGCTCAGAATTCTTTGAGGAGGAGAAATGTACTTTAAAACTATAGTGTGTACATCAACACTTGTACTGTCTCGCAATCCCCAAGTGGTGCAGCAAGCAAATAAATAAATCAAAACAAACAAAACAAACAACCCTGCTGTCAGGGGGATGCCATACAGAGAGCCCCCCCTGTCATTCCGACAAGCTCCTCACCCAGCGTCAGCACGAACAGCGAGCCAGGAAAAAGGAATGAGGAAGTGAGCGGGGAGGAGAGAGGGCTCTGTCAGGTATCGGAGCCTCAGCACCGCTATGAGAGAGGGCCAGGGGAGGAGGAGTCTGGAGAGGTGTTGGACACAGGGCTGCCAGAAAGGAGACTGTTCTCTCTGATGCCCGAATTGAGGCGTGCTCCCACCCGTAGGGCCAGGGGGCGGTGCTTTGAAGGTGACCCGGAAACTGTAATTAATCCAGAATGCGGCAGCTAGACTAGTGACTGGGAGTGGCCGCCGGGACCACACAACACCGGTCCTGAGAGATCTACACTGGCTCCCAGTATGTTTCCGAGCACAATTCAAAGTGTTGGTGCTGACCTTTAAAGCCCTAAACGGCCTCAGTCCTGTATACCTGAAGGAGCGTCTCCACCCCCACCATTCAGCCCGGACACTGAGATCCAGCATCGAGGGCCTTCTGGCGGTTCCCTCATTGCGAGAAGTGAGGTTACAGGGAACCAGACAGAGGGCCTTCCCGGTAGTGGCACCCGCCCTGTGGAACGCCCTCCCAGCAGATGTTAAGGCAATAAGTAACTATTCTACTTTCAGAAGACAGCTGAAGGCGACCCTGTTTAGGGAAGTTTTTAATGTTTGATGCTGTACTGTTTTTAATATTTGGTTGGAAGCCGCCCAGAGTGGCTGGGGAAACCCAGCCAGATGGACGGGGTATAAATAAATTATTATTATTATTATTATTATTATTATTATTATTATTATTATTATGCTGGGCGAGATCCCGGAAGAAGCCATTGCGGGATTCTGACTCGGACTAGGCAGTCATGTTTGCTGATATTTTTGCACTGTAAATAATATGCACAATAAAACTCTGAAAGACAAGACGGAGTGGAGCGTCTTTACTCAAGAGTAGCTGCAGACACCTCTGACACCTGCTAATGCACATGCAAAACTAAGCAGGGTCAGGTATTCAAATTTCACCTCTATGTCCTGAACCCCAGTGTACCTGGAGGCAAGTCCCGCTGCTGGTGCACACAGTCCCAAGGGCAACACCAGAGAGTAGTCAGTCTAAAAGGTCAAATACTGACCCAGGTTCAATATAACAAGCAAAGTCTGAAGTCAAACAGGTTCTCACCTTTGCAATAGATCCAAGATAAGAACACCTGAGGTCAGCCATAAAGCCACAACCTAACTGAGTCCCCAAAGCAGCCAAGCCATGATGCATCAACAGAGAAAGCTGAGCAGACACAGAGCCTCTGCCTTTTGTCCCTCTTATCCCTTTCAAACTTGATTGACACATCTGGGTTTCCTCCAGCTGAGCAGCTGTGTCTCTCCACTTGAGGGCCCAATCCAGCTGCATGACCACAAAACTCCTCCCAGACCTAATGAGCCTCATGATCTCCTCCTAGACAACTAGTGAGCTGGGCTGTGTTCACTTACTTGCCTCAGTCTCTTAGAGAGCACTTCCTGCTGTTCCTGATGCTCTCCTATGTCTGCAGACAAAGGGACACTTCTGGTTCTGGTGATGTATCCCTCCCTCCAGGCTCCTATAAACTGTCAGCTGCCCCTTCACCATCCTCTGAGTACCTCCTAAGTCCCCAACCTCCCCTTCCCCATGTTCAGCTTGCCCTGGTATGTGGTGGCTACACCCCTGGCCAGGATCCTCTTCCCCTTCCTCGGTGTCCTGCTAGTGTCATGGCACCCTGCAATTCTAGAATTCTAAGCTAAAGATTTTATAATGCACATAACGTAGTTTTAATTAAGGTAGATAGGAAAGATAGGATTCCTCTTTTGGAAGCAGGTTGATGAAGAGCTCTTTAATTTCTTAGAATGATTTCATCCTTCCAAATGTCTCTACATGCTGTTTGCCACCAGCAGCATTTGTCGCAGTCAGTTATTTTCCTGGGTACCTGAGAAGCAGACATAATGGTCCCCCACTCCTTTTATTGGTGAACATGTCTAGCCGACATGTTGAATTTTCAGGTTTAAACACCTGCCAGAGCTAGACTTGGAAGCTTGTTGGGGATTCTGCAGGGTAGTACTAAAACGAACAGGACTCTGGAAAGAAGAAGGCCAAGAGAATGACCTTGTAGCAGGTGGATGGTTTATTTAATTCTCTAGTTTCACTAATTGGCTGGCACTGTGCTCAGGCAAGCCATAGGAGGTAGACTGGGAATGGCTTCTAGGCCTAAACGTTTGGCTCCGTTGAAACATTCCCAGAAGGAAATAGCTCAAAGTGGTGCTGGAGTTGACTTGGCCCCTGTCTCATCACGGCTGTGGAGAGACCACAGCTATCAAGCCGTGCCTCGCGTTAATTAATTCTCCACCATTAAGTTGGTTCGAGAGTAATGTGCCTTGTTCAGTGAAATAATAAAAAAGGCAAACCCCTTAGAGGCTTAAACAGAAACTAATGCCGTTTCACTACTCCACTATAAAACTAGCAATGGTTGGCGGGTTGGGTGATTTTTCAAATGAGAGCAAAAAACCCAGAGGTGCCTGGAGGGGTCCATAACTGGATGGTCCTTTTCTTTGGTTGCTAATACTCATGGAAAGAAAGTGGGCAGGGTTGCTCCTGATAACTTGACCCAGGAGCTGACAAGGGTGTATATAGGGAGGCACATGATGTGTACGTGGCAGAGGTAGTGACACAGCTAATTGTTTGTTTTAATTTTTTTAGTGTTTTAAATACTTGCTTTTAACGGTAATGCCATTAATTCTTTTGCCATTTTATTAGAATCAAGTGGTTTGCAAATGCCATGGAACAAACAAACCAAATAAATTGCAGTGGAAGGGAGGAGGATGGAGTTACACAAATCCATTCCTGCCTAACTTCTGGCCTGCTCATTGCACTGAAACTTCCTTGCTAATGACATTTATCAGGAGAGATATGGGAGGAGTGAATCTCCTCAGTCTCTCGGCAGCTTTTGATACTGCTGACCACAGTATCCTTCTGGAGCATCTTAGCGAGGTGGAGGTTGGGGGGGGACCTTGCTTTAGGGCTTCTGCTTCTACCTCCAGGGCCATTTCCAGAAAGGAGTCATGGGTGGGTAGTGTTCAGCACCAGGGGAGTTGTCCTTCAGTGTCCTGCAGGGTTCCATCTTGCACCCCCCCCAAAAAAAATGGTATTTAACATCTACATGAACCTCTGGGAGCTGTCATCAGGAGATTTGAAGTGAAGTGTCATCAATATTTGTCAAAAGGTGTTGAGTACTATTTTTCTGTTTCAGGTAAGTTTAGAAGTTATGTTCTTCTTTACTGAAATTGTGTGTGGGGGTGAACTGCTTTGAGGGATTTGTTTTTACACTCATGTGGTGGTTAAATGTTACGAAATAAATTAATAAATGTGCAGATGACACCCAACTCTATTTCTCTGTTCCAACTGAACCAGAGGAGGCATTTGAGGCATTAAACCAGTGCTTAGAGGGAGTGATGAGTTGGATGTATGCCAATAAACTGAAGAAGAATCTTGAAATGACAGAGGTGTTTTCGCTTGATGTCTCCAGCGAGAACGTATCAATTTAGGAGCAAAATAGGAACACCCACCGCACAAATCTTGGTGTTGATTCCCTTCCCAAGGATTACAGCACGCATATTATTATTATTATTTTAAAAAAGAATTATTTACATAACCTTCCAGGAATTTCAAAACAACTGCTCCATAGAAAAGTAGTGGCTACACTTTCTGCACCATCTTCCTTCCCTCCCTTCCCCTCTGGAATGATCTGCAAAGGAATGAGAATAACCCCCCTCTCAAGTTGTGGCACCATTCCTGAGCCCTTGCCATGGCTAGAGAAATCTCACTTCTCCCACACCTCTAGGTAACACCCTGGGGAAAAGGGCACGGGGGTGTCTGGCCACTTCTGGCAGCGCTTGGCTGTTTATGGTGGAGCAGCATCAAAGGGTTGAGATGGCCACCAACATAAAGTTGCACCTGAGCTGAGAGAGGCCAAGAAAAATCTGGCAAAATATAATGTGTGAACATCTAGAAGCATAAATGGAAAAGAATAAATTTTTTTTGAAAGCCTTCTATTTTGACAGGCTCTCCCACCGAGCTTTCTTCTTTCTCTCTCCATTTCTCTGTTTTCCCTTCTACTGCCACTTTTATTTCTCTCTCTGGTATTTGTTCTTTCTCCAGTATTTGCTATCTGTACATTTGCTATGGTGCTCAGACCCCTGCGACAGCAGCTTGGTGCAGACAAGGCTTGCCGCAGAATCAGAATTGTGCTACACGACTGGATGTTTCCATGCAGACAATGGATCAAAGCTAGTAAGCATGAATCCAGAATCAAAACCTGGAGAGGATTCAGTGTTCATTCTTAAGAGTCATCTCTGTTTTCCTCATTTTTTTTTTTAACTAGCTATCCTAGTTTCCAGGAAGACCAATGTGTAAGCACATAAAGTTACCACTGCTGCTTTTACAGAAACCCAGAGACAGACTGAAATTTCACCTACTGTGTATAATTATTGTTGTGTGTTCTAAGAACTGACTGGAGTCAGAGTCAGGGCAAGTTCACAGGCTCAGCTGGAGGAGAAGAGCTGCTCTTGTGAATGCTGAATGCGTAAAAAAAATTCTAGCTGACCCCATCCTGGATGTAATCAGCCAACTCCTGGCCTTGCCAAGCAACTCCGCTTTGTTCCTTTTGTTGTGATGTTGTGAAGCAGACATCCCAGAGCTCCTAGCACATGCATTAGCTTACACTAGAAACTCTCCGGGCTGAACCAGATTGCAGTGAAATAGGACACACCTACCATGTTTCAAAACACTCATACCATGCTCACATAGCCTGGATACATCAGTTGATTAGAGCATGGTGCTGATAATGCCAGGTTTGCAGATTTGATCCCTGCATATTCCTGCATTGAACTAGGTGGGTTGAACTAGATTATCCTCAAGGTCCCTTCCAACTTTACAATTCTGTAATTCTATGGACCAGGACTACCATGCTAACAGAAAGTCAACTTGACTGCTCACATTTATCTTGGCATTAGTGGCCATACCCTTGCAATTTGAAACAGCAAGATCTCTGTGGAACCCAAAACATTCTAAGTGTTTTTCACTAGTGAAGTCAGTCTACTGACCAATGTGCTTTGTATGTTAAAATCTGGGGCTTTGTCAGGAGCTCTCAAGCATCAACTTCCCTAGCAGAAAGCCAAAAAGCTACCACCGTCTTTAGCGCCGTAATAAGATGTGACAACAGTAATGACATAAGAGTTAGGTTACTTTGTATTCTGATCCCAACAGCAGCTAAAGCAGAAAATGTAAGCAGATAAGTGTCTGGCCTGGCAATTTTCTCCCTTCATTTCTTGTTCTTCTGCAAAACTGTAGTTATATCCTGCAGAGACAGAGAGAAAAGTAAAGACATGGACAAGCTGAAATGTAATCTGTGTCATCACTGGGAGCCACTGCCCATGAAAAGCTGACCAAAAGGTTGTGCTATTAGAAACCCACACACAAGTCATTTGAGACTCAATGTGAACTTCCTGTTTATTCCAGTACCCAATAACAAAATGTTTCAATGCCCTAAAATGAAATAGCTCATTTTCCAAGGGAACTGCTCGTTATTCTCTGTCATGCTTATCATCAGGAAAATGGACGCTGATTTCAAGACATGTAGAGAAGGCAAATTTCCGTTTCCCCCCAATTATTAACTCTATATTAAGAAGTAGGGATAGCAATACACATAACTGAAAATAGAAGTTTCAAAAGATTTACCATGAAATAATCGATGTTCTTAAGAAGAACATCTGATATAACAGGCGTAACTCCAAAACAGTCATAGATTTTACTTACTGTGGGCAAAATACCACATAGTAAAATTATGCTACCATTCAAAGATTCACCTTCTACCCAGCACCAAGAAAATACAATATAGCACAAATGAAAAATGGCATTGATACACTTGAAAGGAGATACAGGGTTTTTTCATGATGACTCCAAGGATAATACAGACTTCTGCAACAGAAATCTTCTACAGCCACCAAAAACGTGGAAACCTTATATCAACGGACATTTTTTTCTTGTTATTGGAATACTTAACAACTACATCTCAATGGCTGTTTATGACAACTATGCAAAGAAAAAGAAGAGAGAATTTCCCTAAGGAATCTCCAGATGAGAAAGGCAGCTTCGATAAATTTAAATATTTCATCAATGCTATTCATTCCCCAATCAAGTTTACATTCAGTAGCACCATTGAAAATCCACACATCTCTTTGCTTGATGTTCTTATATTCGTGGAGAACAATAAATAGTTGCTGATCTTTACAAGAAGTCCACCAATGACCATACTTATCTAACCTGGAAGTCCTGATACCCCAAACATAAGAAAAGAAAACTCAAGTTACAGCCTGGTTCTCCAAACTCAACTGGGTCATTGAAGAAAATTACCGAAGAACAAATGAATGTAAAGAGTATGTTTGCACAGAAGACTGAGGTCCAGCTCCGAGGGCCTTATGGCGGTTCCCTCGCTACGAGAAGCCAAGTTACAGGGAGCCAGGCAGAGGGCCTTCTCGGTAGTGGCACCCACCCTGTGGAATGCCCTCCCACTAGAGGTCAAAGATAACAACAATTACCAGACCTTTAGAAGGCATCTCAAGGCAGCCCTGTTTAGGGAAGCTTTTAATGTTTTATGGATTTCTGTATTTTAGTGTTTTGTTGGAAGCTGCCCAGAGTGGCTGGGGGAACCCGGCCAGATGGGCGGGGTATAAATAATAAACTTATTATTATTATTATTATTATTATTATTATTATGCATGCTATTGACAACAACAGATTCATCCTTAGTGTGCTGAAATCGCAGAATCCATGAGCAGAACACTCTGGATGACTCATGGGAATGAGCCATACCTCATGTAGCAAGGGAAGGAAAGTCTCCCAGCAACCCATACATTTTAGTTCATATCACACTCATTACGGTGCACCATAAACTGAGATCAGGGTCAAAGCCAGGCATCTCCAAACTGCGGCCCTCCAGATGTTTTGGCCTACAACTCCACAATGATCCCTAGCTAACAGGACCAGTGGTCAGGGAAGATGGGAATTGTAGTCCAAAACATCTGGAGGGCCGAAGTTTAGGGATGCCTGGTCAAAGCCATATACGTAAACCAGTTTCAAAAAATCACAACTCCTCTCAAGGGTATCCTGGGAATTCTAGTTAAGGGTAGTTAACTGAATTCTCAGCGCTCATGAATGACTTACCACAGGCATGGCCAAACTTGGCCCTCCAGATGTTTTGGGACTACAATTCCCATCATCCCTGACCACTGGTCCTGTTAGCTAGGGATGATGGGAGTTGTAGTCCCAAAAGAGATGGAGGGCCAAGTTTGGCCATGCCTGACTTACAATCTCCTGAGTTCCTATGTGATGTTGTGGCAACTAAAGTCACTACAATTTTGTAAATGAGTATAAACAAGCAGTCAATCAGATCCGGTGAATCAAGACATACCTACTGGTCAGGAAAACAAATCCACTGTGCTGTAGAAAGAAGCCCAAGTAGAGGAGTCACTTTCCAGAGCAACATGCAAACTGCCCCTAAATGGAAACCTGTCAGCCTTTATTCCAATGTCACACTTGCTTTTACTCTTTCCATTTCTTTGGGAAAATTCCAGGTGACATCTGGGTTTAAAGAAAAGAAAAGGAAGGGGGGAGAGAAAAAAGCCAAAACATGTGTAAAGCCTCTAGGAGCTGGTCCAATTTGTTTTGCCACTTACTTATCTAAACAAACTATGAAATGCTTCTGCAGTTCAGCTCAGCCTATCTATAAAAACAGTAGACTAGGAGAGGTGGGAAAGGAAGCCTTGCTGTTCTTAGGTGTTGTTTTTCTAAACATTTTCTTCAGTAAGCAGGCAGCCTTTCCATGCTCTATGGTCCCATTGAGATATTTAAATTGCACAGCGAGAAATTCTAAAAAACAAAGACCTCCAACTTTCAAATTCCAAGGGATTGGGAAAGGATCTCTCTCTCTCCCTCCCTCCTGCCTCCAAGCATGAATAGTTTTAAGAGATCAGTCTCCCTTAATCATTTGTTAAAATTAAATGTAGGTCTCTGCTTCTGAGCTCTGTATTTGCGGAATTGGTTGGAGGGGAGAAAAGATGGGATGAGGGTGAAAGCAAAGCCCGCTGGAAAAACCCTAGATGCTGTAAACAGACACTCCTCCAAGTTCAGGGCATCTGAAGCTAAATGAAAATATCAGGCATCCAAGAAACATATGTGGACATGGCTCCAGGCCCAGTATTATTACTTTTTGCTGCAGATCTGGATTAAACAGCAGACATTGGGTCAAGTGCTACAGATATGACTGAGAGCTGGGCCTGGCAGTAAGGTTTCAAAACAATTAGAAACACAAGCCCTGTTTATGGATAAAGCAAATGGGTTCTTGCAGTGCAAGAGATCAGCAAAATGGGGAACAATTATAATGATTTTTTTTAAAAAAAAAGACACTGTCCATCTACAGCAACCTAGAAATTCCCTTGCTCCAAACGAAAGCTAACGCTAAGAAGGTCCTTGACCATTACAATCTACGCTTTTAAATGAAGATATTAATCAATCCATAACTTTTGGCAAGAGTTCGCAGTTAATGCTCGTGCCATAAGCCAATGTCAATTATGTCATCCCCGAGCCTGCAGAAGCTATTACTAACATTACTTTTACAGTTCACTGCCAACCAGAGAAAAGAGTTTTTCACACTGTTGTCGTTTTGTTGGAGCAAGACTATACGAATCACAGATGGCTTCTTTGCCATATGGAGCCTCGCAGGAGCTCTGAGTTTATAAGAGGTTTAATGAAAACTTGGCACTCTCCCAACTTACAAGGGGGTGGCGGGGGGGGGGGGAGAGTCCTGTCCTGTGAACTCATGCAAACAAGTCAAGATGGCCCAAAAGCTCCCAAAGGCTTCTTCCTGACTCAGTAGGATAGCAATGCTTTATTTGAGAAGACAACTGGATGGTGTAAGGCAGTGGACTGTCAATGGCCTGGATCTGTGTCCACTTCCATTTTGAAATGGTAGAGTTAGAATGGGAGAGTCAACATTCATTCTAGGCTAGCTCCTAGCACTGGGGCATGAATTACCATACCGCCCTCCAGTTTAAAAATATAGGAGATTGTGTTACAAAATGCAACTTCTAGGTTCAGCACACATCTTTTTCTCAACTAAGACTGGAGGCAAACTTTAGAGCCTGGAAATGTAAGGACCATGGGCGTGACTGGAAGGAGACAAGTCTAGAGCAGTGACTCTTGCAGAGAGACACAGCAGAGGATTTATTTCGGGGAATTCTGCTGCACCTTTGTTTGGGGTAAGACTGAACCCCACATAGAGGTCAAGCACAATGACCTGCTTTCTAGCACAGGGTGTTTGGAAGGAAACAGTCCTCAGTACAGTAAAAATTGCAGAGTGCAGTGCGAAGGCAGAGGGCTTCGCTGAAAGTCACACCCAGAACAGAAGGGAGAGAACAAAGTGTGGTTGGCTCCTAAGGCTGCATAAATGCTGGAAGCCGAGGCTGTGTGAGGACAGACTGATGGGTTCTGTGCTTTCTTAGATCTGGGGTGAGCACTGGTTTTCTTTTAGAACCAACACACAGATTTGTGTGGGATACTGGTCAGTGTTCACCTTGCCAGCATATAAAATCATGGAGGGTGTCTAGTCAGTGAGGAGCTAGAGCAGGCATCCCCAAACTGCGGCCCTCCAGATGTTTTGGCCTACAACTCCCATGATCCCAAGCTAACAGGACCAATTGGTTGGGGAAGATGGGAATTGTAGTCCAAAACATCTGGAGGGCCGAAGTTTGGGGATGCCTGAGCTAGAGCATCCCTGTTCAAAAAGCCCAGCAATGAGACCCCCCCCAAACATACACTCAATCATAGCTGTTTCTATTGTCAAAGTGCTCTTAGCATCAAGAGTCCCCCCCCCAATGTTCAACTCAAGATGCACCCTCCTTGAATTTAAGCCCTTTGGGGCAGCAGAGGGAATAATAATCATTCTCTTCTATGTGTTAGCCCTGCAGGCCTGTTGGGATCCCCCTTCAGGCCGCATTCATTTAAAGTTCTATTAAAAAGGTAAAGGCGCCCCTGACCATCAGGTCCAGTCGTGTCCGACTCTGGGGTTGCGGCGCTCATCTCGCTCTATAGGCCGAGGGAGCTGGCGTTTGTCCGCAGACAGCTTCCGGGTCATGTGGCCAGCATAACAAAGCTGCTTCTGGCGAACCAGAGCAGTGCACGGAAACGCCATTTACCTTCCCGCTGAAGCGGTCCCTATTTATCTACTTGCACTTTGATGTGCTTTCGAACTGCTAGGTGGGCAGGAGCTGGGACCAAACAATGGGAGCTCACCCCGTTGCAGGGATTCGAACCGCTGACCTTCTGATCAGCAAGCCCTAGACTCTGTGGTTTAACCCATAGCGCCACCTGGGTCCCTATATAGTATAGTAACCAAAGCAATTCATGGAGAATTCACAAAATGGTAGACTTATATTAATGTATTAGACTGAGCTGAATGTTCTGTAGCAGGGGAGCCTATCCTGTGGCTCTGCAAGTCTTCTGGACTACAACTTCCAGCAATCCCAAACAACATGGCCGGTACTCTGAGATAATCAGCGCCGTCTTAAGCGCCCCTGTCGCCATGGTGCGCCGGATCTCTCCGGCGCCCTTCCGCCCCATTTCCCAGTGCGGTGGGCGGGCGGGCAGACACAGCACGATCTCTCCGGCGCCCTCCCGCCCCGTTTCCCAGCGCAGTGGGCAGGTGGGCGCCGCGCGCAGCTGCGCGGCGGACCGGCCGGCCAGCGGGCGGGCGCAGCTCACGGCGCCCTCCTGGCGGGCCGGCGTCATGGTGCCCTGCGCCACCGGGCGTCTACGATGAGACGGCCCTGGAGATAATGGCAGTTGCAAGTCAACTGTAATCTAACCTAGAAGGTGTTCTGGTAAGCTCTAGGTTAGATTACTGCAATGCCTTATACGTGGGGCTGCCTTTGAAGACAGTTCAGAACTGCAGCCAGTGCAGAATCCACCAGCCAACTTGTTGACGGGGAGTAGGATGTTTGATCATATAACACCAATCCTGATCCGCCTTCATTCACTGCCAATTAGTTTCTGGACTCAATTCAGAGTGCTGGTTTAGAGTTATAAAGCCTTATGCCACCATACCACTCTAAACAGTCATGGTTTCCCTCAAAGAAACCTGGGAGCTGTAGTTTAAGGGTGCTGAGTGTTTTTGGAAGACCCCTATTGCCCTTCCACAGCTACAATTCCCAGAGTTCCCTGGGAAAAGGAATGGATTGTTAAACACCTCTGAGAACTGAAGCTCTGGGTGGGGTCTCCTAACAACTCTCAGCACCCTTAACAAGCTACACCTCCCAGGATTCTTTGGAGGGAAGCCATGGCTGTTCAAAGTGGTATCACAGAGCTTTAAATGTAAGGTGTGAATGTGGCCTTAGTTTCCTCTCCTCCTGGCTAGACATACCTAGTTACTTCAACTTTTCCTCATACGGCTTGCTTTCCCTACCACTGACCATTTTCATTGCCCATTTGCTCCCTGCACTTAACGCAAAATCCTATCCAGCAATCTCTCTGCAGAGGATATTGACCTTGCAAAGACTGCCGCGAACTTTTCCATTGCTTGTGGGAAGGAGTAGGAAGCATAGCTGCCAAGTTATCCCTTTTTTAAGGGTAATTCCCTTATGCTGAATAGGCTTCCTCATGAGAAAAGGGAAAACTTGGCAGCTATGGTAGGAAGTATTATAGCATAAGATGTTTGGGATGATTTATCTACACCTGACTTGCAAATTATATTAGCTCTGAGCTTGGGAGGCTTTTTAATGTTGTGATACCTCAAGAGATTGAGGCAAATACTGGTATTTTTTTTTTTTTTTACAGAATGTGACTTACACCTTTTGAGGGCAGATGGAAATAAAAACAGTCGAATTCACCCAGCCAGCACAACTTTAAGAAGGCAATACGGCATAATGGCATGTAAAATTCACCCATAAAATTGTTTGAAGGATAGTATAAAATTATAAGACACATCTGCAAAGCTCAGAAATCATTTGCAATTTATCAAAGGTGCACATAAAGTTTCTGTTGCAGGCCAAGTCTCAAGCTTAAAAGTCTTTCAGATGGAACCATTTCTGATGTCTCAAAAGACTAGATCTCACGGTGTTGCATATGACTTCTTTGAGTGAAACCCAAAGCAGCTTGAAGGAGAGCTGTCTTAGGTCTGGGATGCAAAGCTCTGAATCTGCCCTCAAAAGGAAGAATTAGAAGAATCTGCCCATTTTGATTTCTCTCCATTTCTCATTTTCCCATTCTTAAATTCCCATCTCCACAATTTTGTGGGATGAATCTCAACAGGGAGGAGGATGGGGACAAAACCAGAATCAGTTGGCTTCACCTACCATTGACTCTGGCTCCACCTGTGACTGGTATCCCTACCAGTTCCAAAGGGCAGCAGCCACCATTGGGAAGGTTCACATTAAAACCCAAACCAAACCAGACACCTCCATCCCTGCCCAGAACCCCCTCCTGTTAGGTGCCTGCACTGCTGCCATGAACCTGATGAACTACTATCACATGATCGGAATGATCCCTATCTCTGTGAAGTAAATCTGATGCATCTGATGAAAACTCATGTCCATGAAAATCTACGCCACAATATATTTATTTGTCCATAAGGTGCCACCAGATTCTGATCTAGAATGTTAGGGTTGCCATACACCCGGAATTTTCTGGACATACCCGGAATACAGTACTGCAGTGTCCGGGCAAAAATCGGCAAAATGTCCAGGGGAAACCAGACATTTGGCAATCCATGTTGGTAGTGTCGTTTTTACCGATTTTCTTTAAAAACTGTGATTTTCCTAAACCTTTGTCTCCTGATTTTCACTTTTTGAAATATGGCAACCCAAATGTGGATCCATGCTGTGAATTCGACACACACAGATGCACAGGCACTAGAATTAAAATAGATGCATGCACTAACAGCAGGGTGTCGCTGCAAGTGATTTATGTACCAAACATTAGGACATCTGCCCATTGCTGATAGATCAGATGTGTCAGCAGGAGCCCACTGATGACTGTAAGTAGTACCAGTGGCAGAACATCTAGTACTGCCAAACCCAAAGAGCCAAAACAATTTTTCCATATATTTCTCAACACATAGCTCAGGTTTCCTAGTTTAAGAAGCAAACAGGAAGATGTAGCTGACACCACGGCTGCATTGATTTCAAGTGAGATACCAAATCATGTTGTGTCTTAACTTTGGTTGGCTTGTGCATGTTTGGTTACTCCTTGTTCTCCCCTGTTGCACAGACCATCAACATCTAATTCCTTGCAGGATTGGTCCCTTAAAATGCTCCATTGATGAATCAGCACCTAACTGCCCCCTTGGGGCCTTTATACTAGTAAAACCCTCCACAGTTTTATAAGTCATGAATGGTAGAAGTTAAGACAGGAAACAAACTCAGTGACCCATCATGTCAGGCTCTGAAATGGAGCCAAATTTTGTAGAAAGTTTGACTCATCTGTTATAAATACATTGAGACTTTTCTATATATATATATAAAAGCCCACAAGTGCATTTCCCTAAGCTGTGATATAATCTTGAATTCCTGCTAATTTGGTTTGTTTATTAGAAGCAGAGTGTGTTGGTGGAAAAACCTCAGGCGTAGTCTAATATTCAAGGCTACCAGATAAGAATATTTAAATCCTGTGACAATTTCCTGGATGGTTGTTGTTGTTTTTAAATGGCATCCTTTTTTATTAAAAAGAGGAAGAAGGGTGTGAAATGACACAAATAGTCATTACTGGCGCACGTTAGATAGTGGCTAAAACAACGAGACCATGTGGTGCACATGGCAGCGCCGTCCCACATGAATAAAAACGTTATGAAGTTGCATTTGGGAAATGGATGCAAAGAACCCTTCTAATCTATTTCTCCTCCCTGCTAACTTTGAGGCGACAATATTCATACCAGGATATAGAAGTGGTTTGGCAAGTGCAGGATGCTAAATGGTTGTGGTTACCATTTTATGTTTCCTTGGTATCTTTGTACATGGTGCCAAAGATGAACATCACAGTGTATCCAGATGGAACGAGCTCCCTTTCTTCTCTTTGCCCTGCTCAGCTTCTGTAAAATTAATGGGGTTGGTATTGTCTGTCTGCATGAGGCATAAAGAAGCTGACTGATGCAGAATGCCCTGCCCCCTTCAGATCAGAAATATTGAAGCACTCTCCAATTGGAGCCATAAGGAATACTGTATATAAAAGGAATTTGGGGTGTGTTGGGTTTGCCCCTTCAGTTGCCTAAGTGTCTACAGGAAGAGATAATTGGTTACGTATATTCAAAACCTGTGCTGTCTTGACCCAATGACAGCTTTTCCTCCTCCAGCCCCTCCAGCCAGACTCTTTTCTGGATGCTGGGATTTATTTGTGATGAAAATTTAATAGATGCTTCCTGTGACTGCTTCTATATTAGCAGAAGCACACTGCATCACTGAGTTTAATGAATTTAAATCTTCAGTCCAATCTAATCCAACTCTTTTGTACACCTTATTATTTTATTTATTTATTTTACCTTGTTTTTTGTTTTGTTTTATTTTAAACAAAGCATTTAGAAAGGAGTGTTGTTTATTTATTATACTATTTATTGGCATCTACTATATATTTTGTAAAGTGGTTTGTTTGTTTGTTTGTCTGTCTGTCTGTCTATCCATTTGTTTGTCCTCTATATGTTTGGATGAGATATCATTACCAAACTTGGCATGAGGGTTTCTGGGGTGGAGGCAGCGCTCTTCCTCAATGTTCAGATGCCAGCTGCCATTTTGAATCAAGATGGTGGACCAAAACATGACTTTTGTGTGACTTCACCTGTTTTTTGGCATAGGTTTGGCTGCCTCTCAAGATATCATCACAAAACTTGGCATGAGGACTCCTGAGGTGGAGCAGCAGACTTAATCACCATTTAGACACTAGGTGACATTCTGAATCAAGATGGCAGATTGAAAAGGGACTTTGGATTTTTGATGTGACAGGTCCAAACTCACAAATTGCACTATGCATTTTTTTAAAAAAGTCTTTGCCTTTTAAGAATACTCAGGAAGAGTGGGACACTCCCCACTAGTAAACAATAAAATCCAAATTACAATTCACTATAAAAGCACTAACCAAAATAAAATCACAAGAAAATCAGCAAGAAGCCAATGAAAATCAGAATAAAACACAGCAGCAGAAACCACTTAAGCAATTTAAGAACAGCATAAAATCCAGCAATGGGTACTTGGTGCAAAACCTGAAGCGCCTGAATTATCCTGTAGCACTTTGTGCAGGGCGAGGACAACTATATACTCTACAATTGATAGTCTGGTTTGTGTTTGCTGAATGTCCATAGAGAAAAAGGTGGAGACCTATCCCAAAGAGAAATTTGTAGAAGTCATTGACCATTTTGGCCAAGACCCTGAAAGATTCCAGTTCCTGTTTAAAGCATAATCTCATTTGCATGTTAAGACCCAGAGACTCAAATTTTAGTTTTCGGTTTTGGCAGAATTTAGGCTGCAACTTTATTGATTACAGAAAGTGAGTGGTTGCATAGGCTCTGGTTCAACTAGCTCCCTACACCGTTGTAGGTAGCGCTGACCCAGAGCTCTATCACACGTCAGCCAAGGGTGAACACCTGAGGTAGGTGGAAAGCCTGGGAACAGACTCTGTTCACTCCCCAGATGTTCCCTTGGACTCAGGCACGGGCACAACCAAGGCCGTCTTAAGCAAATCTAGCGCCGTGGCGCAAAGGTCCCTTCGGCGCCCCTCCCTTTCCCCAAGCTGCGCTCTCTCGCCCTGGCTCAGGGTCCCCAGCGCCACCAGCCCAGGCTTGTCACGCTGCCAGGTCATGCCACCAACCCCTCTCCGCAGCTCCCCACCTCCCGCCACCTCCCCGGCCCGGAGGCCGCATGGCCCAGTGGCCGCCAACCGCACTGGAGGAAACAAGCGTGAGCGGTGAATTCTGGGTCCCGCAGTGCGCCGCATGTTCCCCGGCCGGCTGACCGGTCCACCACTGCCTCCACCTGCGCTCTCTCGCTGTTCTCCCAGCGGCCCAAGGAGCAGGAGGCAGTTGCCACGCCACCGCCTGTGCCCCGGGAGTGGTGGTGGTGGGGCGGCGGGCACCAGATGTGAGGAGGCACCTCGGGAGCCGCTCCAACCACCACTGCTCCCACAGGCGACAGTGGCTTGGCGGGCAGCAGCTGAGGGGATTCCCGCGGCCAAAGAAGAGGCGGCGGCAGAGCCATAGGGCTCAGACATCAGCTGTCTGGAGGGTGCAGCAGCACCCCTGGTGGCCAGGCACCCTGGCGCATTGCACAACCCAGCCCAGGCCTAGAGACGGCCCTGGGCACAACCCCCTCTCGGGGGTTGACCAAACCAAGTTGAGTCCCTGGATTCCTTTAACAGAAGACCTTTCACATAGGGTTGGTTAGACTGTTCTCCCATCCCTGTCATCTAAATCAGTGCCTATCCACAGCCTTACAAGTTGTGACAATTTGCTACGTGGCAGGCGAAACCTAAATGGCAACAGCCAATCAGCCAAGTGGGGAAAATTCTTGCCGTGCCCCTGTCCCAACAACAGGCAACACACGACGGCATAGCAAGGTCAATCACAAAATGCCCTAAATATACGGAGAGGTGGGTGGGTGTTCCGATGCACAAGCTGAAAGAGGAAGCTCTGGGTCACATGCATGGGTTTATATAAGTCCCTCAGCCCGTTTAGACTGCACCCCATTGGCCAGATTACACCCAGCAACGAGGGACCTACCAATCGGGTGTTGTGGCTGATCAATAAACCCACCCACAACCGGGTGGTCAGTCTCCAGGTCTCACTGCAACACGTGCCCTCTTTTAGGGAGGACACGCTTTGTCCTATATTTTCCTTTATATTATGGATGGACAGGCATTAACAAAAAGGTCTCACACATTTCAGACCTTATGATTGGCGTTCACCATAGCCAAGGCAGGTGCTTCATAAAAGATGAGATTCCAGCCTTAGCAGTTTTTAATTTGGTTCAGAATCCTGTTGTATTGTGATTCAGAATCCTGAGGTATTTTTGTTCAGTGGACAAACTGAAGCTGTATGTCTTTTTAGCGCCATACTCTGTTACTGTTAAATGGACAAACAAAGCGATTTGTTAGAAGTTCTGAAATGTACAGTATAATCCCATACAATACAGTAAATCACCGTTGTTTCTTAATTCTTCAGCACCATATAATAGTGCATGGGGTTCAGACATAAGTAAACAACCTGTAGTTACAAGTCACAGACCTGGCACCCCCAGAATTATTTCTGCAGAAACCCATGATAATCGACCTGCGGCAGCTCCGGACTTGGCCAATGAATGTAACACAAGCTGAGGGTATTTTCTTCTTCTTCTAGGTGGTCTACTTCAATTTATGCCTGGCTTTGCATCACAAAGAGCGTATTTTTTAGCAATATCCATATTTTACAAACTGCGAATGATGTATTTCTCCTCACAGTATTCCATCTTTGCCTCCTGGAGATTATATATAGCACAGCCCCAACATTTGCACATGCATAGGGAAATTTAAAATAAAATCTACATTGTTGTCCTTCATTCGTCATTTAACAAATCTTCTGCAATTTGTCACCACAGGACATAACTCTGCTTAAAATGAGTGTTTTATCCTGGACCAAGTCCCTCATCCTTGAACCAGGCTTTGAACTATGTTCTGTTTGGTGGTGCCAAAATCAAAACAAGGAGAGCTCCTTGAGTGCTTTTGGCTCAAACAGTTGGGGACGGAGAGAGAGAAAGAGAGAGGAATCTGCTGAGTTTTGAAGATACTCCATGCCATGAGGAAAGAAAGAAAAATACTATTTCCCAGAACAAATTAATAGAAATGCTGTGGGAGGTAATAATTGCTTAAAAGCCACATGAAAAATCTTCTGGTGGCTTCCCTGGGCCTGACAACTGCTGGGTACCTTGGTAGGCTTTCATGTGGTGCCTTATAAATAGGCCCTATGGTCCTCTGTGAAAGAAAACATTACAAATCAAATTTGACTGCTCATGGTATTTCCCACCAGAAGCAACACACTCTTTCCAGTGTAAACTGGTACCTCAGATAAGTGAACGAAAGAAACAAGGGCACACTCATTTGAGGAATTCATCTTGAAATATGATAAACATTGCTAATGCTACCTACCCTTACACTGTGTGAGGGACTGAAGGGGCCTGTGCGCGACACCATGCAACGTCATGATGTCATGTGTGCAATGCTGCAAGGAGCCAGGGCATGGTGCTGAATGTCCCCCTGAATATTGTGTGGGCTTGACCCCCTCAAAAATACTTTGGGGTGGGGGGCAAAACTGCCTCAGCCCCTAGGAGTTGGTGTGCCTAGTATGAAGTATATACTGAATCATAAGAACATCAGGATCAACACAGTTAGCAAGTCTGAAAACCAAGTGACATAAATTAAACCAGGCAGATTAGTTGGTTAGTTAGTTTTAAAATCCTACAGGGGTCATTTCTATGATATCAAAATAAAGAGGCATTTTCTAAAGTGATTGGTTGAGTGAGCAACAGAACTGCTACTTATTGCTGTTGACCATTCCACCTTCTTTTTTATAAGGTTAGAGGAAAGGGGGGGGGAGAGAGACCAAGTCAATAAAGACTATAGCCGACTGTACTCCAGATGGATGACAAAACTTCCAGGAGCTTATCCATATCCTTATCCATATTTCAATAAAATTACTTTAAACAAAAGGAAGGAACATGCCTGAAATTCCACATGGCAGCACAAAGGTGCAATCATCTCCTTGTAGGTCTATCTTTACAAGGCTTGGCCATTCTGAATCTCACATGGTCATTCTGAGCATATTTTATTCAGAAGCAAATTCATTGAGTTCAAGAGTTCATGTTCCATTGAGATCTTTAGTAAGGACTTCCCTAGTAGCAAGCCCCATTGAACACAGGGTGGTCCACAGCTGAGAAAGCGTTCTTAGTCACTGATAGACACCTTTTCCTTCAAATATTATTTGCCCACATGGTATCCTCAACTTTCCTTAGCTATATGCTGCCTGTGGCTGATGGGCATTGCAGTCCAAATATCTTGAGGAGTCCAGGGTGGCAAGTGAGGACCCTTTTGGACAACTGCAGCAGGTGACAGCAATCCCTTGCAGCTTTCTCCTAACCTTCACATGTCCTTTTCCTCCCTGATGCTGCAAAGGGCCACCCATTGTGGCACTTGCCATTTTTGGCAAAGGCAGGGATAACAGTTGCTTCCAGTGCACCCCGACTGAGGCTCTTCTTCCCCCACTGACAGATGGATAGATCTCCCCACTTATAACCAGCAAAGGTGACAAGTGATGTGCTGCAGCAACCATATTCTTGGGAACTTGTGAATGACTGGGGAGGTGGGGTGAGGAAAACAAGGGCTTTTAAGGCCATCCAATGGCATATATATTTTCCCACGATAGTTAAATAAATCCCCGTGGTGTGGTATATTACCTCCAAGCCCACTGGCTTTTCATAAGCAAACACAAAAATGCAGCTGCCACCCAGATACCTTTATCCAAAAAAAGGACCACATGCCAAGCACTTATCCTCCAAATATGAAAGCAAACACAATGCTATCATCAACAGACATCTGTCAGAGCACTCTCCAACAACCTCTGCTGCGTTTCTTATGTAGTGCTCTGTCTATGTAGTGCCTGTCTCTATAAAAACAAAGTGCAATATGAACCATGTGAAACAGTTGCAAAGAAGGAAATGACTGATGACGAGTGAGATTAGACATTGTTGGTTCTCAGAAGTGTGTGACTGGGAGCTGGGGATGATTGGAAGGGGACTCGTACCTTTTCTGTTCCCTTTGTCCCTCTCTTGAATGGAGCCAGAAATCAAGTGCCATTGTCTCTTTCAGCGCAGTACAGGCAGTAGTGTTGCTGTTTTTGTGTTGGTGGAGGGGAGGAATGGAAGCTTTTTGTTCTAAGCATCCATCTACTTAGCAGCACAATGCTATTCAGAATTAAGTCCCCCGAGTTCAAGAAGACTTACTCCCAGGTAAGCATGCATAGAATGGAAGCCAAAATAAGTTGTAAGGCCCAATCCTTCTTTCTGTTCTTTGTATCTGCTTGTAACCAGGACTGGATGAGCCATAGACCTGGTCCAGCAGGCTCTTCCTATGTAAATGCCCAAACTTCTGAATACTGTAGCTCTGTTGCTTTGTATTACCCATAAAGATAAATGCACAGCTGTTTTGTTTTGTTTTGTGACCAAAGAACAGGAGTTATATATATATTTTAAAAAGTGGTCATCAACTTAGGAAAGCAAAAACTCTTTCCTTCAAAATGGTGCCACTCTGCATTTTGTTCTGGGATGCAGAATCAGTGGTGTTAGTTGGAATGGTTGGGTTTCCCCCCTTGATAAATGAAACTGAACTGACTGGAGGAATGTCTAAAGCTAAAGAGGGGAGTGGTGGACAGGCAGGGAAATCATTCAATTTGTTTGACAGGTCAAGCTTTCAAATACACTGAATTATTTCCCCATATTCTCTCTCTCTCTCTTTTTCACAGAGGGAACATCTAGGAGGGGTGGTGGAGTGAGAGAAAAATCTTACTTTCCCAATAGCAATGCCTAAATCGTAAAGTCAGTCCTTAGGGCTTCTAGAGGGCTTGGGAGCTGGGGGCACTGTCATGCAGTGGTTCCGCTCCTTCCTCCTGGGCTGTGTTCAGAAAGTGGTGGTGGGAGATGAGTGTTCATACCCCTGGGCTCTCACTTGTGGGGTGCCTCAGGGTTCTCTCCTCTCCCCCATGCTTTTCAACATCTACATGCAGCCGCTGGGAGAGATCATCAGGGGGTTTGGGCTGGGTGTTCATCAGTATGCGGATGATACCCAGCTCTACCTCTCTTTCAAATCAGAACCAGTGAAGGCAGTGAAGGTCCTGTGTGAATGCCTGGAGGCGGTTGGAGGATGGATGGCGGCTAACAGATTGAGATTGAATCCTGACAAGACAGAAGTACTGTTTGTGGGGGACAGGAGGCGGGCAGGTGTGGAGGACTCCCTGGTCCTGAATGGGGTAAATGTGCCCCTGAAGGACCAGGTGCGCAGCCTGGGAGTCATTTTGGACTCACAGCTGTCCATGGAGGCACAGGTCAACTCTGTGTCCAGGGCAGCTGTCTATCAGCTCCATCTGGTATGCAGGCTGAGACCCTACCTGCCCGCGGACTGTCTCGCCAGAGTGGTGCATGCTCTAGTTATCTCCTGCTTGGACTACTGCAATGCGCTCTACGTGGGGCTACCTTTGAAGGTGACCCGGAAACTACAACTAATCCAGAATGTGGCAGCTAGACTGGTGACTGGGAGCAGCTGCCGAGACCATATAACACCGGTCCTGAAAGACCTACATTGGCTCCCAGTACGTTTCCAAGCACAATTAAAAGTGTTGGTGCTGACCTAAATGGCCTCGTCCAGTATACCTGAAGGAGCGTCTCCACCCCATCATTCTGCCCGGACAATGAGGTCCAGCACCGAGGGTCTTCTGGCGGTTCCCTCACTACGAGAAGCCAAGTTACAGGGAACCAGGCAGAGGGCCTTCTCGGTAGGGGCACCCACCCTGTGGAATGCCCTCCCACCAAATGTCAAAGAGAATAACAATTACCAGACCTTTAGAAGGCATCTTAAGGCAGCCCTGTTTAGGGAAGCTTTTAATATTTGATGGATTTCTGTATTTTAATATTTTGTTGGAAGCTGCCCAGAGTGGCTGGGGGAAACCGGCCAGATGGGCGGGGTGTGTGTGTGTGTGTGTGTGTGTGTGTGTGTGTGTGTGTGTATATATATATATATATATATATATTATTAAAGGAGATCCTCTGCACCTAATTTTCTGAAATTTGGCAAGCTGCATCCCCTCAGAAAGGCTAACCATGCCTGCAATGGTTCAGATTTAATAGATCATATATGAACTGAAACAAAGTGGATCCAAAACATATCAGGCATGTGCAAAACACTCCGAAAACAGATACAAGGTAAATATTGTTGTCACTGTGCACCTAACATTTATCCATGACATGATATGACTCAAGTTAATTTGATCTGCAGACCAGATTTGGAAAAGAACGTCAGAAATACTTAGAATTTTGACACATCTATTCATTTATCTGGCATGGAGGTAAGAAACTTGGCAGAAATAAAAGAGCCAGATACACCAACCACCAATGCTTACAGATGTATACTATAAAATTGGGCTAAGACCCATAAGTAACAATGTAAGGATCTCATAAAATCGTGCCAAGCCAATATAATTCTTGTAGATACCACACGTTTAATTCACATTGCCAGGCCAACTAATCTAGCATCTAAATGCTTTCAATATGCATTGATTTAGCAGGGTATTCATCGATGTAGTCACAACCTAGCCGAAGGAAGGAAGGCAGCTTTCTGCAAATTACAGTAGCTATGAAATTACCAACCTGATTTCTAAAAGTGAAAAAACAATGTATCTTGTTCTCTTTTTCTAATAAAGAATCCTTTTTATGCACCTATAAAGTAGCAATACCTTGATTTCTATAGGAAAGCTGCATGTCTACATAGTAAGCAGAAAACTAAGAATTGTGCCTCTCATGAGTAGCCATCAAGTATAAAACCATTATTGCATGTAATTACATAATTACATAAAAAGACTAGTTTTGTTCCAGAACTGCCTCCTCATACTTTGAACCTCTGCTTGGGGAAATAAGTGCCACCCTGAGATCTTCAGTTGAAGGGCAGTTATACAAATGATGATGATGATGATGATGATGATGATGATGATAATTGGACCCAGGGCATCCTTCACACAAGTAAAACTCCTGGCTGTGGTATAAGGAAGAAACACTACCACATACAGTTAAAGCAGAGCTCTCTAGCGTTTGTTAACAGAGAGAGTTGAAAATTTTTAAGAACCCAGGAAATCAGTCGTGTTACCCAGCTCATATCTTTAGTGAGGGAGGATCTGTCAGAGGACCCACTCTTTGGCCCTGGTCCCCTGTTGACCAATATGGCAGGGGAGCTGCTGTATTTAGATGCAAAAGAACCTGCATTTGAGGAGGAGTTCAATTGGCGAAGGTTTTCAGGAGCACTGCATACCTCTTGCCTGAAATTTTTCAGTCTCTTTGCTAAGCACACAGAGCCCACGAAAAAAGGGAATGTTAGAAAAGCTAACAAAAACAAATCCCTGGGACGTTGAGGAATCTGGAACTTCTGGGTGGGTTGCAATTCTGTGGGGAACGAGACATTTCCATCCCTTTCAATCCGCACCAAGTGGGAAGGACGCTGGACGCTTATGCGAAACAGCTGGCCTCCGTTTCAAATATTTGTTGGCCTTCATATGAATGTAAGTATGAAACAAGGACTGTATAATATTGTGTAAATAAGCAGAGGCCCACTAATCTTTCAGTCTGGAAGGCTGGATCCTTTTATTCACACTTCTAACCACAGACGTGTGCGGAGCTTGCCAGACTAGGGAATACATATGCTCTGACAACCTTCGACCCTAAGGGAGCCTCTTTCTTCTCTCTTGACCACCGTAGTAAAATAGCATCACAGCCAAACAGGGAAGGTTAGGTGGGCCACATGTATTTTCAATGCACTTCTTAAAAAGAACAAGCTGGAATTTGGGACATTGTTGAAAGCAGGTAAAAAAAATGTAACCTGTCTGTGGCCAGGGAGTGTCTTACATGTTATTGCTCTTACAAAAGCCTTTTGGGCTGAAGAATGGGACTGAAATACAGTCATACCTCAGTTTAAGTACGCTTCGGTTTGAGTACTTTCAGTTTAAGTACTCCGCGGACCTGTCTGGAACGGATTGATCCACTTTCCATTACTTTCAATGGGAAGGTTCGCTTCAGATTAAGTACGCTTCAGTTTAAGTACAGACTTTTGGAACCAATTGTGTCCTTAAACCAAGGTACCACTGTATTTGAAATAAACAATATTTTCAGACCACATATAAGAACACAAGAAAATCCCTGTTGGATCAGGGCAAAGGCCCATGTTTTCACAGTGGCCAATTGGATGCCTATGGCTTTGCCACAGTGCTAGTGTACCTCAATCACAAGTGGGGCCAATCATTTGGGTTTTATTGGATGCCAGTTTTTTTCTGGAAAAGACCTATCTGATATGCCCCGGTTGCAGAACTGTAAACATTACCCTAGTTGCAAGATACGGCCCTATTTTCATCCCACAGCACTCTTCTAACTTTTAAAGGACACATCAGTGATGTGGTGGTTATGGGAAGTTGTAAATCTGTCATTTTATCAATGGTGGAATCAAGGGTGTGGAACCTTTCACCCTCCAGTTGTTATTGGACTCCAACTCCCATAATCCCTGACTACCAGCCATGCTGGCTGTGGCTGATGGGACCTGAAGACCAACAGTATCTTGGCAGCTGCAGGTTCTCCATCCTTGACCTACATGGTGCTCTACCCATTTCTAACACTTGCAAGGTGTCTGATATAATTTGAAGCGCAATGCTTGTAAGTTCAGGCAGGCAGTTACAGATAACAGGAGGTTCTGGGAAATATACAGCAATTTTGGATAATTTATTAGTTCATATAAACCATTTGGGTGTGTTATGAGAGGAAATAGACAGGCATTTCCTTATCAAATGCCTCAGGATATTATCAAGAGGGAACGAAGGCTCAGAGGAATGTAGGCAGTAAACTGAGGATTCCCAAAAGAGCTTGCCCTTGTGAACTGATTCCACTCAGAATTTTGCTTTGAAAATCTGCCACCAGAAGAAACCTATTAATGCCCACCAACGTTTTGTCTATATTTGGTGCTCACTCATCAGCATCTTTTCCCCTTCCACCTTTCACAGAAATCCTGCTGTTAGCTGTGTCTCATGTTCTCTCTACCACCTACCATGGGAAGAAGGAGAACCCAAAGGGGGTGGGGGATCATATAAACAGTGTTTTCCCACCACCTTGCAAAAATAAGGAATGTATGTGCAGTCGTAATAGAAGGGAGAGTTGCAAAATACCCAATGGCTTCACTTCATGGGTTTTCTGGCCTGGACCTGGCTCTGAGATGGACTACAGCTGGGCCAAAGGCAATATACACGATCATGGATAGACTAGATCTAGATCAGGTTTAGAAGGCAAAAGGTAATTGCCGAGTCAGAAGATTAAACTTCAGGGCATCTTCAAAGGCCACAGAAGCAGAAGAAAGAACACACCAGGCAGGAGCTCCAGGGTTGTTGGCAAAGTGCCTGGTTAATTGCAGTTGAGGAGGAAAGGGAAACCTGATTATACTTGCTTGCCTGGCTGAGAACAAGGAAGGTGTGAATCCTTTAGGCTTTCATAAAGGCATCTCCTAAATCTTATTTTGGAGGAGGTGGTGGAAGGACAATACCCAGGTCCCGGTCTCAGGGGAGAAATCTTCCTTTTAAATTAGGGTGGAGTATTTAGATCACTAATAGTTAACATTGTTGGTCAAATAGGTCTCCCCAAGACAACAATCATCATCATCAACATCATCAAAACTGATGGTGAAAAGGGGATTCATTAATAATTTTACCAGGAAATAAAGTCATGTGAAAAAATGAACTCTGTTTTGATAAATGTCTGAATTTTTGTTTTATCGAAATTCCCATGAAGGGGATGCTAACGTTTTGGAAGGCAATTTTGGGAAAGGCAGAATGTGGGCCTTACAGCTAAACTGATGCATACCAAATGTGGATGTGTTAGCCTGCAAGGCACAGAGGCCATTGGGATATCCGGCCTGCTTTCATGCCTTCTAAAAGTCTTTTGACTGTTAAAAAGAGTAATTATAATCATTCAATAATTAAATATTAAAATAACACATTAGCATAATTATTTTGTTATGTATCCTTATAGTCCTTATAGTCAGAAATCTAAACTTGTAGCCATCTAAGGCAGGCATCCCCAAACTGCGGCCCTCCAGATATTTTGGCCTACAACTCCCATGATCCCTAGCTAACAGGACCAGTGGTCGGGGAAGATGGGAATTGTAGTGCACAGAGCACAGAGCATGGGAAATAAACAAGATGAACTTGAGCTCTTGGTACAGCAAACTAAATATGACATAATAGGCATCACTGAAACCTGGTGGGATGAGTCTCATGACTGGAATGTAGTAATAGAGGGATACAATCTATTTAAGAGAAATAGACCAAACAGGAAAGGAGGAGGAGTAGCTTTATATGTTAGGGATATGTATACCTGTGAAGAGATCCAGGATTTAAAACTTCAAAGCCAAATTGAGAGTATCTGGGTCAAAAGTAAGGGAGAGAAAAACAACAGTGATCTCATTGTGGGAGTTTACTATAGATCCCCAAGCCAAAGTGAGGACACAGATGATGCCTTCCTGGAACAGATGGCCAAGCATTCCAAAGGAAGTGAGATAGTAGTAATGGGGGATTTCAACTATCCTGATATTTGTTGGATGTCAAACTCAGCCAAGAGCATAAGGTCGAACAGATTCCTCACTGGCCTTGCAGACAACTTCATTGTCCAGAAAGTGGGAGAAGCAACAAGAGGATCAGCCATTTTAGATCTGGTCCTAACCAATAGTGATGACTTGGTTAGTGGGGTAGAAGTGGCAGGATCATTAGGTGGGAGTGACCATGCTCTTCTGGAGTTTATTATCCAGCGGAAAGGAGCAACCAAGCATACTAAGGTCCAAATTCTAGACTTTAAGAAAGCCAACTTCAGAAAACTTAGGGAAACGCTGGGTGAAATCCCATGGACAGTAATACTAAAAGGGAAGGGAGTTCATGATGGTTGGGAGTTTGTTAAAAGGGAGATATTAAAAGCACAACTTCAGGCAATACCAATGAGACGGAAACATGGAAGGTGCCTAAAGAAGCCAGGCTGGCTATCTAAAGAACTTTTGACTGAGTTAAGATTTAAAAGGGATATGTACAAAAAATGGAAAAGGGGGGAAATCTCCAGAGAGGAATTCAAACATATAGCCAGCACGTGTAGAGACAAAGTCAGAAAAGCTAAAGCACAGAATGAACTCAGGCTCGCTAGAGAGGTTAAAAGCAACAAAAAGGGCTTTTATGGGTATGTCCGTAGCAAAAGGAAAAACAAGGAAACGGTGGGGTCACTCAGAGGAGAAGATGGTGAAATGCAAACAGGGGACAGAGAAAGGGCAGAACTCCTCAATGCCTTCTTTGCCTCAGTCTTCTCCAAGAAAGAAAACAACGCCCGACCTGAAGAATATGGAGCAGATGATTCAGCAGGGGAAACACAGCCCAGAATAAGTAAGGAGGTAGTACAAGAATACTTGGCTAGTTTAGATGTATTCAAGTCTCCAGGGCCAGATGAACTACATCCAAGAGTATTAAAAGAACTGGCAGAGGTGATTTCAGAACCACTGGCAATAATCTTTGAAAATTCCTGGAGAACAGGCGAAGTTCCAGCAGACTGGAGGAGGGCAAATGTTGTCCCTATTTTCAAAAAGGGGAAAAGAGAGGACCCAAACAATTACCGCCCAGTCAGCCTGACATCAATACCAGGAAAGATTCTAGAGCAGATCATTAAGCAAACAGTCTGTGAGCACCTAGAAAGAAACTCTGTGATCACTAAAAGTCAGCATGGGTTCCTGAAAAATAAGTCATGTCAGACTAATCTGATCTCATTTTTTGACAGAATTACAAGCCTGGTAGATGAAGGGAACGCTGTGGATGTAGCCTATCTTGATTTCAGCAAGGCCTTTGACAAGGTGCCCCATGATATTCTTGTAAAGAAGCTGGTAAAATGTGGGCTAGACAATGCTACCATTCAGTGGATTTGTAACTAGCTTACTGACCGAACCCAAAGGGTGCTCATCAATGGCTCCTCCTCATCCTGGAGAGTAGTGACTAGTGGGGTGCCACAGGGTTCTGTCTTGGGCCCAGTCTTGTTCAACATCTTTATCAATGACTTGGATGATGGGCTTGAGGGCATCCTGAGCAAGTTTGCAGATGACACCAAATTGGGAGGGGTGGCTAACACCCCAGAGGACAGGATCACACTTCAGAATGACCTTAACAGATTAGACAACTGGGCCAAAGCAAACAAGATGAATTTTAACAAGGAGAAATGTAAAGTACTACACTTGGGCAAAAAAAATGAAAGGCACAAATACAGGATGGGAGACACCTGGCTTGAGAGCAGTACATGTGAAAAGGATCTAGGAGTCTTGGTAGACCACAAACTTGACATGAGTCAGCAGTGTGATGCAGCAGCTAAAAAAGCCAATGCAATTCTGGGCTGCATCAATAGGAGTATAGCATCTAGATCAAGGGAAGTAATAGTACCACTGTATTCTGCTCTGGTCAGACCTCACCTGGAGTACTGTGTCCAGTTCTGGGCACCACAGTTCAAGAAGGATACTGATAAGCTGGAACGTGTCCAGAAGAGGGCAACCAAAATGGTCAAAGGCCTGGAAACGATGCCTTATGAGGAACGGCTTAGGGAGCTGGGTATGTTTAGCCTGGAGAAGAGAAGGTTAAGGGGTGATATGATAACCATGTTCAAATATATAAAAGGATGTCATATAGAGGAGGGAGAAAGGTTGTTTTCTGCTGCTCCAGAGAAGCGGACACGGAGCAACGGATTCAAACTACAAGAAAGAAGATTCCACCTAAACATTAGGAAGAACTTCCTGACAGTAAGAGCTGTTCGGCAGTGGAATTTGCTGCCAAGGAGTGTGGTGGAGTCTCCTTCTTTGGAGGTCTTTAAGCAGAGGCTTGACAGCCATCTGTCAGGAATGCTTTGATGGTGTTTCCTGCTTGGCAGGGGGTTGGACTGGATGGCCCTTGTGGTCTCTTCCAACTCTATGATTCTATGATTCTATGATTCTAGTCCAAAACATCTGGAGGGCCAAAGTTTGGGGATGCCTGATCTAAGGCAAGTTCATGTAGGCCCTTTTCTGCTGTTTGTCTTCAATGCTTGGAGGTCGAAGGAAGGCCTCTATCAGTGCAGCCCCGATTCCTCAGAGTTGCCACCAAAATTAACTTAGGAAGTCCCATCTCTGAAGAAACATCTGAGAAATTCCAAGGAAAGCCAAACATTTCAATAGAGCTAGCTAGACTCCCCACCCCCAGGGGTAAGCAGTATAATGAAGAATTCATTATTTTACACTCACTCCCCACTTCTCTCACATCATAACTATAGGCTAAGAGACAGGATCTGGGCCTATGCATTGTCACAGGAGTAAGAAAACTTTTTCAGCCACGTTCCCTTCTGGGGAACCTCCCAAAGGCCACATGCCCATGATAGACAAAGCCAGAAGCAAAAGGGGAGGGACAAACAAATGCCCGTTTTATCTATGCGCACTAGGCTAGTTTTCACACACCCATACACCCCTTGTCCAAAGAAGCAAAAGGTGTTATCAAAGTTCAAGGATGTATTCCTCCCCGGAAATGTGAAGTGGGGCAAATGATAAGTGTTGCCTGTGAAGAGCTGCCTTTGCTCGTTGGGTCTGAGGTGCCTCACACATAATGCCACCGTATCTTAGAGGGAAAGGGTATACAAGAGGAAAGTCAAATTTTAATATTAAAAAGGCCAAAATACGAATTTTAACTTATCCAAGTTTTCAAACTGAAGCTGAAAAGTGACTATTGCTTACAAAACATTTTGAAGCCATTCAAGTCCAGTGTTTGAATTCAATGCAATGCATAGGAAAATCCCTTTGTACTGTCATGAATGTGACCAGTCATTTAAGCGAGGTCAGATATTACATGAATCTGACATATTGTCGTTGGTTTTTTTGTTATGTACACCATAAACAGGAAGTTTCTCAGCAATTTGTGGACTGAACCAATTATAAATGTGATGCAGGAATGCAGGAAGAAACTGAAAGGAAGCCGTCTCCCCCCCTTTCTTCATTTGCCTCACTCTCTGCTTTAAATGGATTGTAGGGTTGTCTGAATAGCTTCCTAGGGAGTATTAGTGAAGCTCACTTGCTCACATTGTGTCGTGCACTCAGTTTGGCTCACCAAGGAACATATTCAAATTATGAAGGAAGAATAGATCCTTTGTGACCAGGACTGTCATTCATATAATCCATATACATGGGAAGATTGGGGTGGGGGAGCCTATTCTGAAAGGGAAGTGCATTCTGGGTGTTTTTTTATGGTAGTCAATGGTTGACTAGTTTATTTCAGACAAAAACAAAACTATGTGATGCTGTAAATAAGAACTAACTTATTTAGCAAAATACCCAGAGTTGTAGGATTCTGCATTTTACTCACTCTGACTTCACTTTACTTACTGCTACTAATTGTACCCTGGGCACTAGCTCTCTGACATTGGAACTAGCATCAGCCTACTTGGTAATGCCTTCTACTGCTGTCTTTCTTGGCTAGGACCCAGGTCTATTCATCTGTGTGTCTGAAACTGGAAGATTTGACAATTGTTCCTGGAGAGGGAAAGAAGAAAAGTGGGTTGTATCTCTTTTTCATTCAGAGGAGACCTATTGAAATTAATGGACCCAAGTTAGTCCTGTTCATTGAGCCCCAAAGGGTTGGCAACCTCTATTTCTTTGAGTTCTAACAAATTAATGAGAGTTTAAAAGGTAAAGGTAAAGGGACCCCTGACCATTAGGTCCAGTCGTGACCAACTCTGGGGTTGCGCGCTCATCTCGCATTATTGGCCGAGGGAGCCGGCGTATAGTTTCCAGGTCATGTGGCCAGCATGACAAAGCCACTTCTGGCGAACCAGAGCAGCACATGGAAATGCCGTTTACCTTCCCGCTGTAGCGGTTCCTATTTATCTACTTGCATTTTGACGTGCTTTCGAACTGCTAGGTTGGCAGGAGCTGGGACCGAGCAACGGGAGCTCACCCCGCCACAGGGATTTGAACCGCTGACCTTCTGATCAGCAAGCCCTAGGCTCAGTGGTTTAACCCACAGAGCCACCTGGGTCCCTTAAAAGGTAAAGGGACCCCTGACCATTAGGTCCAGTCGTGACCAACTCTGGGGTTGCGCGCTCATCTCGCATTATAATGAGAGTTTACCACCCACCAATATCTCTCGGACCAAACATTTGCTGTCCCTTAGTGGTGTTCAAAACTAGCATTGCAATCATCTACACATCTACTCAGAAGTACGTCCCATTGAGTTCGAACAGTTTTTTGGTAGGTCTGCACAGGATTTCAGTCTAAGTCTGTTTACTTTGTTTTTGCATTTAACCAAACAGCTATTCCTCATTAAATCTTACAAGCCCCCACAGGGAATAAGGGGGAGGGAACCCTCTTATCACTGCCTAATTCCATGATTTTTTGAAAGCAGAAACTCCATGTGTTTTCTCAATAAGCACTTCTCCTCCTGACAGGGCTCGATCTTTCATAAACATGGGCAAGAATAACCTCTGGATGCTAGCCTGCAGCAGTGAAGTATGAAATTTTGAATTCTACGGGTCACTGTTTTTGCTGCAGCCAGATGTGGATAAAAGGCAATGGGTGTTTTATTGTTGTTTTCTCAAGAAACAGAGAAAGGTTTGTACTGAGACGTGTCAACTTTCTCCTTTTTGTGAACAGGAAGAAGAAGAAGAAAAAAAAACAAGTAGCCAACATGTGGCTTGAATATGGCCATTTGCCATTTCAAAAGATGAAACTCTTTTAAAAAAATATTTTGAATTTAAATATTCTTGTCTGCAGCTAATAAAACATATTTTGAGTCTAAATTGGATTTAGAAAAATACATAAAGCTGCTGCTAAGTTCATGACAATCTGAGTGTTAACAACATGACTGACATTTCTAATTGGTTATGGACTGGATTATCAGGCTGTAATTGATAGTCATCTTTTTCCATTGTTTTAAGTAGTACTTGCTTTGAGGGGTGGGGGGGATCCAGCATTATCATATTGCCTTCCCTGGTTTCAACAGTTAATGATCTTAGAGCAGGCATAGGCAAACTCTGGCCTTCCAGATGTTTGTGACTACAATCCCCATCATCCCTAGCTAACAGGACCAGCGGTCAGGGATGATGGGAATTGTAGTCCCAAACATCTGGAGGGCCAGAGTTTGCCTATGCCTGTTTTAGAGGTACAGAGATGGGAAGTGATGAAGGAAGGCTAACCCTAATAATGCCTAGATTTTTAGTATTCATCCAGCTAATACATCATGGGGAGGAATGTAGGCAAATGCTTCACATACTGTGTTCCTGAAACTGGGGTTGTGAAATTGCCAGAGCAGTATTTGGATCCCTGCTGCTGCTCCAAGACACCTCCATTCTCAGACCCACAGCTTGCATAGGAAGGTGCTTTCCATGAGCCAGACTGTTGGCCTACACTGTCTGGCAGCAGATCTCCAGGCTAAGAGTCACTTTCAGCCATACTTACCTGGAGATGTCAGGGATTGAACTTCTCCACACGATCCATGTCCTCTGCCACTGAGTTATAGATCCCATCCACATTTGTGGAATAGGCTAACTAGCCATTATATAAATATTTTCTATACATTATAAATTACACTGGCTTGGTAAAATGTTCCATTTCTCCATGCGAAAGTAGTAGACTTTCTTTCCAATATCAACAACAACAATCTTTCATTGTTATTAACAATAAATGCTGCTGATGTTGTTCTCATAGCTGCCAAGTTATCCCTTTTTTAAAGGGATTTTCCCATATGCTGAATAGGCTTCCTCGCGAGAAAAGGGAAAACTTGGCAGCTATGGTTGTTCTGGAAGAAAAAGCTTCTTAATGGATAAACTAAACATTTTACTAATCCCGTATTATTTACGATTGTCGCTTCTTGCAGAGGTTTACCCCTTCATCTAACTGTATGTTTTATGAGCTGACGTTCCAGGAGGGATGATTTCTGTCGAATGTTAGGAGAAACCTGTTGGTGGTAAGATCAGTCTGGCAGCAGAACCAATTACTGAGGCAGGGGAGGAAGCAGCTGTCCCTCACCTGAGGTCTTTGAGCAGAGCCTGGGCATCTAGGTCTGTTGTGGATGCTCTAGCTCTGGATTTTCTGGATCAAGCAGGAAGTTGGGTTGGATAGCCTGCAAGACCCCTTCCAAATCTATGGTTCTGTACAACCTTAACCAATGTGGATTGGGTCCAGATTGTTGGGACTGCAACTCTGCTCAACTGCCCTAGTCGATCTTAGTTCAAAACATCTGGAGAGCACCACATCGGGGCTGTTGTTCTATTATTCTAATTACGACCACTAATCATTAAAGGTACGTGCTGAACCACGAGCGGCAAGGCGTGGTGGCCATAAGTGGCACAGTTGGCAGGGTTAGGCCTTACTATGGCATGGCATCAAATCAGCATGTCTGTCATCCTACCCTCTTGCCTCCTAATGGATTCAGTAGACTAGAGGCAGAGCCATAAGAGAGCTTATGGTTGCACATACAATGTTGCACATACAATGTAACAAACACTAGAGAGATACTAAAGGTAAAGGTACCCCTGACCGTTAGGTTCAGTCGGGGTTGACTCTGGGGTTGTGGCGCTCATCTCACTCTATAGGCCAAGGGAGCTGGCGTTTGTCTAGCAAACCAGAGCAGCGCACGGAAACGCCATTTACCTTCCCACCAGAGCAGTACCTATTTATCTACTTATTATGGAACATTTTGTAATAGTGCTGGGGTGATCATGTTATTTTATGACACCATGGCCTTCTGTTTGGAGAAAGGGTGATGTAGAAATTTAAATATGAATGAATAAAGTATCAGTGATTGGCCTGTAATGTTCATCTAATAAATGGAAGTGTCAAAGCTGATTGCTCCAACACATAACCTTATGTACTTGACTGGCAGCTATGTATCATCATAAGGAAAAACTCTTAATACGTTAAAATCCCAACATGCCCTGCACTGCAAAAAGTAAAACAAGAGGGCTGTTGATTTTCAAGGAATAATATTTTATTAAGAACGTTGTTTTTCCCAGGAATTCTTCTTTGAACTGCATCTGTATAAACTCCCCTGGTTAAGATTATTAAATGGTCTATAAAGATTCACTTCGGAAAAAACAAAAGTCCTCATTCTCAGAAGCAGGTTGCAAAATTTCCAGAATAACGTTTTATATTTTAACATAAACTCAAACTGTTTTTAAAGCAATTCTAAAACTAGGGATAAATGAAAATGCCCCCCCCATTTCCCACACTATTCATGGGCAGTAAAACTGAGTGGGGGCATATTGCTGAATATTCTTGAGGGTGGCTAGGGGGAGGGGGAGGGAAAATTATCCAGGAAAATTTTCTCAGAATTTTATCTTCTGAGAAATGTCAGCTCACTTAATGTTGAGTGGAACTCTATTGTTAGTTCATATGGCTGATTGCCGAAGAATGGATGCTTTTGAATTATGGTGCTGGAGGAGACTCTTGAGAGTCCCATGGACTGCAAGAAGATAGAACCTATCCATTCTGAAGGAAACCTGCCCTGAGTGCTCACTGTAAGGACAGATCCTGAAGCTGAGGCTCCAATACTTTGGCCACCTCATGAGAAGAGAAGACTCCCTGGAAAAGACCCTGATGTTGGGAAAGATTGAGGGCACAAGGAGAGAGGGACGACAGAGGACAATATGGTTGGACAGTGTTCTCGAAGCTACCAACATGAATCTGACCAAACTGTGGGAGGCAGTGGAAGACAGGAGTGCCTGGCATGCTCTGGTCCATGGGGTCACTAAACAACAACAACATGGGTGGATGACGGAAACCTTGGCCTTTCTGAGGAGGATGGGGTCCAATCCCGTTGATTTGGCCAACAATATTAAAATAACAAGAAACAATATTTAAATCTGGACCCACAGTTGCACCCAACATTCATGACTAATGGAATTGGAGAGAGGCCGTTTTCCTGTATTCTCCAGGGGAGGACTAAAGTTCTTCAACAGTGCAGGAGAAGTTCAAAAACCTTGGGTAAATCCACAAACCTGTTTAAAATAAAATAAAAAGGATTCCTCGGCTTGACAATCTGAATTCTGCACCAGTGAAGCATATCCCGCAACTTGGTGAAATTTCTGGAAATTGAGCAAACAAGATTGTTTAAGTTTATTATGGAGAACACACTCTGCTATATTTGCTATATTGCACAATTTGATCTGCATCTGCTTTTGCTAGCAGCGGTAGGGGGAAGATAAACTAACTCATTCTAGTGGTGCAAGGATCTTCACACGCGAATGCCACACTTGCAATATTGCACAGCATTGATATTGTGTGGTGAGATGGTGGTCAACAGCATCCACCCATGAGGTGGGGTGAAGCAGCCACCTCAGGGCATGGAAGCACCCAAAATGGCACCTCTGTGGGGGCCCCATTTGCCACACTGCTGGTGGAGAAGTGGTGTCAGCATCAGTGTTGATTTCTGCTCACTGAAATCTCATGAATTCTCAAGGAGAGTGAGAGATCTCACAAGGTTTTGGTGAGATATTGTGAGATCTTTCTTGAAATCAGTGTTGGTGTGGCACAGTAGTGGCGGCAGCAGGGCAGGTAGTGTGGCAGAGCAGGGTGACACTTCTTTTGCCTCAAATGGCCCTATCTGTAACTCTCACTGATGTGGTTGATATCATCTTCCCTATCCTTTTCCACTGTCAGGTGGCCATTTTTGGAAGTAGGCATATTGGTATTAGAGGCATTATCAGAGACTGCAACTAACCACTCTGCACGTGGCAAAGGGATCCACACATTTTAAGATTTTAAGCAGCAGCCGAGGGGTTCCCCGTTCTCTGAATACACACACAGAAAATGTATCTTCAGCTCTATTCATCCCATTCCAATCTGTAGCTTGGATCTGGAGCTACCCTGAAGGATGCAAGTCAAAGAATAAGAGGTCTGTACCTTCTGGCAAAAGGCCATCTGAAGTCCCCCTGTGAAAACATTTGACACTCGATGGACACCAAAGTTTATTCCCATCCTTTAGCTGCCTGCTGCATTGAACTAGCCTTTGATGGAACACATCAGAGCCAATCTATAAATAAATAGAACACAGCGAAGTGCACATGTAGATCATGAACTCTCATTCTGCATCTTGCACTTTTGCTCAGAGAATATGTTGTTTCAGCTTATCTCTGTAGGTATCTGTAATGGTGTTTTCCTGCTTGTTTTTGTTTTGGAGATAGCTGGCAAGAAATGGAGCCACTGAGAGCATAGTGGTGACTTGTCTTAACAAAGTACCTTCTCCATTAGGATATTATTATTTATTTATTTTTTAAACCCTTTTGTGAAGACCTCATTCACTGGGAGTTTTATGATAACTCTTGGGCATAATCGACAGTATAATCATATACATGTCTACTCAGAAGTCAGATTGATCTGCATAGGCTTTATTTACAAGTAGGGATGCACAGATTGTGCTAATAGTGTATCAGCGACTTATAACCGGGAAAGTGCTTTGAAACCTTACTCCCCCATGATACACTCTTCATCTGTCTTAAGTGGCTGCCAATACAGAACACACTGGGTAGTTCTTTCACCTGTAGATTTCAATTATTTTAGATCCCATGGCCCTAACCTGTGGCCCTCCAAATGTTGTTGAACTCCAGGTCTGATCATCTCTCATCATTGGCTGATAGGAGTTGGGAGTCCAACATCTGGAGGGCTACAAGTTAGCTACTCCTGATATAGACTGTCCAGCTGTTCTGATTGTTATGCAAAACATATCAATAGCTTTCTAAAATCCTTGGCACAGAAAAATAACAATAATAAATTCATTTATTAATTAACCACTCCAATGCAGTATCTTCTAAATGGTTTGCTTTTTTTCCCACCTGCATTGCAAATAACCAGACTGTTCCCAGGAAACAATGAAAGTTGCAGTTATCACTTGCCGTCTGACAAGAACATTCTTGTAACCCTTTGAAAAAAAGGTTCAAGTTACTGGGCTTCTTGATCCCAAACCTTGAAACATAAGTGAATCTGCCCAAATCTGTGTCATTTGAAAATTGCACAAAATCCAAACATAGCCTTTGCAAGGTCTGTTTAGGGCCACAGTGGTCTAAGCGCAAAAGAGTAAAAGCCTAATCCAACAAATTGATGCAGAATCCGCAATGATGTGATTCGCATATTCTTGGCTTCTGCTAAAGAGATATAAATACATTCTTTCCATTACAATTGACTCACAGGGTACCAGCGCTTGATACTGCTAACATGGCCATTGTAAAGTTAATTGCTACTCAGTGATTCAGAGTACTTGGGGTTAAGGCTGGCTGTCTCCCTGTCAGCCGAGAGAAAGGCTTCAAGTGTCCTTTTTCTTTCCATATGACATTTAGCCATCAATGATAGGATTGTTCTCTGCTAGTCCCTTTTCTGTCTCAGTCGATTTGCAATGCCAGAAGAAAGGGTTTGCGCCGCTGCCAGTACGTTAAGGACTGTCGTTTAATAAGGCAGAGCACGATTTATTTATTTCTACAAGCAAATTTGATTGGTTTCTTCTTCTTCTTCTTAAGAATAAATATATAAATTGATTTGATAGAGCATTTTTAGGCCTGCCTGAGAACAATCCTCAAGCCTGTGCGATAGAAAGTATACTACAACTGGATGCAAATGATTGGTGTGTAACCTACTCCCATAAATGTTTATTCAGAAATAAGTTCCGCTGAGTTCCATTGGCATTGATTCCAAAATACCTTTTGTCTCAGGATGAAAATGAGAAGCTCTTTTGTGGTACCCCTACATTCTGGCTGACCATAAGTGGAGCCTTTCCAGATCAGAGGAAAAGCCTATCTGGTCCAGTATGCGACTTCACAAGTGAGCAGTCAGATGCCTCTGGGAAGCCTACAAGCAGATTTCACCAGCATCTGGCATTCAGCGGTATACTGCCTCCTTAATAAGTCTTTCATAAGTTTATAAACTCCCGTCCCCTGGCAAAATATGAAGGCAGGGGCTGTTTTTTCTTTATTAACTTTTCCATTGAAAATAAATAGTCGTGACCTTTTTCTTTCTCCTGAGAAGCTTTATCTGTTAATCTCATCCCCCCCCCAACAAACTTTTATATTCAAAATACTCCAGGCAGTTACTTAGCAACTCTTAAACCTGTCATAAAAATGCTTCCTTATGCTACTATAATCAGCTGTTTGAAGTCCTAGGGAGCCCACTCCCCACCCCCCCTTTGGGGGGAGGGAATCACTTCGCCTTCCTACAATTCTGGTGTTAGTGCATGTGGCAGGTCACCAGCTACTAACGAAGCACAATTTTGAAAGCACCAGATTAAACAAAATATATAAGCCACCTTCATTCCTGTGAGCTTAGAAACTAGGGGAGGTAGGAATGTGATCTGGAAAATGTTATGGCTGCTCAAGCGCTTTGGTTTTAAATAACAGTGAGAGGATCATTTTTTTAAAAAAAATTTTTTTATTGCTGCCTGTTAAGGCTGTACTCCTGTGTCCCCTTACCTGGGAGTAAGCCCTGCTGCACTCAGTATGAATGATTTGGGAGCAAACATGAGTAGGATTGGGCCCCATGTTCCTCTTGGGGTAGAGGGGACTGGAAGGGGGAAGGTGTTGATGCTGGCAGCCTGCATTTCTGAAGCCTTGAAGAGCTGCTTGCCTCCCCATCTGTCAACTGCTCCTTATCATCAGCAGCAGCAGCAACAAAGAGACTTGGTGCATCTTAAAAGACTAAAATATTTGCTGTTTTCTGCTGAAACAGACTAACATGGCTACCCCTCTGGAAGTTATCAGTTCAAAGTAAACATGTGTAAGCAAGTGCATTACACATATGAAGCAGCTTCGAATGAGGGATGTGATGTTTTATTGTCACCAGGCATGCCACTGAAAGTTCAAGTGGGTAGATTTTCTGGCTTCATTTCTGAATGTAGCAGCCCCACACTTTCGTGAGCAAGTCACTCATATTCATGCTCCAGGTGGTGCCAAGGGATACTCAGACTCCTATGGGATTCTGAGTTCTCCAGCCCGATGGGCTGAAATAGATGATAATGCCTGCACATTCCAACAATAAAGTCACAGATACAGACACTTTGAAAGAGCCCTAATGGTGTCATATGGAAGAACTATATTTCCATCATCAGTTTGCCTATGAAGCTCCTTCTCCTTCTGACATGCTTCAGTTGTGTAAACATCAGGGATATGGTCACTGGGTATTACAAGGGGCGAGAATAGGCCACGCAACCCCATTATCCTTCCTATGCATTCTTTCCAGGTAAATGTGTGTGTGTGTGTGTGTGTGTGTGTGTGTGTGTGTGTGTGTGTGTGTTGGTATCATCTGAACTCCTCTGTCTCAGCTTCAAGAAACTTTGTCTACCCGGTGAGAATGATAAGATGGTCAAAGTTCAAAAAGATGAGATAGAAATGGCAGCCGGCTGCACTTTGAAGATTTTCCCTTTGAAATACAACCACCCTTCAAGAACTAGGCTCTGTGTGAGTTCAGGGAACCCTTTCTTATGGTTTCCCATGACAAGGAAATGCTACGCAGGAATGTGGAACCTCAGAACTGGTTGCCAAATGCTGACCTCCAGACCCCTCTATCTGGCCCCTTGGGCTCTCCCCTGTTCCCACATGTTTAACCAATCCTGCTTTGTACCCACCTCAAGTGCCTTTGCCTGGCGGAAATGTGTCCTTCAACTCTGATAAAACATCCTTTTTCACTAAAGGTGGCAAGTACCAGTGTTCCTAGCAGGAAAGTGTCCACGTGTGTGCCAAATTCCACTAGCTGAGGTGAATAGTGTCAATTCCCCACCAGGGACATGAAGATTTATCATCCCGGTGCTCTCCTCAGGTGCAAGAAAGGAAGCTCCGCTGAAGAGCTGAGCTCATCCCTACTTCTGCCCTGACATCTCATGGGCCCTTGGTGGAGTCAGGGAAGTGGGAAGCAGTATCTGTGGGTACGAAGTACTCAGAAGTATTTTGTTCACACCTGTGGAATGCAAACATCGCATCCCCAGACAGATTGCTTAAGCAGGCATTGTGGTGCCCATCTTGTTTTACTGATTGGGCGGGTGAACGTGGTGGGACAGCCCAATGAAGAAAGTTCTGCCCTCACAACCGTGTCCATTTGCTGCCCTAGACATCATCCCACAGTCATGTCCTCTAGCTTGGGATCACCCTTGTGGCAAATCCTGGAAACGGAAAGCAGCACCAGTCAGGGGTGAAAATGGTGCTGAAGATGGGAGAAACAATGGCAGCAGATACAGCTGGAGGTAAATAGATACTTTGAAGGAAAATACAACTTAAAAAAAACAAACAAACAGACCTGGATAACAGGATTGGCACAAGGTTTTAGAAGGTCTCAAGCCTCTCTGGTAGACTCTCACACCTGCTGGTGGGTCCAGCAGCAGTGCTCCAAGCAGTCCCAGGTGACTGAGAGTTCCATTTTAATTACCCACAGTGCCCAAGAGTGCTGGGTGCTACCAGCAAGCCCTGCTAAAGAATGTTCTGTGGAAGCTTACAGGTAACCATCCTCTGTGTCTTCAGGGAAGCCTGTTTTGTTATGGTTTCCTATGATGTAGGAATGTGGAAGCTCAGGCCTGGCATTTCTGTCGCACAGTGTTCCTTACTGTAGGAGGGTAAAAAAAATTAAAATGTTCTTTACATTTGAAACAAAGCTGTAGTATGAAACAATATAGGAGATGGTCACACTTTTATTATTTCTTTTAATAATAATAATAATTTATAATAATAATAATAATTTATTATTTATACCCCGCCCATCTGGCCGGGTTCCCCCAGCCACTCTGGGCGGCTTCCAAAAAAACAGAAATTCTAAAATACAGAAATCCATCAAACATTAAAAGCTTCCCTAAACAGGGCTGCCTTAAGATGCCTTCTAAAGGTCTGGTAATTGTTCTCTTTGACCTCTAGTGGGAGGGCATTCCACAGGGTGGGTGCCACTACCGAGAAGGCCCTCTGCCTGGTTCCCTGTAACTTGGCTTTTAAGGATCGGTTACACTATATAGCTGGTCCCCTTCCCCCAGATGTTGTCTATTGCCTCAAACCTGTGTGTGTGTGTGTGTGTGTGTGTGTGTGTGTTTGGGGGGGGCTGTAGAAATGTTTCCCTGACATCTTTAAAACACTCCTGTATTTCTCCCCCATTCCACCGCCTACATACTGTACTGCAGCCCAGTTTAATGAAGTCAGTTTGATGTGGCTACTTCAAATCAAAACCAGGAGTGTTTCCCCTCCGTTCGTACCCTGTAATATGTCCTGTACACCAGTGATTCAGAACTATCTAAACAAATTGGTTTCTTTAACAGCTGTTAACTTTTACTTCTCAGCCTCCTGCTCCTTATTAAATATTGTTTGGGATGGGGGCACATTGGACGGGTCACCTAATTTGTTAAGAAACTGTTTTTGAAGGTGCTGCATAGAAGGAAAACATGTCTAAAGGGCACTGAAAACGTAGATGGCTTCTTTTTCTTCTTTTGAAATCCAAAGGTGTTGCATATTTCCTGTTACGAATTCCTCTGCACAAATGTAGCTGCACCCAGTGGCTACAGAACATAACCTCCTTTTCACCACACAAAAGCAAATTCCTTCTTTAAGCAATTTGCGCTTAAAGTACTAGCAGCCCAATCCTACGCATATTGACTTGGAAATAAACTCTGCTGAGTTCAACTGGGCTTATTTCCCAAGTAAGTATACATAGCTCTGCAGTTTTAAGCAGTCTTTTTAAATGTTTTTCTTAAGAATTTATTACTGGATATGTAACATATTGGGGGGACGGGACAATATGTTGGATCCAGAGCAAACTTGTTGCATTTGGGATGAATAAATGATTAACAGGAATTAACATGGGGTGAATAAATGATATAAACTATTATTATTATTATTATTATTATTATTATTATTATTATTATTATTATTAACAGGAAGCTGTCTTAAGACTGCACGAGTAAATCAGGACAAATTTAGGGTAAACACTCATTGTTGCATAACCTCCATAATCAGAAGGAATAATACTCAATGCAAGGCCCAATGTAGTGCAACCTCTGTAAATTTTGTGAAAGCAAATCAGGATGAATGCTCAATATACAGGTAATTTGTAGGAGTCTGTCCTCTGGATTCAATCCAATGATTTACTGCCTGAAATAACTTTGTTTGAAAGTTGGAAAATGCTCTTATAGATTTTGATCAATCTGTAGTGATAGGATAGATTTGTCACAGAAGGTGTGGACTGAGAATGAGGTTGGGAAGGGTTTAGAAGGGAGAGCCATGTATACCAAGTCCAACTGGCACCAACACTGTTGGCATTTTGGTGCCGCATAATGGTAGACCTGTTTTCCCGGGCACTTGTGGAATGCTGATATTGGGAGGAGAGGACACCAAAAGTGAATAGAGATAAGTGAATGAGGGAGGGGCAAGGAATTGGCTTTGCTTAGAAACTACAGTTAGTTCAGCCTATTTCCAAACTACTAACTGGGACCAAGTGTTAGAATCACATTAGTGCTTAAAGAGCTTTGCTGGTTGCAGGCACATCTCTGAGTTCAGGGTCTAGGGTCTAGCCCTACAAAGCTTGAGATCTAGTGACATAAATGAATGCCTGTTTGACATCAACATCAACTGAGATCATCCAATGAGGCACCCCTGCTGCCCGATGTGAAATGGGTAAAATCCAGAAGGTAGGAAAATATATTTTAAATTCTGAGTTTGAACACTTTAGGGTGTTTTCTTTCCTTGCTTGTTTTTATTATGGGTTTGTTTTGTTTCATGGTTATTTATATTGTTGTAGATTTGCCTGCGAACTAATTGGTTGAAGAGTGGCATACAAATATATTAATAAACAAAAACATGGCTTTTATATTTTACAGGTTCCTTTTTCTAGATTATCTGAGAATAAGTGTCTGGTCCAGATGTCCCACCTGCTTCCACATGATGAGTTTCTCTACCTCTGGGCTGTAATGTCTCCAAGTCCTCAAGAGGTGGTGCCACAATGTACAGCATTTCCCTCCCCGCAAACCATGTCAATGGTGGCTGTTGGCGTCAGCCGGGAAACTTACTCCAATGATGCCACAACACGTGACATTTGTACGTGGTTATGTTATCGTGGTGGCAATTTATCACAAGGAAGTGGCTGGGGCATGGGTAAGGCAACGTTTACCAAAACTATAAGTCACTCAGGAAGCAAAGATCAGTTTTATATTGCACCAGAATGTATTTAGGTATATTTTGTGAAGGGAAATCCTGGGAGGGTGGCTGAGGGGCTGGAAGATGCGCCAAAAACTCACTCTGTGGTCAGAGAGGAAGGTCTACAGTCGGAAGAGGAGGTCTTTCATCAGGGATCCCTGTTGCTGTGATAGTTTTCCACTGCCATTGCTCTGACAGCAGAAGAGGCAGTAGTATCAGGTGATCAGAGGAGACTGGATCCACAGGGTTCCTCCAATATACTCCCAAACTGGCTGAACACAATGGTTTGCAAAAGAAGGGAACAAAGAGAGAACAAGCCACTCTCCCTACCACTTCTGCCCTGATTGGCACAAGCCAGCAGGGCTTAGAAATCAACTATTAGGAATTTCTCCACCACACTCTGAACACCATACGTTTGCCATGCAGTGCTACATAATTTTGCCTTTCTGTTGGCCATTTTTAAGATGAACGGCCTGTGTATTTTTTTTTAAATGTTATGCTTTAACAAGCCGCTCCTCCTGGTCCACCATCTCATTTGAAAGCGAATCCTGAAAGTTCCTTAAGCAAACACTCATGTGAGATCCTTTTCCAGAGTGGCATGCACCTTTTATGCCAAAAATGGCATTAGCGCATTCCCTTTGCTGTGGCTTTGAAATGATGTGTGGATAATGCACATATGTGTTGCCTTCCTTTAGTTCTCTCTGTTTTTGCTTCTTGAATTTGATTCTGTACAGCTGTAGGCCAGAGTTCTACAGGTGCCTGCTGATCCTTATTAGATTATTCATAACTGTTTCTACTTTCTTTAAGAGGCAATTAAAACCATGTGGAAAGGAGGGATCGTGATGATTGGAAGTTCTGCTGACACCTATTTCCAGGTTATGGTTGTCTGTTTTCACTCAGATTATACAAAGTGGCATTGGTACATGTGTAGCCTGCTGCTTAAAGATGTGAGAGGGGCTACACCAATGCCATGCCACCATTAGGAAAATGCAGCAAAGAGGCAATTATGATTTGCCCAGAACATAACGTGAAAATTATCTCTCACTTCCATGAAATTAACAACAGTAAAAATAAGAACTATTACTACCGCTACTGGTGATATGTTAAACTTTTCCTCCAGAGGAAATGGGCAGCATGGTAACCCATGCTTTCTCCAGACTTCTGCAGCAGACTAAAAAGATGCCACTAACAAGACATCGCTTATATAAGGAACATGGCCAAATACTTAAGAATGACAGAACTGCAAATGTCAAAGTATTTATCTGCAAAATCACTCCTTTACTCTAAGAAGAATTCAAGGCTCTGCGAATCTTTTTTTTTAAGTACACCAATAAAAAGCAATCCTAATCTGCAATGTTATATTACATCAATGAACATTAGTGCTTGATCAATTAAATTTGTAAGTTGCTTTTGAAAAATAATTCCCCCCTCCGAAGTCTGATTATAACAGATTTGCTGCTTGCACATATTGGAAGTACCTTTGGAAGTTGAAACTTCAACTCTTTTGTTGGCAAAATGTCCTGAAAGATGTCAGTGCAAATACTGTTGAAAAATAAGTTTTTTAATGAGCATGTGGGGAAGGGCTCACACGGCATCATCTGCAAGAAAAGAAGTTGCTCAGTAGATTGTGACCTTTCATAATCCAATGTCAACCCTCAGATATGCACATGTCTTGTGTGCTTGAATGTTGAAATATAAATTTTGAATTCAGATCGAAACTTTCATATTCAATATTTGAATTTCTTTACATAGATTTTTTTTCAATGAAGTGGTTATTTGCTTTCCTATTGAGATTTCAATATGTGATTGTTACATGCACCATTTTGGGAAGCATCTGCTGAAGAGTTATACCTGATTTAATAAATAAGTTGTAAAACTACAGTTTTGCCATAGCTGCCAAGTTATCCCTTTTTTAAAGGGAAATTCCCTTATGCTGAATAGGCTTCCTCGTGAGAAAAGGGAAAACTTGGCAGCTATGGTTTTGCTGAACTGCAGGACTCACTGTTTAATCTGGAGCTTCTGGAAAAGATCACCTTTTTTGTTTGACAGAGGTGTGTCAAGGTACTTTCATTTCCCTTTGTAATTTGTGCACCCTACTTAGAGGAGCAGGGGGAAGGAAAGAATGCCATACATACCTTATTTTCTTCCTCCCATAAAAACAAATGACAATCATTCTTGGATGATATAACTGATCGTGTAACTGTGGAAGCAGCCTCCAATTCTGGTTTCAAATCTTGGTTCAGAGGGGCCCCTGATTAAGGACGGCAGGAGAAATTGGAGCCAGAGAACGAGAAGAGAGTGCAGTTTCGCATCTCTCAATCTTCTGTTGTGTGACCTGCTTGAAACTGCTGTTGTTGGTTTTTAATAGGCGTTAGTTTTCTTTGCTAATTTGTTTTGTTTTAGCTTGTACTTTTAAATTATTTTCCGACGCATTGATTTAGTGTTCTTTTGTACAAAAGCAGGGTGATTAATAATTCCACACACACACACACACACACACACACACACACTGATGTGTTACAGCCAACAATGATGCTGGGAAGAAACTGAGGTGGAATGTTTTGTGAGTGCATCATTCTTTGAGAAGAAGGTGTATCAACATCTTGAGAACCTTAAGAATGCTGACTCAGTGATGAATTACACTCCATCAACCTAAGAAAAGTAATTGCTGTTGACTATCCCAAAGGCTGTCTTTCTGTACTCTGTCTTATGTGGTGGGTGGTCAGGTAAGTATTTAAGTGCCCACTTATGCAATGATGAATAATCCTGTAGAAAGCAGAAGCCTTTGCATTCTTGTGTGATGGTAAGCAGGCTCCATTACCAGTAATTCAAAAATGAGGTATTATTGAAATTTTAAAAATCCCGTTTCCTCCCTTCAATGTCTTTCCACCCCTTTTCCCTTGCTTAGAATGAGACACTATTATATTCAGGACAATCTAGAAGATACATGGTTGCTTTTGGAGCTGAATTAATTTCTCTGCTCACAATTAACGTTGTCATGGTTTTCGACCCATTTCGAATTAGCTAAATTCTTCCACACTTATTCATTCCCTCGGGTAGTGTGGGGTGAAATCGCAGGATCTGACCACATGAATGTTTCATTCAGTCACTCGTTCAGTCATTCATTTGACAGATTTTTGTATGCATCCTATTCCAAGAGGTGGAGTCAATTTCCTGCTTCTGTTATCACTGTAAAAGGAGCTTTTTCTGTTTCATAGCACTAAATCATCATTAGTGCTTGATCAGTTAAATCACCATCCTTGTGAAATACATTGCTTTTGTTGATTTTTTTTTCTTTGAGCCCTATTAGGGGCTAAAGCTGGGTGGATCTTTCCTGTTTGACTGACTCAA